>NC_143577.1:152213008-152832199 GCF_048544385.1 Mastigoproctus giganteus
AATTATAGCCTATCAAATCGGAAAGGATGTGATCATTTCTCTCAAGTTCGTACCTCTCGAGCGTAGACGTCTTATATGTCTCCTAAATTATGGACTGAGGAGCCAATTCTTACGATCATTTCATTCTTCTACTTCACCACTCGTGTAGCATAGTGGATGCGTTATACGCCTAAGAACGATCTTGATATTGGCCGCTCCTTGACATATCTATAAAAACGGCAAGGAAAGAAAATACGAGGAGTCAACCCTAATTTATTTTATTGTGTTTTTGTCACGTAATTTTTGAATTGTCCAACTGCCAATGAAATGGAAACTTTGGTCAGAAAATTTCTAAAGCCGGTTTTCAGTTTTCAAAATTTCAGATACTGTTTCTATAGCGTGAATAATACGTGGAGTAAAACGGTTGATTTTGCTTTTCGATTGCTGTTTCTATACAAGTGTGCATTTGCATCCCCTAAAAATTCATATTTGTTCTATTATCAGTTCATATTATTACTAACATTTCCACTTGAAGATGCTATTAAAATACAATAGGAAACTACATTTAGTTTTGCAAGCTAAAATAGCAGCCGATGTTTTATGCGCAATAATAAGCAAATTAATACTGCAGCGTATGTACAGCATCCTCCAATATGAATTTCTGGTTAAATCTCTGTTATATACACAGTTGCTTCTTAAACTATTACTACACCCCACGGTATCGGCTTAAAATTTAAACCTGATACCTGTTAGCATTAAGTACCTGTTTACTTTAAAATAGAAACCAGCTTTTTTCTAACTACTGTTTGAATTCAGTTAGCGATTTCCCCTAATTCTATACCGAGAGCCGATTTTTGAATAATAAAAAATATGCCGCTGGCTGTTACAAAGATTTGCGAATAAAATAGCAAGTGTTGGTAATGGAACATTTGAACACCAGATGTCAGCACTGATTCCTTAACCTTACAGGTAATGTCGATTAAAAATAACACTACCCAGTTCATACAGAGCCTCAAAGAAGTAAGCGGAATATTATTATGATATTGTTGAATGCCAAAATATTGTTATTTCTTTGATGTGCTCTTCTCGGTAGCTTCTTCTTTTGTAGCTATTTGGGTGTGGCGTTTGTAATACTAATGATTGTAATGCGTTGTAATTGGGGGGGGGGGGGAAATGATGTATTTCATCCCGTAATTTGAAGATGATTTATTTCTAGAAATCTATCGTGATAAAAATAACTCCATTTCGAAATACGGTGAAATTATTTCTGTGAGGAAGAGGGGAAGTTTTTAATATGTTTGCTTTGATTTATCGTAGTGGCAAAGTATTTGATAATATAAAGAAACTTTCAACCCTATAATAATTGTCAATCCTAAACATTAGTAAACAAATACACCAATACAAATTAAAATACGAAAATAACACTTAAGTAAAGGTAAGGTAAAAAAATATGGTTTTTGGTGTAAACATTTCTGGATTTTACAGGGTTCTGTATTCATCGCAAGAGTACTGATGGCTCAAATGTGTGAAACCATAGGTGGCGCATTACCCAAACACTGCAACACACAAGCCTGAAAAGAACAGGCTGCAGAAATACCTAGAACAAACCTGGCAATACCGCTGGACAAACACAACAAAAGGGAATATCACCAAAAAGTTCATCCCGGACGTAGACAGAGTATATCCCATTCTCCCAACCTGGCTGCAACCCGGACTGTACACGACCTACCTCCTTACTGGTCATGGGGCTTTTAATGCAAAGCTTACTAAAAAATGAATAGCAAATGCTTAGAAAACGGTACTCACCTTGTATAAATCTGCAATAAAATATTTTTGGTAGATGGTGGTTAAATTTAGGTTGGAAGAAGCATTAAAAAGAACTAAGGCGGAGAATGGGGTGAAAATATTTTAAACAGATTTTAAAATGAGCGCAAGGAAGTAGAAATGCAGATCTCCAATCCTTGGTTGTCATAAAGAGGTTAAAAAACGTAAACGTAAATGAAATAAAGAGAGAAGACCGGTGGTGCCAAATCTTACTATTTATACAACGGACACAAATTTAAATACCAAGATTTTCAGAAAAAATACGCACACCGATAAATATGTACATTTCGCTTCACATCATCCCCTTAGTACCAAAAAAGCCGTCCTACACGACCAAATCTACAACGCTATCAAATTCACCTCTTCACAAAACGATCTACACAATGAACTTCAATACCTTGCTGATAAATTCATAGCCAGGAGCTATCCCCCTCAACTCATCCAACACACAATATCCACCGTTAAAAAGAGTATTAATAATCCCACCAGACACAGTCACACGACAAACACTCGCATAGTTCTCCCTTACCATAGTGAACTCGCAGCACAATTCCGACGTACGTTCAAAGATACGACATCTCCCTCACCTTCTCCACTTACACTAAACTGGGTTCCCTATTTAATTCTTACAAAGATACACACAAATATCCCATCAATGATCTCAATAACTTAATATATCTCATAAAATGTCAACCAAACTGCGACACCTGTTACATCGGCAGCACTACCACCAAATTCGGTTCCTCCACAACTTCCAATACCCGCGCATACTACCACTTCAACAGTTTCAAGACAGGTCAATCCTGCACTGAATTAACAACCCATGCTCAAACCCACAATCACACCCCCCCCTTGTTGACTCACTATTATTAAACATCACTACTATTAAACTTAGATCGAGCTACAGAATTCTTCAATATGAAGCCTTCACCATCGAATGGTACCGACACCATTCTGATCTCAACATTATTAACGCTAAACTTCCCATCAACATTTCACCGGCTTGGAACCTCTCGCGGCTAAAGTTCCCACGTGTCAAAAAGAGCATCATGGGAGTTTATACAACTTTAAATACAAACGCGCTCACTTTTCTTCCATTTGCCAACTGATGACGGTTTACTCATGAAAGTCCCTCGTAACGACTATTGGCACCACCGGTCTTCTCTCTTTATTTCATTTACGTTTTTTAACCTCTTTATGACAACCAAGGATTGGAGATCTGCATTTCTACTTCCTTGCGCTCATTTTAAAATCTGTTTAAAATATTTTCACCCCATTCCCCGCCTTAGTTCTTTTTAATGCTTCTTCCAACCTAAATTTAACCACCATCTACCAAAAATATTTTATTGCAGATTTATACAAGGTAAGTACCGTTTTCTAAGTTTTTGCTATTCATTTTTTAGTCAGATTTATCACGGTATTATAAGGTTACTATAATTTCACTATTGCAAAGCTTACAGAACGGGGAATAGTTGAGGACCCGCGTTGTACTTGTGGGGAACAAGAAAGCTGGGTCCACATTATGTTTGAGTGTGCCCAATACGAAGACCTTAGATGCAGACTAATAACTAGAGTTCCCACTCTACCGAGGGGTCTTGAGTCACCTCTACTAGATACACAAGAGGAAGATTTTGCCCAGGGATTATTTACCAGGCTCCAAACACTAACCGCCATATACAGAAGACCTTAACGGAATGAGACAAAACAAACCTGCAAATAGCAGCGAGACCACACAGAGGAGCTGACTATACAGACCTTGGACTGACTACAAAATGCACTGTGAAAAGACAAGTGACAATATATTGTCTAACCACAAGAGTCTTGATTACCGCCAATGGAAGCGAAAAACACCTTTAAATAGTCGTGACATCAGAACAAAGGGATACTGCCTCAAGACCTTGCAGCATAGACCCACTACATAATGATAAAAGGTAGCGTAAGGACTAGCAAACATCATGGAAGGGATAAAAACCCCATAATAATAAATAAATAAATATTCATTTATTGCAAATGCAGCAAGCCCATCACAGCACATGGCTAGCGGCAAGTACAAAGGGAATGACATAAAATAATCGAATATATGTACATAGCAGATTTCATACAGACATTAACAATGACTAGGAGTTATAGTTATGAGTTAAAAAATAATTTGCAGAACAGGACATTTGGCTTTCAAATGACAGCCAGTAGACTTGATTATGGCCCCAAGATAATGACCAGATTTTTTTTTTTTTTTTTTTGGTAGTTGTTGGCGCATCGGCTTCTGTGGCCATAATGCACCTCCCAAGGTTTTTGCAGTACTTTGATCCAAGCCCGAGGGGGGATTCGAACCCGCGACCTTTGGGTTGCCAGGCAGGCACTTTACCCACCTGGCTAGCCCGGTCGGCATAATGACCAGAAAATAGGACCCAGACCACATGCAGTCTGGAAGGATGACATCCCAGATTTAATCCGCTATTAGTGTCCCACCTAGATGAGACTCAGCGGCCAGCTTTTTAGGGCCTGCAAACTGGTTTTTTTTTTTTTTTTTTTTTTTAAGGAGCATTAGCAACTAAGGCCATATTGCTCCGGGATATGCGGTGGTCATTCTCTGACCTTTCCGCATTCTCCATATTTGGTGGTGACAGGCTCGAACCCCGGTCTAATCAAGAAGCGTGTGCTATGCACTGCTGCTCCTTCCCACCTGGCTACGGAGGCGCCATTGCAAACTGGTGGAGACAACATACGGTGGTGCTCTCCCGCCGGGACAGCCTATTGGCGACCCAAATCCGCACTCTCTTGAGCGGATCTTTCTTTCCAAACTACTGGGGAGGGGGGAGGAGAGGCTTGCCTCTCCTCGCCTCCCCAATTTTCTCTTTCTGGTGGGGTAGGGGCATGCTCCACTACCTGCAGGGGCATCTACTCTGTCGGCCCCTTATTTTCAATTTCTTCCCCCAGTCTTAATCCTCCCCCCAAACTTTTGTCTTGCACAGCGTTTAGCTCTATATGTCAAAATTAAAAGAGAACATCAAAATTCTTGCCCGAACCTATTTCGTTTTTAAAACTCACTTTTGCCGCACAGCATCACGTCGCATACTATTAATACTAACTTGTTAAGTATCACTCGTTTCAACCGCAATTTTTTTTTTTTTTTATGGTCCTAGCCACTGAAATCCCAGGAAAGTAAGTGGCAGGACCCGCAAGAGTACAAATATTAGTAACACCCGGCCGGCCTCCCCGTGGCGGGTATTGGTAACGTCGGGTCTGACTAGGGGCCCGGCGGCTAACAGGCCGGACGAACAATGGGCACAACAAACTACACAGTACATATCCCACACACTTTTAAATCTCTGGCTTGTCCGATACAGAGAACATACGCGGAGATGGGAGAAATCCCAGGTGCCGTCAGACCCTGAACATACCTAAACCCAGTGGTTGACATGATGATCGGGATGGTCGTTACTTGTTGCATATGCCACATTTATTTGATCTCCTGTCTTAGGTTCGTGTACTTCCTGATCTTTTCCTCGTGGGTTTTCTGGAAGTGTTGGGCGCCGCTATGTCAATCAGATAGGTAGCTTTTTCCTTCTTGTCGACAAAGGTTATGTCCGGTTTGCTCTGTGGGATGTCATGTCCATCATTATGGCGCGTTTCCAATACAACTTGTAGGTTGGAATCTCTAGTACGGCCTAGGGTTCGTAATTGTAATAAGATACACGTTTTTTGATCAAATGGTATTTCCTCGCTAGCTTTTGATGTCTTATCCTGGCTACCTGGTCGTGTCTATGAGTGTACTCTGTCTGGATGAGAACCTTGCATCCTGCAGTGATGTGTTGCATCGTTTCTGAGGCCAAGTGGCATCGTCGACATGTGTGTGTCATCTGTACCGTGGAGATGTATTTTCTGTAGTTCTTAGTGTTGATTACCTGGTCTTGGATGGCGAGTATGAATCCGTCAGTCTCGGGAAAGAACATCCCGCTGGTGAGACCTGCACTACAAGCCATTTTTTCTATGTGGTCTTGATGGAGGTCATTGTAGTGTCTACCATGGAGTGTCTTCTTTGCTAATGTTTCTAGCTTGTTGGTTCTCCCTGGGCGAAGGGAAATCCTCGGTTGGGTTGAGTGAGGTACGCCGCTTGGCTACCTTCCTTATGGCCTGGCAGAGTGCTGCTGTATTTTTCTCCAAGTAATCCACCACGTTAGCTATTGCTGTCTTCTGTTGCTCGATGAGATCTATCAGGCTCCTTCCTCCCTCTTTCCGAGCTATTTGTCAGTCTCTCCGGCTGACTTTCGGTGGTATTAGCGGCTCTTGTTCATCATTTTCCTTGTCTTTCTCATGGTATCTTCCAGCTTGGTGTTAATCCAATCTGTGATCCTGAAGGAGTATGATAGTACTGGTACTGCATGGGTGTTTATGGGTTTAACTGTGTGTTCCTTCTGTTCAGCTTTGCTTTGAGCAGGTTTCTGAGTCTCTGATGGTATTTTTCGGTCAAACAGATCTTGATTTCCTTGCGCTCTAACCGCTAAGCTTACATTATCCACAGGTATTTGTAGGCCTCTCCCCTTTCATGGTTTCGATCGCTGTATCACTCTCTAGCTGCTAGTTTCCTCTGATGAAATCCGTGGGTGTTCCATTTGTCCAGAATTCCACGAAGAATTCAGCAGTGATATCACTGATGAATTCTTCGGTGATCCGGAGTAGTTACTGGAGTTGCCGCGTAGAAATTGATGTCATCCACGTACATTAGGTGGCAGAGAGTGTACCGGTTTTCTTTTCTTCCTTGAAGATTTATCCATACTTGCTGTTGTTAATCATGCTGTTGATGTCATTGGTCTCGTGGCAACTGACGCATCATCATTGTGTCCTTTTAAGTATAAATAGAATAACTAGTTGTATTTCTAGGATTTAGATATAAAATTCTAGCATCTTGTACAAATGTAAATATTTACTTCTATAAGTTTATTGGAGTTTTTCAACTGGGTTGAAATTCAACAAAGTATGTATGTTTTTTCAGTGGTACTAAGACTTGGTTATTTTTTTTTCTTCTGGCTTCCAGGTTTGAGCAACCTGAAAGCGGGATTGCTGAAACCTACCGGTATTTCACTGTCTCTGATGGGTGCGGGATTTGTGCACATGGCACTAAAGGTGATAGTAGAACCAGACCAGGCTCCTCGTGCCTGGAGGCGGGCAGTGGGCAGCGGCTACCCGGGTGTTCGCTGCTCCCGGGTGGCGAGGTCGCGTGACACAAGCGACACACCATACACTAATACCTACACTTAAACACTGACACTTTTTCAGGCCTGCTCTGCAGAGTTTCTGCACAAACACAGACGTACATGAAGATGGGCTTTGGCCCATGAGCCACCCTCGATATCGGTAAAACACATATCACTCATGTTCTCGGACTTGTTCCTTAATGAAGAAAGTAATGTCTTCGAGGAGCTGTGTTTATTTTTCTGTATATAAATTAATGTATCTTGAGAATGTACATAAAATTGTGTGTGTGTAAATAAATGGAAAAAATATTGTTGAGCATGGTGGACAGCGGGCTGAGTGCTAGACAGAACCATAGTGGGTTCAGAGCATCTCCCGGAAAGATTCCTTTCTTGATGGGGATCGCTCTGGTTGTTATAAGCTCTACCTTGTTGGTGGTACTTCATTTCGCCATGGTTGCTTCTCGGAAGTTTGTCACTGTCGGATTGATTTTATAGATCTTTAGCGTTTCTATTAGCCAGCTATGAGGCACGGAGTCGAAGTCCTTGCGGTAATCGATGTAAGCCGTGTATAGGTTGGCGCACTTCTTGTAGGCTTACTCTATAACTGTAGCATGAATGGTTAATTTGCATCCTTTTCTCATCTTTCTGACATAAATTGGAGCAGTATGGCATTAAGAGCAAGTTGCTACAATGGATAAAGGGATAGTTGACTGGGAGTGATAATCAACTACTAGTGTTATTAGTGGAGTCCCACAGAGTTCAGTGTGCTGGGCCCATTGCTTTTTTCTATATTTATTAATGATGTTGGTGAGGGTATATCAAGGTTAATGTCTAAGTTTGCAGTTGATATGCTGTTGCAACAAGATCTAAAAATTAGGCAGATGTGCTGAGAAATTGGAATTGAAGTTTAACATTGACAAATGCTAGCTAAGTACTGCTTATGGGCAGCAGTAATCCCAGAATAACATTAACTTGTGGTACTACACTCAGGATAGAGGAAAATGAAAAGGACTCGGGAGTAATTACGCATTCTGATATGAAGTTCTCCGAGTAGTGTAGACATGCTGCCAGGACAGCTCATGGGGTTCCGTCGATGCTATACAGGAATTTTGCTAGTAGGTATAAGGAGGTGATTATTCAATTGTATAAGGCAGTGGTCAGGCCACATCTTGAGTACTTCTAATTCGTCTGGTGGCTTCATTTCAGGAAGAGCTACTGGAGAACGGGTACAGAGAGGGACAACGAGACTGGTTAGGGAACAAAGGGATGCTCTTACCAAGAAAGGTTTCAGTTATGCAAATTGCAGCATCTTGAGATTTGCACTTGTGAGGTTATCTGATTGAGGTGCTTAAGGCTTTGAATGGCTTGAGCAAACTCAATACTGACGGGATTCATTCTCTTGCCCAGACTACTGAGGATGGAGGGTTGCAGAATTGATGTGCAGAAGTTTTTTTTTCAGCCAATGGGTAGTTGATTGCTGGTACAAGCTTCCATCCGTTGTTGTAGAAGTGGGTAGTTCCAATAAATTGAAGAAGGAACTAGGCAACTTGGTCTTTAGCCTTCAGATATGTGATTCCTTGAATAAAAACTCTGGGCTCCTTATCATTCTGGTGATCTGCTCTGATAGTTGCGTTTGTGTGTGTGCGCGCGCGCAACTGAACTTCTTGTACCAGTACTTGTGGATGTTATATATTCATCTTGTTCGCCAGATGTCTGACTTCCTGATCGAATTTTGTACTTTTTTCTCCCGAATATTTTCATCAAATATTCCGTTGTCTGTTTTCTCCGAGAACTCTCCCTGTACGTGAGAAGTCTCTTGCTGAGTCCCTGAAGTTTCTGCTTAAGTGTGTCAAGGTATTCTTCGATCATCTGAGTATAGGTCTCGTGTTTTCTGGATGTTGTCTTTCTTGAGGATGGTCTTTATCCTTAGCTCTTTTGTCTTTTGCTGCAACCTTCTTTCTCTTTCCCACTTTGGTGGTTGATTGTCTTTGTGATTTGTTTTCTGATTAATTATTATTTTTTTTTTTTCGTTCATCCTTGTGGTTGCTACAGCAGAACAATAATCGGCAGCGCGGATGACGTCTAGTGTTAATTAGTTGTTGAGGTAATCCAGTATTACCTCAACATCCTTGTTACTTGAGGTAATCCAGTATTACCTCAGAATCCTTGAGACAGGTTTCTGTTGGGTCTCCGTTTCTATTTGATGGTCTTTGTGGGGTCCATGCCCTCGAATTTTGCTAGGACCTTCTTCACTTTTCTTCTGTTCTGGATATCGCGACCTCTTCTTTTTCCACTTCGGCTGCTCTGGGTTGTAGTTTTTGTGCTTGGTGTTTCTCCTCTAGATTTGATTCGGTTGTGCTCGTATTCTTTGTATTTGGTCGCGTTCATCCTGCTTGATTTTTTCCAAGATTGAATGAGCTATCAGCTTCTTCGTGAACGATGGTGGTGAATGATGAATGATGAAGGTATTCATGCTCATCTTCATGCATTAGCTTTTTTTTTTCTTCCTGGCTATTCACTAGCGCATTTGGGCAGGAAGTGCTTCCAGTTAGTTGGGCTGGATGGTCTTTCCCTTCCCTTATGGTAACCTTATGGAAGACAGCACATCACTTGCTCCGCTGCCTTCCTCGGGAGACTATCTGAACTCTTTGAGTTCACCCCTCTGCCTATTGCCTGAAAGCGAGTGATTTTATCCAGCGTCACACTCAGTGCAGCATGTTCAGTAATTCTACTTCTCACCTTCTTCCAACTTTGGAGGTGGACCTGTTTAGCTTTGGCTTTTCGTACCCAGTGGTGAACAGTGGTTACTGGAAGCACCAATCTCTGCCTCAGCCATCACTTCGACCTTGTGGGAGGTGCATCACATTGGTGGCCCGGCGTCTTAACCACCGGGCTAATCGTTCCCCCTTTATAATAATAATAATAATAATAATATGAGAAGAGCACGTGGTACCAGTACCTGTCACGGGGAGGAAAAAATCCCATGCAGGAAAGAAACTTTTTATATAATAATAATAATAAATCTCTTTATTACTTTTTGGTTCACCAGTAATTTAGATATCACAAAATTAATTTGTTTGTCATAACACGTGGAGTTAAATATTGTCATCTTTCTTTATTTTATCGATAATAAATTCTATAGTAATGTCTTTCAAAAAAAAATATTCTTAAAACAAATACGCTTTAATTTTTACAAAACTATCGAAATAATTCAAACATTGAGATGTTACTATTGACTCCCGTTCGACCTACACTCAGGCTGAAGATGAACCCATTAAGAAAACTTCCACCGCCCCCCAAATATGTCTATACAGTATGTGTTCTCTATGGGCGGCTTCTTTGTTTCTGCGCAAAATACTCCAGTTACTGGAGAAGATATGTCACCCCTCATCGAACACTGACAGTATCTTATATAAGATATTGAATATGTCTAAAAGAGATATATTGGTTGAATCCAGTTAATTTCCAGTTGGCGTGGATGGGAGTGCAGCAACAGAAGATAACCGAATTTCCGCAGTTAACTGTGATGACAAATCAAGATTCAGAGAAACTGAAATTACCGAAAGACAAATAAGAAAGCATGGAAAAAGGCGATGAAAAAAAAAACACGTGTAGAAATCCTCCCGTCTATACAGATTTCAAACCTAAACAGTAATAAATACAAGGAGTCTACATATAAAAGAAAACACAGTGGGTTATTTAGTAGTTATAACAAACTTCATGTTAGAGAAAGCCAAATGTTGTGTTGCGTAACCATAGCAGCTAGCAGGTGATTACGTTTGTTCTCCTTCCGTACCATGTGGGAAACTACAGGAAGTGGACAAAATAATGAAAACACCTCATATGGAAGCAATAGTTTTTGTAATGGCTATATGACGTATTTAAGAACATGTAGCGATTAATTTTGTTGTTTCATGCAAGTAATATGTAAAGGAAAGACGAGAAAAGCTAATCTTTTTTTATAGGTGATATAAAACGGTATATGAAGAAAATAACCGACTGTCTCAATCCAAAGTAACCAAATTTGTTGGTGCACATCTATCAGGGGCATCATTGACTAAAACTGATGATTTTTTAATGTATCCAGAGCAACTGAATCGAAAATGCCTGCATTTACCAAGTATGGGAAAACAAAATCTGATAGAACGAATTGTGGCAGAAAATCAAAGCTGACTGAAAGAGACCGCCGGACACTGCCACGGATTGCAGCCAGGAAACGGGAAACTTCTGCCTCAATATTAGTTTTGGAAATCCAATTTCTAGCAAACAGTTCGGCGAGAACTTCATAAACCTTAAATTTTTGGGCGAGCTGCTATTGCCAAGCCAACCGTTACTGATGGTAATGCAGAGGTGTAAAGAGAACAAAAGCTGGACACTTGATGATTAGAAACATGTCATATTTTGTCTAGACCAATCATCATTCACACTTTTAACATCGGGGAGAGTTTACAATGCTTTTGATCCTCTTATTGATCAATAAATACACAGCTATGTGTGTTCATTGTTGGTTTGAGGAGCATGAAACTGAGGCTAAGCAGCTCCGTTGGCCTGCATAATCACCAGACTTAAACGTTATTGAGCCAGTGTGGGCATATTTGGAGAGGGAGTGAAAGCAGACATCCTCCACCTTCATCACTCAAAGAGCTTGAAACGTTCTTCTGTGAAGAATGGTCCATTATTCCTCTTAAGACATTTCAACATTTATTTGAGTCTATTGCAGAACACACGCTATTTTAAATGCCAAAGGTGACCCAACTTAATATTAGTGTATACGTATAATTCTTATCATTCGAATTCTATGAAGGCGATTTTATCGAATTATTTTCATGCCGCGTCGTTTTTTTAATTGGTTTTTGGAGAAGAGTTCACGTTTCCTTCTCCCTAAACTTGAGTGTTACATCCAATAAAACAAGACGCTGCTCATAGAAATTTTTTTTTTTATGTGAACCCCAAACACGAGAGGTATTAGAACCTATAGTACTTAGTACCGTGCTTGGGTTGGAGGTTGAGAAGACGAAAGAAGATATTTGTTGACATTGGACTTGAACTTCTGTAGATTGTAATTTTCAGGAAATACGTATGAAGGAAGGTTGTTCCAGAAAACGGCAGTTGAATGAATAAATGAGGAAGATGAAAAGTTGGTTCTGTGGGTTTGAAGTTGGACAGTAAATGGATGTTGGCTGGTGGCGGCACGTGTTCGGACTGTTTTGAAAGAGAGAGCGGGAATTATAGAAGCCAGTTCAGAAGAACAGTGCCCATGGAAATATCTGTAGAAGAGGCATGCAGCAGAAACAGTACGTCTATGAGAAAGCGAGTGGAGAGACTCTGTTAGAGATGAATCATTAATTAACCTAACTGCCCTCTTCTGAATGGAATCAAGAAGCCTGAGAGAGGTTTTGGGGGCAGCGCCCCAAATGTGGGAACAATATTCCATGGCAGGGCGGATTTGCGATTTATACAGAGTGAACAGCTGTTTGGAAGAAAAGTAACGCCGAGAGCGAAAGAGAAAACCAAGTTTTTTAGATGCAGAGGAAGCAATATTTGTAATGTGCTTGTGCCAAGAGAGATTAGAAGTCAGGGTAATCCCCAAAAGAGATATATCCTTTTGCCTAGAAATTGGAGTGTCACTAAAGATAAGCATAGGAGCAGAAGAATCCTTTTTGCGAGATATAAGACAAGACTGAGTTTTAGAAGGGTTGAAATCAACTAAGTTGTCTTTGCCCCACTGGAGAATTACCTGAAGATCGGCATTTAAGGAATTGGTAGCAGATTTTCGAGAAGTTGAAGCTGATTGAGCAGGGCAAGGTTTCTCAAAATGGAAAGTTGAATGCAATGTGCTATCATCGGCAAAACTATGGATAGGATTTCCAGTCAATGGAAGAAGGTCATTGATATACAAGAGGAAAAGAGTGGGGGAAAGAACTGAACCTTGGGGGACACCGGCATTAGTGGAGAAGTTAGAAGACAGAGAGCCATCTACCATCACCCTCAGTGAGCGATCAGAGAGAAAACTGGATAACCAATTACTAAAAACAGTTGGCAAACCATAAGATGGAAGCTTGTTTAGAAGACCTTTATGCCAAACACGATCGAAAGCCTTTGAGATGTCAAGAGCAACTGCTTGTGTTTCACCGAACCTTTCCATTGAAGAAGTCCATAAATGGGTAACATAAGCCAGAATATCACCAGTGGATCGACACCGACGGAATCCATACTGGCGATCGTTGATCAGACGGAAGGTTTCTAGGTAGTTTAAGAGTTGGCGGTTAATTGATTTCTCCATTACTTTAGAAAGAGTAGAAGTAATTGCAATGGGACGATAATTGGATGGGAGGGATTTGTCACCCTTTTTAGGAACTGGCTGGATATGAGCAAATTTCCAAGCAGAAGGAAAAACACCTTTGGAATAAGAAAGTGAAAAAAGGCGGCAAAGAATAGGAGTAAGTTCAGGAGCTCAGATTTTGAGAACAAGTGGAGAAATACCATCAGGACCTGGAGCTTTCTTAGCATCAAGATTCATCAAAATCCTTCTGATATCCTTTTGACGGAAGACCACAGGAGGCATTGAATGGACCGTGTTGGGAATGGTGGGAGGTGTTTTACCAAGTTCATTAATACATGAGCTGGAAGAAAAATGGGATGCTAGCAGGTCAGCTTTATCCTTGGCTGAAGTGACAACAGAACCATCTGGTTTGGACAGAGGTGGAAGCAGAGATGGGCAAAAGTTGCGGCCAATAGCTTTGGCAAGAGACCAGAATGCTCGGCTACCATTAGGGCAAGAAGCAAGTTTTCTACTCTTAGCCTGTTCAAACTCTAGTTTGGACTGATTAATAACTGCTTTACAATTGTTGCGAGCTTTGGTGTAGGCAGAAAATGAAACTGAAGAATTAGAAACAAGCCAATTACGATATGCAACATTCTTCTCTTGAACAGCCTTAGCACATTTATTGGAAAACCAAGGTTTAGATAAAGGACGAGATTTTAAAGTGGAGTGTGGGATAAAGGATTCCATTCCTGCAAGAATAATTTCACTGACACGATCTGAGCAAACGTTGACATCAGGAGTTTTGAAACAGTAATCCGACCAAGGAAAAGAAGAAAAGAAGTCTCGCAGGTCATCCCATTTTGCATTCTTGTAATGCCAAACAACACGAGGTTGGGAATAGCCATGAGATAAAGGTTCCATTGGAGAAGAGACAATCACCAAGTTGTGATCTGAAGTGCCTAAAGGACCTCTCACTTCGACCGTGTACTTAGAAGGGTTGTTTGTGAGAAAAAGATCAAGCGTATTGGCTTGATCTTTGCAGACAAAGTACACTGAAGCCTCACAACCTTACTTCCTTTGCCTTAAAACAAAGCGAACGAAATCTTAATCTATATCTAATTTGTTTGAATGCCATAATATTGGTTGAGTTGATTAAGAGCTGTTACTCGGTTCTCTGTTTTCTTCGATCATAGGGAAAGGTAGTGTTGCGTGAAGTAGCCTCAAAAACATGAAATGATTGGGTCATGAAGCATCGATGTACCAAGCCCGTAAAATTCATGTGTTATAAGAATGACGTGTATAACACATTAGTCTAATAAGAATGAAGAGGGTTGAAAAATTGGGGAATACAGCCCTACCTCCTGAGAGTGATTAATCATCCCTCTTAAAAAATAGGTCAACCCACGAATCAGAACCTTGTCATATCGGTAGAAAGCAACATGGCCACACACTAATAGGGTAAGACAAAAGTGTATGCTATGGCATAGAGAAGTCCTCCAGTACAAAGTCGCCTCCTTCATCACCGTCTAATATTGCTGGCCCCTCAGCTCTGCCAAGCGGGATCACTGCAAAGAGACACTTTGTCAGCGTGGGATAATTCATGCTGCCCCTTGATCACTACAGAAATGGAATTACTTGCTGTCGATGCTGTTCTATACATTTCGCTTCTGTCACCTTGGGATGGATTCGCTCTACTGATTCTTGGCTCTCATTTAAAAGGAGGTTTAGCTTCCTTTTTTTACTTTCATCCATCTTTTTCAGCACTTTGCTTATCCCTTTCCTAATCACAGCTTCACCTATTATACTGTCTTCCCCCTCTTCTAATACCTGCACCCTTCACTTTGACTATATCTCTTTTCGCCAGCATTCTCAAGGGCGAGCTACCCAAATCTTAAGGTAACAAAAGGCGCCCCTGTAGAGAGCTTCTTCGACGTTTTGCTGTCAGTTCTAGGGTCTCACCTCTTCGGAGCAGGGACGGAAACCAAAAGTTGTATTCTGCATCAGCCATATAATATTATGATCCAAGTAATGTTTACAATTATGTTAATGTTACTTCTTCATGGATATATATTCGGGGTTGCGTTTTGTTCAAATTACTGACAATTAAAACGCTGACATCAAAAATGCTGTCAAATTCCAAATGCCTGCACGCAAAAAGAAGATAGGACGAAAATCATTACAGGTCAAAACGCTGACAAGGTCGACGTGCCGATAGAGCAAAACGACGACAGGATGAAAAATTTCCGACGGATCAAAAACCAGCAAAGTCAAAACATTCACCATAACGCCGACAGTTCAAGACATCGTCCTTTGCGGTTAGCACAGTGAATTCAGTGAATAGCGCAAGGAAGTTTTTACAAATTTTGTTCAGACTGTGGCCCAATTTAGTCTAGGGCGGTCGGTTTGCGTATTCGATAGACTATCTTTGAGATTTTTGAGATTTCCGTCCATCGAATAGGCAAACCGGCCAACACGTCCACTTGGCATGCATATAATACTATGTGCGAATGACTCAAGTGACCACAAATTGAGTATTCATTTATTTAAAACAAACAAAAATTTATTTAAAAGTAGTCAAAACGCTGGCAGCTTATGACAGGTTGCAATATCCTCGTGAGTACACTCTCCTCCTCCTCTCTCTCCATGAAATACAGTCAAAGTGGTTATTAAGCATTTTACTGGGTTTTGTAGCAAAGATAGACTTGAAATTTTAATATTTTGAAGCTGGAGCTGTAATTTTTCCTACTTAGGAACAACTACACAGAATGCTAATGAAATGAATTGAATTGAATTGAATTTAATCTTCTTGCTACATTATACTTTTCTAACTAACAAGAGCAATATGGACTGAGTCGCTGATGCTCCTAAAAATCCTACAACAACAACAACCACCTTTCCACTGAAGATGCCGACCGGGCTAGCCGAGTGGGTAAAGTACCTGCCCGGCAACCCAAAGGTCGCGGGTTCGATTCCCGCCTCGGGCTTGGATCAAAGTACTGCAAAAACCTTGGGAGGTGCAATATGGCCACAGAAGCCGATGCGCCAACAATTACCAAATCCACTGAAGATCGAAAAATAACTTTTGTTAGAAATATTTTTGACATGTTAACAGTGCGATGAATTTTGCATTACAACACATTCGAAATGACTGATCAAAACACCACTAATTGTTATTATAGGTAAAATTTTAAATTGAAACTAAAATATAATTATAACGCTGCTCCAGTCACACAATTCTTCACTTGTCGCATCCATGGTAAGACAATAAAATATGATGTGACTTAATAAAGCACAAAATTCACTGAGTTATTAGTTGCAAAACAACCCAGTAGCAAATTAATTGAATTATATAGCCATGATGATGCCCTCTGTTTCGAGTCCTGAGCCCGCATGGAAATAACTGAGCATAGGCTGCATGCTGAGTGTATTGGCTGACTGCAACCAGCTACACTAAAAGCGCGAGATCGCATAAGTACATTAGCTGTCTACTGTCATGTGGGCCTGTTCTACAATGTAGAAGTGAAAAAATATTGCTTTATAGTAGATTAAGAGTTATGAGTAATTAAAATAATTCAAAATATCTCTATGGGAAACCTAGTGTGACTTGGTTGCATAAAACAATGGAGATAGTGGTTGCCTTGAATGGGCAGTCAGGTGTGCGTCATTATGGGTAACTTCAACCTACCTCTTATAGACTGGAAATCGCGGACAGGCAATGGCCATGGAAAAACAGATTTTTGAGCTATTTAGATGATTGCTATATTATTTATTCCAACATATCCGGAGTGAATACAAGGGGTTATAATACCCTCGACTTGGTTCTCACCAAGGATTCAAATTGCATCCAAAATTTGATAGTGCAGGAAACAGTAGCGGGTGGTGACTACACTGTCATGAAATGGCATTGTTCAAAGAGGTTCCTGTTGTCAAAGGAAAGCTGGAGGGCTTCAATTTCAGAAGAGATATCTATATTGGATTGAGTTATTTCTTGGGCTAACTATGCGCTGTTGGATACGTGTTTATTATGGAAAGTATTAGAAACAATTATACTAGAAGTGTATTTGTTCCAGTGGTATACACCCTGGAAGCTACAACTGTATTTGTTCCACTGGAGAAGTTCTGTAAAAGAAAGATGCCCAAGTGGATAACAAGCAAGATTAAAAGTATAATTGAGCAGAAAAGAAAAGTATGGGACAGTTAGAGGACTTAAACTCATAGAAGCCCAGCAAAAGTGAAAAAATAACTGAATAGATACTTTGGAACGATCTTTGCTAACTGTGGAGAATCAGCGACAAGGAGTTAGAATGCTCCAAGTGATGTATCAATTTTTGAGAAAAGTATATGGAAAAAACCACTGAATGTGATTGCCTCATATCGTTGGGGGTGTTAATGAGACCATCATTAGACTCCGCGAAGATCCATCTGGACTGAGAAACACCTCGTCTTCTTAATTTACAAAGGAGGAGCGAAAGACTTAGTGGGAAATTACTTCACTGGCGGAAAAGATCCTGGAATGTGTGTTGACGGATAGAATACAAGGTTTATCTCGATAGAAATGGTATTCTTCTTGGATCACAGCATTGTTTCACGAAGATGAAACCTTACCTGACCACTCTGATCAATTATTGTGAAGAAAGAGAAAACATTTGGGTGCAAGGAATAACTCTGACATTTATCTTGATTTTTGATGTGAAAACATCTATGGCGGCACCTACTACAAATTCCGACTGAAGTAAAACCAATTGGTTACGAAACTTTCTTACGGAAATGACGCAAAAAACGTCACTTCCTAATTGCGCTAACGATGCTAACTTAGTCACTAACATTGATTCGGTATAGTAAGTAGTGGGCGTGAGAAAAAAACGCCGCATCCTTCATAGTAATAGACGCTAACTCAGTCACTAACGTAAGAAGCGTGTAAATAAATAAATATTCATTTATTGTAAATACAGCAAGCCCATCACAGCAAATTACTAGGGGCAGGGCAGATTTTAATACAAAGGAAATAACAAAATAATCAATACATAGCAGATTTCATATAAACATTAACAATTACTAAGAATTATACTTATGAATTAAAAAAAAGGATTTACAGAACAGGACATTTGGCTTTCAATTGCAGTTACTGGGTTGGAGGCAGGCTACTGTTTTTATTTCTCTTCATTTTATCGGATATCTGACTCCTGTAGGCCTCAGAGTTGAGTAACCTGTTGCAATCAATGTTGTGATGACTTATCAGGTGAAAGGATGCATTGGGGAACATTCTGTCCATTTGTTTGAGCCTCGAGAGGTTGGATTTGAATTTCCCTGATGGGAGCAACTATTATATTGGCTAAGTTTGGTGAATCGCTTGCAGAAGTGATTAACTTTGCAAGAAGCATGACTCCAGACTCCTTAATCATCTGTTGCAGAGGCTTTGTTTTTAAGTTTTCATAAAGCTATTGTCTGGATATTATTGTATGGGTAAAAACGAAGCTTATTATTGAGCCATCTAAGAACCCAATATTCTAAGGCAATGAATTTCTTGACGGTTACTTGAGGAGCATCAGACCAGATTTCGGAAACATAGGACAGAATGGGAAAGATGCATCTTTGAAAATGCTTAATGATTGTTTTTCTGTCTTGAATCACTGCTGTTTCTTGTTTGATTAACCATTTTCCTTTTTAAATTGTTTTGAGCAACATACAGTAAAAATAGTGGGCATTAAAGGAGAGATTTTTATCGAAAACAACTCCATGTCTTTGTGAGCATAAACATTTGGGATTGGGACATCTGCAGTTTTTATTTATAAGTGGTCGGGTTGTTTCTGAAGTAATTTGAGCACATTTTTTGAATAAAAGTTTCAAAGCCACCGAAGAAGCCTCTCGTGTCGACAAAAGAACAAGTTCAAAAACATAGACAACGAAAAAAAAAATGCAAGTTTAATAAAATCTGCTTCTTAAGATTTTCATCAACATCCACCTTCCAAGTAGCGTAAGTAAGTAGCGGGCGTGAGCATAAAACGTTACATCGTTCATAACTTCAGTGGCTGTTAGATTAAACCGTTTAAAAATTAAACAGTTTTGATTCATGAACGCAACAATAAGACAATCACTTCTTGCAGCAGTTCTTGGTTGTGGTGTCATACTATTCTACAAATGGATTTTGCTATCTATTAAATCTTAAAAATACCAAATCTAACTTCAGTTAACAACCTATGAGAGTATTTCGAAGATGGCTAAAACTCCAGCTGAATGAAATCGAGAGAAGTATGCAAGAATAAAAGCTTCAAAACCACTGATGAAGCTTCCCATATTCACAAAACAACGAGTTCAAAAACATAAGAGAACGATAAAAAAAATGCAGAGTTTAATAAAATCTGCTTCTCAATATTTTGATCAACATCAATCTTCTACATCGACTTCTCGTCAAGAAGCTGGACCTCAAAATCACGAAATTATATTCAAGAACTTCCTGAAGATTTCGATTCAGAAGATTTGACTTCAAATGAATTACCTGAGGATTTTGAACTGATTCCTGAACCGTCTAGACAGCGTATACTGCAACAACCAGCTTCGATTGCATCATCCAAAAAGAAACAAAATGATAATTCAGCTCAATTGGCTGTTGAAGAGAACATCGAACCTGACCATATAAAGAATTTGAACGACAATTTCTGAAAAATACATTTGTGATCGATTATGGTATGAAAATTATGTAAAATTGTTCACTCCAGGAAGGTACGCGTTACTTCTCTCATAATTTCCAACTGCAGACTATGAAGGCTCGTAATACTTGTCGAGCATCTCTCAAAAATGATTTCATTCCAACATCTTCGAAAAGCAACGGTTTCGTTCATCCTGCTATTCCACCTCATCCGCCTCGATTGGATTTAGTAACAGAGAGGCTCATTTCTCCTCGTATACCATTCATGAAAATTATAAGACATGGTTTCTGCCAATACGGAATTTTGGGCAAAGTTATAAATGTTCCTAAATGTTAATTCGATGGTCAATAATTTGCCTCGGAGAACTGATGACGATTATTGCGTTAATGTTCTTATCAAACGTAGGAAAATTCTGAAATCGAGTACTTAATCGGCTTGGTTCGTAAACGAGATGTAAGGGTTTGTTTCAAGTATCTGCTTACGACTCCTTTGTATCGTCTGTATGATATCGAGATTTATGAAGCATTCTTCGATGAAGACATTGAACACTATGATCAACAACAAACTCCACAAACCTTTTGTGGAGCGATGACAAATATTTTCGAATAGCTCCTGGTGAACGAAATGTTCCGCATGGTTTACTTTTTGACGAATATGCCGAAGAATTGTCCTTTCCTAGCATTTACTTTGGTCAGTATGGAGAGTTTTTACAGGTAATTTAAAAGGCACACCAAAGAACAAATTCAATCTCGAAAATATGCCAATAAGTGCATTGAAAACAATTTGGCGTTTTTGAAATCGATTCCTAATTCAACTTGTTACTGGGCACATCGTAAGAGAGATCTGTTTGCGATGATCAGACAGTTGGGTAAATAAATGCTTCAAAGTGTTAAACGTGTTCGGATTATTTTCATACTAAACCACATAAAATAAAACATCTTTCGTGCGTACATGGTACACACGCTGCTTTTTTATATATAAAAAAACGTTTTTGATACGGTTTACAAGAAAGACTATTATATAAACTGGATAAATTGGAATTAATGGCAAGATCCTTCGTTGAATAAAGAGCTGTCTAAAAGATAAGTGACAGAGCAGTCATAAATGGGCATACCTCAGCGTCGCAAGTGGAGCAAGTGTAGCTCCGTCGCTGATCAGGGGCCACTTTTGTTGCATGTCTTCCTTAATGACATTGACAAAGGAGTGTAGGGAATTTTGTCAAAGTTTGCTGATGATTTCTCAAATGTAGAAACGGTCTGAAAAATGGCAACTGAAGTTTAATTTTTCGGAATATAAGGTTTTGCATCTACGAACAGAAAGCTAGGGGGAGAGGAGATAAAAGCGGTTACGGATTCATTCAGACATGGAATTTTCATTGCAGTATATACAAGGAATTAGGAAGGCACATGATGTTCTGTTTGTGATATATAGGACCTTCCCGAGTAGAGAAATGATGCCATTGTCTGTTTATATAAGACACTAGCGAGACTGCGTTTAGAATATTGTGTCTTGGTCTGGAGGTCACATTTTAAGAAAAACGTAGAGCTTCTAGAAAGGGTTCTAAGATGCGCAACTAAAGTGGTGAGCAATGCTAATCGATATCCATACGAAGAACGGCTTAGAGGGTGCAAGTTGCAAAGCTTGAAAAATAGATATCTTAGGAGGGGAAGCTGATTAAGTTATATAATTCTCTGAAGCAAATCAGTAAAACCAGTGACGGAGGTAATGTTTTCATAGGAGGAACGAAAACCAGGAAGCACAAATATAAAATTTTTCAAGTATAGTGTTTTCAGGTCAAATGGCACCAGGGATTTCCTCTATCTCCACTGTAAAGGCCAGAGATTTAAAAGTGTATGGATGCTGTGGTGTGTAATGTTTTGTACCGTTGTTTATCTGGCCTTTTAGCCGTTGGGCTCCTAATGGGACCCATCGTTGCCCACATTAACAGAAAGCCTGCATCTCATGTAGTTCACTTTCAGGCAGCATTTTATAGATCATTGCTCTCGTGCGTAGCACAGTTGGTAGGATCGCCGTCCTCCCCACACCGGGTGGAAAAGACCCGAGTTCGAGTCCCTTGATGACTCGAGGAACTTTAATGGGCTTTTTTCACTCCATGGCTGAGTTATTCGGTTTCAGGCGTAGATAGTAAGGTTCTTTCCCCAGAAACTGGGGTTTTTCGTCCAGCAAACAGTCAAATCGACCATAGAACACACGCAATTAACAGACATAAGACACAGCACAGCAGATGAATTTAATTATTCGGGTGGCTAAATATAATAGTTTGGTGTTTTTTTTAGTCCCGTTGATAACGGAAGGAATTTGTATGGGCCTTTTTTACAACGTAACTGAGTTAGCCGGTAGAGGGTAGCATGGTTTTTTCTCCTGGAAACTCGGATTTTTCGTACAGCAAACGGAAAATCGACCACAGAACACATGCAATTTACAGACAGTATACACAGAGCAATATGGCATTAGCTGCCGATGCTCCTAAAAAACAATTACAACAATTTTGGATATTGGAATAAATTGCGCGTCTCAGTGCTGCAGTGGAATGGTTTGGTAAAGTTCAAAATGGAATTGGATAGCTACTTTTTAACGACGGGGAAGGTTTCGAAATATTAGCTTCTTTGAATCATTTAGCATTTATTGTACTAATACTAAGACATATATACAAGGTTCCAGATTTGCACACCCGCCAGCGATTTAGCCAAGAATCTCCACTGCTGTTAATATTTTATTTAGTCAATGTTTTCAGCAATCGAAAGCCTGTATGGCTCGCATGCTTTTTCGCCCTTAAACTCCATCAACAGGACAAACGTAAATTTCCTTGCACCAAGTTTCAAGGAACATTTCGGTGGTAGATTTTTGCACCGAAAATCTACCACCGAAATGTTGTATGCTAGGATATGCATATCGCATCGTGTACTAATTTGATAAATGATATAATTTCCTTGAGCTAGTTGGTCTTTCTTCCTGACTTATAGAGATCTGACCAATTTTCATTCGTTTGAAGAGGTTTGGGTTCAAATCCTGTTGCTGACTGAAAAAAATATATATTAATGACTATTCATTCAGTCGGGGCTGTAATCAGCCAGTATGCAGCAGAGGTGGTGGATCAATTTGTTTGCTTGTTTAGAAAGGGAGGAAAATTCATGAAACTATTTCTTAACAGCATGGTGTTAATAACGAAATCAAAAATTTATCCCACTTCGCGGAGGTTCCAATCTGGGCCTTTTCCATACAGCGTGGACGTACATTGTAGTAATTGTGATATTTCATACATCGTAGCAACTGTGATAATCGCGAGAATTGGTGAGAGTAAGATCCCTTTGCCGTGAGTGAATTATTCCGGGTTTTTCAACCTGCACAAACATGCTCAAATAACTGTGAACCAAAATATCATACAGACAGAAATAAAGCTATTTATATTGTGACTATTTCAGTCGATGCATCCCTATTGTAGTGGTTACGATTTTTGTTCTTCCACACCGTATGGAAAATCTTGGATTCAAATATTGCCACGACGAGAGGAATCTTCTTACCATGATGGCCATATTGGTCGTTCTCGGGTGCAGGTTACACACTCCACCCCCCCCCCCTGGAAACTGAAGTGTTTCATACATCAAAACAGATAAACAGACGTTAGAAACAATTGTTCCTCGTTGCTGTATTGTAATGTTCATATTTTGGGATATTCAATGGCATTCAACTCAGCCGAGTTATAGGCTTTTCTTAGTTTATAGATACCTCTCCTTATATTCTTAAGAAATGTATGTTCCAAAATTGAGAAGCATCCCACAAACAGTAACATTAAGCCTTATGCTGATTTTTTTCATTCTCTTTGGCTGCTTTTTGGAAGGATCTGCTGTTTCAACTGTCTTCATAACGTATTTTTTCTATGTCAGTTATCTCTTTAAGCAGCAACCTAAATGAACACCTTGAACAGTTTTGATGGAGACAGGTAATAGAGTATGATATCGAGTGCTGTGGTGATCGTGTTGTCGGCCTTTCCAGTTGTATGAGTAGGGAATTCAATCCAAAGTAGATAAAATCTTTAAACTCATTATTCTTTCTTCATTATTTGTTTAATCTTTTATAACGAGGATTACAGTCTAGAATTTTCAAATAAAGGTGCGTGAGTTAATTAAGCATTTATATAAGTCAATGAATAAAGAAAGATGCGGTTTTATACACAGAAGATTCAGTGGAAAAAATTTGAAATAAGCTTACAATATTTGCATGGAGGCATAATCCAAAACCATCTGACGATGCTGTTTTGTTTGTGAGCTTTTTCCTTCATAATCTGGAAGTCTTTGAGAATTTTCATTCTCTCTCTCTAGTCCTGATAATGGGAGTTTTGAACACTTTTATTTGAATGTCTTTAACCGCTTAGAGGATACGACAACCAAGAAGATCATTAACTCATGCACCAACTGGCCACGGGAAATGCGGTTTCCCAATCAGGCTTTTCTCATTAAGGATTATTTTAACATTTCCGCATTAACTGAAATGGATGACAGAAAATCATTCAGGAGACCGCCATCTGCTTGCTATTAGTAAACTAAAATGAACAATCTAAAAGATGACAGCATCACTCCTCTCTCTCTCTTTCGTCGGAGGATTTCATCTCTTGTAAGTCTTTAGCTTGTTTTACGATTTTGTAGTAATTTGTCACCAAAGAGGTATAAGAATGGCATCTTCTGACAAACTCCATGAGAGCGGACGGACTTCTTGACACTTTAAATAGTAAATAAAACTCTCTCTCTCTCTCTCTCTCTCTCTCTCTCTCTCTCTCTCTCTCTCTCTCTCTCTCTCTCTCCCCAGCGGTTTTTTTTCTCTTCACCAGGCAGATGAGAGTAGAGTTCCCGGGTAACAATCTCATCACCCATTACGAAGCTGTACAACGATCGTTTTACGGACACGTGCTGTGCGTGACCGCGTGGAACGATAGGTAACTGTTAGGAAGCGACCAGAGCATGAAAAGAACACCGATCGATGGCGATCACGTGATTTGCCCACTAATCGGCAAGTTGACTTCCGCATACTCTCCCTTCCGTCACTGTTTCTGCTCCCCGTTTCGAACATGGTGAGAAATAGCTTTTTTTTTCTTCTTCTTCCTCCTTCCAACTTTAAGAAGCTTTTCTCTGGCTCAGCGTTCGTCAGTAAAGTGGCTAAGTGAGAGGCTGGGATATGCGCGTATCTCTTCACGGCCTTGTCTGCTTTTACTTTGCTTCGCTCCTAACAATCTAACGACGTCGGAGAACTCGGGATGGAATAAGGAGGTTAGGAGACGCCCTGAAAAATCAGATTTCTTCCGCTCGGTCGTTGTTACCACACACACACATACATACATATAAAGGAGTATTTCTTTTCACCAGCCTCTGTTGTTTGAATACTTTCTTAAAATATCAGTGTTAGCTAAGGAATTGATTTTAGTTTCCACCCTTCGAAAACCGGTTTAGGTTCGCTAAATGCACCGAGATGTGACACTTGCTCACGTATTGCGTACATAAGAAGTCGTGATGACGTCAGATATTTAACGATGACCTCATTAATGCTACACGTATTACGAATATCCTAAATTTTTATGTGATAAATAGATAATTCTGTTTGGTAATTTTAGGAACTATGGTAGTTGCTTAGTTCTAGAGAAATTGAACCACATAAAGAACTTACATTGCCAAAAATATGAACATCGCCATAAGCTTCAACAGATAGTAATACGTCCTACCTTTTCATTTTCTTGGGTTCATTTTTTTTATCAAAATGCTACTGAACTTTCAAGTTACCGTTGACTTAATACCACGTCATTTTAGACTTCTTTTAGCTTCCATTGTTAATGGTAACTTGTCCTCGATTTTCTTGTTTTCACGTTTAAAGACCCTTCTCTCAATTCCCGCAGCGAAGTACTGCAAAATAAAATCTTTATCCAGGAAAGTGTACTCAGAAGAAAACGACTTCTTCGTGGCAGATTCAGTCGTATTACTCTAAGAGAGCATTGTTCCTGAATGTCACGATATATGGAAAATTTTGTCGGAATACTTAGCGTAAGGGTGGCTGGTCTCCTTCTAAGAATAACCACCTTTCTGTTAAGACAGGGCAAGAAACCCATGCCGAAACGAACAAGAGTAGGATAAAAATATTTTTAAGTTTCTGAGGAAAGTCTGTGAACAGTTCATTAACTGCCCATGCAAATTGGGAGTTCTGAATTTTGCTGTTAATTTAATAATAATTGTCTTTATTTTTTTGTCTCTCAACACTTGGACAAGAAAACGTATTAAGAAAATTCCAATTTCGTATCAACAGGTTTTCCACTTTAAATACAGAGAGAAAATATCATTTTATATCATAAGAATTAATCTAATGACTCATTTTAAATAAGATATTTCCTTATTAGCATTTTAATTTGGATGTTGAATAATCTTTCATTATTTTGAAGTTAATTTTGCCCAAAGGATCATTGATAACGTTCAATGTATGTTTTCCCCAAGGTTAGTTAGGATTTTAAAATAAAGGTGCATGAGTTAAACGTTTATATAAGTCAACGAATAAAGAAAGGTGTACTTTCTGTACACAGAAGATTCAGTTGCAGAATTTTTAAGCAAGTTCAACTAGCATAGATGAGTACGCGAGGAACCATGAACATTAGATTAAACAGATGTAAGAATTACTTTTTCTAGGTTAATCTTTAACAGCTCATCAGCGACTAGGACTATAGTGAACCATGTATGCGGGAGTCCAAGAGTACTGTAGTAGCAAAAGGTTATTGTGGCAAACAACAACAACTATTTGCCTTTTCGTTGTGTTGGAGTAATTTTTTCTGTTAGAATTCTGCTTCTGTAGGTTCTATCGTGTAAATCTTCTAAAGTCAGCATCTGAAAGGGCTAGAACATGTGACTCAGTTTCAATTACCAGAGACACGCGTATAATATTGAATTAGATCGAATGGTGAGCAGTATGTTCACTAGAACACTTCATTCAAATCAGACATAAAGGTACCACAAAAGTGAGCTCTTTATAATAGCAGTCATACGAAGAACAAGAACTTTGGTTGTAGATTCAGCAGTTGAATACGATAGTAATTTATGTAGTTCTGATGCGAATGGTTGCAATTTAATTTTAAAGAATATAGTGTTCCCTTGAACGCAGTGGTATGAACGGAGGACAGTAAAGCAGCATGCTGCATAATGTTTTCTTGTTTGTCTCAGCTTTTCTGAGTGTTCAGCTCTTTCCTTTGAATTCTGAATGTATATTATGAATAGAGATGCTGGATGTATGGAGGCTTTGCTTTGAAGGTTTATTTTGAAGACACTCGTTATTAGATGGGAAATTTAGCATTACGCTCTTTAGTAGTTAATGCGAATTTTGGAGATGATACCTTCATCGGGTTATTAAAGCTCAACCTGTTACAATCAGGCTGAATACATATTTCAACACAATACAATATCTCAGTGATTTTTTTGGTATTTTGTGCTGCTTTTTTCCCCTTTGCTTGTAAAAGTTAAGTTTTAATAACCTGATGAAGGCGTTTTTTCCAAAATATGGATAGTTTATTAAAGGTCATGGTGTACGACTGCATTTATCTTGTGCGATTAAAACTGGGAGTTTTTAATTTTGTTTCTCTCCGAGATAAAACGTATCAGTGTCATTTGGTGTTTGGATAAAGGTATTTTGACTGGTTAGAAATTAAAGCACCGACCAACAGATTGGAAAATAGAACTATGGAATTTCTTCTGCGTTCCTGAATATCTACTTCCCTATGAGATGACCTCTAGCCCTCACCTGTTCGTCTGCTTATACTCAGTGCGCTCATGAACGTGTAATCTAAGGAACATTTCTTATGGGAAGGTGAAAACATCAGCGATATATCCCCGTACATGATTAGTTCAACTAATATTTCCGGGTCGTTCAATAAACGTTTCTGTACGACTAACCCCGTCGTTAAGCCTTTTATGACAACCACAATTGCCGGTTTAAGCAACGCTACGGGAGAGGTTAATAATCTTTCTTTGGACTTGCTCACATACGCACACAACACGCAATGACCTAAAAATGCATGTACAACGAGGAAGTGTAGGTTTAGTGTTGGTTTTGTAACCACGGCAACCATGTCGCCGAGTGAATCCTCTTTAACTTTCCTTACATGTGTGCGCTTTGACCAGTAATTAAAGTCGTTAAAGGGGACGTAGATTATTCCGTCTGTGGTATGTTTCAGTTCCAATTTACCTTCTCACGTGTTTCGTCCGGTCATCAGGGAGATTATAGACTAAGAGATATGCAGTTACGTTTATTACTCACGGGGAAATTGTTGAGTAACTCAGGAGCAATAACTAACCACCGAACACGATAGTCCTGTTAAAACCTAGAACGAAATCTGTTACACGGGATATATGTATCCTAATTCTGACTCCATCAACAGGGTTTTGAGAGCTAAGCGTTAATTCTCAGTGACATCGGCTATTGCAGATGATCTGGTTATTCAGTACTTATTGCTACAACTGCTCCCTATTCACAATAGTCATAGTAACCTACTACCAATTATCAGTCTCGGGATCTGGTTCAGTGATGTATGATATAGCATTGTCTCAAAGTGGTATAAAACAGTTTATTTCAGAAATTTTTTAGCAGGTCTAAAGTTAGTTAAACCATCTTAAACTAATAATAACAGTGCTACTATTGCAATTATTGCCACATCTGTTCCATTACTTGACATTCTCTTTAATTATTACGATATACACTGTCTGGACGAAGTGCCTTTTGTGGCAACTTAATCTGTACGAGTCGAGTCATCGCTGTCTGCCACTGGAGACGTCTGAGTTCGATTCGTGCCTGTAATCCCGACGAATGAGGGAATTTCTAAAGTCACCTTCATTCGAGGCTGTAGTTAGCTGATCTCAGGCGGCGGGTTCAGGATTTCTTTTTGTTAGTTATTCCAGGATTTTCAGCACGCATAACATGAAGATCAGCTTCTGAGCGCACACACACACACACACGCTTCTATAGACAATACTTTTACGATTATGAGCTCCTGCTAAAGGCTGATATTATATTACCATTTCATTGGGACTGTTATTACCGATGTGTTTTGCTCACTCAAAATATTCCCTATTACTCTACCCCCACTTGCACTGACACGGTGACCTGAGACCCAGTAACTCGGTCACAATGAAGAAAAAAAGTCGAGCTGGGTTTCTCTTGTGGATTCGAACCACCACGATCGCTGTTCCTCCATCATTCTGCGAAAAAAGCGGCTTCGAATCCCATCGCGATGGTAGGAACTTTTAAGGGCTTTTTTTTTGCATTGTGGTTGATACTGATTCTATACTGAGAGTCTGTACTGTGCGCTGCATGGTTTTTTCTCTCATGAAAACTCGACTTATTTATCCCATAAAACAGAGAAACCTATCACAGAATTCATACATTTCATGGACTGACATCTCATGATCTTAGTTGCCTCGGCAAAAAGTAAAAAAAAAACAACTCCATGAGTATATAATCACAATCACAGATTTTGCGTACAGGCTTCTTATATGTGTTTTATGTTTAAAAACTACATTTTTTACAACTCCTATCAAATTGTGGGCAAGAAATTTAATCTGATCCACTTAAAATTTGCCTGATGTGATCCACTTAACTTCAAATAGCGAGAATACATACATATTCACAATTTAAAGACAATGACCACTAAAATTGTGATTATACTCGAATAAAGAAAATGCGTTTAAGCTATCCTGTCAACTTTACATTTAAAAGTTAATCGGTATCACACAAATTTCTGAATTAGTCTAACATGACAATCAGTGGTAGAATAAATTAGGCTTACCTCTGATTGTACGCCCCGATGATTCGACAAATATTTTTTGCTTGAACTAGATCGTAGACACCTTTTAACTGCACGCAAAGAGTGTTGGAAGGAGTATTTCTACTCCGCCTAGTGAACTCATTTAAATTTAAAAACTACAGTAAATTATATGCTGAAACCATGACGTGATTCTCTTTCACCTTTTATTATCCTATATACGATACGTACGAACTCTAAGCTACAGGCACAATTAGGAAGAACAGACTTCGAGAATGATTTGCAATGTAAAATTTTATTCATAAAATTAGGATTGGCATATCATAAATATGACGATGTAAGAAAACATTAAATAATGAATGAAGTATGTGGAAATTCAGTTATAAAGGAACAGCTTGAGGAAACAAAGAAAAATTAATAATAATGGCAATAAGCGAAAAAATCACGAAAGAAATTTTGGATAGGCCCTCGTGTGCTACTCACGAGGGCCTATCCAAACTCGTGGGTTGGTAAGAGAGCCATTCTTCCCACACTAGTTGGTAAAGACCTGAGTATTTTTAACAGCGTGGCTGAGTTAGTGGGTCTCAGGCGAGGGGTAGCGTGGTTTTTCGCTCCTGGAAACTCGGGATTTTCGTCCAGCAAACAGAAAATCGACCTCAGAACACACAGACAGTATACACGGAGCAATATAGCCTTAGTCGCTGATGCTCCAAAGCCAACAACAACCATAACACATTTGGGTAAACACTGTATATACGCTGGTATGCACAAGCTTTGGTATCGTAGATAGTCTGGTCGTCGGAGATCAGCATTGGTCGAATAAATAAATAAATATGAAAGAAATAGATATCCTAATAACTCGGGAAGCGTCAAATTCTGAGTAGTGGTGAGAAAAGGCATTTATTCGCGTTTCAGCATCCTGAAACTTCTTAAAACAAAGCTGCATCCTTCATTGCAATGGAAAATTAAATTGCTATTTGTTGAAGACTCTTGTAATGCCATGAAAGTACCAGCAGAAAGTCAAGGATTTGCTATGTGTTGTGATCCCTCTTCCCTGGGTGAGAAGGGTTTGCCAATTTGTAATATTCAATTCTGTACTCTTACTTTTTTCTGCTCACATAAGCGTCACTTCCTTTTTTCTTGATATCCCAGTGAAGAGTATTGACAGCAAGCAGAATTTGTTTTATTTATTTATATATACTGTACATATGAAACACCCACAGGGAACGCAGCTAAAGTTGAGTGAAAAAGTCGAGGTCATGATAATGCATTATAATTGGTACAAGATATATGTAAGAGGGGTTGTCAAAAGTTCGTACCCCTACTTAGAAATAATAGCCTTAGAAAGGTAAAACTTCACAGGAACTTTCATCCTGTTCTATGTATTCTCCATGTATAGTAACACATTTCTCCCATCTGTGGACCAGTTGTTTAATGCCATGATCATAGAAGTCCACACTTTTTGCCTGAAACCATATTCCACTTCATTGATGACTTCCTGAGATGAATCAAAGAGGCATCCACGCAATGGTTTCTTCATTGTACATGCAGCATTCGTCATTTGTCACCAACCGATCAAAAAAGTTCTCAACATGCGCATTGCACAAATCCAACAGTTGGCGAGAACATTGCATTCGACTCGACATTGCTTCTGCAAAGGTGTCAGCAATCGTGGAATCCATTGTGCGGAGACCTTAGAAGTGCAGATGGTCATGTAAAATCCTGTGGGCAGACCCATAACTAATTCCCACTGCATTTTAAATGAAATGAAATGAATAGTCACACGTCTGTCTCTCACTGTCTATGAATGTTGAATGACCGTCCTTCTCTTGGCTCGTCAAATACACATGTAGAACCGCACTGGAACTTCCGTTTCCACGTTTGTACAATGTCATAGGATGGACAATTCTGCCCATACACAGCTTTCATTTCTTCATCAATTTCCTGAGCTTCCTTGCCCTGCAAATGCAGGAACTTTATCAATGCTCGATACTCCACTTTGTCAAACATAGCGTCCTTCCTCAGATTAGGGCTTCGCGCCTGGTGTACGATCACCTATGGAAATGAAATTTCACATATTAGTTATTGAATACGAAGGCAACTTATATTAAAAACGGCATCTCATCTTCCTACTGGATGTTTTATCTAGGCCAGGGTATGAACCTTCTGATACCCCCTCGTGAGTTAAGCTATAATAAATTTTACGTTTATTTATTACCTGCAGTAAACGGAAAACTAGTTGAGAAATAAGTTTGATGACGAGAATCCAGGTGGACTATAGCATTTGTTTTCAAGAAGAGATGGAGAATAAACTAATGGTTTAAACAAAAAAAACGACTCGCAGAGTTGTCGACCAGATCAGAAACGGTAGCAAAGTTTCGCTGGTAAAAGACAAAGTGAATTCTAAAATATAAGAAATTAATAAATATCGTCTGAATTCACTTTACTCTTCGCGAAAGGTATTACTGTTGTGGGACCAGGTGATATTATAGCAATCACGCACGCGAAGTATAAATTGATTGATTGTATAGAATATTAAAACTACACCTTCAAATTCGTGAAGGATCGCTTAATTAAATCGTGTAGAGCGCATAAATACTCTAAGATATTATTAGATAAATGTGAGAGGATAGGAAGTCATCAGATCAAAATCACTTGAATATTTGAACGTGTGGGCACGTGAAGAGAATTTCCAATAGAACAACCGGTGAAGATTAAGGATAGAAATATCCGATTGGAAGAGAATCGGCGTAACTTACAGTTCAAAGGATTTAGAAAAATGCCATTTTTGTTGAGCCAAAGTGAAAGAGAATCGAGGCAGTTTGAAATACATCCCTTGCAATCAAAGAATTCATTACTTCTTAAAGTTTAATGTCATCTGTGTAGAGTTTCTATTCAACATTATTAGCCTGAAATACAGTTGGCAGTTATTAAGGTAAACAGTATATAGCAACAGGCCTAAGGTTGAGGTTTCAAGGACACCTTGCGAAACGGTCAGCAAAGTCGATGTAGTGTCTTTAATTATTGCGGATAGGTGATGATTACTAAAGAATGATTCAAGCTGATATAGTTGAGGGAAGGAGCTCATAGGATAAAAGCTTAACAAATGATTTTAATTAGAAGAAAAATATTGTTATACCAGGCATGATTTTTAAGTAAATTAATTGAAACAGAAGAAACTTAAGTAACTAACACAGTACCAGTGCTTAACCACATGACGAAGCGACGCTTCAAGACTCAACTGAGTAGTATCATCAGTCCTGGAAACCGAAGGGCTAAGACAGGATAAAGTGCTTCCCAAGCCGCTTTCATCTCACTGATTGCTAGGCCAATTAATATGTTCGCTGGCCATTTTCACCGAATTTCGCTAGCTTTCTTGTGTCACGTGAATTTCACTCTCATTCCGAAAAATTGTACGAGAACAGTTCAATCACTTGCTCGGCCATTCACTCAGATGGGAGGAAAGTTCGGCTTATATTACCTTGCGGTAAAGATGTGGTAACCTGAATTGTAAAGTAGGAGTTTCAGACCACTGCAGACTTTCCTTGACACGTTTCTGAAACTACTAAAAGAGAAATTGTAGAGTGATAATATTGTACATATTTTAAGCCCATTAACCTTTAGGAATAATCTTCATTACTTAAACTACTTTTCTGTTATATCTCTCTCTATGGTGTCCATCCACTGGGAGAGACAAACTGGGCCAGATTCTTAGATCTGATCTTAAACACAAATTCTGATAATTCAATCACGATTAAAGCTGTCCTAAACCTGGGAGAGTAGCATTCACTTGATGCTGGAAGGTATATATTTTGCATAATAAAGAAGTTTTATAGTATTCTGGTGATGTATTCAAGATTTTCAGAGTTTTGTTCGGTGTTGTGATATGTTTGTCCATGTTGTGTTTTCCATTATCTTTTAAGTAGACCTGTTGGAAAGCAAGTAGCTCTATTAAGTTCAACTTTCGCACAATTTCCCTTTTGGTACTTGTAGTTTTCGGAAAAAAAAACAAAGAAAACAAAATTAGTAATCACCTTAAAAATCTTTAAAATACGAGGGGCAGTCAATAAATATTTACCCTCATCTAGAGACCTTCTAGAGCTACACACTTTTCTCCTCTGTGGATAAGCTTTTTCAAGCTTTTTGAATACTCCTATAATTCCTCATTTTGAGCAGAAAACTAGGCTCCCACTTCATTAAGTACCTGTTCATCAGTCTGAAATATGAGGACCATGATGCAGATTTTCAAAACCACATTCGATTGTAAAATCCACTGTGAAAGCAGCCTTATGAGCAAATTCACTGTCGGCTAGAAGGCGGAAACCCCTGGACAGCACTCCTTGAACTTGAAAACCTTCTCTTGAACTTGATAGCCTCCCTTAACTTTCCCAGGAGGTCTCTATAATATTCCCTAATAATGCCGTTGTTGGGAAGTAGTATGTTAGGATGATATCTTTAGAGTCTCTGAATACTGCCAATATGGCTTTGTTATCAGACAATTAAAATTTGGCTTTTTTTGGGGGTTGTTGAAGATGAATATTTCTATTGTTTGCTAATATGTTTTATTTCTGGGACGTAGTAGTTGCAGCACTGAAAAAAAACAAAAGAAGGTCAGTAATATAAACTTAATAATACAGATGATATAAAAAATTGCATCGGACTCTTTCTAATATAAAATGTCAATTAAACTGCATTGAGAAGCAAAATATTTCTGCACTTCATCAGTAGTTTCATTTCACGACATTTTCAGTTCTACAAACTCATTTTAGCTGGAATTAGGTATGCACCATCATGAGCTAAAAAGGATATCAGTGACGTATAGCCTTACATGTAGATTTTTTGTTATACACTTACTGTTATTTAAAGTATTTCCGAAGTTTTATTTCTAGATTAAGTTAATATGTTTTGTTATATTGCTAATATCACTCGGAAGTCTTAAATCCCATTGCCTTGTTAAATTCTTACCAACTTTCTATTTTACTTTATTACGCAATGAACATCCTCACTGACATATTTTTTCGAGTGTTTCCAATTGCATCGCTTTGGATGTAACGCGCATCCAGAATTCTTATTCACAAAAAACTGACATCCCTTTTCTTTAACTTTCGATTTTTTCTCTTTTCACATTCCCTCTTTTTACTGCTTTTTTTTTAATCTCGTGCTCTTTCTTGGGTTTTGTTTTTTCAGTCTTCGTTTATCTTCCACTTAAACAATCATGACTAGGGGATTAAATTTAAAACTATAACTAATTTACTATGTACTGCAGAGTTCACTGCTTTGTTAAGTTTGGTGGACTTTTGAAGTATTGACCACATTATTATTAACACTTTATAATTTCAAGTAAAGATTAATTAACTAAGTGCTGATATTCCCAGCAGTAGCACTTGCCAAAAAGGATATTTCTCTCCTGTGACAGTTGGAGTGGTTATGCTAATTATCATGTTTATGAAGGGATTTGGAATCGATTCTCATTGCCAAGCACAAGACATATATACATATAATATTAATAGGAGAACACTGAGTGAAATCTTATTGACTGCTATATGAGTTATGATGTGAACAAAACTAAAACCTATAAACAGATCTTCTACGGTGACGTTGGCAGTCTTCAGTTATTGCGAGTTTAATTATTCTTTTATAAGGAATATTCATTTTAAATTGGATAAGGTTCGGAGTTACTTTATTTCTTTAATCAGGCACAAAAGGATATAAGGTATTCGGAAATGTATCCGGAATTATCAAATAATGACGAGTAATTACTCTTATATGCCCTTATTGATTATAATCAATAAGTACTGGTATTGAAATAAGAAAAACCTTGTACGTAGCCAAGTAAACGCTGGAATACTTATTGCTAGACGTCTTGGGAGTCAAGCGTCCCCTCAAGAAATTTTGATATTAGGAAACTTTATTGGCTTCTAAAAGATCAAAAATCTGAAAATTGCTATTTAGACATAAAGAACCATCTCAAGAGGACCTTTCTCATCTCAGTAGCCGTAATAACTGTTCCTTTACACTGTATTTACAAAGTTTAGTTCGATTACTGTCTGGAGGGAAATTAAATACATTTTTTGAAATTTTAGAACGTAGCCGTGGAACGTTTTTTATGGAGTTTATTCTTATTCTAACACCTCATGACCTTAATTGTATCAGCACATTCTAAAAAGAAAAACCATTATTTGAAGATTTCGTATTCAATCTCACTTAATTTATTGATGAGATAATTTGAGGGACTTCTCCGAATAATAGCTAAGTATAATACTACGTGTCAGATTAATATGTACACGTAGAAATATGGTTGATCACATATTTTCACCACTTGTCACCCGTTTGAAGCTATGCACCCGTCATGTCAACAAGCAACTGTTCAGGCAGGTGGACGGTCGGTAATGGTCTGGGTCGTGTTCAACTGGTACACGTTGGGACCTCTGGTACGTCTAGACGCATCTCTGAACGGTCCAGGGATTTTTACCCCTGGATTTTTATTGAAGGATATGTATGTACTTCAAATTTCCTAACAGTTTGGCGTATCTGTAACTTATTCGGGTAAAGAAGAGTTAAATTGTAAAATGATACATGCATTAATGCTCTGCAGCCTTATAATATTACTTATTCCAAGAAACTCGAGGCACAACACGTGACATAAAAAACTGCACTATTAATGAAATAGCATGCGTTTAACAACCTCATTTTCATTACCAGCAATTGCGCAGTACAATTTTAAAGTTGTTCTTAGTAAGCAAGCGAGTGAAGTGTGTGGTTCCCGGGAGTGCCGTGACAAGACGAGAAACAGAAAGCTAACAGTATTAAAAATGGAAGCCAGTTGTACATTAAAAACGTTTTTAATTACTTCAAGTATTTATTAAAGGCAATTAAACATTCAACGAGAATTTTAATTTGGCCGTTCATAAATTATGAACATAAATTATTCAGCCTTTGGCTAGAATTTCTATGCATTGGCGTCTCTCTGGTTAAGAAAGACAATTTCATTTCAAATGCTTCCTGTGGGAGCTTGAAGACCTTGGTAGAAACTGCCAAATAATGCACCAATTTGTCTCGATCCTGGAGATTATATTATTCAGTCTAATTTTAATTATTTAGCTGTAAGAAAGAATAATGATTCTTTAATTGTAATCCAAAAAAAAATAAAAAGCTGTAAAAAAATACTCTTTATTCCAATTCAGAAGTTCAACGAGATTTTCTCCTAAAGAGTGGCACATATCTGCAGCTTGGTACAGTTTAAATATCGAGTTCAGCTTTACCTTAACTTAGGTTAAATTTTGCTTTTTTTGCACTGAGGTGAATTCCTTAATTTTTACTGCACATATTTCACTTTTCTTTGCATATTTATTTGCCTATTTTTGTTGTTGATTGTTTATGCTAATTTTGCGAAAGTTGGACTTACAATATTAGGATGAATGGGCTGAATTATCCATGGTGCATTGTGCATCGAATTTTGATATATTTTGAATGAAATAAGAAATCATCAGCAATGAAACTTAGCCTTTGCTATTATAGAAAACATCGATAAATCTCAAGATTCCTCAAGTTATTCTAACAGAAAGTCTTTGTGAATTTTAACCTCAATGCTGGCACTGTGGTTTCAACTGACAATCTTCCACGCTGCCTGATAAAGTCCTATGTACAGTAATTGTAAGGACGAGAAGAATTTTTATGAACTTTCTTTCACTGCGTGACTGGTTAAGTCGGTTACATTGCAAAATAAAGGCTAGGGCTGATAATGTTACGTTATGGCCTTAGTTTCCGTGGTGCAGTAATTATATATTGCACTATGACAACTAATTTAACCTGTCTGAATCTATCCTAAAAGCATGCTTACATTATTAAAATGAATAGTGCTACTTTGTATTTATAGCTTCATTTTGTTATTTATAAAATTGCAATTCTTCAACGTCATTTTCTGCCTATTTTTGACTTCTCTCCATACCATGTTTTATCCATTCATTATTTATAATATATGATTAAATCTATCATATGATCATTCCAAACGATCAAAACTTTGCTGTATTCCTGAATGAGTGTTTATTGATTAATGCATTTATTTATTAACCATGTTAATTATTTTAACATAGTTCAGTTATTAATATTAATTCAGTCATTATTTTAAAGTCAGCATGCAATTTTCCTTGCCCTTTTTCAGCCTTGCATCATGATGCTGCTTTTTAAAACACATAGTCACTGCGGTGCGGTATCCTTTACAGGGGCACATAACTGGTTAGCCTTCATTGTCAATGAAAACTTGTAATAAAATTAACCATTAATAATTAATTTTAAGTAGGCTATTTTATTAATCATAACTAGATCCTTATGAAGGGATGTATGTACACCATTAGGAATAAACGTGTAATGAGGAATCATTTCCATTCTTATGGGAATTATCTTTTTCCTGCAAAATTGTAATAACTTTCGAATAAGATAATAATAATTAATAAATAATAAAATAATAATACGTAAAATATTAGGTTACTGATATCATGTATATGGTTGCGTGTTTTTTTTTTATTATTATTATTTTACATTTTACATATACACAAAATGCAAAGTTGAAAGCCGGAGTGCACTGCCTGTCTGGTCTAGTATTGTCTGATAACCACACATTCCTGACGTTAAACTGATCATGCCATACTGTGAAATATCGAAATCATCATGCCTAAATTCGAAAACAAGAACAGCTTTGAATTCTGAAAATAACAGATTGTTACTAACACGTTTAGTGAACGTTTTCTCGTGTTAATTTTTCAAGTGTTACTGTTAATCTCTTCTACTAATTCATTAAAATGGTTTCTTTACGAAACTGTTGATAGCTTACCATGAGGAATATTTTCGTAGTTGATCCTATCTCTATATGTATCGACGGTGTATATATGCACTACACATTAAAATATGCTTAAATGGAGGAAGATACCGCTACTTTTGCTGAGAAATACAAGTAAATGACGCATTCTAGATGTATAAGCAGGATGACATGCTTATACATGTAGTTGTGTTTCTGTGATTGGTCTCCTAACGTTATATATATATATAAACCTTGAAAGCTGGCGATCCGTTGGTGTGTCCAGGATGTTTATTCTTTATTTTGGCCCCTATCAGTATCTTTGCTCCCTGATAAAGCTTCTGCAGAGCAAATACAACCGGTCAATAGTCAAGTGAAGGAAACATCCTCCATCACAGCAAGTGACAAGTGAGACAAGTCAGAAGCGTCTCCTTGTCAGCTTTCTTAAAGAAAGTATCTGTTTAATAGCATCAGCTCATGAGGCGTGCATTACAAAACCACCCCATCCAGCTCAGAATCATTTATTCGGCTTGCAGCTCTACTGTCATTTATGCAAATAAACGAGCTTTATGACGTACACTAACTTCCGGCCCCGCTGGGTATACACTGTAACAGTTTCCATGCAACGGGTTCATTGTACTTGCGATCGCTGGTGTTTGCGAACGTGCGTGTGCGAGAGCCGGCTTCTAACTGTACATGCAAGCCTCGTGGCCACGTAGCGAGTTCTCGGCTTGCTAGTACCGACGATATAACCAATCAATAAGAGCGAGCCGCTCGGAGCTACCCGAAGGCTGAAAGCCGCCAGCATGCCGCCCTGTTTTTTTTTCTTTCTCTCTCACTTTCGCTCGCTCGCTCGCTCAACCACTCCGTCTATCTCTATCTCCTTTGTACTTTCACAACTGACCACATGGAATATAAACGAAATGATGGTCCGCAAAGGTTACCCATTGCGCTATAATTCTTACTCAAAACGAGGAAATACCTATTGAACTTCCAGGATATGAAGCCGTCGTCTGGTACTACACAAACCCATACGGTGACAAAACGAATATGCAGTTTTGAAAATTTTGTCTTGTTTTTAGAACTGTATTGAAAAGTCTGCATAAAAGGTTGCAGTGATTGTGAAATATTGTCAAAACTGTGAAGTATTGGAGACATTCCAAAACAGCACTGTAAATCAGTTTTTTTGTTTTTTTTTTACTTAGGTTTACTGTAGAGGCGCTGCAGTCACTTTTCGCTGCAGTTGTCCGTAGGAACCTTGTTAAGGGAAAAAAAATAAATAAATAAAAGAAAACATGGGAGGTATGGTAAATACAAGATAGATTTTCCTTGAATATTTTATAAAACTTTTTTGCCGAAGTATCCTGTGAAGAAAGATCATGCATCCTTTTCCATAAAGAAACTCTTACAACAACTTTGGACGACAGATCTAAGTAATCCAGATCGGTATGTTTTGCTTCAGGATCTATAAAATGGAACTTTAAAATTAATTATAAATATTTTTCTTCGCTGATGGTGAACTAACTCTTAACTAAATACAAGAACTTATTTCATTAAAGCGATAGAAAATTAGAGACGGAGCCATTTTTGTATTCTGTGCAATTCGAATAAATGTATCCATCAATAAGTATTCGGTAAATCGGTTATTTTAACACACCCTTTGTAGAGAAATTGACGCTCTTTTATATTTAGAAACTTAAGTAACTCTAATAAAGAAATTTAATTCATACAAAAGTTAATATTATTTATTCTAATTACAAAATATATGAAACTTTAAAATCTTAACGAATAATCTGTAGATATGGCAATCAAAGCTCAGATAAATACTCTGAAAATCAGAGTCTACGTTGTTTATTCACAAATATAGGTTTATAAATTGTTATCGGCATCACTGGAAATTTAATTGGCCTCATATTGATTTTTCATGTTATTTTAATCTGAATTTAGAAGTTATGGCTGTTAGTGAGGTTACTAAGTAACTTATGGATGTCTACTACTCGAATGAATGAGTAATACTCGCGTTTATCACTATACAGAAATATTAGAGATAAGATCTGTGGAGAATTAGAAAGAACTGTTTCATTTTCTACTTTTCATTAATTTTAAGAATTTTCGGAATGTTACCAGTTCCTTCTTTGCCTTTGTGCATAAAAAAGGTCGTGTTAGTCACATTGACTGACATATTAACTACTCACCGAAAGCTAAATTGGCAACCAGAGCAGTTAGGCAATAAATTCAGAGTGATATTAGTTATAAAGAACTAATTAATTTGTTTCTTCTTTTAGAATTTGGAATTCGCTGTCATTCCTTGTTACTTTCCGTTTGTTATAATGGAAAAAAAAACTATATTCACTACATGGATATAGTGTTTTCCAATATCATTTTGTTTAGTTGGATAATAGAGGATAAATGCGCTGTTATTCAACAGAGCAAAATGTAAAAAATAAAATTATTTTATTTTTTAAATATATTTTTTTCATTTTATTCTGTTACTTCTGACCCTATTGCATGTATAGTATGGTCACTTTTCCTGTTTACTGAATGATAAACCCAAATTTTTGAAATGAAAATGTCATGAAGATCGACTAACTAGGCATTAAGAAACCCTTGAGGGAAAAAAAACGCTGCTGTTCTAATCGGATTCAGATCCAGGCCTTTTCGATGCGGTCTTGAAGAACAGCGAACATAAGTCACTGTATTGGTGCATACATAGCCGAGTGGTCAATCACAAAGATGCATAAAATACACGTGCTTTGAATAATTAGTTCAAGCCCACGTGACCACTAAACCGTGCTGTTTCTTGTATTCTCTCAATCTTGTGAATTCCTCTGATCGCGTGGTAGCCCCGGGTATAAACAGGAAATTTATATAACGGTCTCCGTAGCCCACTGGTCAAGCTTGAGGATACAAACGTGCACGCATTTCGAGTGACTGTGGCTGTTAAATACTGTAAAATATTCTTGTATTCTCTCTATTTGTGAACCACTCCGATCTTATACCGTTGTCCCGGAGTATAAACAGAAAACTTATTTGTTTATTTTATATCGTAATCTATAATGTTTATCAAATTCAGGTAACTTTAAAGAACTCTACAGAATAAATAAAAAAACATTATGGTTTATTTTAAATTTCGCTGAACTTGTCACTTAGAAATCCATAGAATTTCTGTAGGCTGCCTTGACGGGTTAATGGTTATATCATGCCACATATTTGGAAAAGTCTGCGGTCGAATCACCTTAATAACACGAGAATATTTTGGAATATTTTTCTTGATAAGCCGTTATCCGATCTCGACCGAAGCTGTGTAAGTCCCCCGACCCCCACAGAATTTTTTTTAACTTCTTCATCCCTAAAACTGAGAAACCAGCCTTATTAAAACACCCTCGATGCCTGTTTGTCAACTTTTTCTTGGCAGCAATTCAAAGCAACCACAACCATCTGCTTCCATTAAAATGTGGTAAGATAAGCACAATTTAGCATTGGGGCGAACATCATTTGTTCATTAGTAATAGCTGACATTTTCGGCTAAGTCAAATTTTAGTGTAGAAGCTGAGAGTTCATTTCCTACATAAGAAATTTAAATAATATATGATCTGTGGCCTGTTTGTAAATACCTGTTAAGAAACAAACCATTGTATTTATTATTCTAAATTGGAAGAGAATATTCCTTCAGCGGAATTATAAGCTGAAGCATTTCTTGATTTCAGGTAGTAAAATAAACAACTAATCAATTAATATTGTGCCTGTCATCTGTGTAGAATTGGAATGGATGTATACTTTTCACAAAAATTGAAACCTAATATAAGAGCAATGTTGATTTAATCTGTGCTCAACTTTTTATTCCTTTGAAAACGCATAACAAAAAGCTTTCCTCGGTATGTGAACTTCGTTTTGGGAAGTACAGAGTGGTTCCCAAAAATAATCCCTACTGGATCGAAGAAGAAATTATAAACTGCTCATCGTATAAACATATTTCGTTTAAACCCTGATGCTGTGATAAATTCCGAAATTCCTCATATAAATATGAACTCCTCTGACCGTGTGGTTGTTCCATGGTATAAACAGATTTTTATTTATTTTAGAATGTTGGTTTTTAAATAAACAGGCATTTAAATGTGTCTTACATTTCAGCAAAAAGCATAAAGGATGGTCGTTGCCCCGAAGCTTTCGCATTTCAAAATATTACTCTTGAAAAAATAAGTTGTTGTCATCAGAGTTTTTTTTTTTTTTTTTGCAGTTTAATCTGTCTGAAGTACAGCATTGACCAAAAACGCATGTTTCGAGTTTTAAAAATTGCACCTTTAAAGTTTCTGATGTATAGATAGTTTTACAATGTCTGTTTCTAACATACTTGAGAATTACTGTCACACACACATGGTCGGTGCTTCAAACTAAAGCACGTGGAAGCCTGCCATCATGTGACGTCGTGATACATGATCCATTGACAGATGAGAAGTCGATTAATATTTTACAGTTGCCGCGAAGAGTGAAGAAACCAGAAAGGAAGAAAACACGTCTAACTGTGACATTCTCTTTCTCTTCCCCTCTCACTCTTTACGATTTCACTCTTTCTGCCTGTCTGTCTGTCTATCTATCTATCTCTCATTCTTTGGTCTGTTCGTTCTCTCTTTTCTGCAGTCTCAATGATCAGGGAAAAGAGGCGAAAAGGCCCAGAGAAGAATGAGCAGAAATAGCGCTCCAAATGAACGGAATGGACGGGCTATATGAGAAGATTGAGTTGTTCTTTGTCAGCTTTGGAGAGAAAAGACTTTTTCTTGGGAGACCTTTACAATCGGCACATCTTTACCTGACGGTGGGATTTCCATTAGTCATTCAGTTGGAGAAAGGGACTTTCACGGACGATATTGTGAAAGATGCACACTCTCGCATCGGTAGCATCAGCTCCGGTGGCACTGACAGAGGGAACTTCGAGAAGAGGAACGAGGGGTGGCGTACGTTGGAGGGAGAAGCGGAGGGGGAGAATAGAATGGCCCGTGCGCGCGAGAGAGAGAGAGAGAGAGAGAGAGAGACTACCGAGGAGAAGAAACGGGCGCGTTTTATTTCTGATTGCGACTACTCCGAGTCAATGACGTCTTTGAAATGCAGCGCTTAAGAAGGAAACGTTTCCCAGCGCAATAAGAATGGGAATGTTTCGGAATGGATCTTAATACGATGACCGTGAGGTTGAAATTGCAGCGGATGAAGTAACGTAATCATGCTAGTTCGTAACTGAAACGGCTTTTCTGTGGAACTAAGGGGTAATCGAAGTTGGTTTTCAATAAAAATCATTCGCTAAGCTATTCAAGGGATATCAGACATCAAGTCCTTGCTTTAAGCAAATTTTCTTCTAAATTCAGGTAAACATTATAATGTCAAAGACAATCGACTTCTTTCAGTTCCTGAAAGCACATTAGTAGAACTTTTTCAACTGAAAGGTAATTTTGTGCCTAGCTTAGTTAAACTGCTTATACCGCGATTTCCTAGAGAGAGAGAGAGAGAGAGAGAGAGAGAGAGAGAGAGACTTTGCCTTAGATTTATGTGTGATCAAGCGCATCGATTATAGTTGTTTTTCGTTAAATGTTATAAATTAATAAAACAGGATTAAAACCACAGACTCGCTTGGAAGAAATGCTGTACGCATTCATCCTTCTATTTTTGGCTGCATTTCTCAATGTAGATTTTTAGAGAGCTGATTACCAATATCATTTTACTCTGAATCTGTTGTCAAACATAATTGTTGAACCATAAAAACTTAAGCGCTTCCCTTTTCACGTTTAAAGTTAAAAACCATTCTGTGCACTTTAATAGAAAGATGTATACAGAAATGTAAGAATGGACCCATGATGTGGGATGAGCAAGCAAATGGGATCCAGGTATAAGACACAAAATGGTTTAGAGAAGGGAATATGTTATAAAATTTCAGCCATACTGCCTAGATTTATTTTCTTAATCACAGTAGGTACAAGAGTGAAAAAAGCGTGTTATTTCAAAGTCTTATTAGGATTTGCGTTTGATTTATTCTGTAGTTGTAATTTTCAGGAAGTGCATATGAAGAAAAGAAGGAAAGTTATTCCAAAATATGAATGTTCGTGGGGAGGGGTGAATAAAATAAAAATAAGTTATTTTCTGAAGACCAGGGTCGAACCGTAAATGGATAGCGACTGTTTTGGTTTTCTGCACTTTTTCCAACACGTTTAAAAATATTGGAATTACAGATGTGATTAGGGGAAGAACGATGTCTATTTAAAGAACTCGCGTGCAGGAGGAAATATCTTGCGATAGTTGTTAAAAAATCGGGTTTATGAGATCCCATTCTTCCCTAATAACTTTTTGTGTTTTCAGTCCGATTCAGATCAAATTTACAATACATGTAAGAGATTCCTAGGATATTCTGATGCAGTATATGTAATAGTACTTCAATCTCGAAACAAAATTGAAGCATCTTTCATTATACATCACGTTGAAGGAAGTGGAATGTAGGCTCCACTATTTCTGTTTAAGGCATCGTTTTTTAATAATGTGGTCATCATTAAACTTAATTTCCAATAGTGCATGGAGCGAACTGATACCACAGGTGTGATTAATTTACTTCCAAACACTCTCTCGCTTTCGAACAGTCAATAGCCTTTTGGCCACCACAATAAATGTAGTCTTCGTAGCCGAGTGGTCAAGCGCGAGGGCATAGAAGTATCCTACCTGCGTTTGAATGAATCTGGTTAAAGTTCACGTTACTGCTAAATACGGTCATGGTTTTGTAGTATCTGTGTCGTGTGAACGCTTCTAATCTGATGTGGTCGTTCTGGAATATAAACATAATATCTATTTTTGTTTATTTTGATATCTAGGGTACAGTGGGGCGATCTGAACTTGTCAAATATAAGACATGAATGAATTTTCAAGCATCAAATCAATGCACAATGTTATTCTCTCTCTCTCTTTCTTGATATGGTCTAGAAACTATCATTGAAGATGCTGGTGGAGAATAGTTATGTTATGCAATAAAGGAATGACAAGAAGAAGGGGTTTTTTTTGTCTATTCAGTATAAAAATGGCTATTGATTATGAGTAGGAATTCAGGTGAAATAACAGAGGGGTACTCCCACATCGGTTGAAAAGCACAAGGATGAAGAGTCCACCGTAACTGCAGTGAACTATTGTGGGAAGAAATTTTCAACGCATCTCTTTCGAAAGTTAGAAGGCATGTCAAAAGAAGCATACTAAAGCCTTTATACTAAAACCAATCAAATGTTTTGTTATATCCAGAGAAACCTCTGTGTTTTGTCCAGATCTTTTTTCGCGTCATTTAAAAAAGTTCCTGTAAAACAGCAGTATGACTCTTTGAGGATAAAAGTGCAGAAATTGAGAATAACAGCTATAGCAATAAATCAGAATCGACTGCCTTTCGGATATGAGTTAAGAATTTGATTTTTTAAAATCAAACTTACATTTTCTGATAATATATTTACACGTGTTGCATGCTTTGAAAAATTTAGAAAACAAAGCTCGCTGTTTGGATTGCAGGAACCATAATTATAGGCGAAAATTCAAATAGAGTGAGGGTAATGGATAGCATCCCTATAGTAATGGATCCAGCTGTTACGTGAAGTGCTAGGAGCAGTTAGTAGATTATTCCATTTGCAGTGTCATAATGCCAGTTAATGCGAGCCTCAGATAGGTTGCTTGGAAAGAACCCACTAAGTTCAATTATATATGGAAGGGATAGAGAGAGAATTAAAATCTTCTGCATCAACTGGAGTAGGCTTATGTTGGGTGGCTTGGTCATGAAGAAGTTGCAAGTGTGAAGGGAAGAGTTAGATCCGCTTGGTATTTTTGTGGATGAGAGAAAAATTTGTGTTAGATTAGTAATAGTAAATTCCTGGATCAGTGCCATTGCAAAAAAGTGATTTATTTCAGTTTAGGACATCAAGGTCACCAAAAAGAATAACGATATCATTAAAGAAGTTAAAATTTAGATAGTCACGTCTGGAGGAATGATAATCAGTCCGACTGATTTTCCAAACTAGGGAAATGGTAGAGGCAACAATGTGAGTTGGGCAGAATACCACTATAGAAGTTTAAAGCCAAAGAAATTTGAAAAGGCGGGTGGGGGACGGAAATCTCTGGCGTTGATTATGCTGTGATTGGGGAATTGATATTGATCTTCAGTTAAGAAGAGTAAATGAGGTTTGGAACATGAGAAATGAAAGTGAACTTATGATAGATACAATTACCAACATATTTCAGGTATGTTTGCGAAATGATCGCGGAGGGTTTCAGAGATTTCACTCTGACCGCATAGTTATTGTTTTGGGGTTTTAGGAGCATCAACAACTAAGGCCATATTGCTCCGTGCATAGTGTCTGTAAATTGCGTGTGTTCTGAGATCGATTTCCTGTTTGCTGAAAAACCCGAATTTCCGAGAGAAAAACCTATTCCACCCTAGCCTGAGACCAACTAACTTAGCCGTGTTGTGGGAAGGCCCATAAAAATTCCTCCCGCCATCGACGGAACTCGAACTCAAGTCTTTTCCACCCGGTATGGGGAGGATGGCGATCCTACCAATTGTACTACCCACGAAGGCTGACCGCATAGCAAATCGAGTATTGATAGTTCATTTATATAGACTTTAGTTGAAGGAAACAATTCAGAAGAATTTCGTTGGGCTTGATTGCATTGGATTATTTAAGCTAAGACCCAAACAACTGGATCTTACTCTAAAGGCCAGGAAGTATCAGAGTGTCGTATCTGTAAATTTCTATTTACAAACGTGATGATATTTCATTTTCTCTGTCGCTTGATGCAGTGCCAGTGTTACTGGTCTCCCACCATCAGCGCAATAGTGACACTGCTCTCACATACCGCATGAAAAGTCTGCCTCGGTTCGATTAATGTCACCAGCTAAAAATGAGAAAAATAGTGGTATTGAAAAGCTACGGAAGAAACACAAAAGTGCAGGTACGTTTTAAATAAGAATAGAACCAAATATTCTTAATTTATTAAGCAAAACAATCTTTCACCATTTCCTAAACAAAGTTGAGCACAACCTGGTTACAACAATCAAATCGGAATAAAAAAACAGCCGTTTTTGTCGATCTATATTTAGGCATTAATCGCTCGCATTAATCTCCATGCAGCTATCGTTGTGACATTTTCAAAATTATGGCAATAATCGTGAAAATACCACTAAGACACCGTTTCGATAATCCTTTGAAGGGCGCCTAAGAAATAGGATAAGGTCAGATCGAATTGGCCAGATGATTGGGTGTGACTCGCAATTGTAAGCAAACTGTGGAACCAGATACAAACTGTTCAAACCATCCCTCGAAAACATGCCTGAAACTGACTTTATGCCATTTCTACACAACATAATTAGCGCAATAGCATCGCTAGCCTTGTTATCTGGCTCTGTCTGCCAGGCATTAATCTTCTGACTTCCATCCAGGCATATTGTCTACAGGCAGCTTTGTTTCTAAATAAAATAATTTGGATTTATTTTTGTTATGGGAAGGGAGTAATATTTATGAGTGACTACCAGTTTCTTTTCAACCTACACAAAATAGACCTTTTGCAAATAGGCCACTGTTGAAAAATATTATCTTTTGATAATATTGATATTATCTTTTGAAAAATATTTGTCTTCTCCAGCAGACCCAAACAGCCAAACCGAACCGACCAAAGAGTATACATAGTTTAGAGACAAACTCCACTTATTCCTTATAGCCCTATTTGCCTTTGCCTAAAAGCAAACAACATCGATTTCCCAATGTGCTTTCATTTGGAGAAAAGAAAGGGGAACCGAATTCCATCCAGATAAAATAACGAAAGAGAGACGTTTGAAGGTTGTGGAGGTGGATGGGTGTACTGTTCTCTTGTGTGTTCCCGCATGAAACTCTCACGGCTGTAAGTTATCGAGATGAGACTCTTAATCCTTATGTTTACCCTTTTTCACGAGCGATTGTTCTGGACTTTCAGAGATAATACATGCTCATACACATATCTCTGTTAGTTAATCAGTACCCTCTGTGGGAAATTATAGCTTTTATGGAATAGCCACCAGATCTCAGACCTCAGTCCAACAGAGCATCTGTTTGGGATGCTTTAGGTAGGAGTGTTGTTAGTTATATACAGCCATTCCCCAAAAACCTCATTTAGCTTGTATCAGCACATACCAAAGAATGGGAATCCGAAACAACAGCATGACATAACTAGTGCTGAAACCCCCAAGACTTATTAAACAGCCTCATTTGCAGCATGAAAAGTGATTTCACACCTGAATTGCAATTCGCGGATATCATTATTAGGTATATTTCCATGCTTTTTTCCACACGCCATTTCGGTTTCTGATTCATTTGCATAGCTTTGTATTTTCAGAACGAAATTTGTCCAGCTGTGATTTATTAAGCCGCATTAAAAACAAATGCCTCTTTTAACGTTTTATCGTAATCTTATAAAAGAGTTTTGATTTATTTTAAGTTTAATGTTTGTTCCTTTTCTTAGAAACGCTAATATGCTTCCCGTCGATTGGATGAAATTTCATGGGCTTTAGAATTACAACTAGAATTTTTAGTTGGAGAAATTAATAACCCTTGAATCTAAAGAAAGCTCAACTGAATGTCTTAACAGTTCGGTGATTACTCCAGCAATCCCCGAACAGCTATCGATACGTATCGTCGGATTACAAATGAACAGCATATAGGTGCAATATCACCACTATTGTGGAATAAACAGATGATAATAATATTTTATTGTTTCCACTTTGAAATAACTCTCGGAATTGAAGAATTTTCTAACATTATTGTTTGTCGGTATAAAAATGATTTTTGGAATTCAGCTTAGCTTATGAGGAGAGGCGAGATGGAATATTTCCATGCGGGATGGCAGATCTGCATGTTGGTATATTTACACCTTCATGGTAAATTCAACACTCAGAACTAGCTAATTTTGCAAGAGAATCTCCAAACTTAGGTTGAATCATTCTCCATTATGAAAAATTGACTATATTTTGCGACCATTTTACATCGCGATTTTTGATTGCGCCCGTTGTCTCTGAGGAAAAAATTAGTGGCTGCTGTGAATTGTTACAGTATCTGAGGAAAGATATGCGAAAGATCCTTTGGCTGAATTATGAAGCGTCTTTGAAAGAACTATATTCCAGTAGGACGAATGAGCGCGCCACTTCATTTCCATCGAAATGTAACTAATTTTCTCCAGAATGTATTCGATAAGACATTCTGGCCAGAGTTTTGAGTTATCGAACCTCCTTCCAATGAGATTATAGTTGAATCATTATGGCTTCCGTGAAGTTCCGATATACAGGAACTTAAATTCCTGTATATTTTGTCTATGGGGTTCTTGAAAGACCGAGTTTACAAAACCAAATATTCGAATTTATTACAATCGAAGCATTCAAGTAGCAGAGGGGGTTTTCAGTATTAATCCAGAGAAGTTAAAACACAGCAAGCAATTTTTCTGTTCCTCAACTAGCCTTAATAACTGAAACTGAATGTGGGTACTTCGAGGCTATTGATACTTTGACCCAGATTTTGCAATATTATGCAAAATGCAATTTGATACAGTATAATAAATAGGTTGAATGTCCCTTTATAAGATTTAAATTTATGGTGAGAAGTTATTTTATAATCACAGACTGTATCAACTTTTATTGTTGCATCTCATTTTAACTCCCCCATCGAAATGAAAAGTCCTGAGTTTGAATCCCGTGAATGACGCGAGGAATTTTTATCGGCTTTTTTTTTTTTTTTTTTTTTTTTTTTGAACAACGTGGCTGAGTTAGTATCAGGCGAAGGTTGCATGGTTTTTTTTCTCCCGGAAACTCAGTATAGTGTAGTATTTTGTCGTTTATTATAATCGCTAACACGGCGTCGTTTTGTTGGTGATTCACAAGGAAGACAAACCTCTGGAACTGTAAACAGCTACTTAAATACATTCTGTGAGTATGCCAAATTTTTTGGCCTGTCAGTTAATCCAGAGAAGTCAAGCTATCTCATCTTTACTCCAAGTCGCATGACTTCTGCTGATACTGCATCTTCTCTACTTCCGGAATTTACAGGATATTTTCTGACTCCCACAGACAGTGCCAAATTCCTAGAAGTAATCCTTGATGCAAACCTCACCTATAAACAACAAATCCAAGCTCAGTATTCCAAAGCCTTGAGAGCCTTCTAGAGGGTGAAAATAGATCTTTGTAAAACTTACAATAAACAAATAATCAGGAAATACCTCGAAACGTACTAAAGTAGCGTACTCTCCTATGTCGTGGAAGTTTGGTCTGCCATCCCACCAGCCTCGGGAACCTATGGGGTCTCGAATTCTGGGTGCTGAAATGGGGCCAACTTCTGGTCTAACCAGATCTACACGACATCTAAATCTGGACTCTGCTCCAACCTGCAATACACATCCACAGAGCCAATGTGCTAAAAATAAAGTCATTTCGTCATCTCTGCTCATCTAAGCATGATCACATCAGCATCTGAAACACGGTTGGTTGGTGTTTGCCAGGAAAACATCTCCGCAGTAATCTCTCCTTGCTTGTACTCAAGGCTCCAGAGGTCACACAATTTCATGGGATTTTTTCCCAAATGTGACTCTGGACACGCTCGACATCAACCTGTGGTCTATTGACAGGAATATCGCGATGGCATCGTGGCCTATATTTCTGTTTATAATGGCCAATTGTGTAAGTGCCGGTCCTAGTTAGCCGACATCATTTTATATTCTGCTCAACTTGTAGTCCTTTTAGTTTTAATTACTATTACTTTTTTAAAATCTTTATTCGTTATTTTATGTAACTTAACTCTGTATCTCTGTATTTGTTCACTTGTATAGACAGTGTATTGTAAGATTTCTCTGGTTTTCTATGTAAGGAAAATCCAGAATGTATACGATTTAGATTTATGTTAATAAAGAATCTTATTATTATTATATCTGTGAAGGACGCGCTTCGGGGATGAATCTGTAATAATTCACCGGGAAAAAAGTCTACTACCTCACCTGAAATTGACTAACTGCAGTATCCATTGAAGAGACTTTTAAGAATTCCTCCATTCTCTGACCCAATTTATTGGTGTTCTCTATCTCATGTTGGAGGGTTGGTCTTTAGGAGCCTCGTTTTTCGAATTCGCAATAATTATCCTGAATCAGTTATAGACATTGGACCTCGTTGCAAATCTTTCACTCTTCTTAAGCTTTCATGAAGACCCCTTGTGGTTGGCATAATAGATGCAATCTCTGCCCTTCCACACAGTGTGAAAAAAATCCTGCATTCGAAGGTTGCGTCGGCTGGAGCAACTTTAATCTTCTTTTTTTTCAAAACGTGACTGACTTAGTTGGTCTTTAGCCAGGTTATATGCTTTTATCTCCCAGAATATTTTTCCAAACAAATTGGCAAACTGATCCACGAATACGCGCTTCAGATACAGTTTACTGATGCCTCAGTATATTAGGTACTTTGGTGCTGAATACACGCCACACCATCTTTCTCGATGCATTGCTGTGATTATAGTAAAACATTTTATTCGGTAGTACCTTTTAATAATGCAGCATTTGCGTGATTTTCACCATCGCGAGCAAAATATATACCCAAACCATGACCATATGGTGTTTTCTCGTGTCGCGGAAAGGACACGACTCTCATTTGCATGCAATTGACTACGTGTGTTTCCTGATTATGACTTTTCTGGAACAATTGTTTTGCTTAATTCTCGTTTGCATCGTGACTGTATTGTGAAAACTAAATAAGATTTTCCTTGAATTCGCTCTGCGCAACCACTTCACTCTTGCTTATTTAAAGTTAAACTTTACGACTCATATTTGAATACTGTTTATTTATAGTGTAACATCGCGGCAACTCATAGCAATATAGCTATAGTGTTTTATTCCAGTACGAGTCATTTTAAAGAAAACCAGATGTCACAGTCCCATTCTTTGCTTGATAATCAGGGCAGAATGTGGACTGTCGTTGTGTATCAGAACCAAACTTTATTTTGTTTAAAACTGGAGCCTTACTGTACAAATTCTTTTAACCGAACGATCCAAAACTTGTGTATCGTTAGTTAAAAGAATTAAACAGAATTATTTATTGTACGCATTTCATTCATGGTCTCACCTGGAGGAATAATTTCCTTGTTATCACAGAAAGTGATCAAAATCACTCTAGTAATTACTTTATTCATCTGTGCTATTGTATAATTAAATTGCAAAAATTAAGCGTTTGTATTTTAATATTTAAAACTCATAAAAATTTATAGAAAAAATAATATTTTCACAAAGATAGTTAACTTTTAGAGTAATTAATTATGACTTTCATCATTAATTGGCTTTTCAAATTTTAACTAACCTTATGCATCGTACCCAAGTAATCTCTAATTGAGTATGTAATAAATAAAAGATATAAAATTATGGAATCAAATTAAAGATTTAAGAAATTTCTACACTGTAATAATTATATTTATAATTTGATAATATCTTACTTTGATACAAGTTTAAATCGTATCACTTCAAGTGGCTAAGTAAGTGTATTTGCGCGTTGAATTTAACAAAAAATTAATTCTTTTAAAAATGATTATGGTGACTGCTCCTAATGGATCTTTTAGTACATCAGGCCCTACTCTGATTCTGTTATGTCATACGTTGCAGAAATTTGGACGACGCCCAACAGGTGGTCGTGTTTGTAAATCACCTCAGATATTTCACTTCACGAATACATTGCTTTTCCCCCAGTAATTCACAAACTACAAATTCAGGTCTAAGTCTCACTCAACGGATAGGATTGTCCCAATAAATAGAACACTTCCAGTTGGAAGGTGCTGAGGAGATATCTGGAATGAACCGTTGCTTTGCTCAAATTTCAGGTTGCTCAACTTTTAAAGATGCAGTTCTCAACTAAATTACCGTCCATCATAAAAGCTTAACAAGTGGACTTCGAGTTCTGCATCTCACCTATTGTCGATGCCCCAAATCCGAATAAATCATCAATTGTAAAATTATGTAGCACCTTTTTAATATCATAAGTATCTACCATCAGAAGTTGTAATTGTGTGCTTTTTTAATGTACATAGTTCAAAGTCACTCCTTAATGTTGTGTTTGATCAATTTTGAGCTTTTTGTGTTTACGTATCTGGTTTGTTTTTGTTTGGTCAGTATGCATTGGTAGAACTTGTTCGTATCTGAAATTCAGATCGTTTATACAGGGTGTCTCAAAAATATTGGTAGATAACATCTAAAGGAATGTGAATCGCATAGGAACCCATAACTGGAAACATCACGGGAAAGTAGTAGCAGAGGCACAAGAAGCAGAAATGACTCAAGGCAGTAATTAGTGGCAACATTTATTTGACATAATATTAATAATGGAGTACGAGATGGATGCATTTCATGATGTTACAACAGATGCTCGAAGGTTCCACCATGAGACGCGATGCATGCGTGACACCGACGCAGCATGGATTGGCGGACACGGTCGAACACACACCTGGAGTTTCTTTGACAGTAGCAGCAGCGCAGACGAGTCTCGCCACGAGATCCGTTTCCGTCTCCACAGGCGATTCATACACGATGGATTTGAGGCTCCCCAACAGAAAGAAATCAAGGCTCGATAAATCAGGTGAGCGTGGGGACCAGGCAACGGGTCCACCACGGCCAATCCATCGACGCCCAAAACGCCTGTTCAAATGGTCACAAACACACCTCCCATAATGGGTAGGCGCCCCGTCATGTTGAAACCAAATGTTGCGTCTCACATTTGCTGGAACATCGTCAAGTAACCCTGGTAGAACTTGTTCAAGAAAGATCCGATATTTAGCGGAGTTCATGCGGGATGGTAACAAGTATGGGCCGACTAAGCAGTCACCGACCATACCTGCCCACACATTTATTGCGAAGCGATGTTGTGCCGCATGGGGACGCACACCGTGTGAGTTGTCGTGAGCCCACACATGAGCATTGCGCTGATTGAATAAGCCTTCCCGAGTGAAATAAGCCTCATCCGTGAACAAAAGACAGGCTGGAAAATTCAAGTCTTGAACAATTTCTTGGAGAAACCACTGCGCAAAAGCCACACGTGCAGGATGATCTTGGGGGGGAGCAGTAACTGAACCCTTTGGAGATGAAAGGGGTGTAAGGAATCGTCGTGTCAGACACGCTGTACACTGCAACGAGATACCCCCAAGGCAGAGGAAACGGCACGTGTGCTGGTAGTAGGATTATTCTGGACGACATTCAACACATTTTCTTTCATGGTGTGAGTTCGCGTCGAACGTGGTCTGCCCACACTACTCCTGTTACCTCTAAATAACCCATAATCGCACAAATTCTGATGCACAAGCGCAAACAAACGGTGGTCCGGTGCATGTCTGTCTGGGAAGCGTTCTCCATAAATTCATTGAGCGGCTCGTCCATTGCCCTCTACTAATCCATACACTAGGTGCATGTCTGGCAGCTCACAGTTTGTATATCGATGCATGCTCTTCGTGCGGCGCCTACTGCTTGAATGAGTAAACCAGAGATTTTCCCTCTCGAGAACTGATGAATAGCGCCGTCTACCGACTTACTTTGACGTTTCCGGTTATGGGTTCCTATGCAATTCACATTCCTTTAGATGTTACCTACCTCTCCTAAAGGTTTGTACCAATATTTTTGAGACACCCTGTATAATCATTATGTCGAGAGCTTCTGTTTGTTATTATTATTATTTTTTTTTTTTTGTACGTCACTGCTGTAAGTAGTAATATTCGTATGTGCTTTTTCTTGTAAGAATCCTCTGAGCATGTTTAAAAGAATGGAAATTTTCCTGAGGGCAGAGGGGGTCGGTAACGTTATAATAGGAAATTTAGTAATTATTCATTATTTTATGACCCCAAAAAAAAGAAAGGTATGGAACCTATTGTTCTTTAGTCCAGTGTATGACCTCACAGGTAGTAGAGTGGATATAATCACCGTTATCCTAACACCGCTTGAGAAATTTCCGAGTTTGATTCCCGTCAATGACAAGAGGAATTTTTATGGGATTTTTCACAACCAGACAGAGTTAGTCGGTCTCAGACAACGGTTTCATAATTTTTCCCCCCAACAAACAGACTAACGAATAATATACGCAATTTACAGACCGCATATGCCGTCTGTAGATTGTCTTTGTTATTTTAGTGCTTTTGACTCTCAACCACTTCCAATCATATGTACCGTGTACGGGTTGAAGGTTGAGAAGTGGTTGTATGCATTGAATTTCAATTTATAAAACACACACTGCGCAAACGGTAGTACACTCGTTTCTGGCCATTGTACAGGATTTTGTATATCATTACAGAGAAGCATGGTGGAGTTGGACTAACGTTTAGGAACCGCCTTACATAGGACGCAACACATGTCCACATGAACACAAACTATAATTTTTAAATAATTACTAATTATTCATATTTGAGATGCTATCAGTGATCTTTTCCCAAACCGCAAGAACATAATTTTCAACAGCAGGAACATAATTTTCCAAGAGAGAGAGTCAACTAACCCATTCACTTCCGTCCCCGGATACACCTTCCCTCCTCTGTTGGCCGAACACTTGAGTTACTTTGCCTCAACAGTTATCTTAAAACGTTTCATAAAAACATTTAACATCAGTAACATTAGCAATAGCAAAGGATGTAAGGAAGCAAACTAATAGAGCATCAGCCAAAAAAAAAAAAAAAAAAAAAACCACACTTGCCAACTAATAATCTGTTTTTTTTTTTTTTTAATTTATCCAAACTACCCATTACACAAAACCAGATGGAAGTTTGTTCTAAAAATTTACTACCTTATAGCTTATCCCAAACATTTATTCTGCAACCATCCTTCCTCAGGTTGAATTTATGCCCCTAATATATCTCATGCGGGTCTCAGGAAGAGGAAGGATGTCTTCAGCATTGAGCTTACTCAATCAATTAGAAATCTTAAACACCTCAATTAGATCTCCTCTCAGGTGCCTAGGCTTCAGTTCTGCAAATTGCAGCGTCTGCAGATGCTTTAATTTCCAGAACTGAAGCCTTTCTTTGTAAGAGCACCCTGTTTCACCACCTTAATCCTGCTGGCAAAGTTCTTGTATAACATTGACGAAACCCCATGAACTGCCTTCCTGGCGGTCTCTCTGCACTACTCAGAGAACTTCATGTCGGAGAGCTGCTGTTACCCCTAGGTTATTTTCCTTTTCCGTTACTCCGAGTGTACTACCACGCAGTTAGTATGTTATTCTGGGATTGCTGCTGTCCAGATGCAGAATCTTGCATTTTTCAACGTTAAACTTCAATTGCTATTTCTCAGCCCATCTGCCTAATTTTTCTAGATCTTGTTGCAGTTCATGCCTTGATTATCATCATTAACCACCCTGCCAACCTTTATCATCTTCAAACTTAGACATTAAGCCTGATATGCCTTCATCAATATCATTTATAAATATTGAAACCAATAATGGGCCCGGCACTGACCCCTGGGGACTCCACTAATAACATTAGTCCAAGAAGAGCAGCGCCTGTTGATAATCATTTTCTGTCTTTTCGCAGTAAACCATCCCTTTATTCATGGCAGTAACCTGCCCCTAATGCCACACTCTTACAAAATTTGTACAGCACTCTTTTATATGTGGAGCTATCAAAAACTTTACCGAAATCTAAGTATATGATGCCAAAATTATTATTTTTTTGTATTCAGTTATTTTGTTGCTGCGTCATAGTATCCAATCAGAGTGGTCACACAAGGTCACCCTTCAGCAAATTCAATCTATGACTGCAGTATAAGTGCATTCCTGACTAGATGATCCTGCATTAGTCTTTGACCAGTGACTCCATTATTTTCCTTTGAACATAAGTTAAGTTGAAAGGTCTGTAATTACTCATGTCACGCTTTTAGTGTCAGTATTAGTATTAGCCATACAGTGCGAGTAAACCACAGGCTTTTGCTGTACCGGCCAAAAAATATATAAGAAGTAAATAAGAAAATGTCAATTATGCGCTTCTCTTTTCATGTCACTCTCCAATTAACCTTTAATTTTCTTAAAACTGTCAGCTTCAACTACCTGCTGAGGAAACTTGTTCCAGTAACAAACAACTCACCAGGTGAAAGAAAACTTCCTACAATGTAGTCTAAACCTCTTCCCCTGTAATTTGAATTTATGGATCCTCTTTCTGGAATATTTTATAACACTGAAAATTCTGCCTTCATTTACACTACTCGACAAAATTAACAGAAAATGTGGTGTAACATTGTGCAGCTCGCGATGAAGCGGGACAAAATTTGGTATGGTGGTGTAACATGGAATAACGATTAAATGAGGAGATAGGTCAAGGCCGCACGAGGACTTGACCTGTTCTTCTTGTAATGGTTCCTGTCTCCTGAAACTGCTTCCATAGTGCTGAGACAACACTATGTGGCATATTAAGCCAACGTGCCACCTCTGCCTGCGACTGCCCAGCTTTAAGTCGCCCAACGGCTCGCCATCTCAAAGAATCATCTAAACGACGATGACTTGCCATGCTGGGTACAGGAGATGTGGCTATCCCAGTGAGCATGCCAAAAAACAGGAATGAAGTTGTGATCGCAACCCGTGTTTTAATGGTATGAATAATTTACACGGTGTCGGCTCTTTAGAGTGGTAGATAGATTTCTATTGGATACTCGGAATTTGCATGCCGGGACGCTATTATATCAAATATTCGCCTTCGGGGATCTGATTGAGGTTTATAAGGTAAACCTCAATCAGATCCCCTCTAAGATACCTGATTTCCAATACCCCACATAATCGAATTCTTTCCTCCTAAAGTGTGCATTTTGCAGATCTCTTCATGCGAGTTTGTTTGGTTCCTTTCAAGAAGCCTCAATGGGTTTTTTCCAAATTAGGTCTTCATACTTGGACACAGTGTTCCAAATACAGTCTTACAAACGCATTATTCAGGGCGCCTCCATAGCCAGGTGGGCAGGAGCAGCAGTACGTAGCACACGCTTCTTGATTAGACCGGGATTCGAGCCCGTGACCACCAAATACGGAGGATGCGGAAAGGTCAGGGAATGACCACCGTATATCCCCAGAGCAATATGGCCTTAGTTGCTAATGCTCCTAAAAACCAAATAACAACAATAACAACAGCATTATTCAGTAGGGTTATGATTTTCCTATCTCTACAGGATATTGTTTGATAAATCGTCGATGGGAAACCATGGGTTTTCCTGTCCCCTGTTTACACTGCTCAGAGAACTTCATATCTGCGTGTATCGTAATTCCCAGATCTCTTTCTTCCTCTGCCATTTTTAATTGAACTCTACCAAGTGTAAGTTATTTTGAGATTGCTATTCCTCAAGTGTATTAATGCAGCATTAAAACATAGCTGTCACTTTTCTGGCCATTTTTGATGTCTGTAGCACATGAAGAATTCAGAATTCATCTGAAGGAACTCTTCTTGGCACCGATAATTAGCGACCCTCCCAATCTTTCTGTCGTCTACAAATTTTGACATCACGCCCTCTATCTCATCGTCCATGTCATTTATGAAAATCAGAACAACAGCTGTCCAAGAATCAATCCTTGTGGGACCCCACTTCTGAAGTTACACCAATCTGAAGAATATCCATTAATCACGTTCCTCTCTCTCCCTTCAGCTCTACAGCTACCCTGCAGTCCATCTTAGAATCTCGCCAGTAATCCCAACATGTTCTAGCTTATACAATAACTTTTCATGAGAGGCTGAGTCGTATGCCTTGCTAAAATACATTTTTTTTATCGCAGTGTAAATGTGCTCCTGTCTAGATGCATTACTTCCTGCATTACTTCTTTAACCAGCGACTCCATTATTTTCCCTTGAACAGATGTCAAGTTAACAGATCTGTAATTACTAGTGTAACACTTTCATCCCCCCCTCTGTGAGGGATACCTTTGCATCTCACGTCTGTAGGATCTCCCATGAATCCAAGGATATTCTCATAATTATAGCTAACGGTGTGCTTACCACCTTTACAGTCCCCTTCAATATAACTAGATAGCTCCCTTTCACGCCAGTACCTTTTTTTACATTTAGCTTCAACAATTTTTCTTCCCCTTTCTTCTCGGTTATCGCAAAATCATTTAGCTCCCTCTTAGAATTTGACATATTTGAGAGAGAAAATCTTTATTGCAACTAAATGAATACAATGTACATATATAGATTTAAGTGAAGTTGCAATTGTCCCATCACGGCCAACGGTCTGGGGCTCACATCAGAATAGATAATTAGTTAATAGGTAATAGATAATGCTCACATCAGAATGGATGATGCACACTGTAAAATTAAAAATGTAAAATGTAAACATGTCCTTACACTTCCTCACATTACGCAGTATTAACTATATTTACAAGTTACATCATACGGTTATATTTACAATAAAATTTACAATAAAAATATCTTATTTACAATTTTATTTACAATAAAATATCTAATATACATGAATGGCACTTATCTGTCAAACGAATTTTGTCGTGGCACAGGAGAGCTTGACAGATGGTGTGGATGGCGCACGAACATGTTCTTATTCGATTCTGGGATTGGAGTGAGCTGCTAACACTTCTTTCCTGCCGACCGGGCTAGCCAGGTGGGTAAAGTGCCTGCCTGGCAACCCAAAGGTCGCGGGTTCGAATCCCGCCTCGGGCTTGGATCAAAGTATTGCAAAAACCTTGGGAGGTGCATTATGGCCACAGAAGCCGATGCGCCAACAACTACAAAAAAAAAAAAAAAAAAACAAAGAAAACCCTTCTTTCCTGTAGGTTTTATTGCTGCAAAACCTCTGCAAGTCAGCGTCGAGGTGATGTACTTCAGGTAACATTTGGTTTGGGAGGAAGCGGTCTGAGATATGAAGCCTCCGATTCCTCGAACAGAGCATAGGGGTTGACCGAAGTTCTGGCTTGGGTATTCGCCAGTAACACGAATCCCAAATGGACGGTGCTGAGATCTGTTCCCGTGATCATTTTAACTGTAGCTATCAGTCGTTGTTGTTGGAAGCAATAGGCGTTAGAATTTTTATATCAACTGCATAGGTGATGATTTTATCATTGTTACGTACAAGAGGCGCAATGATAGCTGTAAATAATAAGCCAGATAGGACTCCTCCTTGAGGAACACCAGCAGAAATTGCCTTCTTGTGCTATTCTCCATAGGCATCGACTTGTAGTAGCCTATCATAGAGTGATGCTATGAACCAGAGGATATTATCTTGGATTAGATAGTGGTTTTCCAGTAAGCGGAGGAGCGCTGACACGTTGATGGCTTCAAAGACAGCTTCAATATCCAGGTACGTGATTGCGAGTTCCTCTTGCTGTTCAAAGGCGGACAATATATTACTTATGGTTGCAAGGAGGATCGGTTTCGAATTGCGTAGTGGACCTGAGGTAGCCTATCTCCAAGAATCTGATTCATTACGGTGAGCAGCATAGTTTTTTCCAGGATTTTCAGGAGCGTTGAAGAGTTAGATATTGGCCGAAAGTGCCTGGGTAGAGTGGGGTTTCGAACTTTTGGATGTGGTCTAACAAGGTGGTTATTCCAGGCTTTAGGAAAATTTCTTGTGGTTAGAATTCCGTTGAATTTCTAGTATTCCCGTCCCTACAAGTAAAAATTTCTGACGTCTGAGTGTAGATTCAAAATATCTATTCAGTTTTTCAGCAACCTGAACACGACCATTAACTGTATACCCATATATTGTGCACTTTAGAAAAGTTAAATTATTCCGAAACATTTCCAGTCAGTTTGGGGTTGTGTTTGGAGACACAGCTCTGATATTAAAGTAATTAATTTATTCGATCTATTATTTTGAGAAAGCCGGAAAGAATTTGACTGTATTCCAATAAAACTTTGAAGGTCCTTTTATTTTAATTGAAAATAAGTAATCAGTTCTTAAGTACACTGCATTGTATTGCTGATTAACTCGATGGATCTCAGTATGGTTTGGCTTTCACTTGTCCTTTTTGGAACTTCTACATGATTTTCAGCCTACTGTTCGTACTCTGTTCAGATAAACGTAATCTTTGAAAGGCTTGCTTAGGGAACGGAAGGTTGGTTAATTCCTTCAGTGTTCCGTACTATGCCACCCTGGTGGAATATCGTATTTACGTAGCCCGATAAGATTGCTTTCAGCTCTTTTCTAATTTTTTTTCCCCGTTGATGTCTTTGGTGTCATTTAGTTAGGTGGTCCTTTAATTCACCTGTCCCTTAATGGCGTTTCTAATTTCTTTAATAGCCCCTCCAAGACGCGGAAATTAATGTTTCTGCAGCATTAGCTTCTCACTTCTCTCCTCCATAAAATTTAGGCCGTCCCATGCAACTCGTTACGGTCTAATGTCGGGATTATGCTTTTAATGAAAGAATATTAAAATAGGCAATTTGACAAAGTCTACTTTCGTTAGAGATTATCATCAGCGCCCAGAGCGAAATGACATCGTGATGTCATGTACTGGTTCGCCTGTCGTTATGAACATTGAGATATTTTGTATTAAATTTTTCTTTGATGCAATATCATGGTAATTCACTTTCCCAAATTTCCAGTAACTAAAAGTAAAATAATAATGGAATGACGAGATAAATAGGAAATATTCCGTGGACCAGATGCTGATAAGAAAGTCAGAATCATTTTTTAATATGCAGACACAAAAATGTAAGTTTGGGCCAAAGAAATGATACCGAGATAATTATGATTGGTACAAAATTATAAAGAAAATGAAAAGTTGACACATTTTAATTGAAATGAAAACAATCAGATAAATATTTTCGGTTTCTGATGAAAAGATAAGAATGCCAATAATTATAACGCCAATAATATATCAAAATAAAAGGCTGGATAAACGTAGAAGCGCCATGTTTGTTCATTTACACGTCACAAAGCTTACCAGGAAGTTAAAAATTGTGATCATCACCACAGAAAAAAAAAAAAAAAAGCAGATAGGCCTAAATATCACTGCGTCACGTGGTAACATTCTCGCGGTAATAGTAAACTCTCTGTACACGTGCTTGTGCTACAATTTCTTAATTATTATCCTTTTCTCTTCATTAACATGTTTTGTTAGAGAATGCCTTTGAAATATCTGATTGTTTTTTTGCTTTTCTCGCTTCTGTTTGATATATACCTTCTGTTTCTCTCAGCGAATTTTATTCTCTGTTCGTATATTTATTCGAATGAGCTTTTTTCTGAGTCCATTCAGTCTTTGTGTTTACTGGCTGATATTTTCGTAACAGCCACTGTAGGATACTGGTAAAGTTGCCTTTGACTAGCTGCGAGGTCTTCCGGCTTAAACCTCCAGTCATTTTTGCCATGACAACGACTGTGAACTTCCGTAAACAGCAGAAAGATCAGGAAATGCATCCGTTTCCCGAGGGAGAAGAATCCGTAGGATCTTTAAAACCCTTCCTGAGCGAACAAAGCAGTCTCTTGCAATCGTTCAGTCAAATGAACGTCTACTGCCCGTCAAAAGCTGCATGTGATTTAGAAGTATTGTTTTCGGCTACCCGACTGTCGTATATTTATTCCGCTCGCAGATACGCCTGGTACTCCCTCTTCGGCTCTGTTTTGCTCCTCACGAAATCTGATCATATTTGCCGTTCTTTTAGTAGTTATTTTAGAAGTACGTCCACTTGAGATCCGTGTAGGTTTCATTATCTGTACTGATAAAACTTCGAGAAAGTGAATAACCAATTAGCCAAAATAATGTTCACGAAGTTTCCTCAAGACAAAGTTCAAAGTTGTATTTTGTAATGAGCTATAGACAATTTCCTTGGGAATCATTATTGACCAAAGGTTAAAATTTGCATTTTAATTAATAGCTCATTTTAATCAAGAGGAAGTGTCAAGCACCCTAGGAATACGAGAGTTAATTGACTTCCCGATGCAGAAAATGGTATTCTTTTCACAAAGAGGATACATTGATATATGCAGTGTAGCGAATTTCATCTTGTTGACGATATTTGGTATTGTCGTGGTCTAAATAACAAGCTTCTTCCTTGCTAATCAAGCCAAAAATTAATAACAGCTACTGTAGTAAGAATATGCATAAATATGAGCAAATACAAGAGGGTCCTTCTCCCTCTATTGGGCCTTCTTGTGTTGTGCAACCGGTTCGAAGGTTCATGGAAAATTCACCGGAAGACATTTCATCTCAACCCAGTTCAGCGAAATCACCGAATATTTAAAGCCTTCTTTTCCTAAAATTCCTTCAATTCTGATGATGTCACCCAATCCGGAAAAAACAGAAGTAATCCCAGATCAAGATGGAACCAAGACCGTGCTTGACTGTAAGCACTAAACAATATGGTACAATTTTTTTTTTTTTTTTTTTTTTGAGTTGATAGTCTCACATAAACTGTACGCTTGGATTCGAAAATTTCAAATTTGGATTCATCCGTCCACAGTACGTTTTTTTTTTTTTCATTTTTCAATTGTCCATTGTTGATAGCTCTTAGCCCAAGTTAACCGTTTCGTTTGATGTTCTGGTTTTAATAAGGGTTTTCGAACATAAATAAGATCTTTATTGTACAGTTCACCGGTACACGCAGGTACCACGACCATACAATACCCTTCACGGCACCATGCCAGGGGTTAACATGTGTGTGTATATATATAATGGGCGGCACCTAGAACGTCTGTTCAACTCCGCCTCATATCTCTGTGAAGAACAGTTTCACTACAAATGGGCCAGATGTGTGTATTATGTGTGTGTTCTGTCTTTGTCTGGCCGCTTGGCTACCCAGAAGCATCAGTCACCTGGACAGATGATTCTGGGTACTCGTCCACACCACGGGAGGGTGGGCCAGTCCCAGTAAAACATGTACTGTCTCAAATGAGACGCTGATCCACCTAGTGTTTCCAGAAGGTGGGCCAGGATCCTCTGGGGCCCATTCCAGAGGGGGGAAGAGAGAGAGAGAGAGAGAGAGAGAGAGAGAGAGAGAGAGAGAGAGAGAGAGAGAGAGAGAGAGAGAGAGAGAAGAAAAAAAAAGGAAAAGTCACCCGTGGTCGAACAGCTACACGACCATGGAGTCCTGCTTATTTAAGACGAAACTCTGCAGTGGATGTAGACAGGAAGTTTTTCTGTTCTTGTCGAACTCGCCTCGAATTTCAGGAGCAGTAAGTCGTCGATTGCGTTTAGAAATCAGTTTTATGGTCTTATCGTATGTTTCCGTTGTTATCCGCCTTGGTCCTGATTGTGTTTTGTGTTTTAAACTGTCGGTCTTCTTGAATTTTGAATGGTAGTTTGACTTTAAATGAGACACCTAGTTTTTTTTTCCAACACTTCTTAAGTTTGTTGTTTGTTTCAGTAGGGTTTTAGCAGCATCAGAGGCTAAAGCCCTAATTTAAGATGCATTAAAGATGGTTAAAGATGCATTGCAGGATCATCAAGACAAGACTGCAGCAATAATTCAGACACAGCATGGGTTTGTTGAGGGAGAGTCTTGTCTGATAAATTTGATTGGATACTATGATGTGTTTACAAAGGAACTGGATGCAAAAAATAATTTTGATATCATATACTTGGATTTCAGGAAACTTTTGACACTGTTGCGCATGGAAGACTACTGTACAAATTGGAGCAGAATGGTATTAAGGGTAAGTTGCTACAATGGATAAAATGATGTTTGAGTGGGTGAAGACAGAGAGTGGTAATCAATGGACGCTGCTCTTCGTGGACTGGTGTTATTAGTGGAGTCCCACAGGGTTCGGTGTTGGATCCACTGTTATTTTGTATATTTATCAATGGTATTATTGATTAAGGTATATCAGGCTTAGTGTCGAAGTTTGCAGATGATACAAAGGTTGGTATGGTTGTGTTGTTAATGACAGTAATGACAGTGTGCAACTGCAACCGGATCTAGAAAAGTTGGGCAGATGGGCTGAGAAGTGGCAACTAAAGTTTATAAGCACATACGCCTTTCCTACCGTCATTTCACTTAAACTGTATTTACAAGCTAGAGAATATTAGAACAGTGCCATATGTTTTGGTCGCCTGATGTGAGCGTCAATCAATTCAAACGCATTCACTACTGTTCTACCGCTAGGATGTCAGGCGTCTTATTTCATCTCTTTATTGTGAATCAGAAAAGTGGGATGGGTCAATGTTATAAGCTCTCGTGAATTAAATTTATCAGTAAGAGAAAGCATCCCGAGGGAATATAATCTATTAACTAGAGAAACAAGAAAAGCTATTAATCTTGTGCTTTGGGGTTGTGCATATCATATAACTCCACCCCAGATGAAAGGAGTAGCCTAATAATGACAATAAAGTTTGCGCAATGCAACCAGTGACTTAAAAGATCGTCTTTAAGATCAGAGACAGGTTATGGCTCTTGCATGTTTGAAATGGTACTTGAGAGTAGTCCAGAGGAATAAACGATCAACCCCGAGGAATTTTTATGGGCCTTCCCACAACATGGCTGTGTTAGCCGGTCTCAGGCGATCGTGGAATGGTTTTTTCTCCCGAAACTCGGGTTTTCATCCAGCAAAGAGAAAATCGACCACAGAACACATGCTATTAACAGACAGTATACAGGGAGTGGTATAGCTCTTAGTCTTTAATTCCCCTAAAACCCTACAACAGGAATAGCATCACAAAGGTATGTTTGCAAGACAAGGAATATTATGAGAAGTCTCTGTTAATGAAATTCGAAGAAAAGCAGTAAACACTTTACTTGAAGAGTGAAAGAGAAATTGTGCAGTTAAATAAAATGGCAGTTGAGATGGATGAGATCTATCCAGTTATATTAAGAGAGGCAGCAAAGCAGGAAAAACCATTAAACTATTATATCAAGGTCACCTAGAAACAGTGCCGACCACAAACATGTTCAACCGGTTCTATCGAACAGGGCCCCGCGCTCAAATGGTCAACACAATATTGTTGATTAATGTAGTAAATATTTATGTATTTATTTATTATTAACATATAATGTAAACAGCAGGCACCAGTTAAAGTGTATAACAGAACAGAAAATGCATGAAGATACAAAGATTGTACATTAATATGTAAATAAATAAAAGAACGCATACTATTTAATCATAACCTTGAACCCTACTGTCAACCAGCCAACTTGCTCCAGATAGTTCTGTGAAACTATTTCCTGTCCACAACCATATCCAGATTATATTTGTTCATAAGAGCCAGAGTTCTTTCAAAAACGAGTTCTTGGATATCTCTAACCTAGAGGTCCTGATGGAATGTCGTCTTCTGTCTAGTAGCCACCGCTGGAATGTGAAGATCAGTATGGCATAAAAGATCAGGCTAGTAGGCTGAACCAGTAAAGATATGGTACAACAGTTTTAGATCGAGAACAGTTCGCCGGGTTTCCAAATATTGAAGCTTGAAGTAAGAGCAGAGATTCGGGTAGAAAATTCAGTGGTAAAACGTGGGACTACGTCTGGAAAGATAGTGGATGATATTATTTCTAATTAAACTTTTTGTTCAGTATAATATAAAATTATTTAATTATTTCTTAGTTATTATAAAATTTGAAAAATTTAAAAATATCACTGTTAAAAATCACCCCGTATAAGTTTTGCTCAGGACCCCAGGGCCCCGAAAGTAATTCTTGGACATGGCCCCGCCTAGAAAGTCACTTCAACTAGCCATGTAGATTGCGTGTGTTCTCGGATCGCTTTGCCTGTTTTCTAGACGAAAACCTTGCTATCTACGCCTGAGACCGACTAACTCAACCGCGGAGTGAAAAAAAGCCCATGAAACCTCCTCGAGTTATCGACGGGATTCGAACCCGTGCGATTTCCGCCCGGTGTGGGGAGGACTGTGGCGATATTACTGCTACTCCCGCTGACAGCAAAGGAGGAAAGCTATAATTATGAGAGGCGTGCGTACCGAGTAGCACACGCTCTTTGAGTAGATTGGAGTTCAAGCCCCTGACTGCTAAATACGGTCGATCTACTAACCCGCACTGGACCATGACAGAATATGGTCCGTCTCCCTCAACGTGAATCGTTGACGAGGCTTCCATTCAGTGTGGATTAAAAATGGTTGCAGTTTGACCTATATGAGAGCTTTCTTGGACTCGGGGGAGGTTCCCAGGGCAAATGTTTCCACTATTCACAAAGGGGGAGGGTCAAAAAGGGTGATATGAGTAATTCAAGACCTGTTAGTTTAATTTCTGTTCCGATGAAATTAATGGAGGCACTGGTTAAGGAAGCACTGCAGGACCATCTAGACAAGAGCGCAGTTATAGTTCAGACCGGTGTAGCCCAAAATCCCGACATACCGATTTATTTAAAAAAAAAAGAAAAAGTTAGTCTATCTCAGAAACTGTTTTTGCAATAAAAAATGTTTTTCATGTAATCAAAACGGCCTTTAAAACATTAAAATTTTATTTATTGCAGTTATGGAAAAAGTATATGAAAATGTTAATGTTTTATGTCATATTAATGAATAAACAACACATGTGTGTATATATATATATATTAACAGTATACAATAAGTTCACAAAAACCACATTACTGACAACAAATCACATATTAAAATTTGCAAAAAGTCATACAAATTTTAACCAAACGTTTAAGTATTATAATAATCTTAATAATAATAGTTAAATAATCGTAAGTATTATAATAATAAGAAGAAAATGGGATATTTTTTCTTGTTACCCCTTTTAAAATATCCTACCGGCGATCATGGTCATGCCTAATGTACTTGTCTAAGAAATTCGTGAAAGTACAGCTAATAACAAATAAATAAATAAATACATACCTGTATAATTACAGTTTTAGTTATGCTAATGATATTTGTGACAAATGTAACGCAACTGTCAAAATGCATTACAGTAAATTTTATATTCCGAAAGTATTCTCATTTCATTTTTTTTTTATTTTTAGCATTTCAATGTTATACCTATAATTATCGCTTAAACGCCCTATACAGATACCAAAATTCGACTTAAAAATTTTACCAATTAAATTCAGTATAATAAAGTAAAATTAAATAAGTCGTTTTTATTTGTTTGATCGTATTTTAAAACTGTTTGTTTCTGTAAAAGAAAACATGATCTTCAAATTGAAAGAAGTATTTGTTGTTAAAATTTTTATTTTTTATATTCTTTCTATACAAAATTAGCATTAGCATTAGTAGAGGCATCTAAAGGCAAACTTCCCCGCATCTATTCTACAACTGTCTTTCCTCAATTTGAATCTATGCCCCCTCAGGTTCTTAATCTGAGCATGAGGAAGAATCCCATCTGCATTTAACTTGCTCAACCCATTCAAAGCCTTATATACCTCAATCAGATAACCTCGCAGGCTCTGCTATTTGCAGAACTTAAGCCTTTCTTGATAAGAGCACGCCTTTGTTCCCCTTCTTTGTACTCGTTCTAGCAACTCTACATCCTTCCTAAAATGAGGCCTCCAGACCTATACAGAGTACTCTAGCTGTGGTCTGACCATTGCCTTGTACAATGGGATAATCGCCTCCTTGTCCCTGCTAGCAAAAATCCTATATATCATTGACAAAACTCCATGACCTGTCCTGGCAGCCCATCTGCACTGCTCAGCGAACTTCATATTTGACTGTACAATTACCCCCAGGACTTTTTCACTTTCCACTTCCCTGAGTGTAGTACCATACAGTTGTTACGTTTCTCTTGGGTTATTGCTACCCATATGTAGTACTTTGCATTTGTCAATATTAAACTTCAGTTACCAATTCTCAGCCCACTTGCCCAACTTAACTATATCCAGTTGGAGTAGCATATTGTCTTTACTGTCGTTAACAACTCTGCCAACCTTAGTATCATCTGAAAACTTGGACATTAATCCTGATATACTTTCATCAATATCATTGATGAATACACAAAACAACAATGGATCCGACACCGAACCCTGGAGGACTCCACTAATAACTTTAATCCACAAAGAGCAGTGTCCATTGATTACCACTCTCTGTCTTCTCCTACTCAACCATCCCTTTATCCATTGTAGCAACTTACCGTTAATGCCTTACCTCTCCAATTTGTAGAGCAGTCTTTCATGTGCAACAGTGTCATGGAAGAATGCTGTACAAATTAATCTAATATGGTAAATTTTTACTTACTAAAATTAAATAATTTTAATTTAATTATAATAAAATAAAATTAAATAAAATTAAAATTAAATAATTTTTAATATGGTAAATTTTTACTTACTAAAAAACTAATAAATATATAGAATTATATTCATATAATTTTTACAATATAGTAGATACGGTCGGGATTTTGGACCAGACGCAGTTCAGGCACAGCATGGGTTTTTTAAAGGGAAGTCTTGTCTGATCAATTTGATCGGATACTACGATGTGGTCACAATGGAACGGGAGGCAAATATATATATATATTTATTTATTTATCACATACAGTACTTGGATTTCAGGAAAGTTTTCGACACTGTTGTACATAAAACACAGCTGTGCAAATTGGGACAGTTGCATTATTTCATTTCTTACAATGTTAGTTCTATTTGAAGAAGGATTGAGTGGGAGAAGGCAGAGAGTGGTTATCAATGGACCGGATTTTCGTGGACTAATGTTATTAGTGGTATCCCATAGGGTTCGATTCTGGGTACCCTGATGTTTCTGTATTTATTAATGATATTGATGAGGGTATATCAGGCTTAATGCCTAGGTTAGCAGAGTGGTTAATGACAGTATGTTGCTACAACAAGTTTTATAAAAGTTCTGTTGCACATAATTAGGTAAATGGGCTGAGAAATGGGAATTGAAGTTTAACATTGACAAATGCAAGGTAGTGAATACGGGTAGTAATCCCAGAGTAAGGTATCAACTGTGCGGTACTACGCTCAGGGCTGTGAAAATAGTTTGCATAGTGTTAAGAGAAAGTTGCCTCCGGTGGTTTCTCACATCTGCGCCATATTTTTTTTATGAAAACCCCAAACACGAGAGGTATTAGAACCTATAGTACTTAGTACCGTGCTTGGGTTGGAGGTTGAGAAGACGAAAGAAGATATTTGTTGACATTGGACTTGAACTTCTGTAGACTGTAATTTTCAGGAAATACGTATGAAAGAAGGTTGTTCCAGAAGACGGCAGTTGAATGAATAAAAGGGGAAGATGAAAAGTTGGTTCTGTGAGTTTGAAGTTGGACAGTAAATGGATGTTGGCTGGTGGCGGCACGTGTTCGGATTGTTTTGAAAGAGAGAGCAGGAATTATAGAAGCCAATTCACAAGAACAGTGCCCATGGAAGAATCTGTAGAAAAGGCATGCAGCAGAAACAGTACGTCTATGAGACAGAGAGTGGAGAAACGCTGTTAGAGATAAGTCATTAATTAACCTAACTGCCCTCTGCTGAGCTGAATCAAGAAGCCTGAGAGAGGTTTTGGGGGCACCGCCCCAGATGTGGGAACAATATTCCATGGTAGGGCGGATTTGCGATTTGTACAGAGTGAACAGCTGTGTGGAAGAAAAGTAACGCCGAGAGCGAAAGAGAAAACCAAGTTTTTTAGATGCAGAGGAAGCAATATTTGTAATGTGCTTGTGCCAAGAGAGATTAGAAGTAATCCCCAAAAGAGATATATCATTTTGCCTAGAAATCGGTGTGGCACCAGAGATAAGCATAGGAGCAGAAGAATCCTTTTTGCGAGTATCAGACAAGACTGAGTTTTAGAAGGATTGAAATCAACTAAGTTGTCTTTGCCCCACTGGAGAATTACCTGGAGATCGGCATTTAAGAAATTGGTAGCTCATATTCGAGAAGTTGCAGCTGATTGAGCAGGGCAAAGTTTTTCAAAATGGAAAGTGGAATGCAATGTGCTATCGTCGGCAAAACTATGGATACGATTTCCAGTCAATGGAAGATGGTCATTAATATACAAGAGGAAAAGAGGGGGAGAAAGAACTGAACCTTGGGGGAAAACCTGCATTAGTGGAGAAGTTAAAAGACAGAGAGCCATCTACCATCACCCTCAGTGAGCTATCAGAGAGAAAACTGGATACACTGGAAAGCCTTTGAGATGTCAAGAGCAACTACTTGTGTTTCACCGAAACTTTCCATTGAATTAGTCCATAAATGGGTAACATAAGCCAGAATATCACCAGTGGATCTACACTGACGGAATCCATATTGGCGATCGTTGATCAGACGGAAGGTTTCTAGGCAGTTTAAGAGTTTGCGGTTAATTGATTTCTCCATTACTTTAAAAAGAGTAGAAGTAATTGCAATGGGGCGATAATTGAATGGCAGGAATTTATCACCCTTTTTAGGAACTGGCTGGATATGAGCAAATTTCCAAGCACAAGGAAAAACACCTTTGGAATAAGAAAGTGAAAAAAGGCGGCAAAAAACTGGAGTAAGTTCAGGAGGTATTTCTTCACTTGTTCTCCACAAGTTTTGAGATCAAGTGGAGAAATACCATCAGGACCTGGAGCTTTCATAGCATCAGGATTCGTCAAAATCCTTCTGACATCCTTTTGACGTAAGACCACAGGAGGCATTGAATAGAGCGTGTTGGAAATAGCGGGAAGTGTTTTACCAAAATCATTAATACATGAGTTGGATGAAAAATGGGATGCTGTTAGGTCAGCTTTATCCTTGGCTGAAGTGAAAACAGAACCATCTGGTTTTGACAGAGGTGGGAGCAGCGATGGGCAAAAGTTGCGGCCAGTAGCTTTGGCAAGAGACCAGAATGCTCGGCTACCATTAGGGCAAGAAGCAAGTTTTATACTCTTAGCCTGTTGAAAATCTAGTTTGGACTGATTAATAACTGTTTTACAATTGTTGCGAGCTTTGGTGTAGGCAGAAAATGAAACTGAAGAATTGGAAACAAGCCAGTTACGATATGCAACATTCTTCTCTTGAACAGCCTTAGCACATTTATTGGAAAACCAAAGTTTAGATAAAGGATGAGATTTTAAAGTGGAGTGTGGGATAAAGAATTCCATTCCTACAAGTATAATTTCCCTGACACGATCTGAGCAAACGTTGACATCAGAAGTTTTGAAATAGTAGTCCGACCAAGGAAAAGAAGAAAAGAAATCTCGCAGGTCATCCCATTTTGCATTCTTGTAATGCCAAACAACACGAGGTTGAGAATAGCCATGAGATAAGGGCTCCATTGGAGAAGAGACAATCACCAAGTTGTGATCTGAGGTACCTAAAGGACCACTCACTTCGACCGTGTGCTTGGTAGGGTTGTTTGTGAGAAAAACATCAAGCGTGTTGACTGTATGGTTAGGACTGTCCGGTATTCTTGTAGGTAAATGAACAATCTGTGAAAGGTCATTAGTAATTACAAAAGCCTCAGAATCTCGACCAGCTGGTTCGGTGTTACTAGAAAATGGAAACCAGCTGGAGTTATTAACATTAAAATCACCAAGGAAAATTACCTCATTGTTAGGACAGTTGGACTGGAGGAAGTCAATGTGCAAAGAGAGGAAGTCGAAGAGCTCCAAGTGATTAGTGGAGTTTGGAGAACGTTAGAGACAACAGACGAATTTGACACAATGAGGTAGAGAGATTTTAAGCCAGAGAAGATCGAAAAGAGGAGATTCCAAATTACCAAGTCTTTGACAGGGAATATCGTAGTGGAGATACACACAAGTACCACCTTTAAAGCGAAAGGAATCATACAGCGAATAATTTGGGCAACTGAGATGAGCAGTAGTCGAATCAACCGATAACTGAGATTCTCTCAAAAAAAGTACATGGGGTTTGGCAGACTACAAGTGGAAATGGACATCGTTGAGATTAGAATTGAGTAGTGAAATGAAGTAGAGATAAAACTGCATCACTCCGAAAGCCAGAAAGTGTTGTGTGTTGTATATATAAGTATTGTGTTGGGGTCTGTTGTATGTCCTGGCTTATGGCCGTACGGCCCCTAGTGAAACCCCACTTTGCCCGCACAAACCGGTAGTCAGGCTGCCCATAATTCTCTGTCTGGTCTTCGGCAGGATCACCTGAACTTTCTGGATAGAGACCAAGTAAAAAATAAATAAATAATAATAAAATAAAATAAAATAAATAAGATAAAAAAACTGAAGTGAGCAAAGGGAAACAGTCAAGAAGGGCGTGGTAAAGTAGAAAAGAATACCTGCTGTAGTGAAGAGGGTAGTGGAAAATGAAAAGGAGCTGGGGTAATTGTGTAGTCTGATATACAGTTCTCTAAGCAGTGCCCTCTTCGGTAATACAGTTGGTAGGATCACCGTCCTTCGCACACCGGGTGGAAAAGATCCGAGTTCCAGTCCTATCGAAGACAGGAGGAAGTTTTATGGGCCCTTTTCACGACGTGGCTGAGTTAGATAGTGCCAGGCGAGGGTAGCATGTTTTTTTTTCTCCCTGAAACTGGGGTTTTCGTCCAACAAACAAAAAATCGACCTCAGAACACAATTTACAGAAAATCTAGTCGCTACTGCTCGCTAATGCTCCTAAAAACCCTATTACAACAACAACTCTGACGGTGCAGACAGGCTACCAGGAGAGCCCGTGGAGTTTTGTCAATGATATACAAGAATTTTGCTAGCCGGGATAAGGAAGTGATTATCCCCTTGTAGATTATCCCCTTGGAGCGGGAGTGCAGTAGCACACGCTGTTTGAGTAGACCGGGGTTCAAGCCCCTGACTGCTGAATACGGTCGATCTGCAAACCCGCACTGGACCAGCGTGGCAGATTATGGTCCATTTCCCTCAGCATGAAATTGTTGAGGAGGCTTCCATTCTGCAGTGGGTTGATAATGGCTGCACTTTACTTTATCCCCTTGTATAAGGCAATGGTCAGGCCACATCTTGAGTACTGCGTACAGGTCTGGAGGCCTCATTTTAGGAAGAATGTAGAGTTGCTGGAATGGGTACGAAGAGTGGTGACGAGAACAAAGGGGGTGTATTCTTTCCAAGGGAGGCTTCATTTCTGCAAATTGCAATATCTGGAGACTAAGCATCCTCGAAGTGATCTGATTGAGGTGTTTAAGACTTTCAATTGCTTGAGCAAACTCAATACTGATGGGATGCTTCCTCTTGCTCAGAAATGGGCAAGAATACAAATTGAGGAAGGATGGTTCAGAGTAGATGTGCGGAAGTTTGTCTTCAGCTAACATGTTGTTGATTGCTGAAATAAGCTTCCATCCGTTGTTGTGAAAGTGGATAATTTGAATAAATTTAAGGAAGAAATAGGCAAACTATTGGAGGTATGAATCAGTGAAATGGGAATTTTTTATTTTTTTGCTGATGCTTCCTTTCTTGCATCATTTGTCACTATTAATACTAATAATGATACTACATTAGTATGTCATTATTAATTCTTTCTTAGACTATGTATAAATATAGTGCAAATGCATCAGGAATACATAGCTATATCTGAATAAATCAGAATATTTGCAAAACGGCATCATTTTAAGTTATATCTCATATTGTGAATAACTTAAAATGATGCCGTTTTGCAAATATTCTGATTTATTCAGATATAGCTATGTATTCCTGATGCATTTGCACTATATTTATACATAGTCTAGACTCCTTCATAGCTTGAGGCTTATGCCCTAAACGCTTGAGTCTAATTCTTTCTTATATGATGAATAATTACGTAGCGTCTCTCTTCCAACGAATTTGGCAATATACCTAAACTAAAGAAAACTTGTACGGAATATTTAATCCGAAGTGAATATACAAAGAATGATGTTAGATCATTCTGGAACTATGCAGATTCGCGTAGACTTGTCAGATTTCGTGCTATAACCACTGTAATAAGTCCAAAGCTTTTACACCCCGTGAGGTAGTTAATCTCATTGAGATTACTACAATTCTTTGATTTTTTTCTTCTAAGACTCGGAGTTGATACTAAAAATTAGCCTTACTACATAATTCATGACGACAGCATATTTAATACTTAAATACAGTGTCAGCCTTGAAGCATTTAGGCGATGATTATTCAAGAGGTGCTAATGGCTTTCCTTTTATATTTTGAAACGCCGTATGGATGAAGGTACAATTCCATTGCTTTATATTTTTAATAAATCACTAAAATCATCCTTTAGTGATTATCCTTTATGTTTTAAAAGGGCTCATATCCATTCATAAGCTTGGCTCTAACACTTTTGTAAATAATTATCGCCCAATTACTCAAATCAACAGTTTCGGAAAATTATTAGATACAATAATATATTGCAAATTATCTTATATTTTCCTCCATTTTTAACTTCTGATTAACATGGCTTTCGCACGGGGGGGGGAATAAAAATTTCAGAATTATGGCACTAGAAAAACCTTTATTATATTGGTTATATGATTATATATTTGATCGCAAATATCAAATTATCCACCGCGACCCATTTTCGAATCGTTTCGTTTCCAACCAGAGTTCCTGGAGGAGGATGATCATTAGGTCTTCTACTTTTTAATGTTTATATAAATGATCTCGCTCATAATTCGAAACCTGAAGGTCTCAGGTTTCGGAATATCAGCAGTGATGACGTTGCAAAATTTTATACATCTTGTAATTCTTCTGATGAAAGCGCTGAACGAATTTTTTTGTATAGCGTAGGCACGTGTATCAGCCTTGACTAAATACTGTAACTTTCATCAAATGTCGTTGTTCGCTAATCAAAAGAAAAAAAGAAGTTAGCTCAGTAAACGGACCTCTCCTCCCTCTCCGTTTTTCCCTCGCTAATATCCTATGTACCAATCTGTAAGGGACATCACACACGGAACTGACAAGGATGAATATCTTTGAGTAAATCGCTGTGTGAGAAATCGCGCGCTTCCAAAGAAAAATAAGGTTATGCAATATTCCTAGCAACCCACCCCACTTCCCGGTGTTGTGCTCTACGAACGCTTGACATTCATCGGTTGGTCGTTCCTTGGCTATACTTTGCTGCGCCCAGTAATACGTCTTCCCTAAAGTGGACAACTCTTTTAACACCCACGCTTCTAGTCAGACAGATAAATGGCGCGCTCCCCTCGTGCCTCGTTTCTGCGGCAGTTTATAGTGCTGGTGTAATATATCTCGTGTCGATGACGCAACACGTGGGTCATTAACCTAAAAGTTTATGGCGGACCAGGAGAATATCTCCCTTTTTCCGAGTGGCGTTCGAGAAAGAAAGACTGTAGGATGAAGTGGATAGTACACGTACTTAGATAAGATGTTACGTAACTCATAATAGCACCCACTCCCTTTTTCCATACTAGAAGAGGTATCTGTAAGGTGGAGAAAGGAAGAATAATTTCTTCCAGCAGGAAGGAGCTTCAATTTCTTTGGCTAAATAAAGAAAGAACAAAGGTTTTTCACGATAAATATACGTCTTGGTTATCTTTAATGTTCATCCAACATTCCAAATAGGATTTGTTTCCATCAGGAGTTAAAGGTGAATGCAGATCCGCCCTTCCTATTTCCTTAAGCATTATGCTTACATTTGCATTTTATGTGTGTCTTCATTCAGCTGAGTTTTCTACTCCGATTGTTAATTAAATTAAAGAGGTGCTGGCAATTTAAATGACTCCGTTAATAGACAAGGGCAATTGCATTAAACTGGAGTTGATCCTGTGATTATGAATGCCACTCTTCCTTTCTGATACCCGACACGCTGAAAGGTGTGCTTCAGTATTATGGTAAATAGCGTAATGCTTTGTAATAAAACTGTATTTTGCGGAAGAGAAATCCATAGAAGCGTTTTCGCCATTGTATTTAATATATAGCCTATCGAGAGCGCATTTAAATATCAAAGATTTAAGTATATGATACCTTGAACAATTTCGGTTGACATAATTCGCTTCTCATACATATTTGCTCAATGATCCTTTGAGCAAATCCCTTGATTCCTTCTTCACTTCTTTCCTTTTGATTACATATTCTGAAAATGCTTTTGGTTTATAGCTAAAGGGTTTAAGCTTATTCTCATAATGTTGACAAATTAAGCGAAGCATTTCATTTCTTCCTCGGTTCCGTCTTATTTCTCTTCTCTTTCTTGTCTGTGCAAGTTGAATCGTAATCGGATTGTGCTTCGTACTAAGTTGCCGAGTAACGGCCCGCTATTCTGTCGCCTTGCCGAGTCCTGTCACTGGAAAGTCATCGGTGTCAGGATCAGCCAGTAAATCCTCCGTAATCGGAGCAGTCTGTCGCATCCATTGGCAGTGGCAATCTCGGCCTTCGGGCTTCCTAACGATCGGCCAGTCGGGGTGAACTAAAAATCCATCCGTCCACGCCAAAAATGGCCGTGGGCACAAATTACACGCTCGCGATGCTGGGGACAAGAAAAGATCTAGCTCATAGAAGCAGAAAGAGCGAGCGAGAGAGAGAGAGAGAGAGAGAGAGAGAGAGAGAGAGAGATAAATAATGGATGGCCACTAGCCATTGTGTTCTTCGTGCTATCAGTGTATCACGAGGCATCCACCTGTACCAGTGCTGATTACGGAACATCAGGATCTGCGTAATCATCGTAATATTGTTACGCAAATCTTGGCGTGGCATCAATTTATGGAGCGATAAAATAAATAACATACATAAATTGATAGTTAGCTTTGTTAAGGCTAGCAGATTGCAAAGTGATGTTCCTTAGGAGAATTAGAGATGAGGTAACGAAGGCCATGAATCGTCGCCATACGACATCTGTTAAAAGAAAGAAAAAAAAAAAAGGATGTGTGTATTCTAAATTCAGTTTGAGTGTTTTGCTGGATTAAAAAAATCAAATATCTCCATAAAAAAAGCACGTGATCATCTCTAGATACTGGTTAACTCGGCCATTGCATGAAAAATTCATATCATCAGGGGATGCAAACCTACGCGTTTTCCGCAAAGTGTGGAAGACCGTCGAGGATCTTATAATATATAATACCATCTTAATGCAAACACCTTTTTTACAACCCTACAACTTGAGTTGCAGCTTAAGTGTTCATCAGAAAAGAAAAACAAAATCATTATCAAGTGGGTTGGTGGTGATTGTTCTTGGTTTTCGTATGAGAATGAAAATACACCGTGTTTAGTTTCGTATCACTAGCTAACTAAAAATAAAATAGAGGGCAACTTCATTGGTATCCTCTCTTTGTGAAATAGAATTTAGTTTGTGAAAGAGTTGACCAATCGCTCATTGTTCATTCACTGGTAAAAGGTAAACTGCAGTCATTTTCTTCCACTGCAGGATGGAAGCTTCCTCAGCGATTCATGTTGAGGGAAATGGACTATAATCTGCCACGATGGTCCAGTGACGGTTGGCAGATCAACCGTATTTACTAGTCAGGGGCTTGGACCCCCATCTACTCAAAGAGCGTGTGCTACTGCACTCCCGCTCCTGACCACTAGGCTACGGAGGCAGCTTATGTACCAAATTAATGACTTAATCCTTCGGTAGGTACTGGCATTTCACGTGCCATTCACTGGTACATGGTACTTAATGTAGTGTCTGCTCGAATCTGCGATGTACTCTTCAGAATAAATTAAACTAATTAATTTTTATGTATAGAGGTGAAAATTAGGTACAAAAGAGATACAATCAAATCAGATGCAAAGAAATCAGCATAAAAATATGTGCAGGATGGGTATAAAGGTTTTTTCTCACTTCTAGAAACTACTAACTAGAAAAATAGGGCTTATCGAAAAATATTTTAAATATTTTTTTAAAATAAGAAATTAGTTCGAAATTTCACAATCAGGGACGCCCGAAGTAATTAATTTCGAAAAATAACACAAAAGTAAATTTTTTCCATCATTGTTTAGTAACTCTTAATTCTCTGTGTGTCAACCATTATTTTCTAATAATCAATCAAGATAGGGCATTGTATTCTCCACAGCTGCCATCAATATATTTGACAGAATGTTCAGTACCTACCGAAGAATTCAATGAAAGAGAAATCTCTATAAGCATATTGTTTGAGATATCCCCCACACCAAAAATCTGCAGGAGCTTTGACGACCAATCTTGTAGGTCAAGGATGTGAAAACTGGAGAATAATGATTCTCTTTTCCCTGACGGTTTCTTATAGGTGCTGTTCGACATTATTTTCAATATAGAGCCTACCACCATCCTGCATAAAAATTGTTTCAGTATAAACAACGTTCATTAAGCTCTGAAATTTTGGTCCGCAGTAGGCTAAGATGTCGCCTGCGATTTTTCGCCCAGGAAACAGAAAATCGACCACAGAACACACACACCATTTAGAGACGGTATATAATTAGCAATGTGACCTTAGTTGCCGGTTCTCATAAAACCCTATTTACAACAACTGTCAATCGTCCACTCGGCGACATCACAGCTTTTGTAGTTTCCGGTCCAGTTGATGCAGATGTGTGATTTTATAGGGAAACGGATGAGAGGATTTACATATTGTGCTGCAGGTAATACCAATCGAGATGCATGAAGCGCATTGGATAATCTCAACGAATTTAATCGGGTTTGTTGTTGTTGCACCTCATCAGTTCTTTGAATTATCTTTCGTGATGTTGATGGGGAACCACTTGTAGTCTTCGAAAAGCCTTACAATATTTAATAAGGTTCTTCTCCAACAAGGAGGCCTTGAGGCATTTTTCCGTCTTTGGTGTGCTCTGAGGGCTGCGATAAATTATAGCCATTCTTGTAATAAAGTTTAAAAGTGATTTATGTTTAGTCAATATTTTAAAACGAATTTGACTGGATTTAGTTACCTAAACTAGGGTTACAGCTTCCAGCTTTTTTTTTTACCTTGACAACGAAGAATAGAACTAGCAAACACTCGAATTCTCCGATCCCATTCATTTCCAAGGTATTTCCAACAACTGGTAAGCAAAACTCTTACTATGGGCCCATGGATCTGTTAAAGGTTCGGGTTGAAGGCTGAGAAGACTGAAGATATGGGTTAACATTAGACTTGAATTTCTGTAGGTTGTAATTTTTGGGAAATGCATGGGATGGAAGATTGTTCTAGGGAACAGAAGCCGAAGATATAGATGAGGAAGAGAAAAAGATGGTTCTATAAGTTTTAAGTTGGACAATAGATGGATGCTGCGCTTACGACACGTGTTCGGACTGGTTTGGAAGGGAGAGTTTGCAGAATAAATAGTGGCGTCTCACAGCCTAAGCTGATTTGGCGCCAAAAATAAAAACAAACAGTTTTTTAATAGGATAACTTGCATTTATATCGAGCTTTTAACAACTCAGCATTTGAACTATGATGGGAATTTGCACATTTTGTAAAACTTCGAGAGCTCATTTTTGTCGTTGGAAAGTTTGTAAGGAAAGGAGGATAAAATTACAGTCGATATGTAAAGCTTGTAACTCCAGGCTGCTTGCAGCATTATGCCCTCATGGTTAGCACAGTTGGTAGAAACGCTGTCCTGCCCATACCGGATGGAAAAGACCTGAGTTCTAATCCTGCCAATGTCGCGAGGAATTTTATGGGTCTTTTTCACAATTTAGCTAAGTTAGTCAGTCTTAGGCGAGGTCGAGACCGAGTAACTCGGGTTTTTCTCCCCGAAATTGAGGTGTTTTGTCCAACAAACAACAAATTGGCCACAGAACATTTATGACAAATTATATACGGCTCAATATGGCCTAATTTGCTGATGCGCTTAAAACTCTACAACAGGGTTATATTCATGAATTTCAATTACAGTTGTTAGGGTCAGCTAGCAAAATTAAACCACGATTATTATCAATCGCCGTCCTCCGCACACTGGGCGGAAAAGGCCTTGGGTTCCGTCGATGACGTGAGGAATTTTTATGGGCCTTTTTTTACAACGCGGCTGAGTTAGTCGGTCTCAGGCGAGGGTAGCATGCGTTTTCCTCCAGAAAACAAAAAATCGATCACAGAATGCATGCAATTTACAGATAGTACACACAAAGCAATATGGCCTTAGTCGCTGGTACTCCTAAAATCCTATTACAACAACATTATCAATCGATAATTTCCAGAAAATAACTTATTCATTGCCAAAAATAATTTCCATCGTTTCAATAGTCAATTTGTTAGCAACATTAACGTATGTATAAGGAAATCAAAAATACCATTAGATACCAGTATCTGTTGGCAGCAGGGAAATCGATACGGTTAGACAGGAGATATCTATGGGAGTCATGTACAACTCTAGGAACAAAATGGGCAAATCGAGTAGCATTGACCTTGAAATCATAGGAAAACTGAGTTTCCTCTCATTCCATTCTTGATAATTACATTTTATTCTTTCGTAACACCTTCTGATGTGGAGTCTTTACTCTTTAATTTTATTTGTTTATACTTAATTTTATATTAATTGTTTCATATGTCAGACTTCAAAATATTCCTGAATAATTACCGTATGTCTTTTATTAATTTGTAAAAAGAATATGCTGGGGTAACATTCTCTGTCTATGATTAGTTCAACGGTGACTTCATCATAATTTTTTTTACAAAATGCATTCGCAATCATAATACTATATCTCCTTTTCAATGCATTTTCTCTGTACACCGTCACATTTATTTCATTCTTAGCGGGAAAAAAAAAAAAAAAAAAAAGCCAGGGGAAAATTGTCAAAGGATCCAATCGCATAACAACCCACGACAGCATACCCACAACGGCACTAGAAGATCAGTCTACATCGTCCTACGCAGCCAGCTTAGAAAGATGTTGGCTAATCACGCAACCGCCTCCAGAACTCCTTGCTTGAGTTTTTCACCAATTTGGAATTATTGCTCTTCCAGGCGGTTTTTCATTAGTCCGAAGAAGTGAATATCATAGGGGCCAAGTCGTATACGTGAGAAGATGAGGAATGATTTCACATCCCCAGATTTATACTGTCGTTGTGGGTATGCAGTCGTGAGTTTTTATGCAGTTGGATTCTTTGACAGTTTTCCATGGATCTTTGTTTCGCCAAGTCCCTAGTGGACATTATTGCATAACAGGAAATTGTAATACTGTGCATTAACTGGCAATTCTGTTCCAAAAAAATTGTCATAGATGTGAAAACGTTAATATCTTTGGCATTTCTCGTGTACTCATGTTTTTAAACAGCAAGTGTCCAGGAATAATTATTTACATACAACACTTGTGTGCAGTTTGGATGCAACTGTCTATCTATTTCTGAAATAAGTTTCTCAACAGGACTACAGTTCGCGCTAATGATAGCAGGTGAACGAAATTAAGCGTGCAGTCGGTCGAAGTCAGTAGCGACGACTTCGCAGTCTTCCGAAAGCTTTTGCACCCAGTAATCCCCGCCCGTACATGGTAGCGCATCTTCGCCAATGTACATAATCTGCGTAAAGATTTAACTTGTTCCGACGCTATCTTGTATTTTGTCTGGTATTGGGCGTGCGACCAACGTCTGCACACTAGTTAATGTCGGAATGGGCAAAAAGTGAAAGTACACTTCAAATGAAAATACAGTTCAAGTCGCTTTCTGAACCCTCATAATTTATTAACGCTCTGAACCCTCATAAACTATTAGTAGTATGACCAGAAATGTTTTTTTAACCTAGAAAACTAGTAGTTATTGCTAGCCTACTTCCTGTGTCCAACTTCATGGCTCCTGGGAATTGGTCAGTATTCTGCACTGTGCTGTACGGATCAGGATGTCCCAAATAATCATGAACTACGGCGAAAGGTGTCAAAAAGGACGATATCTACACCAGGATGCAATAGTGGAAGAGCCTACGTGCCCGCATGTGCATATCAAAAAAGGAAACACCTGCAGCGGATGGATTACCGTGTTCGGACACCAGAGGACTGAAAAGGGCTTGTCTCTTCTAGTTCTACCTGCATCAATGCATGGCGCTCATCAGTGTTATGGTGATCATGTTTTTGTTGAAGAGGTGCTGCCAGCGCTGGTTACGAAATTGAAATAAGCATCATCACTCGGTCGGCAGAAATTTCCATCGTAGGGACCTTTTACTCATTTGTTGATGGCTAAGTCCATCAGGATAAATAGTTCAGGTAGAAAATGATTCAATTGCATAAAATTACTTTCCTTCGCGGTCCCTTGATCTCATCTTAATAGCACATTTGTAAAAATGGAATGAGCCCTAAAGAGTATGCAGCTGTTGTTCTCCATCCTCTGCTAAGCTGACTGGTAGCGATCCACGTTTTCCACAAAAACCGTTTTCAGCAGAAAGAACCGTTAAATTTGGTTGATTGTCACCAGTACTAATGGAAAAATTGATGCGTTACCTTTTAACCTTTTTAGTGTATATTTTAAAATAATAACTTTTTTTTTTTAAATAAATAAATGCACAAGGCATAATACTTTAAGAGTTTGGTATCTATATAATATCGGTGTTTAAATACACCATAGATAACTCTTAATAAACTACAAAGTAGTTGTTGTAGGCATCATTTGCTCTTTCTCATATTGTGCTCTGCCTTCACGACGAGTTGCCATGATATTGCACTACTTCGAATAAGTAACTCTTCACTAATAGAGAAGGCTGTTGTTACTTATTCTCAGTTGAGTACCACCACCCAGACAGCACTGTTTCACGGCTATTGGCCGATCATCAGTGGGTGGGCAGGTACCCTGGTAATGCAGACATGACGACCCAGTTGTGAAGTTAATCACACAATATGAGAGATGCCAAGAGGTGTAGATGTCAATATTTAAAATAAATAAATGCACAAGGCATAATACTTTAAGAGTTTGGTATCTATATAATATCGGTGTTTAAATACACCATAGATAACTCTTAATAAACTACAAAGTAGTTGTTGTAGGCATCATTTGCTCTTTCTCATATTGTGCTTTGCCTTCACGACGCATTCGAAGTAGTGCAATATCATGGCAACTCGTCGTGAAGGCAGAGCACAATATGAGAAAGAGCAAATGATGCCTACAACAACTACTTTGTAGTTTATTAAGAGTTATCTATGGTGTATTTAAACACCGATATTATATAATATAATAACATAAATTGCATTCGATGCAAATGAGATATCAGAATTTTTAAAGATCAGTTAGTAAAATTTTAACAATTCTGTATATAATCTCTAAATAATGCTGTCTTCTGGTTTTGTGTCTGTAAAATACACCGGATAAGAGCGAAGAAAGTCAAAATCATTAATTTCTTTTTTACATCTTTTCACTGAGTTGCAGTGGCGCCTCTTAAAACCTCAACCAATCCAAAAAATCGCAAATAGACGCTGTATCAAATCTTATGGCCACATCTGAAGACGGTAAACTTTACAGTGACATTAAATCGTATTCTATTGAATGCTGGCGAGCGGAGAAATACAATTAACTAAATCTAGACGGAGCAAAGCAAATGGAGGTTACAACAAATCATGAAATCCGTACTCGAATGTTTGTCCGTTAACCGCTTCCAAATCTCGTCTTTGTAGCGCAAGAAGTAGGACCGATAAATCTTCACCATTGCCAGCTTGCGAATCTGTAAAAAGCCGAAAATTTAATTGCACGCGCCGTATTGTGACAAGTGTTTCTTCACCGAGAGGATACGGCCAGCCAGCGTCCACTTTAAACTGAGAGCATTAACCCCGATGCGGATATAAGGAAATGTTGTTAGAAATCTCTTCATGTAAAGGGTATGGGTTTTGAAAACAAAACAAATTAGGAGTGACATTCCGTATTGCATTACATCCCAGCAGTCCGAATAACATCAGACTTTCAATTATTCTCCCCCCATCCTCCCCTAAGAAAAAAAAAAAGGAAAAAAAAGCGCAGAATAGAAAAAAATGGCTAAATGTAAAAAAAAAAATAGGTTAAGTCTATAAATTAAGCTACGCAAATAGGTATTGGATATTGTACTGTTTTTAAATAATGTTCAATAAGACATGATTTTATAGATTCCAACTAAATTCTCCCATTAGAACTGGCAATTCGACAGAAAGACACCGTTCAAGCTTCAGCCGGTGGATACAATGTAAGAGGGAACCGATCAACTCGCAATTCGGACAGCCTCCACCTTCTTGATAGAATGAGATATCCTTTGATATAAGACAGGCGCCACTGATTGCTACATTCTGTCTGCTAAAAATTAATGAAGGGAAAACCTGGACTTAATCAGCTTGCGACCTCGCAATTTAGTCAGGTCAGAAACTCATTTTATCATAATGCAACAGCAGATGAAGCCATCATGAAACCAACTAGTCAGACAGATTCGGTCTAGTTGACTAAAGAGAAATTTTTATCTCTATTTGTGTATAAATTAATCCTATCGAGAAATTCAAATCTATTTAAGTATTTGATACGAAATCATCTGAAAAAACCCTCACGTCTGAATACATTTTGTTCCTGTGCAGTCCCTCACGTCTCGTACACCTTCGTGATACATTCCTTCAGAAGGAAAATAATTTAACATTTTAAGTAAAATTTTAAGAAATTGTGTAATAATTGGTTACCAGAGATACATTGGGAAGGACAGAGAAAATTTACATGAACCGAATGCGTAAATCGAAAGAATATTTAAGAGAGCAATCACATTTCTGTGTTTGGAAAGGCGTTAAATCCCACATCGTGTGAAAAAGGTGTCGGCCTGAGTTCCGCTAGGACAAGAGGAATATTTTTAGGATCTTTTTTTGATACCTTAGCTAAGTTCGTCAGTCTCGGGTGAGGGCTGCATGGTTTTCCTTTCGTAATCTCGGATTTTTCTTCCAACAAAACAGCTACGCGAAATTTACAGACACAGTACACTGGTGCCTTATAACTTTTGGTTGTATGCAAAATAAAAAGGCAACAGATCTATCTGTCAGTATCGTCCTGCTATAACTATAGCTTCATTTCTTGAGCAAATACAGTATTTACTACTTGACTGTACTTGATATTACACAACAAATTTCAAGTTTACCTGTGAGCGAAATATCTAATTAAGATTTTACACAAGGATATACACTGAATCCAAGTAATATTCCAATTTTTTAGTTTCTTGTTTCTTAAAGTAGAAGATACTGATACCACTACCTAATCACAAAAAGTCTGAAATTGACTTGTTACTCTTTTCGAAGAAATTAAATAACCTAACTGCCCTCTTCTGAATGGAATCTAGAAGCCTGAGAGAGGTTTTCGGGGCACCACCCTAGATGTGGGAAAAATATACCATGGTAGGCAATTTGTGATTTTTACAGAGTGAACAGATGCTTGGAAGATGCTGAGATCGAAAGAGAAAATCCAGTTTTTTAGATGCAGAGGAAACAATACTTGTAAATTGCTTGTATCAAGAGGAAGAGAAGTTAGGGTAATCCCTAAAAGAGATATATGATCTTATCAAGAAATCAGAGTGTCATTGAAGATAAGTATAGGAGTAGAAGAAACATTTTTTGCGAGATATAAGACAGAACTGAGTTTCAGAAGGATTGAAATCAACTAAGTTATCTTTGTGCCACTCCAGAATTACTTGGAGATCAGCATTTAAAGAATTGGTAGTAGTAGGGCGCCTCCGTAGCCAGGTGGGAAGGAGCAGCAGTGCGTAGCACACGCTTCTTGATTCGAGCCCGTCACCACCAAATACGGAGGATGCGGAAAGGTCGGGGACTGACCACCGCATATCCCGGTGCAATATGGCCTTAATTGCTAATGCTCCTAAAAACCAAATAACAAACAACAGTTGGTAGTAGATAATCAAAAAATTGAAGCTGTTTGTGCAGGGCAAGGTTTCTCAAACTGGAAGGTGGAACGAAAAAAAACTGCTATCATCAGCAAAACTATGGATAGGATTTCCGGTCAATGGAAAGTCATTAATATACAAGAGGAAAAGAGTGGGAGAAAGGACTGAACTGTGGGGAACACCAGCATTAGTGGAGAAGTTGGAAGACAGACAGCCATCTACCATCACCCGCAGTGAACTGTCAGAGAGAGAACTGGATACCCAATTACAAAAAAACAGAGGGAAAACGTATGGAAGCTTATTTAGAAGACCTTTCTACCAAACATGATCAAAAGCCTTTGAAATGTCAAGAGCAACTGCTTCAGTTTCATAAAACTTTTCCATTGAATTTGTCTATAGATTGGTGCCATTATACAATTACGATAAGCAGCATTCTTCTCTTAAACAACCTTAGCATATTTATTGAAAAACGTTTATTGGTTTGGATGAAGGACGAGATTCTAAGGCGGAGTGTGAAATAAAGGATTTCATCCTTATAAGAATAGTTTCATTGACATGATCTGAGCAAACGGTGACATCAGAAGATTTGAAACAGTAATCCGATCCGACTAATGGAAATAAATCTCGCAGATATTCCCATTTTGCATTCTTGTAATGCCAAACAACATGAGGTTGAGAATGGCCACGAGAGAAGAGAAAGGCTCCATTTGAAAAGAGACTATCACCAAGTTGTGATCTGAGCTGACTACTGTCCTCGACCGTCTATTTAGACGAGTTTTTTTGAGAAAAAGATCAAGTGTGTTGGCTGCATCGTCAGGATTGTCTGGTATTCTGGTAGTAAATGAACAATCTGTGCGTTACCATTAGTAATTGCAAAAGCTTCAGCATTTCGAACGGCTGGGCCCGTGTGACTAGAAAACGGAAGCCAGCTGCAGTTGTGAACATTAAAATCACCAAGTAAAATTACCTGTGTTAGGAAAGTTGGACTGGAGAAATTTAAGTTTCAAAGAGAGGAAGTCAAAGAGTTCCAAGTGATTAATGGAATTGTAAGAACGATAGAGGCAACAGATGGAGTTGATAGAATGTATTATAGTGATTTAAGCCAGAGAAGATTCCAAATTACTCTGACAAGGAATATCAGAACGGACATATGCATAAGAACCGCCTTTGAAGCGAAAGGAATCATACAGAGAATCATTCGAACAAGTGAGATGAAAACGTGGTCGAATCAACTGATAACTGGGATTCTGTCAAAAAAAAAAGTACATGGGGTTTGGCGGACTGTAAGTGGAAATGGACATCATTGAGATGACAACTGAGACCTTGTATATTTGTGAAATGAATGAGAAAGTTTTTTTGGTAGGTTTAGATCTTTTCGCAGATAAGTTTGTTCTATTAATTTGACAATTCATGATGTGTTCATGCTGTATGAAGTAATAAAATATTTGGATATGGTGTACACATGGTAAGAATTTACCCAGATCCTTGACGTAACGTGGGCCTAACAATGCTCACCCCCATACACACTACTCGGACTCCCTTCAGTCACTATCTGGCAGAGTAGAGGCAGCAGGATTATACACTAGCTGATCCGGAAGCCTCATAGAGAGTTACCAATAGGTTTAGTTCGGTGAACTATCTGGTGGCCGACCTGCTGATACTGTTTTAGAGCTGTACCTTTGAAATCTAAGGAAGGTTGTACTCGCCAATGATGCTCATCATAACCTCAAAAGATATCAATCATACTGCATGAAGGAAGAGATTGGGGGGGGGGGAAGGTTGCCATAGCTTTTTTCTGGAGACTAAACATGGGTTCTATACCACTTCAATAAGCAAAGTGGTGGTATTGCACCGATTGATGGGAGTCATCTACCACCTATTATTGCCTGGTAACACAGAGAGGTGGCATTTCTCCGTGTGGTGTGGGCGCCAAACCTCGACTCCTGCTTTCGTTGGTTCACACCTGGATGGTCACTTCCAGTATGCTAGGTGCCGTGTTTCAGGACTTGTACATGGGGGTATAACCCTTATGTGCAAGGGTATTAACAGTTCCACCATCGTGAAAGTGCAATCAGAGGATTTGGCTGTTACAGATCGACCGGACTTCATCGAAATTAGGTCCACTTGACTTGAGTATCACCCGAATATCAGTTCCAACAGCGTTTAGAGTCCCGGATAGTAAACCCAGCCATGATATACCCGAGAGAATGTCTGTGACAGCCTCAAGGATCTTTGACGCAAGCACGATTTTTTATATAGAGAATTGGGATTTTCATCCCATAATACAGGAAAACCTATCATAACACCATGGACATATCTACACACGATATCTTTAGCTGCCTCGATGCTCACTCTAAACAACTATCTTCCCTAAACAGGGGTGTAACTGAAATCTTTAGTCTGCTATGGTGGCTTTGTAAATGGATTAAAAATTTGTCCATCGGCCTTGTTGAAACTTATAAGACAGCATTTCTGTGAAGACATAAACACATTTTTTTGAAAATAAAAGTTTGAAGTTTGACCCTTCTCAGCTCAGGTAAACTTTCTTTTTCCATTCTTTTATTTTTTATTTTTTTTATGGAGTACGAGATAAGTATTTAAATGCGTGTTCTTACGTTTAGAGTAGCGAATAACGGATTGAAGAGCTCCCTTGTGCAATAATGGTTGGTTCAGCTAAACGCTTAAAGGACGGGGGTTCACTTTATGTCAGACTAAATCTGTTTATAAGAGATAAACAACGTCAAGAAATGTCACAAGTAACAAAGCTTCCAGTGCTCTGTACTTTTGACTTTAAAGTTGCTTCGAGTAAACATACAATAGGTCCCAGTGGGATGCCGATACCAGAAGTCTATCGTAAGACTCGAGAATACTGCTGCTAGAAGTCCTAGAGAGATCAGCTAATGATCTCTACAGGGCTGCAGTAGGAAGAATATGGAGTGAAATATAAGCTCGGTAAAAAGACAGATGGCGAAGGATTTGACTTTGTTCGTTCGTTTTAATCGTGCCAGTTTCAACATAAGTCGTAACAATGGCTACTTCTTGGCTGTTGTCTGCCCCTTGAAACTGCGCCGCCATGTTAACGATAAACAGTAGATATTTTACGTCGAAAATACAACTTGAAGGCAAGTTAAAGAAACAGACGATTCACCTGTTTCATAAAGGCGAGGTTAATACACTACTCTATAAAAATATTAGGAGCGCAGTTAAGGGGAATCGTTGACCTTTAGCCTGGATGGCAGCAATTGTTGGCGATGATTCCAAAATACTGTCCACAGGTATTACTAATAATATTAGCATATATAAGTCTGTATAAGTTTGCTTTTTGCATCAGTTGCCACTTAGCAAATGATGCAAGAAAGAAAGCTTATCAGCATTAGCCAAAAAAAAAAAAAAAAAAAAAACTGACACCTCCCATTTTACCCATTCATTCCCTCCAATGGTTTGTCTAATTTTTCTTTTTTAGTCTTTATTTAAACCATCAACTTCCACAACGACAGATGGAAGTTTGTTCCAGCAATCAACTACCCGCTAGCTAAAGGAAAACTTCCGCACATCTGTTTTGAAACCGTCCTTCCTCAGTTCGAATCTGTGCCCCCTCATATGTGTGGTATGAAGAAAAAGGAAGAATCCCATCAGCATTGAGCTTGCTCAATCCATTCAAAACCTTCAACACCCCAATCAGTTCACCTCGCTGGTGTCTAGTCTCCAGTAGATACAATTTTCAGAATTTAAGCCTATAAATTCGGCTTAAATTCTGGTAAGAGCACCCCTTTGTTCCATTCACCAATCTCGTTGCCCTTCTCTATACTAGTTCCAGCAGCTCTACATCCATCCTAAAATGAGGCGTCTAGACCTGTACGCAGTACTCAAGGTGTGGCCTGACCATTGCCTTATCCAACATCTCCTTTTCCTTACTAACAAACTTGCTGTGTATCATTGCCAAGACCCAATGAACTGCTCTGGCAGCCTGTCTGCACTGCTCAGACAGGCAGACAGGCTGTCTGCACTGCTCAGAAAACTTCATATCTGACTGCACCATTACTCCCAGGTCTTTTTCATTTTCTACCATCCTGAGTGCAGTATTACACAGTTGGTATGTTTCTCTGGGGTCACTTCTGCCCATATGCAGCACTTTGCATTTGTTAATGTTAAACTGCAATTGCTACTTCTCAGCCCAGCTACCAAAATTTTCTAGATCCTGTTGCAGTATCATGCTGTCATTGGCTCATTTTTAAGGGTATAGTTTTCGGGTGGTAAGTTTTGCTCACACTATAAATCGCCTTCAGAGACCTGGACAAAGGATATGAAGCTCAGTGGATTTATTGTTTCGTGTGATGACTTCATCCACATTATATTCATCCCTAAGTCATAAAAAGTGTAAAAAGTGGCTTTGAACCCGATATAAACTAAGCTTCCCCATTTCGACTACCACATGCCATAGCAAATACATATTGTATATCAGTTCGATTCAGTTCGAGCCTTTCTCGGTAAGAGAAAGTATTTAGGGTTAGGCGCCACCTGTGGTTTCCCACATCTGAGCCGTATGTACTCTCTGATGGAATACAGAAATACTGCATAAGCCAGAAAAAAGTGTAGTGTCTGGTTTATGCAGTATTGTGTTGTGTTCTGTTGTTGTTTCTGGCTACTTGGTCGCAGGGCCCCTAGTGGAACCCTACGTTGCCCGCCACCACCACTGAGAGGTGAGCCAGGCTGCCTTGATACTCTGGCTGATCTCCGCCAGGGTCGCCTGAGCTTTCGGGAAGGAGACCAAAAGGGGGGAAAAAAGGGAAGAAAGTGGGAAAGATAGTAGAAGTGGTGGAGTCAAAGTAGGCAAAAGGAGGAGGAGGATGAGGAAAGAAGGCATCCTCCAGCAGAAAGAAGAGGTGGGAAGGTAGGAGGAGCCTACCGAAGGCCAGGGAAAGGAAGACAGCTTGCAGAACAAGGAAGGTCTGCAAAGTTGGGAAGGTGCAACAGGAAGTGTCTCAATTTGATTTATTTCAATTCAGTGCAATCATTCCAACGCGGAAGATGTCCAGTTAGGTGTTCATTCAGTTCTAAAAGTGGCCGGTGATGAGAGAAGAGCATATACGAGGAGAGATCATAGCGGTTTCAGGAACGTCTGGTGTGGATGTCTATGTTGTGGGATCAGACGTGGAGAGATGATTCTGCAAGATAGAACATTCCTACCATGAGTGTTTTTAAAGAATATGAAACCGAGCGGTGCTAATTGTGCAGTAATGCGTTATCAGTCGATGCCTTCTGTTCGCAGTATGTCATGTCCGTCTTTTCAGTCTATGCTTCAATTGAGTAGAACCAGAACAGAACTGTTTAATGTTCTTCAATGCGTACAATGGACGTCTTACTGCTCCTTATTGAACTTCTACTGAAGTTGCAACCATCATGGTGGGACACGAAAATTAATATTTCAGATCATCCTAGACATGAACTTTGTTTAAGCCTAACGACGCCAAGCTTTCCTTGTCAGTTTACGATCAGCGAATATTGCTGCAAATAGCAGAGCTTAGAGAGAACCTTGTGGAAAATATACTTACCTCCACGCTTTTACAGAGTGTAATTGCCTGTGAATTGAAGCATTCTCCTAGATATCAGATTATTGAGGATTTCGAGTATATTTCCAGATATCCCGCAGAATCTTTCAAGTAAGGCAAGGAAGGGTTATTATTTGGACTGAGTCGAAAGCAGATTTCCTGTCCAGAAAAATGGTGTGAAGGTCTTCCTTGTCATTCCAGGCGTGAAGTATTTTCTGTGATAAGGACTGTAGGCAGGTTAAAATAGCTCTATTAGGCATGGTATAATGGGTATTTTCGAGCCTATGCGCAAAGATTGCGAGTGCTACATCATTATAGATGCACTTCTCGAGGGATTTCAGGAAGGGAGAGGCAATTGATATTGGCCAAAAGTCAGCTGGTGTTTTCGCATGGGGCTTCTTCGGAATTGCCACGACTCTGTAAGACAACCAGCTTGAAGGCAGCTGTGCATGTTTGAGTACTTTGTTGTAGAGGTGGGTGAGTGAGCTCTTTGCTAATGAAATAAGAAGCAATTTTAGACTAAAAAGAGGTATTGCGTCAGTTCCTGTGGTTGCCTTGTCAGGTAGTGAATTTATTATTTTTATTAGCTGTTCTTCGGAAATTTCATTATTACTAGTAGGTGAAGAAACGTTAAGCCCTTCGTTCCAAGGATGTGCTTCGGAAACACTGTGATCTTTTTTCAAACGCAGCACATGCTCACACCATTGCTGGACATCTAAAGACAGGTAGGTGCAAGTATGACTTGTGGACCACGCACGTTTTCCCCTGGATAGCCGGCCATTCATGAAATTGTCAATAGCTGATTGTTTACTCTTCTGGAAATCCATCCTTGCTTTTAAAAATTTGTCATATGGGTCTTGTGAAGCGACTAATTTTTGGAGTCATGGGTTGCCTGTTTTTCCCTAAAGGCCTTACTCAGGAGATAGCCGGCCATTCATGAAATTGTCAATAGCTGATTGTTTACTCTTCTGGAAATCCATCCTTGCTTTTAAAAATTTGTCATATGGGTCTTGTGAAGCGACTAATTTTTGGAGTCATGGGTTGCCTGTTTTTCCCTAAAGGCCTTACTCAGGAGATAGCCGGCCATTCATGAAATTGTCAATAGCTGATTGTTTACTCTTCTGGAAATCCATCCTTGCTTTTAAAAATTTGTCATATGGGTCTTGTGAAGCGACTAATTTTTGGAGTCATGGGTTGCCTGTTTTTCCCTAAAGGCCTTACTCAGGAGATCATTCCACCATGGCTTCGAGTGGGGACTAATGATGCATGTTTTGGACTTTGCAAACCTTGCAATGAATTCCATCCATATCGAAATCCAGTAGGCCATCTCATCGATGTCAAGCTCTGTCAGTATGCTCCATGGGGAAAGTGAAAAGGGTAGTAACTGTCCCAGTGTTGCTGTATTTTGGATTGTATACTCTCCTGACAGTGTTTGTAGCTTGTACTGGCGTATGTTCATTCTTAGGTGCCAGAATTGATATTATGGCAGCGATCGTATCGTGATCGGACGGTAGGAAGTTCTCAGTTATGATCAGGGTTTCCTTTACTGAACAGTTTGAGAAATTGCGCTGAAGGGTGGCACTGCCATGTGAGGGAGGAACATGAATAAGACCAGTGCCCATTTCCGACTTTTTCGATGACAGTGTATCTAGGAGCTTCTTTGTGGTTGGCAGTGGAAAGTTAAAGTCTCCGAGATTCATGAACTTTTGACGATAATTGATTGACGGTGACAGCCATGTTGTCAGATTGAGGACACAATTCTCAGAAACCGGTGGAGGGAAATAAACGGCACACACAGAGATCGACAAACCAGAAATTTGGCAGATTCCAAGAACTACTTCTGTGTCACCTCCTGGGTAAGTGGATGCCTTAATTAGGGAGAGTGAGCTCCTTTGACAGATTGCTTCCTGATGTCAGTGCTGCACTCTTCGTGATCCAGATAACTGTTGGAGTTGATTCGCAGTTGCGGCATAGAGTATGAGGTCATCCATGTACATCACGTGAAAGACGCTATACAGGTTCTTCCTTCGTTATTTTAGGGTATATCCGTACTACTTACTGTTATTGAACATGGTGGACAATGGGTTGAGTGTTAGACAGAACCATAGCGGACTCAGGGCATCTCCCTGGAAGATTCCTCTTCTGATGGGTATCGGTGTGGTCGTGATGTTATCGACCTTGATGGTGGTCCTACATTTTGCCATGGTTGCTTTTGGGAAGTGTGTCAGTGTTGGGTTGACTTTGTAGATCTTCAGTGTCTCTACCAGCCAGATATGAGCCACGGAGTCAATGACCTTGCAGTAGTCGATATAGGCTGTGTATAGGTAAAGGTGCTTCTAGTAGGCTTTCTCCATAACTGCAGCGTCAGTAGTCACTTGCTCGTTGCATCCTTTGCTCATCTGATTACATCCCTTCTGCTGCTCAGCCATGATGTTCTGGCTCTCCAAGTGGTCTGATATCTTCTTAGTTATGCAGTTGGTCAGGATCTTGTACATCGTTGGGAGACAGGTGATTGGTCTGTACTGCGCCGAGTTTTTGGTTTCTTTGTTTTTGGGTTACCTTGGCCTTCAGTTCAGTAATGCCTTGAGTCAGAGACTCTGGAATTGTTTCAGGGTGTCTTATATCTAAAAAAAAAAAAAAAAAACTAATCTATTATATTTTGGGTTACCTGATAATTTAATTTAAACTACCCATGTGTATTGTATCTGTAAATTGCATGGGTTTTCTGGTTAATTTGCCTGCTTTGCTAGACGAAATCCCCAGTTTTTTTTTTTTTTTTTTTTTTTTTCGGGGAAGAAAGCTTGCTATCTACGCGTGAGACCGCGTAACTTAGCCACGGAGTGAAAAAAGCCCATAAACGTTTCTCGTGTCATCGATGGGATTTGGGCCCGGGCATTTTTGACCCGGTGTGGAGAGGACGATTCCTCTGTGCTATCCGCTCAGTGGGTGTCTCATATCTGGGTGAATTGCTCCGCTATGTTCCTGTGTGGGTAGCTGAACTTCTTGTTCCGGTAGTTGCGGATGTTATCTGGTCCTGGGGTTCACCAATTGTGGGACTTTTCCTGATCGATTGTACTTTTTCCTCCCGAATCTCCCATTCTGCATCTCTTTTACGTCCTTGGTTTTCTTCCTTACTGCGTCTATCCAGGGGGCGCAGCTGCTATGGCTAACTTCCTGCTACACAGGTTATCCCAGAACTCTTTGAGTGCCTTCTGGTTGAGGTTTTTCGTTGCCTTTCTTCTCCTCTTGTATTTTCCTGTAGAAGGTTCTCTGCAGGTTTTCATTAACAATCCTGTTGTCTGTTTACCTCTGGGCACCCTCACTATAACGACGAAGTCCGGAGTGACAGAAGTTTCTGCTTGAGGATGTCAATGCATATTTTTCGATCCCCTGATTATAGAACTCTTGTTTGTTGTGAATATTGTCTTTCTTGAGGATGGTCATCCCTATTCTGCTTAACTACTTCCTGTTCGACATTAATTTAATATTATTATGTTGTTGCTCTTATTATTATTTCTCCCTGATTGTGGGTTCTACCCCATGACTGGTATTGCTACCAAGAACACAGGGTGATTGTTATGTCTGGTTACAGTTGGTCAAGGAACTCTCTGACTATCCTACAGGTGTTACTTCTGGAGTTCCTTGTAGGTGTTCTCTGGAAGATTTATTGCTGCTATGGTGTTATGCAGGGTCTTTGGCACCATACCGGTGGTTGCACAATGATCTGGATGGTCGTTACTTGTTGCACATGCCACATCTCTTTGATCTTCTGTCTTAGGATCGTGTACTTCCTGATCTTTTCCTCATGGGTTTTCTGGAAATTGCCATTGTTGGGCACCGCTATGTCAATTAAGTAGGTAGCATTTTCCTTCTTGTCGACAAGGGTTATATCTGGTCTGTTTTGTGTGATTCTCTTGTCCGTTATTATGGCACTGTCCCAGTACAGCTGGGACAGTGTTGGGGTCTCTAGTACTGCCTGGGATTCGTACTTGTAATACGGTACACTTTCTTTGGTCAACGGGTATTTCCTCGCTACCTTCTGGTGTATTATCCTGGCTACCTCGTCGTGTGTCCGAGTGTACTCAGTCGGTGATCACCTTTGACTCCACGGTGATATGTTAGATCGTTTCTGAGGCCGGGTGGCATCGTCAGGATTTGTCATCTGACACTCTGGGCTCCTTGGCGATGTATTTTCTATGGTTTCTAGTGTTGAATACCTGGTCTGGGATGTCGAGCATGAATCTTTCAGACTTGGGGAAGAGCGTCCCACTCGTGAGCCATGCATTGGAAGCCAGTTTATCTATGTGATATTGATGGAAGTCATTGTAGTCTCTGTCATGGACTGTCTTCTTTGCCCATCTTTCTATCTTCCTTTGTGGAGTCTGGGCGGGAGGAGAACTTCTCGCTTAGGTTGAGTGGAGTATGCCGCTTGTATGTTTTCCTTATGACATACTAGAGTGCTGTTGCGTTTTTCTGGAAGTAATCCTTCACGTTAGCTATCGCTGTTTTCTGTTGCTCGATCAGATTTATCAAGCCCTTCCTCCCTGTTTACGAGCTATTGTCAGTAACTCCACGGCTGACTTCGGATGGTGTTGGGTGCTCTTGGTCATCATTGCCTTGTCTTTCTCAGATATTCTCCAGCTCGGTGTTAGTCCAATCTGTGATCCCGAAGGAGCATGCTAGCATTAGTACTGCATAGGTATTTATGGCTTTAACTGTGTTCCCTCCGTTCAGCTTTGCTTTCAGCAGGCTTCTTTGTCTCTGTTGGTATTTTTCGATCAGGCAGGCCTTGATTTCCTTGTGCTGTAACTACTGAGCCTGCATTACTCCTAGGTATTTGTAGGTCTCTCCCTCTGTCATGGCTTCGATGTCTTTACCAGTCTGCAGCTGTTAGTTTTGGCCGACTGATTTCCCCTGATGCAATCCGTGGGTCTTGCATTTGTCTAGAACAAATTCCATCCTGATATCATTGCTGAATTCTTCGGTGATCCAGAGTACTTGCAGGAGTTGCTTCTCTGTTGCTGCGTAGAGCTTGATATAATCCATGTACATCAGGTGGGTGAGAGTATACCGGTTTTTTCCTTTCTTCTTTGAGGTTATATCCATACTTGCTGCTGTTGCGCATGGTGGATAACGGGGTATTATTATTATTATTATTATTATTATTATTATTATTTGTTTATTAATTCTATAGGATTCACCCTTGGACAACCACAGGTTAGGAGAATCACTACATACTTATGTGCGAGTTACCACAAGCACAAGGGATTATATTACAGTGCGTGTGGTCCCCACCTGCTGAAATATTGACATGAGTCTTGTTGACAGTCTTATCTACAACAAACAATTATATTCTTAGTATCTTTTAAGTTTACTAATGGGAGCCATTAAGTTGAAATCACTCTTGGGTGCTAACAGGATCAACTTGATGAATTAGATGCAAGACAGTCAATGTTATAGAATAGTCTCTCTCAATATGGACACCGTTTGACTTCTGCGAAACCATCTCTCTGTTATTTACTAGAGTTTAAACTTGAGGATAGTTCAAAGTATCTTGCAAACACACACAAAGCCTGTTTTACTTGCATGTATATAGACACTGAGCAGTGACCATCAATTTATAGGTAGTCTTCACTGTTGGGTGGGAAGAAAGAATTCCCAAAAATTTCCTTTGTATCCGTTATCTTTGCAATTCCTTTCGGCATCAATCATCATTATATTAAATATTGAGTGTGTGTGTGTGTGTGTGTGTGTGTGTGTGTGTGTGTGTGTGTGTGTGTGTGTGTGTGTGTGTGTGTGTGTGTGTGTGTGTGTGTGTGTGTGTGCGCGCTGGGAAGCATCGCCAAAGGCAAGCATATTGAATGTCCTCGTGAGTTTTACAGTTGGTAGAATCATCGTCTTTGGTAACATTTTGGCATCAAAATGTTACCAAAGTCAAGATAAAAACAAAGCTAATATCCTTGCAAAGATCCATTTTACTTACTATTCACCGCATTGCACGAACTACTTCTAACAATGCCTTGCAGGTTTTGGGAGGAGTAATGCCACTTGACCTCTATATCATTTATCGAGGAATGTTGTACAATCTCAAAAATGGACTTTCGATCACAGGGTACGGAATAACAACGGACCCCGCAAATAACATAAAGCAAGAAAAGGCTAAAATTTGGAGTGAATTAACTGGAATTTGGCAACGCAGATGGGATGAAAGCCAATTTGGTCTCATCACTAGGATATATATACAAAAGGCTGACTACCTAACATCCCCAGCTATTAACTGATAGTTTACGCCTAATAAGTACACTTCCTATCTGCTCACGGGACACGGTGAACGTGGACTCAAACCTGATCCATACTATACATGTAATGACTTCGAAACTTGGATATATGTTCTCTTATTTTGCCCGGAATATGAACAATTTAGACAGTTAGTTCCAGAGTTATCAGAATAAAACGTCAGCATTCTTGTTGAGTGCGCCAGTAACTTTAAAGTCCTTCAAGATTTTGCTATAAATGTTTTCAAGAAGCGTGTTCAACTAAGATCCCTGGCTCTCAGAGGATGTAAATAAGTGATCTCCTCATTTTATTTATTTATTATTATTATTATTTTTTTTATTATTATTTTTTTATTATTTTTTAAAATTTTTTTTATTTATTATTTTTTTATGGCTCCCGGGTGTGGGCTACCTGGGAGCGGGATTGTGGGCACCCACTGGTATTGCACTACCTCCAGTGGTTCCGGGATTTAGTGCTTTTCGCACATCACAGGTGATAATAGACCCAGGCCTGGATTCTAGTGCCAGGGTTGGACACCAGGCAGCAGCTGCCCAGCTGTTGGCTGCTCCCTGGTGGAAAAGTGGCTTGAAACAAACCAGAACACACATTAACATCTCACACCCAAACATTTACACTTTTTCAGGCCCGCTATACAGAGTTCCTGTACCAAAACAGAGGACAAAGTGGAGATGGGCCTAGGAGCCACCCGGAAACGTAAATTCACACACACACACATACAGATGTTTCCACATGAGAATGTATATAAATATTGTTTATAAATTAATGTATAAATCTTGAAAATGTACATAATTGTGTGTGTAAATAAATGAAAAAAATGAAATGAATGGATTTAGTGGCACACCGGTTTGGTACCCCCGTGTTATGTAATCTTTGAGAGCTTTGAATTGTCCTGATTTGTTGTTTAGGACAATCAGCAATTACTTATCAGATAGAAGAATCATAGTTAATTCTCAACATTTGAAATTTGAGAGAGGAATTAATCAAAGGTGCCCCCAGGGTTTGGTGTTGGGAGACGATTTTTTGGAATCTGGTCCTTAACTCTTGGTTAGAACAAGACCGTGTGGATTGTCACAAGGTCGCATATGCGGACGACATGGTGCTGTGTGTGTGTGTGTGTGTGTGTGTGTGTGTGTGTGTGTGTGTGTAGGGGAATTCCAGACGAGTAATTGAAGGTAAACTCGAAGGGGTAGTCGGTAGCCTGATGAATTGGACTTTGAATAATGAACTCAGAATTTCTTCTAATAAGACTGTAATGGTGTTATTGAAAGGTAAACTGGACTACAGGAGACCACCCCGATTAATTATTGATAGTAAACAGATACCTTTGGTGTTTCAGGTCAAATACTTAGGGATTTTGTTGGAGATGACAATTTATTTTTTACACCCCACTTGGAATACTTAAGCATTAAAGTAAAGAAATACACAGCCTCTATAGTCCGGATTACCAGGAAAGATTGGGGGCTCGGTAAAAGTTTTTACTCATTGCAGCTTATGCTGCTCTATCTGGTTTAAGCATGTGAGCAATGTCAAGTTTAGAAATAAGCTGAATTCATTACAGCGTATTATGTTATTAACAACTCTGTTGTTTTTTGTTTTTTTTAGGCTTCCAGGTATGGGCAGCCTGGTAGTGGGATTGTTGGCACCCACCGGTATTGCACTACCTCTGGTGGGTGCTGGGTGTTAGTGAAAATAGCACAGACAGTGAAGGAGACCCTTGACCGGGCTTCACGTGCGTAGGGATAGGCACCAGTTAACAGATACTGAGGTGGTGCCTGTCCCTGGTGGCAGAGAGGCCTTTTTTAATAACATATTACACACACTTTACACTACAGGCCCATTAGTAGAATACTTGAACACAAAATATACCGGTGGAGATGGGCGTTAGTCTAGGTGGACATTAGTCTTACCCTTCGACCCAAACCTTAGGTTCAACTGTCACATCGAATGTTCTAAGCAAGATCAGCCGAATGCGCTGGATTGCCCGTCAACATCTTCATAACACTGACGCAAGAACTACAATCAGTTATCTGCAAACCGTTGTGTATCCTATCTTTCTGTATGCCTCTGAAATACGGGCCTCTGCGGTACCTTCTCTCATGAAGCCCATCCTCGCCAGCGAATACTGGATACTGAAGCGGGCAACCCACAAACATCGACTCCCCCCCAACAGAGGACCACAAGCATGGCTGACCAGCTTCAAATCCCACAGCTACCTCAAATAATCTGCATGAGGAGAGCTGTGACAAGTATCAAAATGCTGGTTGGCAAGATCAACTCCTCTGACTTCTGGGATATATGTCAGTGGCATGTTCCACTTCCTTCCCTAAGAGCTACCCCTCTTCTTCAGCTACAGCAGAACAGGCTGAAGATCAGTGACAGATTTCTACCCAGCCAAGTACTTCCTACAATACAAGCCCTGCTAATGACCGGAGTAGACTTCCAGAAATTCGCTTCGGATCGCAATTACAGGCGATCGTTGGCCGAACTTGTTCCGCTTTTGTTTGGCCCCTTATGTCAACTCAAACCGATATCTCCACTTGCTATCTGTATGAGGCGCAGTACGGCACGTCGCAGGTAACCGACGAACTGTTTCACAAGAAAATGCGAAACCGTATGTCGAACAACTTAATGCACGCCTGTGAAATATTCTGATTTCTGTGAATAATCTAAATTATGTGCTTTGTACATATGAACGTGTACATACCTTGGTGTACCGTCTGCCTCAGAACTATGTATATATTCATATCTATAGAATGGTTAATGCCATGTTTTTAAGTTAATTTTGTGTTATCTTATCTTTTTGTTATACTGTACATGTTTTTATACCACCCTATAACATTGTCAAGCCCCTGGCCTTCTGGCTGTGGCGGGCACATTATTCTATCTTTACTGTACAATAAAGATTTCTTCTACATATGTAATGAATAATGGATTTAGTGGGATAATAGAGACACTGAAGTTGTGACGTTCAGTTTGTGTAAACGGGTTTTCATATACGTTATTCGGTGGCCGGCTCTCCGATTCTTTATTTTAATTTTATTTATTTTATTTTTTAGTTTTATTCCTATTACATTCTTCGTTCGAAGATCGGGATTCGAGTAAGCATTCAAGGATTATAATACCCCACAGCTTTTGATAATCTCCCCAAAACCGTTTTACACAAAGCTCTTTGTCGTTATTGTTGTTTTCTGGAGCATTAACTTCTGGCCTTTTGAGTCTGCGTTTAAAAGTCTATATAGCTCTTCGGGCTCGTGATTTGTTCAGTAGGAAAATAAAATGGGCTCGTAGGAGGTGGTGGTTTTCATGCCATCAATGAAGAACGTAATTGTTGGGTAGAATATCTACGAATAACGACGCTTGTATATATAGCTTTCTTCACATGATCATATTTGTTCACTTTCTTCTACACAGCAGAATACAATGAATTAATGACGATAATTTAGAAACTTAATATAACTGCCATTCATCCATAATGAGGACTTAAGCTTTTCGATGTGTTTACAATGGAATCTTAGAGGTAAAACTTTTCTTACAATTTATTCCACATAGAGAGAAAGACTAAGACGATCTCCGTTTAGAAATGCATCCCGGTTTTTTTTAATTTGATCACAAGGAAAGAATTCACTAAGAAAGAAACAACCAGAATTTGGGAAAAGTTACTGTAGTTCTGAAACCCGTATTTTGCTTAATGTCATATTTCTACGCAATGCCTCCCTCGTACGAAGTTGACACCAACAACTGGTGGAGCAATATGGCCTTAGTTGCTAATGCTCCTAAAAACCAAATAACACACAATAACAAACCAACAACGGGAATCTGCTCTTGTGCTGATTTCTTTGCTGAATTTCTCACCACTTATTTTCGGAATCAGTTTGATCCAGCTTCCACTAAAGGAGAATGTTCAGCTATGTGTTCACTTTGACACTGTTATTCGCAACACTACGTCAATACAATGTCATTAAACTGGATTTAAACTATGCGTAATGACGGTGTAAGATGTTGAAATAATTGCACATGAAGAGAAATTAACTTTTCTTTTTTTGTCTGCCGGTAACACAGAATAATGAAGACGCTACACCATTCTTACTTAGTGAAAATATGAAAGATAACTTATTAAGAATTTGCAAACTTAACCTTTTTCGATATTACAGACTATAGATAGTCTGTAATATCGAAAAAACGATAGAGAGAGAAAAGACTCTTCAGAAGAAATGTCAATTTGTTTTTTCACCGTATAAATCGGCAACATTTCTGCAGTCTATGAGACTGATTTCTCTAATGAAAAGTAAAGTATATGGATTGATTTTTTTTTTCAAAAAGAGCGACATTAAAAAAAAATAGGAGTAATTACTGTACTTGCCGTTAACATCAGATTAAAATAAAGCTTTACGTTTATAGGTATAAACAAAATGCCATCAATTGTTAAAACGATCATAAAAAAACTCTAGAATAAAATTTATTTATTTCTTGTTCGATATTAAATTAGATATTTTTAACAAATCCACTCCTGGAACTTTTTTATCTTATCTTATTCTAATTATTTATTTTATTTATTTATAATATTTTTGGCGGTTCAACAAAAGCTATGGCTTCCTCGCAATATATAAAAAAATACATTTTTTGTTTATACTTCGAGACGATCACACGGTCAGAGAAGTTTAGAAAATAGAGATAACACAAGAACAGCACCATATTTAGTGGTCTCTGGCTTTAACGCCGGTCAATCACGGCATATGTACTTATGTACCCTTGCAAAGAAATTCTGAAGGTAAAATAGGGAAAAAGGGTGGCGTCGGACATAATTAAAACCTTATATTTGACGATAAATGACAGTAGGATCTGTCTCTAGAATGCCGTTTGCAAAACTTTGAAGAAAGTTCGTTTAACCATTTAGTTGTGATATTTAGATTTTTCAATCTCACTTAGTAGACACACAAATAAACCTTAAAAGCTCTGTACATCAAATCTAATTACTTTCGCGTGCGTAACACATTTTACGAAGCCCGATTTCATTATTTCTGATGTTCCGTATTAACATCGTTAATAGTTCCTGCCCCACTGACCACTTTATGTAAGTGGTATGTGTTAAAGAAGTTCACCATTGTCTGAAGAAATAACAGAAGGAGCATAATTAGGGAAAGAAAAGCTGAAAAAAGTAAAATCCGGACTCCAGACCTTGCAAATAAATCCTCATGAAAAAGTAGCAACAAACACGTGTAATTCAACTTAAAGGAAACGGTATGGAACTTGAAAAAATCTGTGGATTTGAAATAACCTCCACATCAAATGAAGCAAAAGAAATTGGCGTCATTAGATGCAAAGAAGCAAAAGTAGGTGCATTTCCTTGCTTTGGATCTTCAAAAGTTACAAGAAGTGGAAGAAGTTCTATCCAGCTTTCGGCAGTCCCATTTTCTTATTTGTGGAGAAAAAAAGAGATTGCCAAACGCTGAATCGAATCCTACAGTTGCAAAGGATGGGCACATGAAGAACGTGCTAACGCTGAATTAAATCATCTTTCTTATCGCAACCACGATTATTGTATTGTGAAAAATTAAGATGCAGATTAAAGGAGGGATTAAAGATTTAATTTGCCAATCAAGAAAAATGTTACTATTAATGTTTCATCTCTTTAATCGTTCAAAAATAGAACGTCATAAATTTATCAGTTTATTTTTGTCTATTGTTGTTTAAGTTTTCTATGCTGCAAGGTTGCATGATGTAACCTACTTTAATAAATATATTTTTAAGGAATAATAGTAGTATTTGCTTAAGTGTCCAGGCTGCTCAGTTCTTACCTACTTTTTTAAATTTTAATTTCAAAAATAGGTTTATGAATTAAGGCAGTAAATAAGCATATATATCGGAGTGATATTAGAAATTCAGCAAATGAATTCGATATCTAATTAAAGATTAATTGATTAATTGCTCAAACGTAATAGAAATTGAGTCACGATAATTTCAAATTGGGGAATTTCAGTTATCCACTTGCTACAATACGAATAAGATGTAAATATATACCTAAGTATAATTTGTTTTGAAGATTCTGTGGAATTATTAACTAAATCGGGACTATTTCAGTCAATCGCTGAGGTGTTGCTTTTACACTGGCCTTTTTACAGCACATAATCCTAATTACTGAATTCTTAAATTAATGTTTAACTAGTGGATATGCAAAAAAAACATGCTGGTATGAGAGTAACCTTTCCATGCCATCCTCTATTATTGCTTTTTCGCTGTCTCTTTAATAATGTAACTGATTGTTGACTTAGCTGAAAGGAAAAAAGATCTGAACTCAGCATCTTGCTGTTTAAGACAAATAATTACACGAGGACATGAATTCTTTAAACTTTTGAATTGTTTAGTGATTGCAGCTCGCACCAGGGACAAAAATCCATTACGGCAGATCATCATAATACGCAGGAAGCGCAAAGTCCCTCGCTTTACATCCCTACTACAGGTCTAAAGTTCAAAACTGAAATTCTCTTTTGAACTGTTTTTCCTCATAATGTGAGAGGGAAGTTAAAAACAAATGACTGCGACTTGAGACGCATATCCCGAAGCATCTTTAAAAATCACCAGTGTTGATATTTACGTCAGTTCACGTAGCCATTCGTCTGGACGTAGTTCGGGCCTATTTAGATTAGATAATGTCCGCTTTGCGATGACAGCGAGCTGACCTGTGACCCCATCTCCGGACGTAAGCTCACGCCATCCGGAAGAAATAAATCGCTCCGATATCTTGGCTAGTAGCCGGAGACGCTGAGGGAGAGAAAGAGATGGCCTGGTGATGGATGCCCCGGTCATGATGGCCTTCCGTTCTTCAGATGACTGATAGGAACAAGATGGAAGTGCAGTCAGCTTGAAGTCTGCCAACTCGACGTGGTCCGACAACGGCCGGCGAAAGAACGCCTCCTCCCTGGTCCACTAGCTCTTCTGTTTCTCGAGAAAATGTGATTATGGGCGAGCGTTTTCTGCTCCGCTGGACGCTACTCCCGTGCGCTGCTGGGTATCACCAATCGAGCCAACTGTGTTGTTTCTGCGCTGCAAGTTGTGCTTCGCGATGACCATTTGAGAGTCATTAGGCTCGGGCTGGCGTGGGATGATGAGCCTCGAAGTTTCCCGCCGAGAGCCATGCCAGTAGGAATGGTCGGTGTCATTTCGCCGCATCGAGAGCACGGTGTCTGCTCAAGCCTAATACTCGAGCACAAGAAACGCTATAAATCCCGTTGATCTGCACCTCAATGTGATGTTTTATCGAGAGATTTCTGTTGTTACGGCTATTACGGTAACACATCCGCAGTCTCCCTCTCTCTCTTATGATGTTTACTGCAGTCGTCATGTTCATATTGTTCGAATTTTGTTCTTGTATCATTTGGGCAACAAGAAAAAAGTCTAATGTTTACTTCATGCAGCCAGTGAGTTAAAATAAATGGCAGTGGTCATTTATATTCTCTCTCTTGGAAAGCGCTGCTTTGGGTCTTTCTGTTTTCCTTATTAAATCTTTAGTAACAATCGGGATTTTTTTAATAGTGTTCATCAAACTTCTGTTGTGCCCATCATCTTTGTTTATGTATTTGGTGATTGGAATTGCCAGCTGTCGGCAATTGAAAAGAACAACTGCACATTTTTCTTTAAAAAAAAAAAAAAAAAGATCTAAGCGAAATCATACACTCAGTTACAACCGTACATCATGAATAGCTATGGAAAAGAAACGAGCAGAGGAACTCAAGTCAAATATGTAAATTACAAAATTCACTTGTATTTTTGAAAAATAGCTGATAGCAGACTGCATTGGAGTGTGTTTGCTTATTTTCGGCATAAATTTGCATGACTGAGAGAACAGAGTAGGGTGTAGTTGTTTTGTTTTGGCGATTCTCTCTCTCTCTCTCTCTCTCTCTCTCTCTCTCTCTCTCTCTCTCTCTCTCTCTCTCTCTCAACTAAGGCTGTGAAGCATTAGTGAATTGTAACTATAATTTGCTTTTTTCCTGTGGTCGGTTTGCCTGTTTTGCTGATGGAAAACCTGACATTCCGAAGAGAAAATCCGTGTCTAGCTCTCCTGAGACTGGCTGAAAATAGCGATCCATAAAAGCTCATAAAAATTCCAACCTTGCTGACGAAATTCGAACCCAGGGATTTTCTACATAATGTGAAAGGGCAGCGGTCGTAACCGGTGCCCTTTAACACTATTATTCGGTGCAATCTCTGTTTTTGCACTCATTATTAGATAAATAAATGTTTTTTTTTCACTTTATCTAAATTTTATTTTATAAAATTATTCAATAGAATATATTTATTTTTGTGTTTTTATGATTCTGCGGGCCTCCATTTTCCAGAATATGTTACGTGACCAATGAAGATAACAGTGATTGATTTTTTTTTGATTTGGTAGTTGTTGGCGCATCGGCTTCTGTGGCCATATTGCACCTCCCAAGGTTTTTGCAGTACTTTGATCCAAGCCCGAGGCGAGAATCGAACCCGCGACCTTTGGGTTGCCGGGCAGGTACTTTACCCACTCGGCTAGCCCGGTCGGCGAAGATAACAGTTTGAGACCTGCTGTGATATATGGAATGTGCTGCAGTAGTAGAGGGCCTTTGGAAAAATGGCCGATCTGGGATTCCAACTACACCGTACAGCAGCGTTTGTGCTTGGTATGCAAAGGATGGGCTCAGGAGGACTGGAGGAAAGTCATGTGGACCGATGAATCCCGATAAGCGCTTTTCAGCACCGATGGAATATTGCATGCATTGAAGGAAGCACCCTACCCGCTGGAGCCACCTTGTTGTGTATCGACAATCAATTAAGACTGCTGAAAGAGTCGTATGGGTGGGGGGTTGGATGTTTCTGTAGCATGATCTCAGCCCTCTGATCCCACTGGAGGTCACCATGAACACCAGAGCACATCCGACCATTGTTGCCGATCAGGTACACCAGCAATGTTGCATGCATGTGAAAATAGTTTGGAGAATATGAGGAAGTCCTCATGCATTCACCCTGGCCAGCCAAATCTTCGGGCCTCAGTCTCATTGAGCATCTGTCACTGAGCAACGTCACTTCATTCCATGTTTTGTCAGAGCAGTTTATTCTGCCCAACAAGCTATTAGCTCATGATCCTAATCAAGTGGTCAGTCAGTATACCTCACTTGACGCCAAGATTTTTATTTGTTGACCGTTTTGAATGCTGAATTTCTCTGTGGGCATAACACAGTAGGCGTGCACTTTTGAACATTTCCCGTTTTCGTGCTCTATGGGCAGTGATATTGCTCAATGATGATTTGTCCTGATTTTGCATCCTCCCATATACTGGACATATATTTCTTTGAATACGAGGCTTTTTAGCCATTTTGAAGAAATGGGTGCATTGTTTTGCTGAGTTTGTCATTGTATCGGGAATATATTTACAGTGGCCCTCGAATCACGAGTGGTGCTTTCTGCTAATGTTTTAGTCTCATCTTCACACCACTCAATTTTCTGCATGTTTTGCATGAAAAAAAAGGCTCTAGTACAGCTTGCTCACTCATAAACGTCAGTCTCAGATTTTGTTCGGGTACGCCATTGAAGTAGAACGTACAGAACCCTATACTGAAGATTGAAATAAAATCATTTTTAATATTAGTATTAATGGTGGCATACGATGCAAGAAAGCAAGCTTATGCAGCATCATCGGCAAAAAAAAATCCTCTTTCACCTGGATCATCTCCTCCAATATTTTGTCCATTTCTTCCTTGAATTTATTCAGACTATCACTTCCACAACAATGGATGGAAGCTTACTCGATCTTACAGTGGTGGGATTCCCTCCAGCAGAAATCCATCGGCATACGGAAAAGGTGAACGTAGCACCTAAGAGTACACGAATGGACATATCTTGCTGTGAAGGAAGAAACACTCTGAAAACCCTCGCCCAAGGCAACCACACACAGTTTTCACAGAAGAAAATGATTTGGCAGAAGAACCGCTGTGCAACAGTTGATGATATTGGCAGGGAGATGGATATCAGTCATAGGTGTGCCTATACTGTCATCCGCCGCAGCATAATCTGCCATGGATATAACGGTGTAGAACAAGGAAATGACCTCTTTGATCGTATATGACTGTGGATGAGACATGATACAGGTACTTGGAACCGGAGAGCAAGCAACGTAGCGTGTAGTGCAAATGTTAGTCATAACAGCGGTTAGGTTAAATTCGGTGGCCGTTAAGCACCAAAATAACTAAGGCTATGAGGCTTTGGTATATAATGTCTGTTACTGCGTATATCTTTGCTGGACAAAACCCATGCAGTCCTCACCTCAGACCGACTGACTCAGCCACGTTGTGAAAAACACCCATAAAAATTCCTCAAGTTCATTGACAGGATTCGAGGGAGGCCTTTTCCTCTCGGAGGACACTGTTTATAACTACTGTGTTGCCCGTGAGGGATATAATTGCGGACAAAGAAATTCAAGACTGCATGGTTTTTCTTCCGTAAGCAAATCATTATCATGTAGTTAGATGCACAATATACTAGCTCATCTTGGCCGTAGCTCCTTGGCGCTTAATACACACAACCAACCAGCAAAAAAGGTACTTTATAAGTGTGATACTGTGCAGTTTTGTGTACAAAGGTGAAAAATTAACCTCACAAAATTACACACGAATCCTCAAAATTAACCAGTGAATTGTCATCAAAATTAGACCTGGACATTTGAGTGAGTCTGTCATTTTGTTGCATGACACTGCATGATCTACAGCTCAATACACACTACGGTAACCATCCAGAAAGTACACTGGATAAACGTTTGCATATCCTTTATGCAGTCTGGACTTGTCGCCTTACGCTTTTTATGTTTTTGGAATCCATAAAATTATATTGCAGGACAGCCACACGGTAGTGAAGTAAACGAAGAAGTAAAAAAAATACGTCTATCTCGGATTACAAAAAAAAAAAAAAAAAACCTTTAAATGCTCGACACATCTGTTGTAGTCCAAAATAATATACAGCGCAAATGCTTGCTTTTTCGCTGTTCTTTGTCATCCTACTTATGTCATGGTGAGCTCCTGCAATTAAGTCAACCAATCCTGGAAGCCCTCTTTCCCCTCAGACTGCTCTTGCTGACGCAATGCTAATATCCTTTCTCTGGCTGCATGGCGTGGGATGCTGACACTGGTTTCAGCTGGTTTGGCCATTGGGGAAATGTCAAACTTTCTGACCACATGTTTTCAAGATGGCGACCAGAATCCCCATGCAGGGCACCCTGGCCCAATGACTTTAATCCTCCTCCCTCTTACCAAATCCAGGGCTTGCCCAATTCTCCCATCTCCGACCACAAAACTTCACCTGGTGAGCCCTACCACCCTAAGTATTTTCTGCTGCCCTTAACAGTCCCCCTGTGGAGGGTGGTTCGCCTTTTGCAGGGCTCACCTTCAGTCCCCTATCCTTCCTGGTGGTCGCCTTTGCCTGTCTTCCAAAGCTCGAACTGTCGCCCCTGAGCTTCCTTCCAAAAAAAAACTTCTACTCTTTTTTTTTTTTTTTTTTTTTTTTGTCGTCCCTGGTAAGCTCATGCGATGCCGGGGTTCTCCCAGCCAGAGTTCCTCCCTGTTGTACCTGTCTACCTTTCCGTGGTTGGACTGAAACTAGAGGCCGGTGACGTTCCACGGGCCCCTAACCTAAGTGTCCATGAACAACTCACCAATATAACCGAATACTACAAGACGCAAACCACATTATCTAGCCTTCAGGGAGTTTGTATTACGTCATAAAATATCAACGCGGAGTTCCGGGGGGAATCTCCGGTGCCGCATGTCAGTATACACTATACACTGTGCGATCTTTACTGCCGTCAGATCCGAATTCGGCTGTATTGAGGAGCCAGGTTGCTTTGAAGTAACTTCTGTATTCTCTAAAGTATCTTTATTGATACACCGATTCAAATTCTGTCGGCTTTAGCTATAACATAAGTAATACGTTATGAATAAGTAAAAACGTTTTTTCCATTGCTTCATTCTTGCAATGCCAAAAAGAAAGAACTGCATGCATTGTGATAACTGCTTAATTTCTTTTTCGGAAATAAGAAAAAAAAACTTGTCGTGATGACCTCGTCCACGAAAGCCCTTGCATTAATTTGCGATGGTTGTATGTTTTAACAGCGGGACTTTACATAGGTTGGCTCTGTCCTTCACCATATATTTCTGGCTATCTTGTCAAGTGTGGTTCAATGGATTTCTGTTGGTATTGAGTGATTCGTAAATCTTTTCCGACCTCCGTAGTACATTCACACGAAGTAACAACTCAGCAGAGACATGATGAAGAGTTGTGTAGCTACATCACGTCAGCTGCGTTGCGTCCATCCTTAGGATGCTATATTTAGCCTATTAGCGACACGTTTATTTAGTTTTTAAAGGACAGATGGCAGCCTGCATGTAAAATATTGGACCGGAACAATGGATAACTAATTCCACTATCAATATAATCCATTAGGTTAGAGGCAGAGCCATAGTTTTAAGTGCTGTCATATTTTGAACAGTCTGAATTCACACAGCAACAAAACGATCTAATGTACTTCTCCATCCATACGCATTCTTTATTCGATTTCGCTATAAAAAACTAACTGTCCATCCCCCTTCCCTTCACGTTTGTCGACCTTCCGGTACGGTAGTTTCCGCACTTCTGATGGTATAAACACTATTTTGAAAACAAGACAATAGGCATTTCTAGGATATCCAGTTGTTACTTTAAATGATAAGTTTAAATGTAAGTTTTCATATTTATTATAAAATTTTCGATAGATATAGTTTTATTTGGTTCAGTAATAAGGAAAAATAGTGATGTTCCATGGTCTGTTCTACTGAAAGTAGTGATTAGTTATCGGTAGGAGTGCATGGTAAAAATAGAAGACATCGTAAATCTCTTCACTTTAATTTGGCCTTGGTGGAGTGTCAAGCTGCTAAAACAGGATCTTAGTGCTAATGATAACAATCTTTTAATTGTTTTAAAAAGTTCGGAAACCCAATAAAGGGATCCAAATTATTTTTATCAATTCAGTCAAGTGGGTAATTCATTGTTAACTTTAAATATTCTGTTCTGAATTTTAAATTGAATAATTTGTAAGTTAGTGTGTAGTGCGCAGGTACTTCAGCCTTAAGAGAGTTTATAATTTTTAATCTTAAATATGAGCTTATTTTTTGTAGGGTTTTAGGTGCATCAGCAACTTAGCCATAGTGAGCCATATTAAGCCAACTTAAGCTAAATTAGGTACACCTACCTAATAGCGAGTAGGTCCCCATTTATTCTTCAAAACAGCCTGTATTCATCATGGCGTGGACTCAGTGGGATATCGAAAGCGTGCCACAAGAATGCTGTTCCATACTGACTCAAATGCTTCCCACAGTCACTGCAGATTGGATGGCCTCTTATCTCTGCTCCGAAGACTTCGTTCCAACTCACCCCACATGCTCTCCTGTCTATGATATTTAGGACGTTCGCAAGCAAGGGAAAGGTTGGCATCATTCCTTTGTATAAGGCGATGGTGAAACCGCATTCAGAATATTATGTTCAGTTCTCACTTGAAAAAAGAAAGGACGTCAAGAAAGGTTCACAGAAGGTCAACGAGATAGAAGATCGGGCAAATCGATTTCTATGTGAAGAACGGTAAAGAAGTGCTGACTGCAAAGCTTGCCAACTGGACAGCATAGGGGAGGAGGCCTATTAGAGGTATTTAAAACCTTGAAGGAAATCGATAAAATAAACATGGGAAACGAGGGAGGCATATTTTCCCTGACAGAAGAGAGAAGAACTAGGAGGCACAAATACAAAATTTTGTAGTGTAACAGATGGCTGGATTTCATGAAGTTTATTTTCGGGCAGCGCATTATAGGTAAAGATAAATTGCTTGCCACAGTGGTCAGGGTGGTTGATAGTTTAGTTAAGTTAAAAGTGGAATTGGATAGGCACTTTTTGGAGACAGGGAAGGCTATGAATGATAGTTTATTTTTTTGAAGATGCAGAGAAAGCCCGCTTCCTTCCATCAATTCGACAATGTAATATTAACAATAAATTGATTGAGATTTGTCGATTGAGAAAGCCACTACAGTAAGGTGCCCGTTGTCTCCTAGCAGTCAATAATCTGTTATGATTAATGTGGGGCGTACTTCTCACGTTCCTGGAATCGGTGTATTACAATTGTGGTCTTGTTGAAAGAACCCATTCGCGATAGATATGCTCAGCAGTGAAGGGATGCATCTGGTCGGAAACAATTTACAGATAGCATGTGGCATTCAACTGTTTCATCGCTGGTACCAAGGGCTCAATGTACAGCACAAAAAACCCTCACCATTACACTGCCATCACTAGCATTGTTAACAACTTGTAGTATGGGTGCATGGAATGATGCTATTTTCACATATTTTGAACCTGCCCATCAGCGCGAATCAACAAGAATCGGGATTCATTAGACCACGCAACATTTTTCTAATCACATGCTGTCCTATGTTGGTGTTCGTGCCCGTTGTCTCCTAGCAGTCAATCTGTTTTGATTAGTGTGAGGGCATACTTTTATTATACCTGAATGTGTAAGCCCTGATAGCACTCAAAATTATTCGAACCAGTAATATTAAACAAAATGGGTTTTTAGTACATAAAGGAATAACACAGGACCGTGGCTGGAATAGGAACCTTAGCTCCTTAAATGCTTGCTGATTCGGGATCTTTATCATGTACAAATTGATGCTTAGCATTCAGCAATGACGATTACGTGTTACAGTTGGTATGTAATGGTTGAAGTAGTTCTCCTTCATGGCAGATTAGTTGGATTGACATATCGCTATCTGTCACTCATTTGGAGAGGTTTTCGATCGATCTCCATCTACGACAGGAGGAATTCCTAGTTCCTAGTCGTTTGCAAGCAAGGCCGTATTTAGCCGATCTCGTGCGGGGGGGGAAGGGTTTTCGGTGCTGTTAATGTAATAGCAGCACCTATTAATTTAATTTTTTGTGGATAGTTGAAGTGTTATTTGAGTTAAAAATAATTTCCGGATATGTAACTCAAGGACAGGGATCGATTAAGCTGATTTAGTGTGGTTCATAATAAGACCTAATTTCATCTGCTTGTTGAAACAAGTTCTTGTTAATACGACTCGCGATGGAGTACTGATCATCGATTTCAAAGTTCTGGAACTCCCTGTTTTCAGTTTGTCTTCAGAGAAGATTAAAATTGTTCTGCTGAGTTTTCAGAATCAGTAAAGAGTTGTTATAAAAAGCAGGCTGGAGAGAACATCTTCCTCGGGAAAGTCAGCATCGATATTACCTGTTAAAAATTATTGCCCCAGTATATGACGATATTTCGGCTTGCTGAAAGAGGATGCAGATTAAAATGTGTCATCTTTTATTAATTAGAAGTTCTCGAGCACTGTGACTGCCATCTCCGCAATAACATTCCAGGAAGTATGATTTTTCATTGTGGTTAAGAAACCTAGTGATTATGGATCTGACACGTACCGCTTAATGAAACTGTGGGAGGATGCAGCTTGCGAGACGCAAAGTGAAGAATTGCCTTCTCCTGTGAGAAAGCTAGTGGCACGTGAAATTGGACTGAGAGGTTTTGCATTTTTGAAAATGAATAAGGATACGATTTAAAATGTGGAGCAAAAAATTATAACTGCAGTTGTTAAACATTAAAACGCCACATAAAAGATAGAGATTATACAAAAAATATGGCTTCTTCTGTTTTTTTCGAATGATTTTCACAATTGTTTACTTACTCTGGCGGATTATAATTACAGATATCAAGGTGGAGTAATTTAAGGTACTAGAGTTGTACTAGAGCGGAACAAACACTACCCCATCTGTGGTAATCAACTACAGAAACTGTTCATCAGAATCCAAAAGCTTATTGATATATGCTTTGAACTTCTTTATTCTCACAAATCCTACATAGACCAATACCGATCTTATTCAAATTCTAATGGAGTCCGTTGGAAATAAGGTGTGTGCAGATATTCTATAATGTGCAATGCAAAGTAAAGGATTGTCTTCTCCAGTGAGAAAGCTAGTGGCACGTGAAATTGGACTGAGAGGTTTGCATTTTTTAAAATGAGTAAGGATACAGTTTAAAATGTGGAGTAGAGTGTCGATCGTTATATGGTCACTTGGCCGTTCTCAACTCATCTTTTACTCTATTTTTTCTCGATAATCTTTGTCGTATCAGGTGTGTCGATTCCATTTGTTAAAAACTGTGCAAGCGCAGAGAACGTTTCTGATTGTGATTAATAGTCTCTCGGGGCAGGGAGTCTTGAGGTTTCAGAGAAACTGCTAACCTTGATATGTTGAAAGACAATCTGTATACCCGATTAAGCCATCCGAGTATGCACTCAAGGCCAAGGAAACTGTTAAGGTATATCTATGGAGCCGAAGACCAGAAAACCGATCCGTACATAATTATATAGGCATAAGACGTCGTCAGACATACTGGACCACAAGTTCAAGGTTGATTACACTAATTAGTTCTTGTTTATGCCTTATGAGCTGCAAGGACTTTCAATAATAGTGAAGTGGTTGGAGAAGGTAGGATTATGTCCCAGATCCATCTGGGTATTAACGTCTATGATTTTTTTCTTGGAAATAAATAGTGATATCATTTGCAAACGGTTATCGGAAACGCCCACTAATTTATGTTAAGATGTAATACAGAATGAATGCTACAGCCGAATAGAAAAAATAATGAGCCCCACAACTAGCCAGTCCGCAACTAACCTATAAAATATATCAATAAAATTCTAGGGAATGTTAACAAAATTTAATAATTTTTAAAGATTTTTAATTACAAAAGTAAAGGTGTAGTTAAGTTTAGGTTTGCACAAGTATAGTTTATAAATCGAACTGTAATTGCGCATATAGACCAAATAACTGACTCGAATTCAAATAAAAACATGTGCGCACGGTGATGGTATGCAGATGTCGGTAGTCTTAAATAGAGCGGTCTGACTATGCATCGCTTCAAGTGGAAGTAGCAGGCGTCTTGAATGTCCATCCAAATACAGTACCCAGAAGACTGTACAAGGTCGACAGAGGGTTACAACACCAGCAGATCACAAATATAGCCATTCCCTACATACTTCGATGTATCATGCCGATCGCTTTATACACCTCGGCACCCGAATTATATCAGAAGAAATTTCCTGTACAAGAGTTCTGCCTGCTGCGCTGGATGAACAGCATGGTGGGCTCTAGCCATTTCCAGCTCTTATTAGTATCAGCTCTTAATGATTATCGACTTGGGAAGGTAACAACGCGGCAATTCATTTCTGAGTTTGCAGGATGAAATATTTCCTGCTTATCATATCACATTAGCTCCGGGCTAGATATCGGTATGCAATGTGGCCATCCATAATTTTTTAAACTCGTCACAGAGAGAAGTCCATTTAAATTGGTGTTGTGACATGTCAAGTGGATCCAAGAACAATGGCCTAATGTAATGTTCATGAATGAGCCCATATTCATTGTGTGCAGTCCGATTCTTGATCTAGCCTCATCTGGACTGAGAGAGACCCAAAACCAACCCATAAATATCAGGAAAGGGACAGCCATTTAGGTGGCAGTCCGATAGTCAGGCAGTATACGTACAAAGTTGAACAACAACGAGAAAGAGGAACCGAGACTACTATGTGATCGAAATAAGACTCTAACAGACCTCTTGGCTGTGTGCTAGACTTTCAGTTTCTTCTGAACGCAGATGGAGGGCGAATTTCCTCAGTATAGGGGTATTTTCCAAACGGAGTAGTTATCATGGTCTCCAGACCAGTGGTGCGTTTAAATCATTTGGCCCCCAAGGCACCTTGGGGATTTTTGCATATTTAAAATTTAATCGCCATATATTCCTACGTAAAATTCCACCTCTGAAGCATCAAAATATCAGCTTATACACCAGAGTATAAATTCTAACCTGTAATTGAAGGCGTGTATTTAGCGCTAGAAAGACTTGTATTAATAGTAAGAATTTGTCCATCTTCATAAAATGGAAAGAGTTCATGGAATTCGTCGGGAGTTATGTTTTCGGTTCATTTTTCGAAGCTGTTTTTTCGAGATTGAGGTTTTGTTTACAGAGAAATCAATTTGCAGTATGGTACTAAATAGACAACATGGTGTAACGCGCCTGAATTTGGTTCCGGAACCTTGTTTAAATAGACATCAGGTTCCAGTATAATGAAACAGCTGCTGTATACTAATGAGAGTTAACATTCATATAATAAAATATTGTTATTGTATAGACTCATTATTATTTTTTAATATATATACATCGATGCTAATGTTCATTAAATTGTAATTAATTCATTGTGCTTTTTAAATGAAACTTCAAAGCTTTAACAAATTAAGCTTAAATAAATAAGAAAAGCGAGGATCTAATGCAAATGGGGAAAGATTGGGGAGATTACAAAGCATTTTGCTGTACATCATTCAAAATTATTTATACTCTTGCATCAAGAAGCAGCGGTTCGCATTATTTATTATGTGTTTCTTAAAAATTACTTTCACGTTACATCGACAATTCGCATTTGCCAATGATAACCCAGGTGCTCACATCTTGTGAGTATGGGTTTGGCACACCCAGGGTCCTGAGCTCGATACTATCATCATTCTTCTCTTTTTATTCCCTTCTACTGACTCTCTCTCTCTCAGGGTAACTTTGAAATTGTTTTGGCTGTTGCAGCATAAACAGATTAGAGAGTTTGAGTTTCGTTAAGCAGGCATGATATCTGTTTTATTATTATTATTTTTATTATTATAGTGATGTATTAATAAAATTCTGAAAAATATTTCAACTTTCTGGGGTCCCAAAGCGTGGCGAACCAGTATGCGAGCGCCTAGTGCGACTGTGCTTAATCACCACTGCTCTAGACCTAAATCCTACTGAGCACGTACGGTATACAATGAGGAAAACATATTTCGAATCGTCAACCACCTCCAGAATCTCACATGAGAACCGCTCTCCCTGAACAACAGGACTCAGTACCACCAGGACTCTTTAGCACTGCTTGACAATATTGGAGAGCTGTTTGTGTGTTGGCTTGTTGGCTTAGAAGATAATTCCTTTTAAAACCCATACCGTCTTCTGTTCGACAATTATTTTCAAGGATTCAGGAGCTAAGTTGCATTTTAAGAAATAGCCCGCTTCACCGCACGAGCTACTTCAAATTTTTTCGACCAGTGTTCGTGCCAAGCTACTTTTTCATTTATTTATATTCTTTCTGAATTGATTCACTCGATTCAATTCAGAAAGAATAAAAATAATTGATCACTTTATTATTAAGGATATGCAAGTTGAACAATCACATTTGACAAATCTCTATTTTCAATCATCGTTTTAACTGTAGAAAAATCATGAACCGGCAGAAGCTTTTTATTACTTTGTCAACTGGTCATTTCCTATTGGAGTAAAGAGCAATTCTCGTCGTTCAAATATTTACGGAAGCAAGCAGTCACTTCCGCTAAGGCGCAGATGCAATCAGCAAATTTTGCCATGGGTGTTTTATTCTTGTCGAACACCAGCAGCAAAGTCGTACAATGACGAGATTCCTGCAGCGGTAGGTCGGGTAATACAGGGAAGTTGACCAAGTACTACCCAGCCCAGAATGTTTTTCTACGACGTACGTGGTGTTCCGCCCTTACCGGAGGGAAGGGCGTGCACCAGTTAACAAGGAGGTGGGAGATGTGTCTGCTTGCATTTGGAACTACTTCGCAGCTACCGATTAAAGCGTGCAGTGTTGGGGCAGCGGGTAAATAAATCCTTTAAATGTAACTGTCATATCTAGGTGTTTGGTTATGTGTGGGCATTGCTAAACCTGTGTGGTTATGTTATGGCAGAATGACGTTAATATATGCATTTGTTGAACCATTTCCTGGAAGACGCCTCCGAACAAGGGCATTCCTGTCGGTAGTTTACATTGTATTGCGTGCGTGCATGCATGTGTCCCAGGTTCGCACGAAAATCTGTTTGGACGATAACCCGCAAGATCCTTTTCAGTTCACTTGATTCTTGTTAGCAACTAGGTGTATTGGGCTAATCTTGCACGAATTCTTGTTGGGTAACGGAAATAGGAATATGAATTGCAGTGGGTAACAGTCAGGAATTTTGTTCCTAGAGGAATATCTACAGAAAAAATTATTCTTTCACTTATCAGAACTGTTGCAATTAGTTTCGTGTTATTCCTGTCTTGAGGTTAAAAGCTGTTGACTAGTTTTTTTTTTTTTTTTTTGACAAATTCAAAAACAAAACTATTTGTTCAGTTTGTATTTCTTAATTTCTTTCAGAAAATTATTGTTAAAGTTATGTAGTATTAAACTACATAACTTCAACAACGTCTTATAAATAAAATATACCTATAAAAAGTATAATATATTAAAATAAATTTTGCGCATTTAAATTGTAAAAAGGAACCTAAAAAATATTTTTAAGATCTTGTTTATCATGAATTACAAGTCTTCTTAAATAACGAAGAATTCCAAGATAAAGTTTACATTTTGTAAATGAAAACGAAAGTATTGAAAACTTCCAAAAAATTACCGAAAACCTGACATTTTTACACTCTAATAAGTTTAGTTGGATGTATGTATGAGCCACCCTCCTAGATAATTTCTGTACAGGGGTGTTTGTTGAATAAATTACTATACGAAATTATATATTGAATTGATGATGATGATACATTAATGTTTGTACTGTTATGTGTTCACGTGCTGAAAACCTCTACTAAATGACGAGAGGCCGCCGTAGCCGAGTGGTCAAGTACACGTGCCTTGATTGACCAGGGTTCAAGCCCGCGACTGCTAAATACAGTACTGTTTCTTGTATTCTGTCTATCTTGTGAACTCCTCTGACCGTTTGGTCGTCCCGGAGTATAAACAGAAAATTTATTAAAATTTTATTTTTTTTAAAATCTACTCCTTCTGTCTGAGGTCTAGTCGACCATAGAATTTGTTGACGAAGACTTTAAAAACTACTTCAGTCATCGACAAAAAACTCGAACTCAGACTCTCCAAAAGAGTGACAAGTGGAAAATCTACTATACTCTCTCTCTGAGGGAGAAAATTTGAGCTTTCTCTGTTGTTCGCCACATGGATTTCTTTTTATTTATTAAAGTAAACGGTTCCGGCCAGTCTTCCAACAATCCCGCCACCTATTTACAACACCGTACAATACAGTGTCTTCCATGGACCTGGACCGTATACCTCCTCCACAATTTTCCACAGAATAGTTCGAAACACTCCAATCAATCACATATGATGCCCCTCAAGTTGTAGTAATACTCGTCTCCTCTGAAAGACCTGTAGAGTAAACGGTTGAAATGCACGCATACAGCCCTTTGATTTCATTAGTTTCCTCATAATCATCCTCCAATCTGCGCAAACATCGCAATTGATGCACTAGTCTTTTCTTAAGTCGTCGTACTCATTGCATTCTTAAAAACATGATCCCAGTCTTCCAGTGCACCGCATGCGCACGTAGAACTCTCACTAATTCCGAATTCTTTCAGTTTTTCAAAAAAATGATCCATGACCTGTAATGAGAAACGTTTGTAAGTTTGTATCGAACCAATTGGGTTATCCTCTGCTCTTATGGTCTAATGCTGGAAAGATTTTTTCGTTATCCTTCCTTTAGTGCTGCAGTTCCATCGTTCCTGCCAGTAGCCCACCAAGTTCCTTTTAGTAGCGCACAGTCAATCCACAGATAAGCTCCGTAACGCACTATTGGCAAAAAGACACAATCATAGAAATAGGTCAACACTCTTACCTTTTAGGCCTCAGTCCTTCGTCGTCATCTTTCTCGGCAATCAGTTCTCAAACACTTGCCATCACGAAGAAAACATTTTAGAAAACAGAAGAATTGAAATGTCATAATTTGAAAAAGAACTTAACATTTTCTATAGTAGAATTTTAACAATAATACATGAGCATTTGGAAAGATCCAAAGTTTGGGAAAGATGGGTTCTCTGAAACTTTTCCATTCATGGCGAACATCCGGATGTGTCGTCATCAAAAGAGAATTTAAAAGTAATTCTTGATAATCTAGATAAATACTTTTTATTCCATTTGGTAACTGGCGATGAAAATTGGTTACATTTTTATGATTCTGAATCCAAATTAGAAAACATGCCATGGAAGCCAAACCAGAAAAAATAAGTTGAAACCCAACCATCAGCTGAAAAAGTGTTGCCTCAATTTTTTGGGGCACAAATGGATTGTTGTTAACCAATTACTTTGCACTTGAAACCATAATAAGAGAGGGATATTATCACCGGCACCGGCCTTACCTTCAACTCTCATCTGAAGTACTTGTCCACGAAAATCCGAAAGTATGCAGCCATGATAAGAAGAGTCAGCAGAGCGGACTGGTGTTTGAAGCATAAAGCTTTGTCTCTCATCTATAAAGCGGTGTTTCTCCCAATTGTTTGTAATGGAGCCTCAATTTAGTGTACAAAGGCCACCCTGGAAAAGAACACGCATAAACTTGATTCAATACAGAGGTTCATGTTGTTGTCTATCTGCAGGGCATGCTGCACTGTCAGCACCCGTGCCCTACAGGTTATCACTGGATGTTTGCCGTTCTGTCTTGAGGTGATTAAAAGGGGCCTTCACCATCGATTAAAGAATGGAATTCCGACGCAGTTGTTAAATCTTCAGCTGGAGCTTACCAATGACCTGAATTTGGCAGCATTCGTGGGAAATCACGCCAAAAGGAGAAATTACTAGTAGATTCCTCCCATCTATTGAAATGACTTTCCCAAAGCCCCCTCCCTAGTTTTCGCCTGGTCTACAAGTTACGTTCCTGGTCACAGGACATGGACCCTTTCAGCAGAAATTGACAGCAATGGGAATTGAAAGAAATCCTTTCTGCCAGTGTGGCAAAGAGGAGTCATGGGGGAACGTCATGTATGAGTGCCCTGCTTACGATGATTGTAGGCTCAATTTTTTTACTGAAATCCAGGGAAACCCTCGCAACCAGGAAACATACCTGCTTCAGGATAAAACAACATACAAAGCGCTAACGAGTTAGCGCAAGCGGTCTTTACCATCAGATGGGCAAAGCTTGCTGAATTTAAAGCTTGCTGCTCAGAACAACGATCCTCAAGTGCAAACACAAACTGGAGTCGGATAGCATTTTCCCAACTGATAAAAGATTAAGACAAAAGACTGTACTAATACTATGCTAGCATCATCATCATGGTTGGCACTCCTTGGAGTGCTGACTCCCAGTGAGTGCTTGGCCTTTGGCACTCACACGGGGGCGTCTGCCCCTGTGACGTTTGATCCCTCTCCCCAACCCCTAATTCGCCTTGCTCGGGTGGACTGCCTTCTCTATCTGTCCTCCTTAGTTTTCGGACCTCCCTTCCTCTTGTTCCCCAGGCCTTCTCTTCATTTTTTTTAAAACTTGATCTTCGTCCAGGAAGCTCAGGCGACCCTGGCGGAGACCAGCCAGAGAAAAATGGGCGGCTTCGCTACCTCCTAGCGGTGTGTGTGGGCAACGTGGCGCCCCAACAGGGGCCCTGCGGCCAAATTCCAGGACACACAACAGAACCTTACGCAATATGTCATATACAATACACAACGCTTTTCTGGCATTTACAGTAGTACTGTATTTTTTCCCAGCGTAATATGGCGCAGGTGTGGGAAACCACAAGTAGCGCCTGACCCTAACACTATGCACACTATGTCTCTGCCCGCAGCGCCATCCACTTTGAGATGTTATTCCGGAAATGGCATATTCCCGATACACTCTTGATACTGTCGAACGGGGACAGTGCAATTTCTGTAGCACCTCTGCGGTAGAGTGGCCCATGCGTCGGGCACTCACTATCATCCCTCTTTCAAAGTCGGTTAACTCACGACGTTTATCCGTGCTGACATCGAATTACCGTCTACGTGAATGCAGTGTACCTGTATACCGGTGAAGCGGTGGGTTCGTCCACTAGCGAGTGGAGTGACAGCGTCCCGTTGTCAGGAACCAAGTATCCCATGAATTCTGTCCTGTTATGTTTGTACAAGTGAGTGAGTGAGTGTTCACCGGCCGTTTTCATATTGTTGAGTTTGTGAAAACCAGAAATAGTTCACAGAAATACGTGATTGCAGTTTTGCATTTATGGAAATCTAACATATTTAATCTCAATCAGGGTCCACGCTATGTTTCTTGGGAGTTTGCACCTTGTTAATGGATGGATTTCATTGTTATTATTATTACAAAAACTTTTTCTTCTTTTTTTACGGGATTTTTTTTTACCCCCTGACGGATACTGCTACAAGTACGTGGGTGGTTAGTTGTGTACAGTCGATATTATTGTTATTATTATTGTTGGTCGAAGAACTCTCTTACTGTCCTATAGATGGTTCAGGATCTCGGCTTTCTGCACTTAGCATTAGTAGAGGCATATGATACAAGGAAGCAAGCTTATATAGCATCAGTCAAGAAAAAAAAACCTTCCCATTTCACCCATCCATTCGCTCCAAATGTTTGTCTAGTTCTGTCTTGAACTTATTTAAGTTGTCGAACTCCACTGCGACAGGTGGAAGTTTGTTCTAACAATCAACCACACGCTGGGTAAAGGTAAATTTATGCACATCCATTCTGCAAATGTCTTTCCTCAGTTTGAATTTATGCTCCCCAGGTGAGTAATCTGAGCAAGAGGTAGAGTCCCATCAGCATTGAGCAAGCTCAAACCTTGAATGGTTTGAACATCAGATCATTTCGCAGGTGCCTAGTCTCCAGACCCTGCAATTTTCAGAAATTAAAAATTTTCTGTTTACACTCCAGCACGACAACCAAATCAGTAGAGTTTACAATAAATCGTCAATACAAATATTTATCGCATTTAGTAGTCACGGGCTTGAACCCCGGTCCACTTAAGGAACGTGTGCTATGCACTCTCGCTCCTGATCACTCGGCTACGTAAGCCTTTTTTAGTAACAGCAACCATTACCTTATGGAGTTCCATGTAGGTGTTCTGTGGAAGGGCCATTTCTGCAGTGTTCTAAGGAAGGTTCTTTGGCACCATACCTATGGTTCACACGGTGATCGGAATGGTCATTACTTATTCCATATGCCGCATATCTTTGACTTCCGGTGGTTGGTGGACTTCCTGATATTTTCCTCATACGTTTCCTGGAGGTTGCTGGTGTTGGGCACAGCTATGTCGATCAGATAGAATGTCATTTTGTTCTTGTCGATGAGGGTTATGTTTGGTCTGTTGTCCAGGATCATCTTGTCCGTCATTACGACACTTTCTTTGATCAACTGGTATTTTTGCGTTAGTTTCTGATGTATTATCCTGGCTACTTGGTCATGTCTATGAGTGTACTCCGTCTGGGTGATAACAGTGCATCCTGCCGTTATGTGCTGGATTGTTTTTCGGGCCAGGTGGCATCGTCGACATGTGTCAATTGTTATTCCGAAGTTCCTGGCCTATAGTTCCTGGTGTTGATTACCTGGGTTTGGATGGGGAGCATGAATCCTTCGGTCTCGGGAAAGAGCCTTCCGTTCGTGAACCAAGCATCGAAAGCCATCATATTTATGTTGTCTTGATGCAGGCCATTGTAGTGTCTGCGCGGGTAGCACAGTGGTATCTTTATATCTTCCCCCCACATCAGATGGCAAAGGCCCGTCTCGATGAGGCGAGGAACTTTTATGAGCTATTTTAAGTCCGTTGCTGAGTTAGTTGGTCTCAGGCGTAGATAGCCATGTTCTTTATCCGAAAAAAACTGGGGGGGGGGGGAGCGGGTTCGTCCAGCAGAGCAGGCAAATATACTAGAGAACATACGCAATTTACAGACACAATACATATGGGTAATTGAAAGTAACTTTCCAGGTAACCCTAATATAATTGTTTATTTATTTATTTTTTAAATTCAGGTCATTATAGTGTCTGCCATTTGTTTCCTATTCTGTAATTTATTGTACGCTCATATTTTTCTTCCTTTCTGGATCTATCCAAGGCCGTTATGGCTAACTATTCTGCTCCACAGGTTTGAGGGCTCCGTTGTCTTCTTTCTCCTCTTGTCTGGTTTTCATCAAATATCCTATTATCTGTTTTGCTCTTGGCACTCTCCCTGTAACGGAAAAGTCTCTTGCTCAGTGCCAGGAGTTTCTGCCTGAGAGTGCCAAGGTATTCTTTGATCCTCTGATTACAGGTCTCGCGTTTGTTGTGGATGTTGTCGTTCTTGAGGATGGCCTTTACTTATTTGATCAGCTTCTTACTTCTGTTACCCCGTTGTTTCTTGGTCAGTTGGTCTATCCTCACTCTTAACTATTCTATCTTCTGCTGTAGCCTTCTTCCCATGCTAGTGTTTCTTATCTTTATCATATTGGTCTCTGGTTTTCCTGCCCTTCATCTTGATGGCTGTGCGATTGGTGTCTAGTGTTACTTCATTGTTGTTGAGATAATCTGATATTATTCACTTATGTAGGTGGTTGGGACTTGCTACAGGATTCTGTTTAGTCTCTGCTTCGGTATGAGGTAATTATTTGTGGGGTGCATTCCCTCGAATTCTGCTATCGCTTTCTTCCACTCCTCTATTATGGATATTGTGATTTCATCTGTTTCCACTTCAGCTGCTTCAGTTTGTAGTTCTTGCACTTGACGTTTCTCCTCCAGTTCTGGTTCGGTTTTGCCTGTATTCGCTGTTCTTTGTAGTTGGTCGATCACATCCTGCTTGATTTTTTTTTTTTTCCATTCTGAATGATGGTCCGTCTCTGGTCTTCTGTTCGGTGACTTGAACATTCGGGAATCGTTCCAACCACTTGGTGTTTAGTTTCGACCTCTACAATATCATGTCTGTTTCTAGCTTCGTTACTTCGTAGTATGCTCACATGATGAACGTATTCACTTCGATGCTGCACTTCATGCCTTGGCTTCTTCTTCCCTCATGGGTGGTCACTAGAGCTGCGTTGCGTAGGAAGCACTTCCAGTTGGTTGGGGTGGATGGGCTTGCTCTTTGGTTGTGTTGGCTATACGCGAGACAGCGCCACTCACTCCACTGTCGTCCGCTTAGACTGTCTTCGACTTTCCGAAATGACTTCTCTGCCTATGGCTTCTTTGCCGACCGGGCTAGCCGAGTGGGTAAAGTACCTGCCCGGCAACCCAAAGGTCGCGGGTTCGATTCCCGCCTCGGGTTTGGATCAAAGTACTGCAAAAACCTTGGGAGGTGCAATATGGCCACAGAAGCCGATGCGCCAACAACTACCAAATCAAATCAAATCAAGCCTATGGCTTCAACGTGAGTGACTTAATCTCATTATGCAGTATTTATCTCGAAGCAGTATGTTCAATATTCCTATTTCTCATCTTCATCCAACTATGGAGGTGGACCTGTTTAGCTATTGACATCCAATGGTGGGTAGTAGTTATGGCGCCACTCTCTGCTTCAGCCGTTGCTTCGAACATGGGGAAGGTAGCCCAAATGATAGCTCAGTGCCAGGAGCACTGAGCTATCATTAGTCCATGGTATTGGTGGTATGGCATCGTAACCACTGGGCCAGTCGGGCCGCTTTTTCTGTTATTATTGTTAACAACACCTTCGTACATTTTAAAATGTAGGCACGATGATTAAATTATTCGAGGTAAGTACCGAGACAACTTAAAGTCATTTTTGCATGTACACGAGCAAGAGAAGGGGTGGGAGAAGAGGCTGCTGAAATATTTTCTTGTCACGTATGCCATGCTTTATGAACCATTAAGCGAAACGCTTTGTGTTTAATGGCCGCTTAATGGGGTAGCGACTTTCTGGTTATACAAGTTTTCAATAACCTTTTTCAAATTTAGTTGCTCATTACTTCAAAGTTAAATTATCTCTATTTATAGTCTATATAAAAACGTCTTTATAACTATATGAAAGAAAAGATTAAAGATAGTGGTCGAGTGAACGTGTTATAACGGTTTCTATAGTTTTCCATTTGGTATATAGCAGCTTCTCTGGTTTTCCTTAGAGGTCTTGCTTAACAACTCTACATTGGACCAGGTTGCATGATACTTGGATTTTGGCCACAAAACCAATGCCGTAACTTAAACCTTAATGCATGATGACCAGAAGCCCCCCTTACCATTCTATTTGAACGAGAAGGTGGGCTTCTGGTCATCATGTATTTAAAGAAATTCTAGTTTCCTTTTGAGTACCATGTCCACGACACCAACCTATAAAAGCTGACATAAGATATATTTTAAATTATAATATCTAATTAAAATAAAAATTGCAGAGTTGTACGATTGTAGTTTCATCCACGAATGAGGTCTAATAAATATGTGACTCACTGTTGGTGGTCTGTTGTACAACTGAATCTCGTTGAGATGCGTATCAGGAACAGCGGCACACGTAGTGGTTAAGAGCAATAATGAAGGGGCAGCCTTGCGGTCATGAGAAGCAATAACCTGCGGGAATCTGTTATACCGAAGAGCTCCGCTACTTCCTTATCACTTTCTAATTTAGCTTTCTTTGAGAAGTAGGTCCTTCAGTGACCCTGTCTTCACTACATTACTCATTCTGTAGTGTAAACTGCAAAATGAATAATGTTCTCAGAATGAGTAATGGGAATAGCAGCTGTTAAACTTTGTGATAATAATCGGTGCACTTTATTATTTATTATTATTATTATTATTAAAACAAAATTATGAACTACCCATTTCAACAAAATTATGAACTATCCATTTCAACAAAAAGAGAGACGAATTTTCTCTTGTTATTCCTTCTCATCACGTGTATCATCTGCCAGGAAAATTTTAACGACCAATGAGTAATGCTTTAAGAAATCTCTAGGAGCGGCCCCAGCCACGAATCATCCCCTATCCTACTTGCACCACTGATATCCAGAGAACAGAGTTTAGTAAAGAATCGAAAGGCGTCTTTTATGGGTGACATTTAAAGGTCAACAAGCGCAAATCTGTTTTCCTTGAATATCCTCCAAGATATTCAAGGATACCGTGGAAATACTTAGTGAGTTGAAATTCCACACCCCATCCCCTACTCCTCTATTTCCATTTCCTCCTTTGTTCACTCATTGTTGGGTGGAATAAAGTTATTTTAAATTTAATATAACTATTAAATTCTTGCGCACAATTGTGGACTTGGCCTTTTATTGAAAATGATCGGGGAAAGGTGTAATATCGAATATAGCTATCATTTACTCCCGTTAGGAAAAGTCAGGATTCCAATCGTGCCGATAAAACGAGGGGCTCGCTAAGGGAATTTCATGTGGTGGTTTTCTGCGGTATTTTTCACCGCACAAAAGGCAAACAGGTTAACACCCATACACGTGAAATACCCAACACACTGACACCTCGTGACCCGAATTTCTCTCTAATTAAAAAGAATATGCTTTACTCATTCTAACTAAAAGGGAAAAATATATTAAAATTATATTGCAAATACCGACTTGCGATTCACATGAATATGGGATCCATGTTTTCCTTACCTTGTAATTCCAAAGCTGAAAAAAAAAAACAATCACAATAGATTTACTGTATTTACTTTCTCACTTAGCATCTGAATATTACCTGTGCGCTCGCGCACACACACTCACACACAATGTAAATCCATTTTTGCTTTAAACTTAGTCAGGTTCATTGCCTCCGCCACTTTGTGAGGCGATTTATTCCATTGCCCGACAATCGGCTGCCAATAGGTGAATTCCAGGAGATCCAATCTTCTATTATTTCCTGAGATTTATATTTGTGTCCGCAGGTTCCTGTTGCACCCAAGAGGGAAAAGCAAACCTTCCTCATTTATGTCACTTAATTCTTTCTTTCAATGCCATATACACCTCAATTAGATTTCCCCTTGGATGTCTGGCTGTCAAACTTTGCAGTCCACACCTTCTAAGTCGTTCTTAATGCGCGTATCGCTTTCAATCGTCACCAATCTGGTCGCCCTTTTCTGAATCATCTCTAGAAGCTCTATGTGTTTTTAGGTGCAGTCTCCAAACCCGAATGCAATATTCCAAATGCGTGTTACCATCGCCTTATAAAGAGGGATAATCACGTCCTTCTCCGCACTATCAGAGGTTCTATAAATCACAGATAGGTCTCCAAATGCCTTCCTAGCCACCTGTTTACACAGCATGGAAAATTTCATGTCATATTGATTCATAATCGTTTTTAATGAAGGGCATCGTAACTGTTTCCGTCGCTGTTACCATTAGTAATTTGTATTAACAGAAAATGTGAATATTCTTGAAATCAGCTGTGAATAATTAAATGTATGTTTTTTTTATTTATTTTAATAATTTCTAAACGCACATTTATTTAGAGTCCTTTTAGAGAAGTAAAGCTTATATTTTATTTTACACTTACATTTTACTACTAACATTTGAGAAAAGAGACAAAAAGCATATCCCAACGTTAGAGATATATATGCACAAAACACGTAAAAATCACTGCTGCTGTTGTCGTTGTTTTATCTTGTATGTTACTGAATAAAATCGACTGAATGATGTTTTACAGTTACCTGCCATAATACCAAACAGAAATAGTTCTTTCTCGCTGAGAAATCGAATCGACTCTTTTTGTTATTACAGCCCTGGAAGATTTTTTTCCTTCTGAGTTAGTTCATCTCAAATAATACCGGTAGTAAAGTTTCCCCTCTGAGATTATTCTGCGCGTTACTCATAGAGAGATAAACCGGTCTTAACAACGCGCACCAAGTCCAAAAAATATAAGCAGAATACTGATATTTTCAAAGCTTGCTTTAAAAGAAGGAAAATAAAATACGTTTCAGGACTGAATTCATTGTTTGAAAGGATCGGAACTGACTAGTCTTGTTAAGTTTAACCTATTGACATAAAACGTTTATTTAAATCAAATAAATAAATTTTATATTTATTCAAAGTATATCAAGCTGACTGACTAAAGTTTAATTCAACAAAAAAGTCAGATTTCTCTTCTGTTGGACGATTTATAGACTTTAGCCACATAATTATGGACCGGAAGTGCATTATTATGGATAAACAATGATATTGTATTGGTGTGACGCTGCTATTAATGATGCTGGTTGCTTTTGAATACAAATGTAAGATTTCTGAACTTCTTGTATTTCTGTAATGCACATAATAATATTCTCTTCATTTGGCATAAATAATTCGATATTAAAAAATTGATCGAAAGGCTTTTTAATGTAAATAAACTGGGATAATTACAAAATTATTTTCGAATCTAAACCTTACCGCCAGATGGCATTACAGGTAACGGTACTGACTGGCATTGCTCGCATGATTGTTGCGTAAAGTTCATTCAAGTTGGTATACAAATGTATTTACAAAATAGAAACAACACCGATATGCGAATGAATTGAGAATTTCAAGGTGTTTCTTATCAGAACCTTTTAATTAATTTCATAATGGTTTACGTGTATCGAGGAATGAAAAAGAGAAAGCGAATATTCATTCAGGTGTAAAAACATAAAAACAAAGCTTAATAAAAAAAATAGTATTTTTAAATAAGCTAACATCGTAGAAGTTTCATAAACGTTAAATAATGTCAATATAACAAATCCATCCAAATAAATGCAGTTTACTGTAATAACTTTTAAAAATTAGCTCTGAATGTTTTCAAGTCCAGGCATTCTACATTTGCACTTGCCTAAACGATTAACACAATGTGGGTAATTAATTGTGATGTGATGTCAAGTTGTCTGTAGTCTTCAGTGGTGCTCGAGTCGAAACGCAGCTGAGGTTTCTCTTGTATTCATTGAGATCGGAAATCGCAAGTGTAATATAAGCAGTTAAATAACATTTCGCCTCATTCAAAAGTGAATGTATCTCGCGTAGTGGCGTATTATTATGAACTTGGACTCTGATGCAACGTTTCTTTATTGGCTCACAAAGTCACCTTTCCGTTTGGTCCTTCTCATTGCATATGTGTTAAGCACCAAAGCAACTAAGGTTATGGGATGTCAGTATATTATGTCTGTAAATTGCGTATATTCTGTGGTCGACTTGCTTGTTTGGGGGGCGAAAACCCAGGTTTTCTGGGAGAAATAATCATGCTACCTTCGCCTCAGACCAACGACTCAGTCATGTTATGAAAATAATAATAATAATAATAAAACTTCTTCGCGTCATTGATGGGATCCAAGCGTGGACCTTTTCCAACCCGTGTTTGCTTCCTCTTAATTGGCATGAAAAGCCTAGTAGCTTCTATGGTTACTTCCCTGAATGCTTCCCATTTAGAATTTGCTGTTAGTAACATCATCAGTTGGTCCCACTCCATAGAATTTAAAAACTGTCTGAGACCACTGTAGTCACCCTTACGAAAGCAAAGCCTTTCTCTTGACAGTAGTTATGACTTTAATTAAATTCCACATTATTACACTGCTACTACTGTGATCATTGCCACTCAGTGGATATTTTACCTGTAGATTCTTAATGCATGAAGAATCGCTGATATTTCAATGCAGCTCTGACTCTCCCACCTCTATTTCCCTTTAGCGATGTTACGATTTGTTTCTTTACAGCATATTTAAGATTCCTTTTAGGTGCTAACAAATCTGCTGGAATCTTTCATTTGAGATAAAACATTCAGAGTATCGTTTGACTAAGTTCTACTCGCCTTAGTGATACTCGATAGGGTTGGTCTTTGTGCAGCTAATAACTGCCTTCTGATTGAGAATTTATGAACTCTGTATCCCCATTGTCCTGCGACATAAGTTATTATGGGAACACAAAAACATTCATGCAGCATATTTAGATGATTCCCTTTCATTCCCCAACTGGCGCGCAGAACTCTTCGAAATTTCATATAAATATTCTTAACTTGATCTCGCAGGAATCTCACATGATACTCGATAGGGTTGGTCTTTGTGCAGCTAATAACTGCCTTCTGATTGAGAATTTATGAACTCTGTATCCTCATTGTCCTGCGACATAAGTTATTATGGGAACACAAAAACATTCATGCAGCATATTTAGATGATTCCCTTTCATTCCCCAACTGGCGCGCAGAACTCTTCGAAATTTCATATAAATATTCTTAACTTTATCTCGCAGGAATCTCACATGATCGAGGAAAGACAGCCTATCATCAATAACAACTCCTGGATATTTCACCATCCTAGAATATGCCAGTGTGATTCCGTCTGCCTTAATCGTTGGGTACACTCAGCTTATCATGGAGCAACATACATTTTGACTTAGGTATCGAAATTTATTTTTTCATGTCCACTCCTGAACAATATTGATAATTTTTGACGTTGTTTCCAAATGATTCCTGGAATCCTCCTGTACCAATATCAGTAAATTATCAGCATATGTGATAGCTATTGTTAGACTAGACAAGGTCCATCCACAACAACTCATCCCTCACAATATTCCAAAAACTTGGACCGAAAATCCAACCCTGAGGACATATTTTTTGCACAACCCTCTCAATTTGTGCAAACCTTGTCTGTACAACGACTGTTCTGTTCGAATAGTAATCCTTCCCAACATTGTGCATATTCATAGGACTGTGCATCATTGTAATCGTCTCAAAAACCCCAGGCCACCATGAAGTATCGAAAGCTGACTTGAAGTTAATAAACAATCCCATAAAATAAGAAGGAATTTCATCTACCGTCTGCATTAATCTACACAGGGCACCTTTCGTTGATCTGTTCGGTACAAAACCGATTTACATTTCAGACACCGTTCCTTGGTCTTGGCACTTTTCTTTCAGTCGCTTGATAACTAACCGCTCGTAAATTTTCCAACCGACATAAGTGCAATTGCTCTATAATGAACCAATATAATATTCAGCTCTACCAATATTTTCAAAATCTTCAGCATGGCATATTTTCAAATATCAGAAAAACGACTTTCTTTTAGACATTCATTAAAAACCGACCTCTAAACTTGCGGTCTTATCCTAAAAAAACGTTTCACTATCTTTACCTCAACCATATCGATTCCCGGGGTTTATTAACTTTCATAGCCTTGATTGCATCATCCAGTTCATCATGCGTAAAATTTATACCCCTTTCACACATGATATACTCATCATTCTCTGTCCTTTCTTTCCTATGATAGTCATCTTTCAATTCTTAAGAATCTTCCGGAAACAAATTCTCTAAGGTCTATTCTATTGTGTCGTGCCAACCAATAGTTTTGTCTTCTTGAATATCAATTACTATATGATCTACTTGCTCCACTTTCATCTTACTCGTGACAATCTTATACACAGAACCCCATAAAGTCTGTCACTCCTTCTATACAAAATCTTACCACTCTTTGTTTTTCTTTTCACTATGAGCCTAATATATTCTTAACCTGCGAGACCGTTGGTGTTGTCTTCTAGCAACCTGCACCACTTTTCTCAGTTTAGTCAGGTCCTGGCTCCACCATGGATCAGGTAGTTCATGGTGTTTAATTCTTCTCATCCAAACTCTGAAAGCCTCTTGTAATGTATTTTGAAGAATTTCTACTTTCCTGTCTGCATTCATATTTATAGTCCAGTGACCTCTGACTTGCCAGTTACATATCATATTACTCATTTAACTACTGCACAAGGTTACATCTATATATGATTCTCCTTTACTCGATCAGTAAGTCGGGATACTCTCTGGATCATTTTAAATAACCAGATCTTTTTCAAAGATGAATTCTTCCAATTCCTAGCACTTTTAATTCAATTCATTACTGTCCCACAATGTGGATCGAATATTGGCATCCATTCCAATCAACAGTCGTTTGGATTTCAATTGATTACATAGCTTATCCATACCTGATTATATCCACTGCTCCCCCCCCCCTTGAGCTGAGGACCTTGATGTGGCTGCACCACCTCAGTAGGATAATTAGCTGCTTATGCGTAGACTTCAAAAAGTGGTTGAAGTCAGAACGATAAGGCATTGGTCTATTCCAAGCATCATCGGAAGTCAAATTTTAAAAATGAGTACAGGTCGGTTGATGAAGTGCAAAGTAAAAAATACATAAAATTTAATAAATAAATAATAAATGAAATAAATTTGATATAAAGATGATATCAACACGGTAGGCTTTACTCAGCAGATTGGTTAAATATGAGAGTATAGGCGTTTTGAGCTTGACCGTGGTAGGAGTTCGTGTGACTGTTAAATATGGTTATGTTCCTACATTCTCTGTCTTCTAAAAGTACTCTGACCCCATATAGTCGTCTTAGTGTATAAATTTTAAATTTTTTATTAAAAAAAAAAAAACACTGACTCCTTAGATGGCGACTCTGCAAAAATTCAAAGCCAACCAATTCTCTCCATCACAGAGTAAAATAAAGATGAATTAGAAAGACCCACTCTCTCCCTTTCTCCCCCCATTTGATTAATCAATGAACGTTGCCTTACTGACTCACTGCTTCTTATCTCACATCATTGTTTCTGCTGCGTGTCTTTTTATAGGTGTTTCCGCGGTCAGTGCTCTTCTGAATTGGCTTCTATAATTTTTCCATTTTCTTCTAAATCTATCAGAACACGAGCAGCAACCAGCCAACATGCTTTTATAGTTGGGCTCGCATTCGCTGAACAAGCCACTTTGTTCGATAAATGCGAATGATTTTATTCCAGTGCTTTGGAACAAATCTTCCTCGCATCCTCCGAAAATAACAAAATTCAGATGTAATGTTAATAAACTTTCTGTTGTCTTTTCATCCATATTCCCTTTAGCATCCAGATTAATATGAATACTGTACTTATTGATATAAACACTGCTCGCCAATATTTATAGGAACAACTGAACCTTGGAAAATTATGGTTTAATTCCAGAGGTCACCCGTCAGGTAGATGGCAGCAATGCCTTATTAACAGGAATGTACACTCAGCGTGTCAGATAGATGGAACAGAATGGGACTAGAAAAGGCCCGCCCTACGCCTTGTAACAAGACGTGGTAATAAAAACAAAAATTAAAAATTTTAAATTACGAGTTATCTGGGCTAGTTCTCACACATTTAGGACACAAAGTAATTTGTGTCCTAAATTGCGTAGTTTTGTGCTCTGGTTTTTGTTTTGTTAAACAAAGAAACTCAAGTTTCCTAATAAAAAGTCCATAAACGTTCCTCACGTCATCAATGGAATTCCAATGGAGATATATTCCACACTTTGTGGGAGGACGATGATTATAACCACTGTGCTACTGCGAGGGAAAACGCTGATGATAGTAGGTTGCTGCATAGCTCATGTCCATTCACTAGCTTAAGGAACTGTCAGCTTGTTGAAAATATCGTATGCCCGTAGAAAACAGAGGGTAATACGACTATTGATTGGATGCCAGCTGGATCACCATTAATTAGCCTAGATTATGTGATGGTAGAAACGAAAACCCAGGTTCATCACAAAATATCAGTATACTGCACCATGCGAAGAATCCTACAAAGAATGTATACTTCGGCAGTAGGAGACCTTAGCGAAAGCCATTGATCTCACATACCAACCGAAAAATACAGTTGAGTTGGTGCCAGGAATCCAGAAGATGGATGCAAGTCATGTTTCGGTTTATGCTCTTCAGCACGGTGCGCATATTGAGGACCTCACACGAGGCATTGAAACTATAATGGATGGTGTGTACCAACATACAAATCTGTCATATTAGGGCCGCCTGAAAATTACATCATCTACCGTGTATATTATGGCTGCAGGTTGCATGCATTCTCTGGTTGATTTGCCTGTTTTGCTGAACGAAGAGCCCTCGCGAAGAGTCATTATGCAAGTACCACTGCCACGTATGCTTGATTCCCAATGATGTCCGAATATGCCCAGACGTGCACTGTACCCTCCATTGGGTTCAGAGGCTTTCCTCAATCAACTTGTTTGTACTGTTGGTGCACAGTCTGCATGAGTACAACAGTAGTTATAACCACCGATCTCCCTACACCCAGGGAAAAGACCTCAGTTCGAATCCCGTCAATAACTTGAGGAATTTTTATGGGCCTCCAAGGCGCGTCCAACTCAGAAGCCAAGTGCGCTCACTCGTTTGGGTGTACTCTTTGGAGAGCCTTATAGTACCAGCGTTGGATTAAATGGAAGATTTAACGCTAATGTTTGGAAGCAACCCCGCCACTGCCACTAATCAAGCTATGCCCATGCCTCAGTGCCAATGTTTGTACCAAATGCTTCCATTTCTGCCGTGTTTATACTGATAAATAATACAAGTAAAGAAAACTAACTGCTCAAGCACCCATGACTAAGCTTCAAGTATCTGTCTGCTCGGTCTAGTTATCACCCCTACTCCAGAAATGTGCTGACTCATCCTCGAAGATGGTCTCTGGAATAACTATGATGCCATTCTTATGGACGAAATACAACAGCTCTCCATCAGGGCGTCCAAATGACATTTCTCCGAATGAAACTCTTTATTAACATGAGAACTGCCTCACAAGTGGACCGTGATGTCAATAGTCGTTGGATTGAGCGGTGATTTAGGCTGTCATGCAGTGATGTATAAACCATGCCAGGTTGGACATTCATTTTTCTGTGTTCTGTCGTTTTAATTTTTGTATTTGTAAGTTTATTTTTGTAATTCTGCATTTACGAAAATATTACTAGACCGTGGCATTCCGAAGCTTCTTGCAGTGTCTTTTATCGTTCAGTGAAGGTTATTCATCATTATTTAACTGGTTTTAGAATCAAGTCTTAGAATCAATCCTTCATATGCGCAATAAATGCAGTTTTTATTTATAAATGTAATCAAATTGTTATGTGATTATGTTGTATAATAAAGAAAGAAGCTTTAGAATCCATACTCTGCGTTCGTACAAGACCTTCCTCGAATTCTAAAGTTGCTTCTTTATTCTTAGTCACGTTAAACACTTAACTAAATTTCTTTTAAATTTTTCTGCCTGATTTGTTCAACGAGAGAGAGTGAAAGTAAAAGGACATTCGGTTTGAAAGTTTAAGTAAGCGTTGGATCTCTTGAGGTAATAATTTTTCCCCTTTCTTTTTACAAACATCCTTTCGTAGAACGCTATTAATTTCTTCAGCAACGAATTCCTCGCGTGAGAGTGGAAAATCTAAAAAGACAATTGTTTCCCCAGAGAAGTACATGCGGGGATGTTGATGGATAACTACAACGGTGATTAAACATAATACCGGCGCTGCGCGAGGGAGTGTATTGTTATGTTCATCAGACGCTGGCTCGTGCACACCACGTGCTTCTCATTAACTGCCAGAGCACGCTGCAGTCAGCAGTATGTCTGTCCTTGTCAAGGCAACTGAGTAATCTCGGCTGACTGCAGTTAGGCCTAACTGAAGACGGATGCTTGGAAGAGCAAAAGGAGGATCTCTTTACAGCGGAGTTTGTTCTCGCAATCAGAGGAGACAAATCCAGTTAGCGTTACATCAAGCGGGCGGATCGCCTGCCAGTGTCCGCAAAGGGAAATGGTTCTGGGAGGTGTCGGCTGGGGAGGAAAAAGGGGAAAGATCCATTTGGTGGCCGGACGTCGCTCGCGCTGATGGCCCGTAAACTCTTGTCGGTCGATCGGAACGAGGAGGGATTTTTGTGGCTTAGCCGACACCGGTCTAGTGGGGCAGGTCGGAGCAAGGTGGATAATAGCTGCGCAAGGTTCATCGCATTTGCGGACGACCAAGAGGATTGACGGAAATAGCGGAGAAGGGAACGTGGTCGCCGAGCTGCGTATCAGTTTTTACAATATTTTTACCGTTGACGATATAAAGTTTTCGCCTATTTGTCTCGTTGGGGAAAAAATCTTGGCGGGATTTTTTTATAAAAATGAATAAAAATTGGCAGGTTCTCCCATTTTTCTTTCTTTGCGCTCTCCCACTTTTTTCTCTTTCTTTAAATGATACATTAAAAAATCGAAGTTCGCTGATCAGGAGAGCGCGACTCGCGTTAAATATTTTATTGACAGCTTGCTGTTCTTTTTTTGTCGTTAAAGTGTCCGTCAGAGCTGGTAGAAAACGTTGACAAATATTTGATCGATGGCTCTCACCCTGCATTTCTGCTCCGAGTGAAAAGAGGGGTATTTGTATACCCACTTATCCATTAAAGCCTTCGTTTTTACTGAAGAATAAATGAACTCTCTCGCTGTTACAGCTAAACGGAGTCATTTAGCAATGCCACGTGTATTTTAACAGGGGGTGACAGCGAATGAAAGGGCAGAAATGAATCGAACATTAACACGACATTTTGAATAAGCGCCATATTGTCATTATGAATTCTGAGAACTAAAGTTGAAATATTCCATAACAAGAGGTAGTCATTCAATTGGCTTTGAATTTTATAATTTCGTGTTTTTGCCAAGAAGGAATTGAACAGAACTTGATGGAATGTAATTTATCGTATAGTATGATTGATTACGTTGCAGCTTTCTAAATACTTGCATAAATACGACAAACACGTGCATATATATTGAGATTTATATGATTATCTCTCTCTCTCTGAGAGAAAGCGCGCTGGAAATTCATTGAAACCCTGGGAATTGTTCTCAATAAAAGTACCAATGCAAAAGGACAATAGCGTCACTGTTTTGTACTTCCGATCGTTGAAATGTTATAAGAATTTGGACAATTTGGTTTCCGCAGATGGTTTCTCAATGGTAAGCACGCTTTTAACTTGGAATAAAAAAAAATGTGATGCCCGTAAACTTTTTGGAGAATTTTAGAAGGCACTAAATGCTCGTCTGAGTTATCTCACACGTAATAATTAATAAATACATTTTCCATAATAGGGATTAGTCATATAAGGTAAGGGTACTTTACGAGATACAAATTACAACGTATTGTGTTGTATTCTCCATGTATAGTTTTCATCTTTGGTGGTATCACTTGGATTTGAACCCATGGCATGTTTAGTTTTGTGCATTAACATTGGCCACGAATATTATCGTAGCTTTCCATAGTTTTCAATGAAAGACAACTTATGAAGTCTATTGAAATATAGGCACTACAAACAATTATTACAGTATCGATGTTAATAATAATTATTATTATTATTATTATTGCTCTTACATTATCCCTAGTTTTATTACTAAAATGTCCAGTGCATTCATCATTGATTCTTTAGTTCATATTATTTCCAGTTGCATCTCTCAACCATTCCTTCCAAGACTATGGAAGACTTTTAGAATTACCCTGATTCCAAAACAGGCTAGTAGTAATAACCGTATAAGCTATCGTCCAATTGCTGTATTGTCAATAATCGCTAAAATTATTGATAAGATCATGCTGCCATATCTTCAGGATGCGATCATCGCTAATGCACCTGTCAACATGCATTTTGGTCCTACACAGGGCGCTCCACAACAACAAGCCTAGCTGACACCATTGTGCGCATCCAAACTGCGTTTCAAGATAAAGCGCAATGCGATGTCTTTTACTTAGACATCAAAGGTGCTTTCGACAACATTGATCACAAGAAAGCCATTGAAATACTGAAAAATCATTTCCTCATTGACACAATGGTTATATCTTATCTACAGTACAGCTTAAATCACAGAAATCTCATCTTCCCCACTAATACCGATAATATTCTCGTCACAACCACAACAGGCATTCCTCAAGGAGGTGTTCTCTCCAGTGTTATATTTTCAGCATCTCTACAACCACTTCTGCAAGAAAATCCAAATCTGCTGGCTTATGCCGATGATTTAAAGTTGTTTATTATTTCCAAATCCTGTGATGACATTTCCAAGGTTAGCCATGATGCGAATTTACAGATGTGCGGAATCATCGAGTATCTGAAGAATCTCAATCTGACTATAAATGCAAACAAATCTGCTCAATTAACTTATTCCTTACAGAAACAACCAAACCACATTGAAATTAAAATTGCAGATGTTTCAATTCCAAATGTATATGGTCGCAGAGACCTAGGAGTTGTTTTTGATAAAAATCTTTCATTTAATTCTCACTATGTATATGTTGCTAAAAAATTCAAAAAGCAAATTGGCTACTCAAGCAAGAAACAGCGGCGATTCAAGATAGAAAAACAGTCATAAATCATGTTCAGAGATGCATTTTTCCCATTCTGTGTTATGCCTCCGAAATCTGGTCTAGTGTAAGTGTGTGTTGTTGTCATACGGCACCAAGGATTTCCCCCATCTCCGCGTTGCTTTCATTGTGGTGAACCAGTTCACTGATTTAAAAGTGTGTGGGAATTGTTCATGTGTAGTGTCCTGTACCGTTGTTCATCTGGTCATTTAGCCGTTGAGCCCCTATTGAGGCCCAACGTTGTCCTACTTACGCCCCATGGAGGCAGATCAGGAACCCAGTAGCTGTAGATTCACTCTGGCAGGTCCTGCTGCTTAATTTCCTAGGATTTCGGCGGCTAGGACCTAAAAAAAAAATATATATATATATATATAAATAAAAAATAATAAATAAATAAATAAAATTATAATAAAAAATTAAAATAATAATAAAAATAAATAAATAAAAAAATATATATATATATATAAATTAAATAAATAAATAAAGAAAAAAAAAATAAATAAAAAATCTGCGCTATATCGCTTTGGTTTTCTAGGCCGAGTTTTGGGCGTAAGGTAATTTTATCATATTAAGTTTTTCGATGTGTGGGACTTTCGCTATGATGAAGGTAGAAAGGGGAGGGAGACCGAAGATTGGGGGGGAAAGACAGAAATATAGGGCCAATAGAGTAGATAGCCCCAGTTTTCAGTGGGGCATGCCCATGCCTCACGTAGCCTTGAAGAAGATTTGAGGCCAGGGCAGAAGGACTTATCAGTGCAGGAGTCTTGGTGGCCAGTTGTGGATAGCAGTAGAGCTAGCTGGTAAGGCAGAACACAATGGGTCATCAGGGCCCTGGTCAGATGCCACAGACAGTGGGCAACCCTCATCTTGGGAGGAGTATGCGGATAGGGAGATGCCAGCCCTTGGTTCTTTGATCTTCTTTCTGTCCTTTTTCTTCTTCTTCAATACAAGATTGCCACTCTTTGATGGAGTCTTAGTTGGGACACAGGGTTGAGGTGGGCTATCTGGGTCAGGCCCTTCTTTAGTTGTCGAACTGGAGCTCTCACACGTACTCGTGGAACTATCAGTCCGTAGTTCGCGATGAAAAGTATGCACTGAAGTGTGAGTGTAAGGATGCAGCTCATCAGGGGTGAAAAGCAAATGACACAGGATTGGGCTGGTACTGGACTGTCCAAGTGGTTTAGTTATTAATCAGAGTATTGGTACGTAGCTCATCCACAAGGGGAGCTGCCAATTTGCGAACCAAATGAAATCCACGTGTTGGCACAGTCACGTGACTTCTGGTCTACGAATAAAGCTATTTGTTTCTAAGGCGGAAGAAGCAATGGCCATCCTCGTAATTTATCGCTAGCACTAGTATACGTATGCAAAAACCCCCGTAATTCATCATGGTAATATGCATATAATGTGTCGACAGTACAGTTAGTCTTCCCAGTGTTCCAAAATGCAACTTAATAGCTGGCAATCAGCCAAATACTACTAATTCCAAGCGAAAGAAGCAGCGGTTCATCAATAAACAACAGCCAGACTAATATGGGAGCAGCCATGTTCGTTAGGAACATTGTGGTAGCTGGAGCAGCAAAGAAAACTTTTGAAAAACATTAATAACATTGCTGTTCCCTAAAAGTCTGGAATAAAAATGGCATGTACGAACTCATCAACTCAAGTAGAATCCAGGACACCAAATTATATCCAATAATGCACAAAGAATACCACAAATTAAAACTGCTTTTGCAGATAAAAAAATTCATTGACGAACACGGTATGCACCCGGAGGTAGATCCAATTTATGTTAATAAAATATATATATTATTATTATGCGCCCCACTGCCATACGCTTATTAAAATCCGTTCCACCACATAACTACTCAACTACTCTTGTCACCGCGCAGCCGCTACTCTAGGCTTGTCTAGTGAAAATTTACGCAGTTACTTTGTGGAGGGCATGTGTATGTGTCGAATTCATATTTAGGTTACTTAATATTAATAACTGGACAGTACTTATATATTAATTTGATTTGATTCATCAAGAGTGGGAACTAGAATACTTTTTTTCTAATGATAAAAGAAAAATGTTGTTTAATTTGCAATGCTTCCGTGGCTATACCCAAAAAAAGGAAATTTAGAAAGGCACTTCAATGCACTCCATGGTAAATACCAATGGATTTTTCGCCTAATAGTAACCTTAGAAAAAATAAATTAAAAATATTTAAATCCAGATTATTCGCACAACAAAATTTCTTCATGACACCTAATTTACAATCTAAAGTAGTAACTGTAGCGTCATTAAAGTGAGTCATCTTTCAAACCATTTTCTGATGGTCAATTCATCAACGACTCATTTTTAGAAATAACAGATTCTCTTTTTGAAAATTTTAAGAACAAAAATGAAATTAAAAGTGCTCTTCAAAATCTGCAATTATCTCGAAATACTGTGATGCAACGCATCGAAAAAATGAGTAAAAATATGAGCGAACAATTGCGTGCTCATATTGCTAATTGTGTATCCTTTTCTTTACAACTAGACGAATCTACAGACGTCAGTGATACAGCTCAATTGCTCGTATTTGTTGGTATGTGTTTCGATGATTCTGCCAGTAGAGGAAAACTGTTGGGTATGGATTCGTTAAAAGAAAGAACTAGAGGTCTTGATATATTTAAAGCATTCAAAAATTTTATTGAAAAAATTAAATTACCACTATTTAAGCTGTTATCCATAAAACAGATGGGTTAAATTACCACTATTTAAGCTCGTATCAATAACAACAGATGGAGCTAAAGCAATGACAGGGCATCTTCAACGGATTCATCGCATTGTGCCGAAAGTATGATGAACTCCCAGATTTTTTTGAGTTACCACTGTATCATCCACCAACAAGTGTTAGCCAGCAAAAGATTAAATACTAAAAGTGTTATGGACATAGCTTTCAAAATCGTGAATTCCATCAGAGGACAATCTCTTCAAAGGAGACTTTTCAAAATGCACCTCGATGAAAATGAACCAGATCTGATATTACACACAGATGTGAGGTGGCTGAGGCAGAGTAAGTTTCTACAGGGCTTTCGAAATTTTCTGAATGAAATTAAAAAAATTTGGTAATCAAAGGGGAGATGATTATCAACAGCTACAACATATGGAGTCGTTGTGTGATCTGGCTTTTTTGGCAGATTTTACCAGTAAATTAAGTGATCTGAATTTGGAATTACAAGGAAAATAAAAATGTGGGCGACACGATTAGTAGTATTTCTGCATATAAATATCAGTTTTTGGCAATGGCAAAGGATCTCAAAGGGAAAAAAAATCTATCATTCGCAAAAAATCCTGTTTTTGAATTTAATAGTGAGAAATATGTTTCCAAAATTGAGAAACTTCTAGATGATTTTAAAACCAGATTCAGCGATATCTCAACGAAAAAATCGTTGAGATATTTTCACATGGAGAATATATTACTTGAAAATGAAATAATTACATTGCGAAACGATATCTTCCTAAAAGCCAGATCATCAGAAGAAGACTTTTAGAAATATGTTTGCCACGAAAAGTACTCAAATGTGAAAAAAAATGCAGTGAACTTTTAAATTCCTCCTGTTTTGGTTCCACATATCTGTGAATCGGCCTTTTCGTATTTGAAACAAACAAAGACGAAGAATCGCTCTACTCTTACGGACTTGCATACAGAAGATTCTTTACAGTTGGCCTCATCACAGTACATCCCCGATTTTGAAAGCTTGCAAATGACATTAAGACGCAAACTTGACATAAATTAAAATAAGAATTCTGAATTGTATTTAATTTTAAAATTTATAAACAACATTTTTCAATGTGTGTTGATTAACTTTTTTAACCAGGTGCAATGAAATTTTTGAGATGATAGATCGCGGCACATTTTGAAGAAAAAAAGTAGATCGCATCACAAATTAAGATGGGCACCCCTGCCCTAGCGTATTGGGTTCTTAGATGGCTGAACAGTAAACGTCGTTTTCCCCATACAATATCCAGGCAACAGCTTTATAAAAACTTAAAAACAAAGCCTCTGCAACAGATGATCAACGACTCTGGAGTCATGCTTCTTGCAAAGTTAATTACTTCTGCAACCAATTCACCAAACCTAACCAACATAATAGCTCCTACCAGCAGAGAAAATTCAATAAACCAACAACAATTGAAGTCCAAACTCTCTAGACTAAAAGAAATGGACAGGATGTTCCACAATGCATCCCTACACCTCATAAATTATCATAACATTGATTTCAAGAGGTTTCTCAACTCTGAAGATTACAGGAGTCTCATTTCCAATCAAATAATGAGAAATGAAAACAGCTGCCTGCCTGCAACCCAGTAACTGCATTCGAGAGCCAAATGTTATGTTCTGCAATATATATTTTTGAACATTATAATTCATATTCATCGTTAATATATATATATATATAGAATATGCTATATATTTGTTTTTATATTTGTCTCCTTTGTACTGAATTTATGCCCCTAACCTAGTGTTGCTGCGATGATGCTGTATTTGCAATAAATGAATATTTATTTCTCTGTGATTGGGGGGGGGGGGTTCCCCGTGACGGGTATTGCTACCAAGTAAAAAGGGTGGTTGTTATGTCTGGTTACTGTTGGTCGAGAAACTCTCTGACTGTCCTACAGGTGTTCAGGATTTCAACTTTCTGGAGTTCCTTGTAGGTGTTCTCTGGGAGACCTTTGCTGCTAGGCAGTTATGTAGGGTCTTTGGCACTATACCGGTGGTTGACACAACGATCGGGAGGGCCTTTACTTGTTGAAAATGCCTCACTCTTTGATCTCCAGTCTTAGGTTCTTGTCTTCCTAATTTTCTCCTTTTTCGTTCTTGTCGACAAGCGTTATGTCCAGTCTGTTCTGTAGGATTGTCTTGTTCCAGTACAGCTTGTGTGTTGGGGTCTCTAGTACTGCCTGGGGTTCGTATTTGTAATACGGTACACTTTCTTTGGTAAACTGATATTTCCTTGCTAGCTTCTGATCTGTTATCGAGACTGCCTGGTAGTGTCTAAGAGTGTACCCCATTTGGGGGATCATCTTGCGGTGATGAGTTGCATCGTTTCTGAGGCCAGGTGGCATCGTCGACATATATCATCTGCCACTTGGGGCTCCTTGGCCATGTTTTTTCTATAGTTTCTGGTGTTGATTACTTGGTATTGAATGGCGAGCATGAATCCTTCTGTCTCAGGGAAGAGCGTCCAAATCGTGAGCCATGCATTGGAAGCCATTTTACCTATGAGATCTTGATGGAGGTCATTGTAGTGTCTGCCCTGGAGTGTCGTCTTTTCCCATCTTTCTAACTTCGTTTCTGCCGTCTTGGCGAGAGGGGAGTCCTCACATAGGTTGAGTGGGATATGCCGATTGTCTATGTTCCTTATAGCCAGATAAAGTGCTTTTGTGTTTTTCTGGAAGCAATCCTTCAGGTAGCTATCGCTGTTTTCTGTTGCTCGATGAGATCTATCAGGCCCTTCCTCCCTCTTTCCGAGCTATTGTCAGTCTCTCCACGACTGACTTCGGATGGTGTTGGCGGCTTTTGGTGATCATTGTCATTGTCTTTCTCATTATATCCTCCAACTCAGTGTTAGTCTAATCTATGATTCCGAAGGAGTATGTTTGCATTGAGACTGCGTAGGTGTTTATGGCTTTAACTGTGTTCCCTCCCTTCAGCTTTGCTTTTAGCAGGCTTCTGAGTCTCTGGTGGTATTTTTTGGTCAGGCTAGCCTTTATTTCCTGGAGTTGTAACTGCTGAGCCTGGATCAACCCCAGATATTTGTAGGTCTCTCCCTCTGTCATGGCTTCAATGTCTTTACGAGTCTGCAGCTGGTAGTTTTGGCCGACTAATTTTCCCTGATGTAATCCGTGAATCTTGCATTTGTCAAGACCAAATTCCATCCTGATATCATTGCTGAATTCTTCGGTGATCCGGAGTAGTTGCTAGAATTGCCTCTCGGTTGCCGCGTAGAGCTTGATGTCATCCGTGTACATCAGATGTGGGTGAGGGTGTTACGGGTTTTCCTTCTTTCTTTGAGATTATATGCATACTTGCTGCTGTTGAGCATGGTGTATAACGGTTTGAGGGATAGACAGAACCACAATGGGCTCAGGGTATCTCCTTGAAAGATTGTTCTCCTGATGGGGATCGGTCTGGTTGTAATGTTGTCGACTTTAATGGTGGTACTCCATTTCCATCATTTCTTCTAGGAAGTTTGTCACTGTCGGATTGACTTTGTAGATCTTCTCTATTAAGCCAGCTATGAGGCATGGAGTCGAAGGCCCTGCGGTAATTGATGTAAACCATGTACCGGTTGCGGAGCTTCTTGAAGGCTTGCTTTATAACTGCGGCATCTATGGTTAATTGTTCCTTGCATCCTTTGCTCATCCGCTTGCATCCTTTCTGCTGTTCGGCCATCATGTTCTGGCTCTCCAAGTGTTCTCTGATATCTTCTTGGTTATGCAGATGGTCAGGATCTTGTACATCGTTGGGAGATAATCGATTGGCTTGTATTTCGCCGGGTTTCTTGTATCTTCGTCTTTAGGCTTCAGATATTTGGAATCACATTCTGATTCAGTGAGAAACTTTGGGATTGTCTTTGGGTGCGTTATCATTCGGGTAAACTGCTATGCTAGGTGCTTGTGTGTACAAGTGAGCGTCTTGTACCATTAGTTGTGGATGTTATCTATTCCTGGGGTTCGCCGGTTGTGGGAGTTCCCGATCGACTATTTTACTTCTTCCTCCCGAATCTCCCACTCTCTCATATCTTGTACGTCCTTGCGTTTCTTCCGTTCTAGTGCTATCTAGGGAGCTCGGCCGTTATATCTTACTTCACTGCTCCATATGTTGCCCCAGAACTCCTCGATCATCTTTTGCTCGGGTGATCCGTTTCCGTCTTTCCCGTCTTCTTCTAGGCTCTTTGGTCTCCATCGAAGATTCGGCTGTTTATTTTTCTCTGGGAGCTCTTTGTTTCAGCGCAGGCTCTTGCTGAGTGCAAGGAGATTCTGCTTCAGTGTGTCCAAGTATTCTTCTATTCTCTGATTTTTGGTCTCGTGTTTGCTGTGGACGCTCTCTCTTGAGGATGCTCTTCACTTTTCCAATCAATTTCTTACTCCTGTTAACCCGTTGGTACTGAGTCAATTGGCATATCTTGACTCTTAATTCTTCTATCATCTGCTGAAGTCTTCTTTCCCATGCTGGCGGTTCCTTCTTTTTTCGGTTCTTCTGCTGCTGGTCTCTCGTTTCTCTTCAATTAATCATAGTGGCTGGTATCGCAGCACAGTATACGTCTGTGTGGATGGCCCCCCGTGGTGCACCATTTTTGTCCAGGTAATGCGGTATTATTTGACGATTGAGGTGGTGGTCTGTGACTCTCCACAAGATTCTATTGGGCCTCTGCTTCGATATCACATTGTTCTTTTTGGGGTCCATTCCTTCGAATTGTGTCCTTCTCTCTCTCTGGACTCGTCTTCTTCTCTGGATATTATGACCTGATCTATTTCCACTTCAGCTGCCCCGTGTTGTATTTCTTCTTGTTTCTTCCTCTTCTGGTTCCATGTTATCCATATTCTTTGTTCTTTGTGGTTAACCGCTCAGGTCCTGCTTGATTTTTTTCCAATATTACAGTAGCTATTAGGTGTGACGATGGTCCTTCTTGGTCCGCTATTCACTGTTCTGTGACCTGAATATCCGGGAACCGTTCCAACAACTTGGCGTGAAGTCTGGACCTGTACATTGTCGTATCGTTCTCTAGCTTGGTTATTTCGTAGTATGCTCGCATGATGTACGTATTCATTTCGATGCTCCACTTCATGCGTTGGCGTTTTCTTCCTTCCTGGGTAGTCACTAGCGCAGTTAGCAGGAAGCATTTCCAGTTGGTGAGGCGCGATGGTCTTGCCTTTCTGTCGTGGTAGCCATACGGAGGATAGCACCACTTGCTCCACAAGAGAAGAAGAGAAGGGCAAGACCATCACGCTTTTCGAACCGACCCCTCTGCTTAAGATCTGAACGCGAGTGACTTTATCCTGCTCCCCGCTCGATGCAGTATGAATAGTATTTCTTTTCGACATCATCCATCTATGGAGATGGACCTGTTTAACTTCGGCCTACGCCCAGTGGTAGTGTTAGTTATTGGGAGTGACAACAGATGGCGCCACTATTATTATTATTATTATTAGAAGAAGAAGAAGAAGAAGAAGAAGATTAAGGACAAAGTACAGACCAATCAGCCATCTCCCAACAATGTATAATCTACTGACCAGCTGCATAACTAAGAAGATATCAAACCATTTGGAGAACAAGAACATCATGGCCGAGCAGCAGAAAGGATGTGATGTAGTTAGATGAGCAGAGAATGCAAGGAGAAATTGGCCATTGATGCTGCAGTTTTGGAACACGCCTACACGAAGCCCCGCAACCTGTACCCGGTCTATATCGACTACCGCAAGACCTTCGACTCCGACCCCCATATCTGGCTTGATTGAGACAATGAAGATCCACAACGTCAACCAGACCATGACACACTTCCTAGAAGCAACCATGACAAAACGGAGGAATTACGTTCGAGAACATTACGATCAGACCGATACCCATCAGAAGAGGAACCTTCCAGGGAGATGCACTGAGTCCACTATGGTTCTGTATAGCACTTAACCCACTGTCCACCATGCTCAATAACAGCAAGTACGGGTATACCCTAAAAGAAGAGAGGAATAACCTGTACACTCTCTCTCACCTGATGTACATAGATGTATATAACCGAGAATCAAGCTCCAACAACTACTCTGGATCACCGAAGAGTTCAGCACTAACATCAGGATGCAATTTGGCCTATACAAATGCAAGACCCATGGATTGCATCCAGGGAAATCCAGTTGGCTGAAACTACCAGCTGAACACTGGTGAGGATAATGAAGCAATGACAGAGGAAGAGACCTACAATTATTCAGAGGTTAATACAAGCTCAACAGCTGTAACACAAATGAGATTAAGGCCTACTTCACTGAGCAAACCATCAGAGATTGAGCAGCTTGATAATATCAAAGCTGAATGACTGGAATATGGTCAGAGACATTAATACCTAGGTAGTCCCATCGCTAAAATACTCCTTTGGTATCAGAGATTAGACCACCACTGAGCTGGAGTAAATTATGAGATCGACCAGGATAATGATGACTAAAAACCGCCAATATCACCCGAATTCGGCTGTCAAGAGACTGACCATAGCCTGGAAAAACAAAAGGAGGGAGGGTTTTGACAGATGCCACTGAAGAACAGAAAAAGGTGATTAAGAACCTGAACTTAAATTAAGAACCTCCAATCAAAGATAAATAAACGGCACACACAGATGAACCTCAATAAGAAAACCCCACTCGCACAGACAAAAAGAAGCAAAGATTGTGCGAAGAAGACACTCCATGGCAATTATCTCCATTAAGACTACATAAATTAGATGGCCCCAACGCATAGTTCAAGCGGAAGACTCTTTCCCGAGACCGACGGATTTATGCTCGCCATCCAAGAACAGATAATGATCAACACCAGACTTGCAGGAAATACATCGCCAAGGACCCTCGATAACAGATGACACATGCCGACAATGCCACCTGGCCCCAGAAACAATCCAGCACTTCACCGCAGAATGCAGTATGATCACCAGAAGTATTACACTCACAGACACTACCAGGTGGTCAGGATAAATACATCAAATACTAGCGCAAAAATACTAGCTTATCAAATAAAGTGTCATATTACAAGTACGAACGTACTAGAGACTCCTACTCACAAGCTTTACTGGGACCGCGCCATAATAACGGAAAAGACGATTTCGCACAACAAACCAAACATAACTCTAATCGACAAGAAAGAAATGGCTACCTACCTGATCGACACCAGAAACCTAAGAGGAAAATATCAGGAAATACACAGACCTAAAACATGAAGTCAAAGACATGTGTCATATAATGAGCATCTCGATCACCGCGTCAACCATAGGCATGGTGCCAAAGAACGTAAGGACATTTCAGCAATAGGCCTCGCAGAGAACACTTACATGGAACTCCAGAAAGCCGTAATCCTGAACACCTGTAGGACAGTCAGAGAGTTCCTCGACCAATAATAGCAACCGGACATAACAACCACCGCAATCATTTGGCACCGATACCCGTTGCGGGACGGGTAAAAATCCGTTAGGAGAAGAAAGCGATAATAACAGTAATAATAATAATAATAAATATATTTTTCATGTTTAATAAAATTACTACTAATCAATAGCTGTGCATAAGATATTCAGAAAATTTATTTTCAAAATAAATGTTCAGAATATCTCATGCATAGCTATTGATGTTTTGGAGACATCGCTATGACATATTTATTTAATTTGATTATATGGTTATTAAAATTCCTTTCCGAACGATTCAACGAAATAGAGATTCAAAAATAAAAATGTGATTATGAACGATAATTGAATAGTCGTGACAATTTTAAAAGAATGCTGAATTTAATTGAGAAATTAGGCCGGTGTTCAAATCATGAAATGTGTACCTTTAAATTTAAAGCGAATTGGTCACTGTTGATAGCCCAGAGATATTTTAATAACCAAAGCGTAGATCATAAAATTATTGCATTGTCTAAAGCAATTCAAAGTAGTCGTGCACGTTCTACAAATGCCTTGTCAGGTGCGCCCTCTATCGGTACAACGGCGTAATCTAATATTCTGGTCATATCTTTTCGTTTTATTTCCTGTTTCCTAGTTTCAGCCTTCCTTTCCAAGATTTATCTACTTATCTCGGTTGATCATTCTGAATACTGATTCTAAACAGTCTAATTGACATCAAATGCCTTCTTCTGGCGTTATCGTAGCGCAGACTTATCCTGTTCTTTAATGGGCCGGTTGTCGACTACTCGCCGCATAATTAATAGTTTGTAAACGCAGCGTCGTACTCTTGTGGCTTCACTTGTGCGGCAAAAACTTGTTTGGGGGTATCATAAAGCATTCGTTAGCGAAGCGGCATGCAGTTTTCGGCTGGCAAAATACACCGGGGATGAAAGGGGGTGGGAAGGAAGTACGGCAAAGACGGATATTGTTAAGTACCTTTCAGGGTAGGTCCGGACAACTTCCTGACTATATGGACACCTCTCAGTGGGTTTCGATTTATTGTGTGTTATATAAAAAAAAGGCAAAAATGTCAGTCTCTACAACGAACATTTGGTCATGTTCTTGAACAACTTTATTTTCTAGGGGTGTAATAAAAAAAGCAGCATGAAATCAAGCCTTTTCTCAAGTTTAAAGACAATTTTCTTCTTCCTGTTCGTTTAATGGCTCTTACAATGGTACCAAAGCCACTAACGGGATATTTTTTTTTCTGAAATTATTTTAGTTGTCTTTATTTTATCGTGCATGGGACAGCCTGTAATATGCTGTGTTTAGAAATAAATAAAGACGTTCGGAATAAGAAACATTTCCATACCAGAAATTGGTTAATTTTTTTTTATCATAAAAACGATCTCACTCATTCAGTTTTCAGGCACTTTCAATACACTATCATCTCCTGTTTTTATAATATTAGTAATCTGAGCGTAAGAATTAATCTGCATTTTCAAATAACGTAGTTCGCTTTGTTTTTAAGCCTACAATAATTGCCTTAATTTGCTGTGTGCATTTCGATTTGTTTCGATTCCCATCTATGACTGGAGGAATTTATAAAGTTCCCTTCGCTGGAGGCTGTACTTATCGAATCTGTGGTGGAGGGAGTAGTATTTTTCCCTTGAGTTATTTCGGGTGTTTCCGGCCACATAACATGCACGTTGGCCCTTGTTGTATACACAACAAATAATGGATCAATATGGTCCATTCGTTCATGCGCATTAAACTCTACAACAGCAACAGCTTTTTATTACACACGTATTGACTATAGCTAGGTCATTCGTTCGCGCAAATGGCATTGCTTCCTCTCCCTCCCCAGTAAAGCATACCAATCAAAACTTAACCGAAATATGTTGCTTAATATAATACGGTTTCGATTCTCTAGGCAGTAATTCAGAGATAAAGCCTATAAAAGTCGATGATTTCACGAAGTGTTCCTTGGAAACTTTTATTTCCAGGATTCGTGTAACCTTCTTTAAGACTGAACTACATATTACATATTTATAAAATCTATCTCATTTTTTTTTACTGAAGTATTCATTACAACATTTGTAAATAAATTTTAACTGAAAATGTTAAAAAAAAAAAAATCGATGTACATTACAATATTTGTAAAGAATATGTATGGTTCAAAGAATAATCCAGATTAACAAAATAAAGTATTGGAAGAAATAATTATTTATAATAACAAAATAAAGAAAATCAAAATTTACAGAACCTAAATACAGTGCCCTTAAGATTTAAGGCAATCTTCACCTTTTCCCTAAGATGTGCAGAAAAAATCATGTGAAATTAAATTCAAACTAACTGTTTACGAATGCTCACGTTATATATTCTAAACTCTAATAATGATTGATGTACATTCCTGCAGTTTCCTTCACAGCAAAGTTTTTTCAAATTTTGTCTTGCATTAATGCAGCATTTTTCTTAGCCTTCTTTTTTAATTAAGAACGAAATATATCAAAGTAACTTTCCTGCTTCATTATTTTTGTGTTTTGCATTTGAATCAAGTGCAATAGATACCTTCCGTCTCTGAGTTTCTTAAATCAATCACCAAGATTGATTTAAAGATGGTTGGTCATCTGTCATCTAAGAATGAGTGAATATCGGATTTATCCATTACAGATTTCATTTTTCTAGCAGGTTGATATTTTGAACCATTTGTAACCTAGAAAATAAGACCTTTGTGCGTAGCTGTAACTGCATCGTATACATACATTAGTTAAAAAACAGAACGGTTGATATTTAGCAACAGTAGTAGCTCATACTTTATGGCAGAAGTCGTTTTTTGTTACTGATCTACTCCGCTCACAGTACGTCTTGTTGACATTAGAATAAGAATTATCCTAATTAAAGAAAAGAAGTGAAAAAAAAAAAAGAAAACGTTCCCATATAATACTCTTATAAAAAAAAAGTGTAAAATGCAATTATTAACTATCCTTTCTTTAGAATATATATTTTTTAATTCACAAACTGTGCTGTGGTATAGGAAGGACAAAATGAATACTGAAGTGAATTTTAAATAAGAAAGAACACCGTGTATTGCTTGGCTACAGGAAATATTAAAAATATGATTTCTGGAATCTCTTTTGTTTTTTTTAGGAACTAAGAGAAGAAAGCGTATGAGAATAGAGAATTAAATACAAAATATACTGAACAGAAAGTGCGCATATTTTAATTATTTCAAGCATCATTAAAATTTTAGAGATTTCCCATTACTTAAAAATGTATCCATCCCGTGTTCTTTTCTTATTATAATAAGAAAACTCCCTCGTATTCAAAGGGGGTGTGGGGGGGTAAACTTTCAATATTCTGATTAATGTTGCTCGAAAATTATTAAATGTGAATTACAGCCCCTATTGGTGAGGGATGTAACGTTTAATAGATTAAATTAAAAAATAATAAATAAATCATATTTATTTTTAACGTTAGGACTGAAGTCGTGCGTTTGTGTGCATTTTCAAAATAAATTTATCTCGCGGTTCATTATACGTTTTGAAATGTTTATGAACCGGATTTTTAAATTCGGGGTATCGTTAAAAAGCCTGCATTTCAAAACTGTCTAACAGAGATGTTGAGAGATGTTGTGGCCTTTTGCTCCGGTAGGTCATCTCGAACTGTATGCATCCCCTTCATGAATGGCACTTACTGTCAGATCTTATTCCGGGTACAACGCAATATCATTTTCGTATTCCTAATGGCCGGGTTTAAGCACGTGACTAAGTCTTACGTAGGCAGCTTCCCTAAGAGGAAGGCAAGAAACAGCACCCAGCAACAAGAAAGTACCGCGTCCCGAGAGGGGAATGGCCTCAGCATGAACTAGTTCATCCCTATCTCTGGGTCACCAGGAGGCTCGCAAAGCTCTCCTACGGCTGACGGGTTCTGGACTGGAAGTACGTAACAGCGTAATCTAACAGTAGTTTCCGCTCTCGTGTGGCTACAGGAAAATTATACCGATAAGAAATAAAAATGACAAACTTCCTCAAAAACGACTAGCTATGATTAAAATATTTTCCCGTTCTGCATTGCTAGGTGACAGATCTGCTTAACTTCTGTCTTCATAAAACGGAAATGTTCATCTGTTGTTGAGGCTAACGTTTTCAATTTAATATTCTTTATATCATTAAAGGCGATAATGTATCGGAGATTCCAGGCAGGGCCACTTTTTTGTGTCCTAAAATGACTTTTTGAGCGTGAAATTATTTATACGCGTATCTTATCATATATGTTATCTTCGCCTTTTGAATTTGGAATTTGTGAAATACGCTATTTTAAAATGAAATTTTTCATTTGACATAGACACCAATTTGATAATATATGAAAAGTAACTGAATAGGCCAAACTTAAACAAGCCAAAAAAAAAATGAAAGAAAATTAACGGATCAACAAACTAATATTCTTATTCCAAATGGGAGATATATATATACACTTTTTGACCTCGTGGATTGTTTTAGTAACAGATTTCAAATACTTTTTCTTAAGTTAGTTTAAGGTTAACTTATTGAAAGATTCGCCTGAACTGAATTCTCCGCTAATTACACAATTCAATGTCAAGATAATTATACGTTATTCTCTTCTTAATATGAAGCTATTGTGTTGTTATGCAATTCATAACATGACCCCTATTGAAAGTAGGGTTTTAGTTCACCTTTAGATAGTGAAAGAGACCTGTGCGGTGAACTTGCTCTTGAACGTCCAGGAAAGAGAACTGTCTGACACAGAATACACGACGATTTCACTTATTTAGAAGAATTGAGTGAAAATAAAAAGTTCATAACTGGTACAAGATAAAAATGCTGAAAAACTGCTGTTCGACTTTCTTGATGTTTAAGTGGGCACGGGGCCCCATTTACGAACTGGAAATGCTTCGATATATTCACACCTGTAACAGATTCTCACTAATATCAAGGTCAGCTACTCAATCAATGGACGAAAGTTCGTACACCCCTTTTCTTCATACGTGAGTGCACCCGGGACTCACTGCAGTGATGCTGACATTAATTAACGTTTGTACTACCTTGAAGCACAGTCGTGAACTTTTCGCTGCCGTCAGATTTGCGTATGGCCTCTTTACCACTGACCATGGGATTTTATGTTACACTCAGTTGTACGATGCAAACGATATTAAATAAAAATATAAATAAACGATAAAAACTAAATATTTTTAAATGTAAGAATATAAGATATAAGGACGTTAAAAGGATATAACGTTCTGGGAATAAAAGGCTGAAATTTCGCAGGTATAATGCACACACAGCCCTGTATATCCTCAGGTGCTAATGCCTATGCAAACAATAACAAGTGTCCCACTTAGCATTCTGCAATGATGATTTAAATCATCATGGCATAAAGCTGCAAAAGATCTTTTTTAATGCGGTAAGGCATCCTCTCAGTGCACTGGAGGCCAAACCCCCCTAAGTGCTGCCTGATTACAAATAATATATGGTGGTCGTGTTTCTTGAGGGCTTCTGTGATAGTATAGTGGTTTACTTCTCACTCGTTTGGAGAGGTCTGGGTTCGAGTCGATGACTGGAGGAATTCCTAAAGTTCTCTGCAGTGTGTGTGTGTGTGTGTGTGTGTGTGTGTTATGGTAGTTTAGTGACGCATAAGCTACACTGGCTATAGTGCGCCTAGTTCTCTGCAGTAAGCTGGTCTCAGCCAGAGGGGTACGGTTAGCCCTTGACTACACAAGTGTATAGCTATAATACACACATACACACAATGGAGCAGTACCATCTAAGTCGCCGATGCACCTAAAAACCTTTAGCAACAACTCGAACGTAAGAGCTAGTTATTTGTTTTGCAGCGCACAAGAACCTTTGACTGTGAAATATCTTAGTATATTTACCATTCACTTACTTGGCAATGCTCTTCAAACAATTGACGAAGTTCGTCATTCATTCGTTTTCTTCTTCATGTTTTTAATTTAATTCGATCTCTTTTTCATGACAGACATTATTTATGCAGTATTATTTAGATAAATATTTCAGGAAAATACTAAATACCTCTTACTTACAATAACAATGCATTTTTTTTTTATGTAAAATGTCAAAACTTTTAAAATATGATATTAGAAAACGAAATGCATCAGGTACATTGTGTGTGCGTAACTTGTTTTAAAAACCGGATGACAAGCAGAATTTATTAGATTTGCTTCTCTGAATAAGATATGTTTGATTCACTTACACTTTTATGTTACATAAATTTTAATTGCCCACCAAGGCCCTTTAGGGATTCAGGATTTCTAATCTTGATTTCGTTTAGGGATCCAGGTTTGTGAAAATACAAAACAAATATAAATTTGACATAAATGTATTAAGGATAGAAGTTTTTTACGCATACTTTTGAGAAAAAGTTTTAATTGAATATAAATATTTATATTCTTTTTCCGTTGTATAACGTATATATTGAATTTTAAAAATTGCACGATGAATTTATTGTTATTAACGTAAATTTTGTGCGAAGGTCTATACAACAAAAATTGTAAATTCAGTTTGGCACTTAAATAAACAAAACAAAACAAAAAATGTTGGATGGATGGATATACGCAATCCTAAAGTTTTTTCTTGCTTACAGTAACTCGGATGTGAAACTGTAACCCAACTGAAAGAACATAATGTAGAATACATAATGGATTTCGATGCCGACTCAAGGAAATAGAACAATAAGCAGATTTCATAAAGGAATTACCAGCGCATTATTGAGATCATACATGTTTTTATCCTCAACTGGAAATTTTCTTTTTCAGTAAGTTATAACCGAACATCTACCACGAAGACAGACTGTTATGTCTAAGTTAATTTGGACTTTTTTCGCCAAATGAATCGAACGTCTATGGAATTCAATTAAATAGCTATAAACACATTTCTGACTGTGTCATTGACAGGAACACAAATGGTTATGGATCTGTAAATGGAAGATACCAATTCCTTTGCGTATCCAATGACATTTGCCGAGTTTTTTGATTATCAAGCATTACGGTGAAACCAGCTTCCAAACACTAATGATTTTTTTGTTAAAGACCATAAAAATAATTCAATACAAAATGTTTGTCTTGTAGAGCCAGAGGAAAAGGCTCATATTTTATTTGTTGTTTTTAATTTTATATGTTATCACACCAACAGTTGAAGTACGTTACGAAATAGCAAAAATCTCTTCTGAATGATTTCCACGTTTGTAATAACATTAATTGTGTGGTTTAATTATAGATTATTACGGATAACGTAATGTATATATAATATTCATAAAGCTGATCCAGGACATTTTTCGTGTCCTGGATCAGTGATCATTTGTGCCTATTTGTATTTTAAATTTATTATGCTGCATATTGTATGCACAATAAGAATTAGGGAGAAAACCATTATATGAATATTGACTTTTATAATGCGTCGCATCACACAGAACTGATTCAGCATCAAAATCGAACAGTCAGATGGTTACTGGCCGTGTTCCAGAACACGTGCACTTTTCATTTTGTGTATTAAGTTGATCGCAGTTTCAAAATATTCCTTTAAATAGCCATTTTCGCTGTTTTGCTGTCTAAATTAAAAGTAAAATTATATTCAGTTCTGTGTTCCGAATCCTCTGCATATTTTGCTACTCATGATGTATTTCTAAGATAACTGTCAAATTTCCTTCATCTTATGCAGAAATTGATTGCACTGAGTTTGGAACACTGCCAGCTGTTAGGTGACCTTCGGAATGCTCAAGGCTATGTGTTTATGCGCTAAAGATTGTTTAGCATTCGAAGAAAACTGTGTCGTGTTACTGCTTTTAATTATCATTCTATTTTGTAACTGAGCGTAGAAATATGAAAGGTATCTAATCCAATAATTCTTATATCTTTGACTTTTATAAATGATGCAGAGGTTTTGACACCTATCAAAGAAGTGCTCCAAAGAAAACTTATATGCATCAATGGAAGATTTCAGTTATGGAAATCATATCAGGACTACTGTATACGATGATAATTGATTTCCCTCAAGGAAATTTATTTAATAAACAAACTGCACAACTTTTATTTATGTATTTATCAGGAGTCCTCGTTGCAGATCAAATCGATTAAGTTTATCCACATATAATTGCATAGGAATCTGTTCCCCACTGAGGCATATGCTTGCAAATCAACGGGAGTAGTGAACACAGTTCCTTACTAGAAAAAGTCCATTGCATAAAACTTTCGAATTTAACTTTTTTCATTCTTCTGACGTCTAGAAGAATGAAAACTGGGAGTAATTAGAAATTGCAATCTAAGATCTTAGTTTAAATTCTTCGAGGGTTTATAAAGGATCCATCGACCGTACTATTAGTATTTCAAGAAAACCAGCGTGAAATGATTTTTTAAAATCATTTCAAGCTGTGCTCCAGTAGAACCTTATGGGCTGACTTTGCTAATTTGAAACGTAAAGCAACAAATAATAAAGATTTCCGATTATCTTTAATTATAGCTGATTTGAAATGCATATGGTCATTAGTGTTCTTTTCCTTTTGTCGCCCTACTGTGGCTACACAGTGTCTGTAACCTCTGTCTTTTTCTCCGCCTTGCAGAAAAGGCATGGATTTCTACGGAGACAAGAGGAACATTTATAGGGCTACTCACACATCGCGGACAAGTTAGTTGCTGTTGACGAGAGATGCGATTTTTTTATAGAAGTTCAGGTGAATTGGGCTATTTTTGAAAACAAACAAATCCACCATAGAATACACGCAATACAGAAGCATGTGCCGATACCTCGTGGCCTAAGCTACTTTACATTTTTTTTTAAGCAATTCAATTTCTCTCACCCATTTTTGAAAGTCCTCATGAGTAGCACAGTTGGTAGGATCACCGTACTCCCCACACCGGGTGGAAGAGACTTAAGTTCCGAGTCCTGTCGATGACGTGAGGAATTTTATGGGGCTTTGTGTTTTCATAACGTGGCTAATTTAGTTCGTCTCAGGCGAGGGTAGCATGGTTTTTTCCCCTCAGAAACTTGGGTTTTTCATCCAGCAAACAGAAAATCGACCACAGAACACACGCAATTTAAGACAGCATACAATGGGTAATATAGCCTTATTCACTGATACTCCTAAAACCCCACTACAAGAATAACATGCAAGAACCCATTTTTTTTTAAAATGTTATAAAAAATGTTACTTTTTTCCCTTTGCAACGCCAAATAAGAATATTAAGCTCAGTTTGGCTGTGATTGTGTGGATTCAGCGTTATAAATGGTCCTGACAACTTCCCTCTTTTCAAGGCCAAAAAATCAGCAGTCCTTACATTATTGAGGTGTTGCATCACACTTTCAATGAAATCATTCAAAAAGGTACTCTCCTCTGTATATGGAACAGCTACATAGTCAGGTCCATTCCCAAAATAAAGAAACCAAAAAACCCCAAAGACTATAGACCCATAGCCATAAGTTGCACCATCTTGAAAATTTTTGAGAAGACCCTTCTCTTGGCTCTCACCCAACACTGCTTCGAGCATCATCCTCTGCACCTACACTCCGTCTTATCTAGAAGATCAACCGTCATAAATCTCCTTGAGACCCTTTTCCGGATGCAGAAAGCTCTCAACAATAAGGAACAGCTCGATATTATCTTCCTAGACATATCCGCAGCTTTTGGCAATGTCTCGATAAAGGCTCTGGAACAAATTTTATATTTCTACTTCAAAATACAAGGCAATCTCCTGAAGATTTAACATCCTGAAGGAAAGACGCTTCATAATCTGTAATGACGATTTTATTGTCCATTACTCCATTTCGTAGGGAGTGCCACAGGGAGGCGTTCTCTCCTCACTGTTATTTGCTGCAGCTCTGAAACCATTTTTTGCATTCCATAAAGACAACTTTATATTCCCGATGACCTGAAATTCTTCGTCAAAGCTAAAGATCTACAAAAAATTAAGCAATCAAATCAACAAGCCAATAACACAATAAATGAACTGGAGCATTATTGGACTACGTTTACATCCAAGAAAATCTGCCCAGATGACAATTACAAAGAAGAAGAGCAAGAACAATATTCTATGCTGGTTAAGTGGATGCGAAGTTCCAAAGGTTAAATCACACGTAGACCTTGGCCTAAAATGGGATGAGGGACTAACATTCTCTGAACACTTTGATTACATCAAAGCTAAAACATAAGCAGCGCTCTGGGCTGCCAAATAGGAGTTAACTGGCATTAGAAACCCAGGTCTTGTTAAAAAGTATATCTTGAAATGTATACTTCCCATCCCACTGTATGCTTCACAGATTTGGTCCTTTGCCCAACCAAGCAACCTAAAAGCTTTCCTAAGTATTGAATACTGGCTCTTGAGATGGCTGAACAGGATCTTGAATCACCCATTTACTATTTCTAGAGCCATCCTACTTTCCAGTCTCAACATTCCTCCCTGGAAAAAGACAATTAACACAAGAAACATTTTCACATTAATTCAACTGCTAACGGGAAGATTAGACGCTCCCAGTATTGACGGCTTGTTTCACTCACGTCTAGAAGCCACCAGGATTGCTGAAACAAGACATCCTCTTCAAAGCAATTTTAAAAATCTGGACAGCCTAAGTCGCTTTTTTTCCAGAAAACACAATAGAACTCTTCAATCAACTAAGAATTGAACCGGAAAAGCTCTGTAATGAAAAAGCCTACAGATTGCAAGTCTTTCCTGACTCCTGTCGTCTCGTGCAACTGTAGTGCACAGCCACTCGGCTCAAAAACTGCATTTAATTTTGATCCCTTTTTAACTATGTATTCTCGGTATTCTAGATGTCAACCTAAGATGTGAAAATTTTAAATATTTTATGATGGTCGAAGATGCCAAAAATTTAAATATTCTATTAAAAAATCATAATTACTCGTGTATTCCAAAATTTTGTTTTCAACCTTTCAGGGCGGACGTCCCATGAACTTTGTAACCTTTTGCTAATAGGTCCGCTTCACACCTTAGAATGTAACTCTCACCCTTCTAGCCAATGGCTGTCCCAGGGTTGTCTCTTCAACGCAGAAATAAATTGATAATAATAAAATAATTAGAATACACATTTTTGCGGCGTCACGTACATTCGAACACGCGGAGTACCAAAGTCTTGGACAGCACGTTGACCATTCGTGTACGGTCGCCTTGTTTTCTGGCAACAAAACCTACTGCATGCAATATTTTGTTACTTTTCATTTTTTCAAACCACTGTGCTGGCACGTTACAGGATTGCTATTAATGCTGTCATTTCATCTCCCGAGAGATCACAAATTGATCTTAGAAACAGGGAAAAATATTATTAATGGGTTTAGTAATCACACTAAACGCTGCATTCGCATTACACACGAATGGGTAGGGAGGAAATAGGAACTCGCGGCAGTCAGACTTCAGCTGTACGAAGCTTAGGTTGAGAGACGTGTTTATTAATTGTACATTAGGATCGGAAGAGAGCGAGGGGACTGCTTAGTGTCAGCTGAAGTGGAGAGCCTCTTTTCCTTTTCAAGATATGGATGGTGATAACGGTAATAGCTACGTGACCGGTAAAAAGTTTCATTTATTACTACAATCGGTAGTCCATATTAGCTCAGCTAGGCTTTAAGTTGCCTATTTCACTTTTTCATTCCTTTCAATTTCTTATTGAAATATGGCGTTGTCTACCTCAGCTGTTTCTAGTATTGTACAGGGTGTTCATTTTATCGCGGACAACGATCAAGGTGACGTGTACACATAATAACGGAAATACAAGTTATCAGCATAGCAGCGGGCTCTGATGTGTTTGTCTGTACTTTCAAATTATTATTTTTTAACTTTAGTTTAAAGGTGATGTTGTAATTGTGACTTCCTGTTCAGATGCACTCTTTGAATACCTTAAGACTCAGTTGTACTGGTCACTGTCTTGTTTCAGGCTATTAAATCGAAATAAAGACAATCGTTAGAGACATTTTAGAATGTCCTTATATGTGCTATAGATTTTGTTTGGGTCGGAAGGTAAACAAAAATGTCACTGAGCAACACACACACACAATGTAACCCACTTTCCTTTCAAAATTAGACGAAAAACAAAACCTCACACAGGCGAAAGGCCTGCATGAGGTTTTGATATATCAGATTTCAAAATTATCGCCACGAATTTCCCTGGAATTGCACAACAAATAAATGACACTTCCCATATTATAAGTTTTTATTTATTTACAATGTGGTGCATCGTAAACCACACAGGCCGCTGTTTGGATATTATTGCCTTCTTATTGACTGGCGGCTAGGCATTAGTGCAATATCTGATATCCCGCAAGTGTTTGCCACAAAACATGATTATGAATACTCCAAATAAAAACTCAATATTTTTCAATAGATTTTTACTTTCTGATCAATTTGACTCGTGGAAGATCGATTTCTTAATTCAGCTTTAAGAATAATGCATTTAACTCACTCGGTTCCTCTTCCACAAGGTTCAGAAAAATTTGATGGATTAACGAATAATGATGAATATTTTATTATATCTACATCACTGAACATATCTTGTGGTTTCAGCACACTGTGGATTGATACGATTTGTATTCTCGTTACTGAGAAAACAGTGCCAATACTAAACTTATTTAACAATTAAGATTAGAGTACCTCTCTGGCTTATTGGATTTATTCACCCTTCCCTTGGGCCTTTGATTCCTAGAAAGGATCAGATTCGAATCTCGTTGATGACGGGAGGACCCTATTAAGACACTTTCAAGTGAGCCTTGTTTATTTGGTGTCAGCTGGAGTTATAATATTTGTCCCCGTTATTTTCCTTTCTTTTTTATTGTTTTTATTAGAAACTATAGCATTTTTACGGTGTATGGGTTTGAGGTTGGGAACCTCCCCCTTTCTTTCAATATGCAAACCAACTTCAGAATAAACACAGGTTAGACAATTACACATTCCTTTCGGGAGTATGCCCTCCCGGTAGCACGGTGGATATAACCTTTTCATGTGTACTACAGATTCCAACTCGCGCATTTCCCCCCCCCCCCCTCAAACCGTGTGAAAAACACCCTTGTTCGAATCCATTACGAGAGGAATTTTATGGGCGATTTTACAATGTGGCTGAATTGGTCGATCTCAGGAGCGAGGACTGCATGATTTTTTCATCCGGAAACTCTGATTTTTTTCCTGCAAATAGGTAAATGGTAAATGGCAAATAGGTAAATTATTACAGAATTACAGAAAAATAAGGCTGCATGTAATTCTCTAAAGTATTCAATGATAATGTGGTTATGAATACTATCACCAGCGAGCAAGACCAACCCATCAAACAAAAAACAAAGGGGGCTGGGGTTACATGAAGGAGTCAACATTTTGGACGACATTGCTACCGATGTCGAAGAAAGTGATGCTAGGTATAATCACCTTATGAGAAGAGAGGACTTCACATGAGAACTTGGCCAGCTTGTGGTTAACAACATGTGGAACGGAAGGACTTGGGAGACAAAAGTTGAAATGGAATGATGAAATCAGTTTTATTCACAGAAAAAAAGAGGGCAGACTGGGAAAATATAAAAAGGATTGGGAAATCCTTCTAGCTAAGGCTATCATATTCATTTTCATTAATAGAAGGCTATCAATTGAAATGGATATGGACAAAGAAGAAGAGAATACATAAATCACATACAACTGTATGTCCTTAGTGGTGCAGAAAAGGAGTAACGAGTCATAAGCTCTTTTAGGTATAGCGGGACTCGATCCGAGAGAAACACTGGAGGAGGTTACGAACTGCTTGAAATTTATAGCTTCAATTTTTAGGTGGAATGGGGTATGATCCCTTTAACTTCCGAATAGGCCCCAATACATTATGTTTTCCTTGAGAACTGTGTTTATAAATAAATAAAGTTTAAATACCCTCCCACGAGGGAGTCTTCTTTCGTTATTCCTGTTTGTGCTTCATCAGAACATATTTCCCGATAATATTAACTTGAGAAATTGGCTGACAACAACCATATATCTATCAACTAGATTTTTTTCCCTGTCCCATATTTGAAATAGTTCCACAATCCTGCATAACCATAAATACAATATTTTGTAAAAATAAATTGGGTCTACGAAGATTAGCTGATGTATCCAGCACGGCTGAAATACTAGTGTATGAAACCAAATGTACAAAACAATTAACTTTTAATTTGTTTTTGTGTATCTTCCACAAGTAAAGCATTTACTGTGTACTTCGACAGAGTATTCATGGAACGAAAACTTTCAGTTAACACGGAATACACTGAGACATTTTCATATAGTTTCTGCATAGTAACTGACACAAGAAGAGAGTTTCATAGTTTTCTTCTTCCAGAAATTTGGCGTTTTTCATCCCGAAAAAACCAGAACGCTTGCGATACAGCATAACATTAAACATGATACACTGACGCTTCATGATTTTTGTTACCTCTGAGAAAATTTTAAACCACCTGACCCAATAATTTCCACTACGTTAATAGACTGGTTCTAGAAGGGTACATGAGATGAGGTAATGCAACCGGTTTAGTGCGGTAGACAAAACGTCGGATTTTATTTTATTTTTTATTATTTATTATAATAGGTGTTCTCTGCCAAAAACTGGCATCCTCACCATAAAATACAATACCGTACCTAGAGCCATAGATACATGACTCCACTTATATAATATACATAAATACACATAAACATATATACATATTTAACACACAGATCCAGTTAGTCCAGTCCAGTAAAAGACGCTCAGAAACTACAACCCTTTTAAATAGTAAACTCACTAAAACGCCGTCAGTCCATCAATTACAAAAAGTGCCATTGATGAAGTTCAGACTTAACGAAGATGCCACAAGAAAGAAGAATTCACGTTAGCTGACTTAATTCAATGAAGTTCAAAAGAAGAAATGAGTTCACCAAAGATGTGCTCTCCATATGAGATAGGTCTTGGCAGACTGTAAACATATTAGCAGCAAGTCCAGATAAACCAAATTAAGTCCACCCATCTTCAGCAGTTCATCAAGTATATATGATCACTAAATCAGAATATAGTCCAAGCTGAATATAGTCCACAAAACGATATAAAGTGAGTTGATATTCCGTGCATGGTTTCTGTGCTGGCTACGAGACCTCTAGCTCCGGTTCTGACAGGAATTGCCTCGTCGAGCCGAACCGATTATTGTAGTTGTTTGTAAGAATCTAAAGAATTACAGTGATTGCTTACTCCAAACCCGTGGCTGTTTAGTAGCATTGGTATTAAGATTAGTAGTGACAAATGATGTAAGAAAGCTTATAAAGTATCAGCCAAAAAAAAAAAAAAAAAAAAAAACCTACACATTTCACCCATCCATACCCTACACATTTCACCCATCCATACCTTCCAAGAATTTATCTAGTTTTTTCTTGAAATTTATTCAAACCGCCCACTTCCATAACAACAGATGGAAGTTTATTCCAACAATCAACCACCCGCTGGGTGAAGGCAAACTTTTGCACATCTCTCCTGCAACCATTATTCCTCAACTTGAATTTATGCCCCCTCATGTGTGCGGTTTCAGCGAGAGGAAGAATACCATAAATTTAGTTTACTCAATCCATTCAAGACCTTAAACACCTCAATAAGATCTCCCCGGAGGTGCCTAGGCTCCAGAAATGAAGCCTTTCTTGGTAAGAGCACCCTTTTGTTCCCTTCATTAATCTGGATGCCGTTCTCTGCACCCGTTCCGTTAGATCTATAGCCTTCCTAAAGTGAGGCCTCCAGACCTGTATTCAGTACTCAAGATATGGCCTAACCATGACCTTGTACAAAGCAATAATCGCCTCCTTCTCCCTGCTAGCAAAGTTTCTCTACATCATTGACAAAACGCTATGAGCTGTCCTGGTGGCCAGTCTGCACTGCTCAGAAAAATTCATATCTGACCGCGCACCCCCCCCCCCTTCGGGACTTTTAATTTTCCACTACCCTGAGTGTAGTACCACATTGTTGATATGTTAATCTGGGATTACTGCTACCCATGTGCAGCATCTTGAATTTTCAATGTTAAACTTCAACTGCCATTTCTCAGTCCATCGACTTAATTTTCCTAGCTCTTGTTGAAGTAGCTCACCGTGATTATTGTCATTAATCACCCTGCCAACCTTTGTATCATCTAAAGGCGCCTCCGTAGCCAGGTGGGCAGGAGCAGCAGTGTGTAGCACACGCTTCTTGATTAGACTGGGGTTCGAGCCCGTGACCACCAAATATGGAGGATGCGGAAAGTTCAGGGAATGACCACCGCATATCCCTGGAGCAGTGTGGCCTTAGTTGCTAATGCTCCTAAAAACCAAATAACAAACAACAACAAACAGTATCTTCTAAAAACTTCGACAATAAGCCTGATATACCTTCACCAATGTCATTAATAAATATTTAGAACAGCAATGGGCCCCAGCACTGAACCCTTGGGAGCTTCGCTAATAACATTAGTCCACGAAGAGCAGTGCCCATTGGTAACCACTCTCTGTCTTCTTTCACTTAACCATTCCTTTATCCATAGCAGTACTTGCTCTTAATGAATAAGCGATGAGGCAACGAAGGCAGTGAGACTTCATATTGCGTGTATCCTGTGATCGGTATGTCTTGTTTTTTTAAAGCCCGAATAAATGCGGAGGGGCGATGAATCATGGAAGCTTGCATTAGGCCGAAAAACGCTGCGATAATGTCAAAAAACTTTACAAAAGTTACTCCAGTTAAGAAGAAATTCAGACCCAATTTTTTTTTTTTTTTTCCATCAAATTGATCTTAACCTCTTCAAATGATTCGAAAGAGTGGAGTGGGTTTCTTTTTTTTTTTTTTTTTTTAATGTGGCAGATATGAAAATTGGCTTGTTGGGTAAAACTAGGCGAGTACGGTTTATATTCCAATACTGGTATAATTTTAAATTATTATTATTTTTTTTGTCAAAAATTGCCTTATTGAAAAAAGAAAAGTATTACTACTTATTGAAAGATTATATGTGTGAATTTGCATTGTCATGATCCAAATTATGCTTGTCCGACCATGGTCCTGGGATCTTTTTAAATAAATGCATTGTCCTAATTGTTCCAGAACAATTAGGACAATGATGGAGTACTTGGTTGAATCTTTCTTGTTGATTATCAGATTCCTTATGGGTATTTCCTTTGATATCGAAAAGGGATATTAATGCAGTTTCCACAGCTCTACAATGGCAACACTGAAAAGACTTCCATCAACGTTCTCAGGCGAGGCAGAGATGCTAGATTTTGTCAGAAGCAGAAGATTTTAAAAGTAACCACAGCGACTAAGGGTTAGAGTAGTTTTGTTACAAGAATCGGTCTTGTCGCTTATTTGTTGCACCTTATGTTGTCATCATTGGATATTGTTAGTATGTTTACATATGATGGTTGTTATGGAAATCACTTAGTTGTCACAGACGCATTTATTGTTGTATATCTCATAATGGATTTGAACAACAGTGGGTTATGGTTACACATTGACTGCTTCCTTGAAAGTACACGTTTTATACCATATCATTGAACCACACTGATGTTTTTGATATATTCCTCTTGAACAGATGTATAGATGGTTCATTGGGACTCCCAAGTTCAGATTCTAGTTAAAAGTCTTTGTTTTATCCTCAAATCGAGCATTCAACAGCAAGCTTCATGAAACTGTTTGAAAGCGTTCGTTCAGTTCAGGGAAAGTGTGTAAATCACTTGGGAATTAAGAGTCTTCCTTTGATTTCTAGAGCAGCCATCCTGCATACCATAATGAGGGGTTCATTTATCCAAAATTCTCATTTGCAATGGTTGCCGTTGCAACCTGTAACTCGTCAACCCACAAAGGTGTGGGTTTGCGAGTTACCTCGGTGAGACATTATGCCACCCCAGTTAGTTGCTGTAACGGTAGTCCGAGTTACAGATAATCACTCCTTCGTATGAAGATACTTTAAGTGGACGTGGTTTGTCATGTTGAAAAATCTAATTACGAGGGTAAGTTTGATACTCCTTGGTGGGAGAGGCCACTCGATCGACTTAGAAATGATGGGCGTTCACTTCAGCTTTCTTCAACTAGTCTGCAACTACTTTCAGAGCAGAAAGAGCATTTTTGTTTCTAGGCATCAAACCGTCTCCAGGACCGTTATCCAAGGGTGTCTCCAAGGTTCACTCTCGTACCCTAACTTCGAACACAGTGCATGACAGCTGGTTCCTCCATAATTTTGATAACACACAGTTGTATACGCCCCTGACGTCACCATTTTTATTTCAGGCAGAACCTGCTCTGTACTTGAGACTCAGGCTTAATTTGTTCTTGCTGAGCTCTGGGAGTGGATTGATGCTAACAAACTACACATCTCACGACCTACTAAAAATTGGAGCGCCTCCGTAGCCAGGTGGGCAGGAGCAGCAGTGCGTAGCACACGCTTCTTGATTAGACCGGGTTTCGAGCCCGTGACCACCGAATACGGAGGATGCGGAAAGGTCAGGGAATGACCACTGCATATCCCCGGAGCAATATTGCCTTAGTTGCTAATGCTCCTGAAACCAAATAACAAACAAACAAACTAAAAATGGGTGTTTTTGAAAGGAAAATTTAACTATGGTAAACCACCCACAATAAAACTCAACAACATCTAAATTCCAATGGTACAAGAACTTAAATATTTAGTCGTCACTGCATATGTGGCAAAATTTAAAAGCTTTAGAGAACAACAAATAAAAAATTTTGAAGCAAGACTAGGAATTAAACCTTAGAACTAGAACTCTACGAATCTATTACAATATACAGACTTTGTGTGGAGCACAGTGGTTATAATCACTGTTCTCCCCACACAGCTAATAAAGGCCTGGGTTCAAATAAGGTGTTCTTCGAATCACCTTCAGTGATTCGAAGAACTTTTATGGACTTTTTCTTTTCACTCCGTGGCTGAGTTAGTGGGTCTCAGGCGAGGACAGTAAAATTTCCTACCTGTAAACTCTGGTTTATCATCCAGCAAAACAAGCAGAACCAACCTGAGAATGCACGCAATTCACGGACATTATACATACGGGTAGATGAGGTGATTCTCTGGTGGCTCTATATATATTCACACTATTTTAGCAGAATACACTATATTACTGGACTACACTTTTGTGTCCTGTAATGCTTCATTGCCAGAACTTCATTGTCGGGAACTGTATACCCGATTTTTGCTTAATCCTGAATGGGTTCAATCCTTGATTATGGCTTAATATCTGACTTAGATATTAAAAATTCACTCTTACTTCTGATGACCTTTTGCATCTTTTGGACCATACTTTACTGAACTTCACAACTCTCTGACTTGACTACTGAAACTCGCCTTTCCCCATTCGACTTGATACTAGACCGGACTTAACTGGTTCCCTTTTCTTCCAAGGACTGGACATGGTAACTTTGGGGACAAATGATATTAAACCAAATAATATTACACCCAAATGATATTAAACGTACCCAAATGGTACGTTTAATATCATTTGGGGACAAATGATATTAAACGTACACGATCTGACGATTTGTTGGAAAAATACAGGACCATGCTGAGGAAATGTCGCGAGCTAGGCCATAATGTCTATGTGTCTGCAATTCTGCCCAGACACGATAGGAGGGATTATACGTTAAGAGCCTTGTGGATTAACTCAAGACTTGAAGGAATCTGCAAGGCTTTAGGGGGTAAATTTCTATCAGCATGGCCCACACTTGTAGGTAGAAGGGATTTGTTTTGTAGAGACGGGATACATTTAAACAAAGGTGGTGCAAAAGTTTTTGCCAGTATTATTTAGGATACCTTAAAGGTTCAGGGATGACGAGAGAGGTAGCAGAAGCAAAAGGCAAAGGAATGGGTTTTAATTTCAGAAAAGGAAATTACGATGCCTTAAGGTACTACATGGCCTCTATTAACTGAGTAGATATCGCGCAGAGAATGAATACAATTGAACTGTGGTACGCTTTTAAAACATTAATCACAGATGCCTTGAATGCGTATTTACCATTAAAAAAAACTCCACGAGAAGGGTTCCAAGTTGGATGAATAGTGAAGTTGCCGCATTACTTGAGCAGAAAAAGGTGGCATGGAAAGGTTACAGAGCAATAAAAAGTACTGAAGCCTATAACAGCTACAAGGTGATGTGTAACAGAGCCACAGAAAAGGTTCGAGAGGCAAAGGCAGTTTATGAGAAATCACTAGCAAAGAGGGGGGGATAAAGAATTCTTCACATATATAAATGCCAAGAAGAGCAGGACAAACCAGATCGGACCTTTACGTAAGGGAAAGGGGATAGTTTTGTTTGTTTTGTTATTTGGATTTTAGGAGCATTAGCAACTAAGGCCATATTGCTCCGGCATATGCAGTAGTCATTCCCTGACCTTTCCGCATCCTCCGTATTTGGTGGTGACCGGCTCGAACCCCGGTCTCATCAAGAAGCGTGTGCTACGCACTGCTGCTCCTTCCCACCTGGCTACGGAGGCGCCATGGGGATAGTAATAAATACACCAGCTGCCGTTGCAGATGGACTCAACAGTTATTTTGCATCGATATTTACAAATGAAAAACGTTTTGTGGCAATGGGAAATTGTGGGAGCGAAGTTAAAAAATATGTAATTAATGATATTGAAATTTCGCAAGATTATTTAATGAAAAAACTTTCGAACCTACAGACCAGTAAGGCTCCTGGAGTTGATGGAATATACCCTATAATCTTAAGAGAGGCGGCAAGCGAGTGCATTGAACCATTGAGGCTAATTATGCGAGCATCACTAGATTCTGGGGAGATTCCCTTGGATTGGAAAAGTGCAAATGTATCTCCCATACATAAGGGTGGCTCTAAAAGTGAAGTTGGAAATTATCGACCTGTCAGTCTGACTTCAGTAGTAGGGAAAATCATGGAGGCAATGATCAAGGGTGGAATTCAGGATCATTTGGATCGAATTGAAATTCTCAAGGATACTCAGCATGGTTTTGTAAAGGGAAAATCACGTTTAACAAATCTGGTTCGCTATTTCGAAAGGGTCACTCACCAGCTGGATTTAGGGAATAATTTCGACATTGTTTATTTAGATTTCAGCAAAGCTTTTGACTCAGTCCCACATGAGCGGTTGCTTTATAAGCTGGAACAGGTTGGAATCACTGGGAAAATCCTTAGATGGATAGAAGGATGGCTTCAGGGCAGGATGCAGAGGGTTGTGATAAATGGCTATTCCTCAGATTGGATTGATGTAAGAAGTGGGGTTCCCCAAGGATCAGTATTAGGACCACCGTTGTTTTTAATTTTCATAAACGACATTGATGAAGGGATAGAGGGCGTGATGTCTAAATTTGCAGATGATGTTAAAATTGGTAGAGTACAAATGTAGCTTGTAGTTAATGATCACTGTCAAGCTGAGCTTCTTCAGAGAGACCTAGATAGACTTCAAGAATTGTCAGAAAAATGGCAGCTGTGCTTTAATCCAACAAAGTGTAAGGTATTACACCTGGGAAACAGTAATCCCAAAAAAACTTATTCACTTGGTGGAGTTCAACTAAACCGAGTACTGGAGGAAATGGACTTGGGTGTTACGATACGGTCAGACATGAAATTCTCTGAGCATTGTAAACAGGTTGCAAGGAAGGCCCATGGTGTCCTATCGATGATCTATCGAACTTTTGCAAGTAGAGATAGGGACGTGATAATCCCATTATATAAGGCTTATGTTAGACCACACTTGGAATACTGTGTTCAAGTATGGAGACCGCACCTAAAGAAAGACATCGAGTTTCTTGAAAAGGTGCAAAGAAGGGTAACTCGCCTGGTGAGATCGGCAAAAGGGCGTCCTTATGAAGAAAGACTTCGAATATGTGGGTTGCAGAGTTTGGAAACTAGACACCTTAGAGGAGATTTGATTGAGATGTTTAAGGCTCTTAGAGGCATCAGTAAAATGAATGAGGACAAAATTTTCAAGATTATAAATGATGCTAGAACTAGGGGACATAAATTCAAGTTACGGGGGGGAAATGTTTAGATTGGACTGCAGGAAGTTTTATTTTAGCCAGCGAGTTATAAATTACTGGAATAAGTTGCCTTCATGGGTGGTAGAGGCCGACAGTTTGGGGAAATTCAAAGGTCATCTGGATAGTACTTTAGGGTAAGGGAAGCTCATATGATGATAGGTTTAATTTCCTTTTTATTTATTTTCTATTTTCTTTTTTTTATTTATGAATTATTATTATTTAGTTATTTATTTTATTTATTTATTTTTATTTTTTTTGTTTTTATCATTGTTTTGTTCGGATTTTTTTTTTTTTTTTTTTTTATTGGCTGGTGCAGCATAAGCCATAGGCTTTCTTGCACCATGCGGCCGTTACTAATACTAATACTTTCTGGCTAATGGACGTGACCTAACCTTTTCTCTCTCTGGTCCCTTTAAGGATCGGGATTTGCTAGCTTCTTTAAGGCAGAATTTGTTTCTGGTACGACTGGTTCAGGTTCCTGGTGGTACGGAATTGCTGGCATCCATAATATAGTGTATGGTGTGTTTAGGGTCTAACGGCGCCAAGGGTTTCTCCCATCTCCGCATAGCATACATTGTCATGTGATACAGAACACTGTAGAGGCCGGATATTTTAGAGTGTTGTGTTATGTACGGTTGTTCATCTGACCTTTTAGCCGTTGGGCCCCTGATGGGGTCCACCGTTTGTTACACTATGCCCCCTGGGAAGCAAGTCAGGTAAACCAGTATTAGATATTTACTCTGGCATGTCCATCCACCTAGTTTCCTGAGATTTCGGTGGCTAAGACCTAAAAAAAAAAAACACTAGGATTGCGTTTGGTCAAAAGGAATATACAAATTAAAATTTTGGGTGTTGGGCTCTGTAAATTTACCTTCACCAGAGGGAAAAGAAAGGGTGGCGGGCGAGGAGCAGGGAACCGTCTCCGCTTCTCCCCCGCCGAGGGATAGGGAGTTAAAGTGAATCGCGTAAGAACACCGTATTCAGATCGCCAGGTGGTATTGGCAGTGGAGTTGAAGGTCAGAGCTCTTGTCCTGAGGTGTCACAGATCCCGGAACAGGTGCCATCCAGGAAAACTGGTGGAAGGACTAAATCAGGTAGGTTCGATGGTGGTGGTGGGAGAATCCTACTCCTTCCGAAGAGGCCTTGGGCGAATTTGGAAAATTCAGCATAGGTTTCCTCTGATTAGTGTATACCTTTTATTGGTGCGAGATTTTTTATGTTTCTTTCTCCTTATCCAAACAGAAAGCACAGTAGGTTCAATAGATGACCCGCAGCCTCACTGCAGGTTCGGGTACCGGAAGCAGCTTTACAGGTGACCGCTACTGCCTAGGAGTTAAATGGCTAGAAACGACACAAACACACATCACCCTCAGATCGAGCCTTTCCACAAGGTTCTTATATTATCACAGAGATGAACTCACGCTCAGGAGCCTCCTTACATATAATATACATGCCCTGTTCCCTCAGTGTCCCATAAAATAAGCTGCAACGCTTAGCCTTCCAGAAGCGGAATAAAATTTGCGGTGAACAGAGATGATAAATGTTTCCAGCCGTGCTTCTCAGTTTGATCTTAAGATCGAAGTGAAGGACCCATATATCTCTCATGGTGAAGGACTGTGATCACGGTCCCTCTGGTTGCTGCGTGAAGAATGCCTTTGATTCCACTCTTTCGGTCTTACAAATGCTTTTCTCAGCTTCAAATCATTTAATACTGTGTACCTCAGTAGAAAATACCGCCTTATTCAGAATGGCCATCAGCTGACGATCGTTCATGAGAGGATGAGCACGTACTTTCCATACGTTTCCTCGAAAACAGATACCGATGAACGAGCGGATCAGTCGGCATCTTCACATTTCACACTCTATCTCTTAAATTCAACACGCCACTTAATAATGGCTGAATATGTTGGAGAAGAATCCCCTAGTGTCCGTTGCATTTTGAAAAAAACTTATTGTGTGATTTTATTCTTTCAAAAAAAAAAAAAAAAAAAAGAAGTGTTATAGGACCAAACAAATTTGAGAATAAATGTTTTACCTTGATATTCTTCGTAAAAAAAATATTTTTAAAATAAAAAGACAGCTTTAGCCAATGATAATATTCAATATAAATACGCAAACAGAAATTTAATTTTTATTAATACTTACGAGTGAATTCCACTCTCGGTTTTCACAGTGATCGTAAGTGAAACAGAGCATGTGTGGCCCCATCAGTAACAATTTTTCCTATGTGGGGAGGCGTTGGTTCAAATTTCCTTGATGATGGAGAGAGGAATTTATGGAAATTTTCATCCCTCATTGAGTTAGGGGTCTCAAATGGAAGGAAGAACTTCCGTTACTACACTAATATAAATATTTGCACATTGTATAAATGAAAAAGATTTCTTGTGTATCTCTCAAGAAATGTGAAACTTAGATGAATATGCTGTTTTGTTCTTAATAATAGCTCGTTGCTCGCTGGCCCTTGGGAATAATTTATCTTTGGGGTGTTGCAATGTCATTACCTGTTTGTCTGAACATGCTTCCAATAGAAAGGTTCACTCGGTACATCATAGTCGATAGTTGTGTCACGTTTACCTTCTTAAGAATCTCTAACGAAGCGTATGTTACAACGGGAACAAAATCACTAACAGGAAATGAAGTAAATCTGAGATAGTTATTGATGTAAACTATTTCTTCTCTAAGGACTGTTATGGATCAAGAAATATTTCAAACGTTTCCTCTTATAATTTGTATAGCAGAAGCGAGGGTTCCTGGTGATATCAGCTTCACTAACGTATACCGCAAGTCCAAAAGGTTACGTAGTGAATATGTTGGGTACAGAACGCTGCATTTTCTAAAATTAAATTTCTGTAAAATCTACTTCTGCATGCTGATCTCAGAGAAGGTAATCAGATACACTGGATGATTGAGTGGAATTCCGTTTTACACTTTTTCTTCGGGAAAAGTTTGAAAATCCGAGGAAATCCTTGATGGTTTTACGTAGAGAATTTTCAAAACTTCATGGCGCTTTTTGAAAACAGTCCTGTGATAAGAATCATCAATAAAATTTGCGAAAGATTTCGTCGTGTCCTGTTATTTATTTACTTTTTAACGTCATTGTTTTATATTTTCTAATTTCGGCTTTCTTGTCCCTTTCTTTGCGGTCTTTTTATATTCCTTTTACTTTCTTGCCGGTTCCGATCAATATAACGAAAACGGACATGCCAAGAAGCAGTTCAGTCAAATTAATTTATCATCACTTAAATCCCTAGAAGACAGCTGGACAGGATCGGTATTCTCTGCCGAATTCTGTCTTCTAAAATGGGCCAACAGCAAACTCCACCTTCCCCCAGCTCTCAGATCAACGCAGTTAGCAGAAGCTCTTCAACTACGCAGGCTCCGGTCCTACATCGGAGAAAGAAGGCTGCTGTTCACCATCAAGATGGCCACCGGTAAAATTACAGAGCCGAACTTCTGGGATCACTGCTCTTGGCGAATTCTTTCCCCTTATCTCTGGTCTTCAGTACAGCTGCTAGCAAACCGTAACCGGCTAGTACTAACCGACAGATTCCTGCCAAAGCAAATGCTGCCCTCACTGGAAGCCATCGACGGGGACCTCCAAAAAGTGGTCAATAATAAAAAATACAGGAAGGGTATCCTCGTCGAACTGAAAATGTAAAACTGTGCTTTGTTAATAATCTGATGTAACTTATGTTTTTCTCATGTATCTTTTGTAAATATGTTTTGTAAACCCCTGGCACCACCATGCCGTGACGGGACTAATTGTATGTCTATCATTGCTGCAATTAAAGATTCTATTCTATTCTATTCTAAGGTTTCACGAGGTGTTAACTTAAAAGTTCATTTGTTTCACGAGCAATTAGCGAAACTTCGAACTTGAACTCACGAATCGTACAGTTGACCAAATACAACGCAGCACATTTAAATGCCAATATCTTTTTAAAAAACATCCAAAGTGTGCACGTGCGAGAACTACAGCGAACTACATTTTAAAGAAGACGCTTTTTCTGTGCTCACGTGTCCAGTTTTGAGGCTTCTTACTGTCACTCTTCACTGCATATAACTAAGATTAATGGATAATTAAGAAATCATCCCATAAGTAGAATAATGAGTTAAAACCGGGAATCTGTCTTCATTGTCTACTGGCTTCCCCAGTTTTAGTTTGGTTCATGGATTCTGCTGATGCATCTTTTGACCAATCGGCAAAATATGCAGATTATAATCAATAAAGACACTCTTATGATTAAGCCTACTACTTTCAGAAAAAGACAAGTACTTTAAATGAATCTCATAAGTTGCCATTATTATTTCGACAGTAAGTATTTATTTTCGCCAAGCACTTCTGCACCTATGCTGGTCATGCGTTGAAACCATTTCATTGTTATCAATTTAACATTAGTAGAGGCATATGAGGCAATTGTTGAGGAGGCTTCCATCCTGCAGTGGGTTGATAATGGCTGCACTTTACTTTTACTTTACTTATGAGGCAATATGGATGCATCATATGCCATTATATTTTGGCTGATGCAGGCTTATATAGCATCAGCCAAAAAAAATCCTTCTCATTTCACCCATTCATTCGCTCTAAACGTCTGTCCACTTTTTCCTTGAATTTATTTAACCTATCAACTTCCACAGCCATAGATGTAAGTTTGTTCCAGCACTAAACTACCCGCTGGCCAAAGACAAATTTCCTCACATCTATTCGACAACTGTCTTTCTTCAATTTCAGTTTATGCCCTTCAGGTTTGTAATCTGAGCAAGAGGAAGAATCCTATCATTTAGTTTGCTTAAACCATCCAAGGCCTTATACACCTCAATCAGATCACCTCGCAAGTGTCTAGTCTCCAGACCCTGTATTCATTCAGTTTGGTAGCTATCTGAGCAGGATCATCTACAGTCAAAACATCGATATCAAGTGGACCAATCTGATCCATCCTCTTCCTTTTAGGGTTTATATAAGTAAAGAAGTCTTTGCCAATTTGCATCCTTTGCAAAAGATATCTCATAATCTGCCATGCAGACATGAGTGTGTCACGCTGTTCCTTGAGATTCGAGGAAGGTGTAGGCCTACAGCGAACAGCACTTTCCAGTTCATCCTAAAGATGTTCAATAGGATTGAGATCCGAGAAACAGAGAGGGCCACTGCAGCAAAGAAAAGTCATTGTCATGTTCCTGGAACCATTCCATAGTAATTCGGGCTTTGTGCACCGGAGCATTAACATGCTGGAAGTAACCATCTGACTGAGGATAACTGTCAACATGGACGGATGCACTTGGTCAGCAACGATGTTTAGGTACGATGTGGCATTCAGACGTGAATCTATGGGTATCAATGGACCCAACGTGTGCCAAGAAAACATTCCCCACACCATAACACTGCCCCCACCACCTTGCACAGTAGTCGTTAGACATGACGGGTCCATGGATTCATGTTGTTTTCGCCAAATTCTGAGCCTTCCATCAGCATGATGCACCAGGAACTTCGACTCGTCAGACCAAGCAACTGTTTTCCAATCCTCGATAGTCCAGTGCTGGTGTTGCTGTGCCCACAGGAGGCGTACTCTCTTGTTCTTCATTGATAACAAAAATACGCGATGTGGCCGTCGGCTGTTGTAACCCATTCGCGACAAAGTGCGACTAGTGGTCCGTTGCGATATTTTGTTCTGCGAACTAAGGTTCTATTATGACGTAATGTGCGACATTGTGGCTCATCTGTTTGCTCGCACAATTCTAGCCATCCTCCTCTGACCTCTCTCATCATAAAGCGATTTTCTTCCACAGGAGTGCCGTTGAGAGGATGTTTTCTGTTGGTTGCACCATTCTCGATACACCCTTGAAACTGTGTTGCGTGAAAAGTTCAGGAGAACTGCCATTTCAGAGATGATTTGTCCAGCACGTCTTGCACCTACTACCATGCCACGTTCGAAGTCCGTTAGATCACTCCTTTTCCCCATTCTTGCTATGGTTTGTACGCTTACCTGATACTAGAAAGGTTGTTCTGTTGCATTTTTATCTACAACTGTGTGGTCATGTGACTTGCAACGTTGTGGGACAAACCATTTGTGTGCACAGCAGGGATGTACCTAATAAAATGGCAGCACAGTGTATCTATCATACGCTTCTCTGTCGCTTGATAATTTATATGCGTCCCATGCATTTTTCTTCTCTGCCACGAGTCACATTAGTTCATCTGACATCTATTTAGGACTAAACCTAGAACAGCATTTTTTAGTTGGCATGAAAAGCCTAGTCGCTTCCAGGATTAATTCCTTGAGTACTTCCCATTTAGAATTTTCTGTTGGTAACAACATTAGTTGGTCCCACTGTATAGATTTTAAAAAATCTCTGAGGCCACTCTAGTCATCTTTACAAAAGCACAAACTTTACCCCTGATGGTAGTTACATCTTTAAGCAAATTCCACACCAGTACACTGTGATCACTGCCACCTAGTGGTTCCTTTATCTGTAAATAATCACTGCTGATAATCATATCAAGAGTGTTACTCCCTCTGGTTGCTTCTCTAACATGCTGCAGTAGAAAACAATCATCTAATAAATCCACAAAGGCGCCTCCGTCGCCATGTGGGCAGGAGCAGCAGTGCATAGCACACGCTTCTTGATTAGACCGGGGTTCGAGCCCGTGCCCACCAAATACGGAGGATGCTGAAAGGTCAGGGAATGACCCCCGCATATCCTTGGAATAATATGACCTTAGTTGCTAATGCTCCTAAAAAAATAAATAACAATAACAAATCCACAAAAGCCTTTCTAGGGTTGCAAGTGACCAACTCACAAGTTCCAGTCAATATCTGGAAAGTTAAAATCCCTCATTATAAGACATTCTGATTTACTGGCGTACTCTATTTCTCTGTATAATTGTTCATTGTACTTATCACAGTCATTAGATTGTTGTTGTTTCTTGAGTTCTTTAAGAGGAGTGATTTTTTCCTTCACTGGGAGATTAGTTTTAAAGCTTATGAATCCTAAAGGAGTCTCAACGATGGTTACATAACTCACAGAATTATTTAATGAAATTGCAACTCTGTTTGCAACACAACAAATTTTTATTACAGGCGAATACAGAATTTAATTGAAACTGTTACAGAATGGGCTGCAGGTGTCCACTTTGCTCACATAGACAAGCATTCATAAACATATCCTTTCAAGGATATGTTTATGAGTAGCGTGGATGCACTTTTCGACGAACTGCTTCAGTCTTATTTGATGCAGCAGGTGTAATGGTACGTTTTAAATGAATGTCTGATGGTATTGCAAAAATAATTTGAATGCAAGAGACCGTTCCAAAATATACATATTCTTCTGTTGTCAATCCAATTTACGCACCGCATTAATAAAAACGGAAAATGAAGAAGAATTTGATTGATACTTCAAATACCTTCATTGGTAACACAAAGGTTTCGATTCTGTCCTTCCACATTTTGTGAAAAAGGCTAATGCTCCTAAAAAAATAAATAACAATAACAAATCCACAAAAGCCTTTCTAGGGTTGCAAGTGACCAACTCACAAGTTCCAGTCAATATCTGGAAAGTTAAAATCCCTCATTATACGCACCGCATTAATAAAAACGGAAAATGAAGAAGAATTTGATTGATACTTCAAATACCTTCATTGGTAACACAAAGGTTTCGATTCTGTCCTTCCACATTTTGTGAAAAAGGCTTGGATTCTAATCCCGTCAAGAGCATCAGCTTAGCCAAGTGGTCAGGATTGCGATAGCAGTAGCACACGCTCTTTGACTGGACGGGCGTTCAAGCCCGAGACTGCTAAATACGATTATCATTTGTATTAATTGATTTATTGTAAACTCCATTGACCCGGTGATCGTGCCGGAGTATAAACAAGAACAAGAGGAATTTTTATGAGATATATTTCACACTGTGGCCGAGTTGATTAGTTTGTTTGGATGAGGATCGGCATGGCGATATACACTGAAAGAACACAATTCATTAGATACCTGGTTCCTTGGCAGCGCGACGCTGTCACCCTTCTCGGTAGTGGACGAAACCACCTCTTGGCAGGTATATAGGTACACTACATCACTGCATTCAGGTAGACGGTAATTCGATGTCAGCATGGATAAATGTCGGTGAAGAAAGCATGAAGGGATGCAGATGAATCGAAACACAAAGGTTTCGATTCATCTGCATCCCTTCATGGTCATCGTGCACCCACAGGGCAATGGAATTTTCCAGCAGGACAATGCGCCTTCCCACAGAGCCGGTGATTAGAACATGGTTCGAAGAGCATTTCGCAGATTTTACCACCATGGAATGGCTTCCCCGTTCACCGGACATGAACCTTGTAGAGCATCTTTGGGATGCGATGGAAAGGTCCGCTCGAGCTTTGGATCTTCCACCCAGGAATGCGACGGAATTATGGACAGAGGTGCAGTAAGTATGGATGGAAATTAGTATTAGCAGACATATAATGCAAGAAAGCAAGCTTATAGAGCATCAGCCAAAAAAAAAAAAAAAAAGGAAAAACACCTTCTCATTTCACCCATCCACTCGCTCCAAATGTTTGTCTAGTTCTGCCTTGAATCTATTTAAGCTATCAACTTCTACAACGAAAGATGGAAGTTTTTCCAGCAATTGACGACCCGCTGACTAAAGGCAAACTTCTGCACATCTATCCTACAACTGTCTTTCCTCAATTAGAATTTATGCCCACTCAGGCTATTATTGTGATCAACAGAAGGAATCCTATCAGCATTGAGCATGCTCAAGCCATTCATGGCCTTATACACACCTCAATCAGATCACCTCACAGGTGCCTAGTCGCCAGACACTGTAATTTGCAAAATTTAAGCCTTTCTTCGTAAGAGCAACTCTTTGTTCCATTCTCTAACCTTGTAATCTTCTCTGTACTCCTTCCGGCAGCTCTACATCTTTCTTAAAATGAGGCCTCCAGAACTATACACATTGTCCGGTATACAGTACTTAAGGTGTGGCCTGACCATTGCCTTATAAAAGAGCTTAATCACCTCCTTATGCCTTCTAGAAAAATTTCCTGTACATCATTGACATGACTCCATGAGCAGACCGTCTGCACCGCTCAGAAAAATTCATATCTGTCTGCACAATTACCCCCAAGTCATTTTCATTCTCTACCACTGTCAGTGTAGTACCACACAGTTGATACGTGACTCTGGGGTTACTGCTTCCCATATGCAGTACTTTACATTTGTCAATGTTAAAGTTCAGTTGTCACCTCTCAACCCATCTGCTCAACTTTTCTAGATCCTGTTGCACTAGTGTACTATCATTAATGTCATTAACAACCCTGCCGACCTTCAAATCGTCTGCAAACATAGACATTAAGCCTGATGTCTATTTATTAATGATATTGATACCATCATCAATATCATTAATAAATACGGAAAATAACACTGAACCCTGGGGGACTCTACGAATAACATTAGTCCACAAAGAGCAGTGTCCATTGATTAACACTCTCTGTTTTCTCCAACTCAACCGTTCCTTTATCCATAGCAGCAATTTTCCTCCAATGCCACAATGCTCCAATTTGTGCAGCAATCTTCCATGTGCAATAGTATCAAAAGCCTTTCTCAGATCCAAATATATGTTATCAAAATTATACTTTGAATCCAGTTCTTTTTGACCACATCATAGTATCCAATCAAAATGGTTGGACAAGACTTCCCCTTAACGAACCCATGCTGTGTCCAAGCTGTAACTGAAATCTTGTCTAGATGATCCTGCAGGGCTTCTTTAACCAGTACCTCCGTTAATTTCCCTGGAAAAGAAGTTAAACTAACAAGTCTGTAATTACTTGTGTCGCCCTTTGATCCTCCTTCGTGAATTGGAGTCACATTTGCACATCTCCAGTCCATGGGTACCTTCCGTGAGTTCAAGGAAGCTCTCATAATTATGGCTAAGGGTTTGCTTACTTCCTTTGTTGCCTCCTTTAATATAACTGGATAGATCCCATCCACCCCAGGTGCCTTTCTTATGTTTATTTTCCACAATTTCTCCTGCCCTTTGCTCTCAGTTATTACAAAATCATCTAGCTCACTGCCAGAGCTTAATTCACCTCTGGCATTCTCCTCCCTGAATAACTCCTTATGTGTCAATGTAGATGCAAAATACTCATTTAGTTTGTTAGCTACCTACTGGAGCAGGATCACCAATCTGATTCATCCCCTTCCTTCTGAAGTTTATATAAGTAAACAATTCTTTGCATCCTTTGCCAAATATTTCTCGTAATCTGCCTTTGCCTGCCTAACCTCCTTTGTGTCTTGATTAGAGACCAATTTATATCTATTATAGGCTTTAGTGTCGCCTGATAATTTATATGCATCCCATGCATTTTTCTTCTCTGCCACATGTCTCATTAGTTCATCTGACATCCATTGAGGCCTAAACTTTGAACAATATTTCCTAGTTGGTATGAAAGCCTAGATGCTTCCAGGATTAATTCTTTGAATGCTTCCCATTTTAAATTTGCTTTTGGTAACATCATAAATTGGTCCCACCGTATAGAATTTAAATACTGTCTCAGACCACCGTAGTCACCTTTACGAAAGCAAAAACCCTTCCCTTTAACCCTGATGGTAGTTACCTCTTCGAGTAAATTCCACTTCAGCACACTGTGATCACCGCCACCTAGTGGTTCCTTTATCTGCAGATTCTTAATGCATGAAGAATCACTACTGATAATGAGATCAAGAGATTACTCCCTCTAGTTGCCTCTCGAATATGCTGCTGTAGAAAACAATCATCCAATAAATCCACAAAAGCCTTGCTAGTGTGTCAGTGACCAACCCACAAGTTCCAGTCAATATCTGGGAAATTAAAATCCCCCAATATGACACAATCTGATTTACTGGCCCACTCTATTTCCCTGTACAATTGTTCGTTGTACTGATCAGATCCATTAGGCGGCCTATAACACATTCCTACTCTCAATTTTGCTTTCCCAGTGCTTATGTCACACCAAACTGACTCGACATTGCTCTGTCCACCCATGTCAACTGGTTGTACTTCCTTGGATTTTATGTATTTCTTTACTAATAGCATAATGCCTGCTCCCTTCCTATCCTGTCTGTCCTTCCTATACACGTTGTACTCCCCAAATTCCATTTCTGTATTCCTTATATCTGTGTGACACCACGTCTCTGATATCCCAACAATATCTGCCTTTGATGTTTTGACCAACACCTCAAATTCATCAAATTTATTTACTATAGTCCTAGCATTGGTGTACATGCACCTGTTCCTATTCTTAGCTGCCCTAACACAGCCCATGTGTTTACTTGTTTCGCAATGGCTCCCAACAGTCTCTGAAATCCCCTGCACCATGTTTTCTAGGCTGCTGCTCATTCTAATAGAAGTAGTGCAAAAATCACTTTCACCTCTGCCATCGTCTACTGTTAATCTATTAGTCCGTGTATCTCCCCCCCCCCAAGCTAACAGTTTTCGACCCACCTAATACTGCCTCTATAGCATCAGCAAATATTCTTGCACCGTTAGAAGCAGTCTCTCCTGTTAACAAGCACCGACCGGGCTGAGAAAAATTCTACCCCTTGAGCCTTGCAAAATCTCTCCAGGGCCGAATTGATTGACAAGGCTCTATCATATACTACCTCCTATCGTGTCTGGGCTGAATTGTAAACACTTTCAAATTCAACCTTAAATCACGGCTTTTCTTCAACATTGACCTGAATCGGTAATGGTCTGGGAGTGTGTTCAACTGGCACACGTTGGGACCTCAGGTATGTCTAGAAGCATCTTTGAACGGTCCAAAATACGTGTCCATCCTTGAATATCCGTGGAACGCTTTCGTGGACTCAATGCTTTAGCGTGTGACTGTCCTTATCCGGGAGAAAGGTGGTCCTACCCGTTACTAGATAGGTATCCCATGATTTCTCTCCACTCAGTGTGCACTGTCCAGTCGAAAAATTAAGACTAACCCCGTATTTTAGTAATCAGCCATTCTTCTCCTCCTGGTTGCACACTTGTCACGGTGAGAATTGGTAAATGTGATGCTGCAGGTTAGTGGCATGTGGTCCAGAAGAACTACTTGATCGACATCAGCAAGGGGCGTGATCTGACGAACTTCGAAGAATGGCGGATTCCCACGACTTTTCGATGGTCGTAGCAAATGTAGACTATCCCGCCTTGTTCAAGCCAGTAAACGCAAAATGGTAGAGCGGTTGACTATGGACTTTAACCAGGAACGACCAGAGATGTTTCCAAGACCAAGATACAACGAATCCTCCTCCTCCGTATGGGACGGAGGAGTAGGCGCCTGATCAAGGTACTTGTGCTAACTGCTGCTTATCGCCAACGATGTTTAAAGTTTGTATCTGTAAGGCGTCATTGGACCAGTGACAACTGGAAAAATAGTTCCTTTTTTTTTTCGATGAATTACATTTCCTACTATTCCGTGTGGGTGGTACCGTAACAAACTGCGGAGAGGGATCATTCCGATGTCATGGTCCAGCAGAAACAGATAGGTGGCTCGGTGGCGGCAGTCTTTTGGTATGGGAAATGTTTTCCTGGGAATCTTTAGGAGTCCTCATACCTCTAGACCACACTATGAAGGCTAAAATGCTAAAAACCAACTATCCATCGTGGCTGATCAGGTACAACCCTTCTCATATGCTACTGATGTGTTCTAGTAGGATAATGCTCACGGCCGCATTGCTGGTAGTGTTCGAGAGTAGTTTTCTGAACGTGAAAGGGATTTCCAAATACTAGTTTGAGCGCCGAATTCGCCGGATATGACTCGTATAGAGTGGCGCCTCCGTAGCCAGGTGGGAAGGAGCAGCAGTGCGTAGCACACGCTTCTTGATTAGACCGGGGTTCGAGCCCGTCACCACCAAATACGGATGATGCGGAAACGTCAGGGAATGACCACCGCATATCCCGGAGCAATATGGCCTAAGCTGCTAATGCTCCTAAAAACCAAAACAACAACAACAACGACTCGTATAGAACTTCTCTGGGATTACATGTATCGACAGATCCGCTGTTTGATCTTCCACGACGGACTATCGCAGATCTGGTACAACATACCTCCTGAAATGTCAGAGCCCTTATAGAATTCATGCCTCGCCGTGTGACGGGAGTACTGGAGGCAAGAGGAGGACAGACCCAATATTAGGAAGGTAGTCATGCGACCTTCCCCTTGTTGCCAAAGTCGCCTTAATACACGCAGTTGGCGAAGAGATTGCATGATAAATGGATAACCTTGCATAACTAGTTACTGTCAGAGTGATAGTTTCTGCGCGATTTAAATTATTGATATACAACTGGGGGGATATCAGTTTTTCAGATAAGAAGTTAGTATAAAAGTACCAGTCGATTGAGCAATTGTGTTTTCCTTCAAGTGTTTGTATTTCCGTATTCCCAGAGACCAGTATAAGAAACGATTGCATCCTCTGTATTTTGCTCTGAAATGACAAAACCTTATCATTCCGTACAAAATGCTAATTTCTGAACTGAAAAGACGTAGTGGAATTAATATTAAGAAAGTAACTAAAAATGCCAACCTATCTGGCGTTGTCTTCGAAAAGGTTATCACTGCTGTTTTCTGAAACCGAAGGATGAGATTGATAACTGCATTTGGTTCATTGGAAAGTTCCCAACGTAGATACTGTCATCTAGGCTTTAATTTGAAATTTTGAATTTTCAAATTAATTGTCGAAAAGGAACCAAAGAAAACAGAAATATCAGTTACTGTTATCATTGCCGAAAAAGTTCACCTTTTAACATTCTGTAGTTTTAAAAATCGAAGTAGAAAGATATCTATGCACCAATCAAAATTTATTCGGTATTCCTGTAAAGATTGGTATTACGTGTGCAGATGTGCAAAATGCTATCTTGAAGGAAGGCGGAAATAATTTACAGATTTTCACGCGCGACATTATTGCACCATACCCCTCAGTACACCCCTCCAACTAATCCCTTTCTAGGATCCAGCTTGAATCGTTTGTTATGTGATAATACTTTTCACGTAAAACATTTCCATGGCTGCCACTGTATACTTAGTTGCCAAAACAAGCTTTCGTTGGCGCTGTTTTTCGTTTCAGAACGCGTTAACCGCACGGTTTTCTAAAGAAATGATTGCATTTCAGGCAGACAGTCACACATCCCATGACAAATGGTCCATTGACGAATGGTTGGCCCGATCCTATTCCGCTCTCTCTCTGTCGTCCTCGCTGTCTTCAAAGAATCTTTTTATGCGCTTCTGTTATAAATAGTGTTCAAAACTAAACACTAATTCTCCAAACCCGTAAATCATACGATAACAATTACTTATTTTAAGATGGATGACGAAAATCACAAAGTTGTCGTTATTCTCCCATAGCTGGCATTTCAGAGATTTCTTTTTGTATATGCATCGACAATTTCATTATCCTGAGTGTTTATAAAACAGTCTCTAATCTACATTTCTGCGACTTATTAATACGGGATATTTTAAAAACTTATGGTTTAAGTCAGAGAACGCCTTCGCCTATTGAATTATATTAATAATACTATAACTGAGCCTGCGAATTAACACACAGATCTATGACTCGCTTCAAACAAGAACCAATAAAAGTCCACCGATAGGCCTCTGTCATTGAGCTAGTGACCTTAACAGTCAAAGATATAAATCTCGTTATCCTCTGACGTTTGTTATGCACCCCTCCAAAGTGTTGCCAACTTTCATAGATCAAGAGGATTAAACTGGAATTAAAACCTGCATGAAAATAATGGTAAATAGTGATACGCTAATACACTGCTTGACAAAAATTAACAGAACAAAATGTTTATTGTGAAAAGTGTCGCCGAAGTTGAATATTTGATATAATAGGCATCCTGGTATGCAAATTTCTCGTATCCACTGGAAATCGATCTACTACCTTACAGAGCTGCACATTATGCAAATTATTCATGCCTGTAAAAATACGGGTTGGACCACATCACTTCATTCCCGTTTTTTTGACTTGCTCAGTGGGACAGCCACATTTCCAGTACTCAGGATGAAAAATCATCGACGTTTAGATGATTCTTTAATGTAGCGGGCCGTTGGACAACTTAAAGTCGGGCAGTTGCAGGCGAATGGGGCACGTTGGCTTAATGTGTCACGCAGTTTTGTCTCGGCACTATGGACGCAGTTTCAGGAGAAGGGAACCATTACAAGAGAGCTGGCCAAGGTCGCCCCAGGGCTATCAACCAGAATAGCCCTATCTGGCTCTAAAAGCAAGACGGAACGCTACGATGTCCTGTTACCAACTGTCTGTTAAGGTTGCTGCGACCACAGATGAAAACATTTCCAACTGTACTGTGTTAAGAAGGCTCAGTTCAAGTGGAGTCTACACAAGGAAGCCAGTGGTTTGTATTAAATTGATGGTTAACCATCTTGGCGGAGTTGAATTATGTTCCAGGTGCTGCTGCTGCATACATACTTTTTTTTTTTTTTTTTTTTCTATTGAGTGTTTTATCGCTTTTCATAATTTTATAAAAGAAGCTTTAAAATCTGAAGGGGTCTCTTAAACACAATCGATTGATTGTAAATGGAAGCTGATTGTATATGTAAAAAAAAAAATAATAATAATTCCATTAACCCCAAACCACTGCAGAGCTCATCGAATCTCGTTAACTTGTGAGTTGGAGCCCTGACAAATGGGGTACAGTTCTGTTTTCTGATGAGTACCGTTTTAGCCTACAAACCGATTCTATACGTTATTTCATCTGGAGACAACAAACAAAAAAAATTCAAATTATTATGTTAAGGTCACCCGTAATTTCTTAAATAAATCTGTATTTCTGTCTAAATTGCATATGTTCTCTGGTCGATTTACCTGTTTTGCTGGAAGAAAAAACCCAGTTTCTGGGGGGAGAAAACCTTACTATCTACGCCTGAGTCCGACTAACTCAGCCACAAAGTGAAAAAAAAAAAAAACCGTTAAAGTTCCTCGCGTCATTGACGGGATTCGAACCCCGGCCTTTTCCATTCGATGTGAGGAGGAAGGTGACGATACCACTGTGCTACCCGCGCAGACTGGAGACAACAAACAATGCGATACCATTTTTCCAACACCAGAAAAAGAAACACTTACGGTGGAGGCGGCGTTCTCGTGTGGGGAGATTAATGACCAACAGCCGCACCCCTCTTCATGTTTTTGATAGGGATACCGAACTGCGCGGAAGTACCAAGAACAGATCCTGGAACCCAGTGTGCGACTTTTTAGGGGTATGGTTGGCGCAGATTTTCTTTTCATGCACGACAGCCCTACTACATGTCATTTGACCCATAGAGCTCAAGCGGTGGAGGAATATCGGGAACCTGAAGATATCCAACGACTGCCGTGGCCAGCACGATCACTAGGCTTAACCGATCGAATATGCGTGGTACGGATGTCCCATTCTAGACGTTATTTCATCGATATCAGGTCTGTTTAGCCGTTGGAGGGGCAGAAAATTTATTTATTTATACGTCGTACTGATGTCATTTGACCATATTTTCGAGCATCTCGTATCGACTTCTCTAATGTGACCTTTTTAGTGATTCTTTTACAACCCCTTTAAATATCCCTTATAGATGGCCAAAGTTGCTATTTCTCTCCTCATTTCTTTGTTATTTTATGGTAACCACGATCCCAAATTTTGTCCCTCTTCATCGCAAGCTGCACGAGTTACATCACATTTTCTACATGTTCTGTTAATTTTATCGAGCAGTGTATAAGATTTAAATAAAATTCATAACTTCTGCGAAACATCATAAACGTTGATGATTGTAAGATCGCGCATTTTTGCGCAAGGGGATAATATATACGTGAAAATATTTAATATATTTCCTTCTAGTGCAACCCAGTTGTCCTCCAAGAACTTTTTATGCCACTCGTGAACACTTCTGAGTTTGACACCCTTGCCTTGACTGATTAAAAAGTCGGTATCTTTAAGCTGAAAGTTGTTTAACCCATTAACAGAGAATCTAAGTGGCAGGTTTAAAACACATGTTTTGCTGTGTGTGTTGATTTGTATACCAAAGTATCTAGTACGTGCTTGAAAAGAAATATAATTCTTTTGCATTGCCTTTGTTGTAATTCTTTTATTATATAAAATTAAGGCTTGATAATAACGCGTCTTTCAAGACTATGTGAGAATATACTGATGCCTCGTGACATAGGTTTCGTAGGCAAAAATACTAACTATCCAAACGTCGTGATTAAAATTTGTGCCTTTTTCACAACGTGGCTGAGATAGTCGGTCTCAGGCGAGTATATCATGGTTTTTTCTCCCGGAAACTTGTATTTTTCGTATAGCAAACAGAAAATCCACCACAGAATACACTAAATTTACAGATAGTATTACGAAGCAATATGGCTTTAGTCGCTGATGCTCCTAAAGTCCTATTACTACACCTAGTACATGTTAATATTAATGTATTCCTTCTTATTCTTATAATGGTTTGCAAAACCTTAAGCAACAGTCGCAATGAACCGTATCGTGGGATCTTAAAAATATTTCACTGCGTCCTTTGCAAGAATGACCTCTCATGGGTGCTATAGATTGGTAAACAGAAAATGCCAATTAGTTTCATTAATCCCAATTAATGGACATGTGTTGTATCTTATGTAGGAACTGCTCCTGAAGTTAGATCAACTCCGCCATAGTACTCTGTGAGGAATACAGAACTCGTCAATTAATAAAAAATAAATAAATAAATTACGTGAATATACATACACATATTATACAGGGCGACATGGCCAAGAGAGACGGTGCAAATGAAATGTTAATTCTCGCCAATAGGGGTATGAGCCCCTCCCTAACCACGATACAAGACTTACAGCGATACCGCGTGCTATTGATGAGGCTTTCATGAAGCTCAGGTTACAGGGATGCCTATTTGTCCGCGAGAGCATCCTAACCATGCTTTATTACAGGGGTCGGCGACCTACGGCACTGGTGCCAAAGGCGATAGCGAGACTTCATTGAATAGCACCACGAAACGATTCGTTTTAATCATCCCAACAAGGCATTGCCACGAGGGTTGTGACAGGATTAGGCAGCTGTACCAGTGTCTTTTTGATACAGGCAGCCCACGTGGGGCCTCCTTTGTGGGGAATAACTACACATAGACGTTCTCCTGATTTTGATGACGTCAAAAAAATTCAAATTGCATACCTATTATTTTAACGGCACAGAAGCTTGCAGCCCATATCAGTAGTGTAGATTTTGTGTGTACTTCTATAGACATATTGTTGCTCAGTATTGTCTATAATTCTAGGCTCATCAGCTACCCCTGGCTGCTGATGCGTCTAGAACCCTATAACAGCAACGTTTTTGCGTCCACAAGCCGACGTGCGCGTTATGCAGACTGAAAAACCCGGAATAACTCACTGGGATAACTCTACTTCAGCCCGAGCTCGGCTAACTGCAGCTTTCACTGAAGAGAACTTAAGAATTTCTTCCAGCTATCGACTGAAATCGAACCCAGACCTCTTCACACGAGGTGGCAGACGGCAGCGTAGCGTGCCGACTAAGCTGCCAATTTGGACTATGAGGGCTGACAGCCAACGTGTGTCTTCATGCAACCAGTTAAAGATATCCGTTTTCACTTAAGATTGTTGCCCATGTCTAGTTTCTCCACGTCTTCTGGTACCAGTCCTCTTGGAACCTCCATAGTCCATGGGCAATCACACGATTAACATTTAAGCATATGCTTGAGACGCTTCCAGCCTTTCAGTGGCTCTCCAGCATAACTTATTCAAGCAGATTTCAGGCTATTTTAACAATTGGTAGTCCTATTGTGGGCTGGCTGATTTGCTCGCTCCCTTATAAAGTGCGTTACTAGATAGGCCAAATCACCGTAGTGTCAGGCCCCAATATTGAATTTTGTACATCCTACTTTTTTATTACTATACAGTGATCCCCCAGCAAGCAAAAAGTAATATGCATTACGCTTTGTCATTCCCGTCTTTGTGTCACTGTCTTTGAAGAAGTGAGGCAGTTTCACTCTGCATTTCTTCGCATCAGGCACAGTTGATGAACCAAAGCCAAACGTTTTCTCGCAGTTATTTCATCGACGTTCCGCTGCAGAGTTTCTTTAATAATGCAATATATGCATTTGCCTTTGAACCACCACAATCCTCTGTATCACTTTCTTTTCTTTTAGTATGAGTATACAGGGTGTCCAAAAAGTCTGGAACCACAGGAAAATACTCTTTTTACAATTTAAAATACCCATTACCATTTATGAAGACCCTAAAATTGAAGAAAAGAGAATTTTTAATCTAGAAGTTTAATTTTAGATTAAAAATTAATTTAATTCTAAATTAATTTTAACCAACTTTCTATTCTTCTCGATCTAGTCCCTTGTTAACAAGGGACTAGATCGAGAAGAATTTCAGCTAATGGTCATTTCCGGTTAAAGTAATCTGTTAAATTTTATAAAACTAATGGTTTTAACAAGGGACGGTTGAATAATTCTCAAAAAATTAACAACGGGCTCTCGCAGACCTCCCGAGCCCCCACCAGCACACCGTTGGCTGTACTGCAAAACGGCAAATTTAATAAACCAGCTTTTTTTTATCTTAAATCTTTATTTTAAATTTTAAAAATGAAAACTTAAGTCTTAATAGCAATTAGCAAATACAGTAAGCAAAAAAATTTTACTTTACTGACATTTATATATTTCCAGTGTGGTAAAGAGACTTTACCCAAGCATTATTTCAAAATACCGGTATTAGCAGTTGTTAACTGCCTGGGAGTTTCAATTATTCCATACATTTATCCACTTGATTTTCAGAGCTTCGTGAAGTGAATGGAAATTTGGTGCTTTACAAGAATACAAAGCATCTTCGCAAAAATAAAAACGTCTGGAAAAAAATAAATATATAGAAAGAAATGAAGCCGAAGAAGTCCAGCAAACATTCACTAAGTGGAAAATGAAAAGAACAGTTTCGGAAAATGACAGTAAACACTGATTCATCAATCATCGATCTTCATTGTTCACTGCACTGTTGCAATCTGTAGGGGAAAACAAAGAACACAACTATAAAACATCAGGTTGCTGATGATGTTTGAACGACTTAGTAGCATATTTTCTTCCTGCATTTCCAGCACATTTTAGGAGCAAGTGAAGGTTCCACACATGTAATAATTCAATGGGATCTGTCAGCTTTCACTGGGCCGAAATCGGTAACGTGACCGATAATAAGCATAGTTGGAAAAAATGACGTTTAGATTGAAAACAAAAAAAAAATGATTTCTTTCTGAGAAACAAATAAAAAAGAAACCTACAAAGACACGTTTTATTTTTTTTTAATATTTTTTGTAGAAATAATCATGTGCGTGTGTGGACCAGGTTTTAGTGATGTAAACCAGTGAGTTGAATAAATCCAATGTGCGATCTTTCTGGAATAAATATTGAACTTGATACTTTCACTCCATACTGCATTAGTAGATCTCACGTGGAAATTATAGTCTGTTTCCACAAGGAACTCGGGTTTTTAGCCTCAGAAAATGACAACTAGTCCTTAAGGACCCTTATAATTTGTAGGCATTAAGCTACCATTACACTATCTTCCTGGCCTCTGCTGAATTCGCACTAACCCAAACAACTTTGTGCATTTAACAACTTCGAAGCTTTGTGTTGTACGTGGCAGCCTTTGCTTTTCTTTCACACCTTACGAAAAGACCTGAGTTCTAATCTTCTGTTGAGGATGGAAATTTTCGTAAGCTTTTTTTCCCCACATCGTAATCTAACTACTCGGTTTCAAGCACGTGCTGGTTGCATGATTTTTCATCCACATAAACAGACAAACCGAACCTATAATACATTTTACAAACACAATACAAACACTTAATAACCTTGGTTGCCCCTGGTGGATAGCACAGTTGGTATAATCACCATCCTCCCCACACGGGCTGGAAAAAAGTTCGAGTCCAGTCCATGAAGCCAGGAATTTTTATGGCCTTTTTAACAATATGACTCAGTTAGTCAGTTTCACGCGAGAGCAGGGTGGCTTTTCTCGGGTTCTTTGTCCAGCAAACAGCAAATCGACCACAGAATACACGCAGTTTACAGAAATATTAAATACGGCGTAATATGGCCTAAGTTTGCTGATGCACCTAAAACTCTACGACAACAACAACATAACCTTATTTGCGTTTTCTCCAGTAATAAAAACAAAACCAAATTGTCCATATAACGATTAATAATGGAAAATAAACTGATTAATAAGGTCAAGAATATTTTCATTAGAAGGTTTAAATGACGAAAATTTTGCAAAGAATTTGCTGTGTTGAAGTTCCACTTTAAAGAAATGGAAAACTCCTTTTACCCAACCCTTCCAGGCTGTTTAGGCCCAGAAGAGTTGGGTGAAAGCATTCTTACATTGTCCTCGTGGTCTGTTCGGAAACGTTTGATCGAATCCTGTTCATGCAGAGAACCGAGTTCTAAGGAAGAATGAATTGGGCAGAATCAAGCAGAAGTATAAAGCTCTCCGTTATTTTCCACAGAAATTTTCATAAAAAAATGGACTAACTGAGAACGGGCAGCTACAGACACGGTATACTGACGCCTCATAGTCTGAACAACCTTGGTGTTAATTCAAACTTTTGTTGGATTGTCCCATTCCTCGTTAGCATTACTTAGTTCACCTCTACAAATGAAAATTTTTGCTCTTGGAGGGAGGAAATAGCCATGCAAATTTTGAATGGTACAGGCATGTGTCCGACATTCTCCTAGGTGTGCAAGATACCCTGTCAGTGTCCCTCGGCTGATTGGCGTTGGCATATTAGTGCGGTAATTCAGCGAAAAGTCATTTAACCGTGCGACTAGTAACAGATATGTTATTTTTAATAGATCACTTGCATTAAATTAATAAAGGTGCGCAAAACGTATCAATAGCAGCATTTTAAATTTGATCATTAGAAGAAATGGAAAGAACCTGGCCAGCAGTATGATAAATATCCAAGGTACTCTAATCCAGAAAATGAAGTGATTAATTCAAGTGTTGAAATAGAAAACCCAACTGAAAAATCCACAAGACTGTGTGCTAACTTCCCAAAGTTTTTCCAGTTAATAAAAAACAGACTAAGGCAGGCCACTTCGCAATTTGAAATTTTATTAATTTCAAATTACGTGCTAATTATTGAGACTGTCATCTTGTCCCAGCTCAAGGCTGCTCGACATTGAAAATATTAAGAAACTATTGAGGACACTAGTGTAGATAATATATGCAGAAGGCAGTCAATTTATACCTGACATCACCGATGCGTACGACGAACCGGAACTATGTTCCTGCTTTCATTACGAGCTCTAATATCTTTTATAGCCTTATACAAATTATCCTTAGATAGCCTTAGATCATATTGATAGGTTTTGGATAAAACACGAAGTATATAACGAATATAAACATAATGGTTACCTAAAATCATGCTGATAAGCTTAGGATACAACATTCTTGATGTTGTATCCTTTGAGTCAGTATCGAAGATGTCTTCTGAGGATTCTCGCTCTTCAGAAGACATGCGATGTGAATAGTTCACAGGATATCGGAATGTAAATGCGCCGAGTGGTCTTTTTCACGAATTAGAAAATTGCATTTCGTCTGTGTATACTGACTGTGCAAAATATTGTGGCTCCTATAAAACGAATACCGCGATTTCCAAATAAGGTTTGAAAAAGTGCATTTCGAATGTCTGTTGGGACACATCAACCTGAATGCCCTACAAATATATTACGCATTCCTAAGGATGCATCACTTGTTGAGTTTATGGATATTAACAGTTTGATCATTTCATTATGACTTTTACCACTCTGATACTGTAAATTGTAACATTTGGCTTCGTTTTAGTAACAGAATAATGAAAGCTAGTTTTAAAACTAACATTTTTTTTTAATGAAAGTAGTTATCAGATATTTTAGTTTATTATAGAAAGATAAAGCAAGCATAAAAAAGATACGATTTAACACCTTGTTTTCTGTTACATAGTATGCTTCCGTGGCACTTCGAATTGCATATCATGTTAGATGATATGCACAAACATTTCTTGCTGAAAATGTGCACTTGAATGTTTGGAATCCTTGTTTGGAATCATTTGCATTTATTGTGTTTTGGCAGTGCCAGCCAATCTTGGGCATCCCCGCCATTATCGTACAGGTCGCTCAGTAAAACAAAGAGCTACCACCTAATTCAGTCATTAAGGCAGCACAATTATCCATTATGCAAGAACAATTCACTAAGGTAGCATAAGAGGCACCATCCAAAATCAGTCACTAAGGCTGCACAACAGGAAGCAGGTTGTGCAACCTTAGTGACTAGCGGGTTGTGCAACCTAAACAATACTAACGAGGAATGGATTGTCCCATTCCTCGTTAGTATTGCTTAGTTCACCTCTACAAATGAAAATTTTTCCCAGTTAGAGGGAGGAAATCTCCATGCAAATTTTGAATGGTACACGCATGTGTCCGACATTCTCCTGGGTGTGCAGGATCGGCCACTAAAGCAGCACAATAAACTGCCATCCAGAATGGTACTAAAATAGCAAAATAATCCACCATCTAGGATCAGTTGCTGAGGCAGAGCAATAAGCCATCATCTGGATTCAACTACCTGGGATCAATCACTAAGTTAACACAATGGGCCAACATCTGGAATGAGTCACTAAGTAGCGCAACGAGCCACCATCTGGAATGAGTCACTAGGTGACACGTTTGGGCACCATTCAGGAGCAGTCGCTAAGATCACTTAGGCAACATAATTTTCAACCATCTAGATAAGTCATTAATGTAACACAATCAACAACCAAGACAGCACAATGAGCCATCGCACAGAATCTCTTAAGCTGATTTCTTTGAATAATACATCTTCAAAAGATTGTTGTTAATAGTGAAAAAAGCGAAGGATCAAGGGAAGTTATATTTTATCTATCCCCCTGTGCCCTTATATCAGTGAATACGTAACACAAACAACGTTTTGGGAATAACAGATATGTCTGCTTACGTCTTGTTTAAAAATCGGAAAAGCTAATGCTACAGAAAAGTGTTCCCTTTTTGCAATGTCCTTTTTCAATTCTTAAACAAGAGCATGGGGTGGGGAATATTCAGAATATAGATGTCTGTTACCCAGATCCTTGCAGAAATAACAAATATATGTCCCCTATTCTCTTGTTTAAAATTCGGAATAAACATATTCGGGCAGTGCGTAATACGAAGAAATGATAATTTCTGCTTCATTCGCTTTTTTGATTTTTAAATCAGAACATAGCTGGGAGGATATATTTCTATAACTAGTAATAGGCCTGCCCAGCATTGCTGCCTTCGTGTGAGTTTATAAGTTTTCTAATCAAACGAAGTTCTCCAAGTTTGTTCTTTTTCAATTTTTCCATCGATGCTGTTTTATTCACAAACTTGCGCAATAGGTGGCGCAACAGGTAATTGTACCTGAAAGAGCGTCTCCCGCTTCGCTAGCAACGAACCATTCTGTCATTCACGTGCAGCGAAGATCTTCCCACCAACAATCCACCGTCGTAATATCCACCCACGTCACAATACAGCAGCGAGCCACCGACCGGGCTGTGTTCCCTGCTGGCATTTGTCCCAGGCTGACGTCACTTCAGGTCACAGAAGGGTGTTGTGTCTCTCGCCGAAGTCCGTGCACTGCGAACGCCGTCGGCTATACGCTATGCCGGTAAATCCTGAACAACACTTCCCACTGAGCTAACCACCACACAACGAGGGTGCATCAACCCAATGACCTATATTTTGTGACCGGCCATAACGGCTGCGCCCGCCGGCTCACATGTCACGCCAACTCGGCAACGGGGCTCGTGGTTGCCAGGCGAGACACATTGATCGTGTTATGTATGTACACTTAGCACTCACTTCCATACACAGCATAGCGTTGTTCCTGGCACTTCCTCGATTGCTCAGGAAACGGCGAGAAGAGTAGAAATAGTCTCCAACCGGCGCATTGTTTTCACACAGTTTTTTCCCCGAATAAAACGCGGAATAATTTCTTAAATTCCGCCTTCTCACTTCTCCCTCTTTCTGCAGTTTGCAAACATTATAAAGTTTTTTGAATGCGTGAAATAAGAGATGCGAATAAACTTTGTCGAGACCCATCTGTTTATGGAATTTCCTGTAGGTCTCATCATATCACATCCGTTCTTTGGCTAATTATATTCATTTCTCGTTGGATATCTTAAATATCGAATTTCTTTTATTATGCAATCTTCTGATCGGTTGTGAAACGATTTATAGTTGTGCGCACTGTCTTAAGGTTTGCATAGTAGAGAAATAAATTCTTTTAATTGCCATATAACAGCATTCCGAGTACTGTGGGTTGGGGAAAGAAAGAAAGAAATCTAAATAAATTCTAAATGAAAACTGTTATCCGAAAAAAAAAAAGAAAACTTTATCCTTTGGCAATAATAATAATTATTATTATTTTATATATTATAAACAGTTTTTGATGAATATATTGTATTGTATATTATTATTATTATTATTATTATTATTATTAAAATTATGTGTATATACTGGAATGTCTATAAAAGATCCAAACGATTTCATTCATAGACGCATCCTTAGTGGGGGGAAGGAATGAGGGACGTGGACAGGCATAATATGTTATAAAAATATAGTCGAAGCTCTATATAACGACTCCTAGGAAAATGAGTTGTTATATCGGAAGTTATATCGATTGTTCATAAAAAAGCATTAGGTTAATGAGAAATTGGCCGGGACCAACCACATAGGACGTTATACGTGGGATGTTAAAAAGAGGGTCGCTATAAAGAGCTTCGACCGTATAATTTCTTATTACGATCTTTAAAAACATTCAAATGGAAGACTTTTTTTCCTTTCTTGTTTTTTCCACCTCAAAACACTTCCATCGGACGATCGTTAGACTAGCTGGCCTGCTTTACTGTCAACTACATACCTACATTTGGGGGCCCCTAAAATCGGAGACCTCAGACATGGGCCAAGCATACTGATGTGGAAAGACGGCTCTCCCACTGAATGTTTGGATTTACTCTGATAGATGATAATTTTCACAGACTGGACTCAGATGAAGATAATGTTGATGAGAATGGGTGTAATTAAACTTCAAATTTGTTTAAGTAAAAAGGGACTTTATTCTTATCCAACTGTACTGTATAATGAGACTGGATGTGAAATCTTACTGCTGAAACCAATGAGTGTACACAGAACCCGTCTCACCGGAGCAAGGAAGTAAAGAAGGTGTTACGTGTTTAAACAATATAAATAGAGTCATGCAGTACTGTACTCTTATTCCTGACAGCTCGACCTTGCCATGACCTCACGTGTAGCGTCGGAAGAACGTTTTATCAGTTGGCTTACTATTTTTAACTTCCGCTATTTGACGTTGCTTTGGGTTTCCTAGACGGTTTGTACGACGACGGTGTTTACTGCACGTTGAAGATTTAAACCAAAAAAAAAAGGGGGGAAGGGGGGAGGTTGAAATTCCTTGACCCGCGCAGTTGAAAATCCCCTCTGTGTGACGGAGACTACTATTACGTTACGCTTAGTTGTATAATCCATTACTTGATCGTATTACATACTTGTTGAGTTTATTTTCTTGTCTGAGTTTCTGTATATCATTATTTCACATAGCAAATAAAGAAATGAAGGATGAATCCCCTTACCATAAGTAAATGCTTCATTAAAACCGACCCGAAAGTCAATACAATGCATTGATTCAACTAATTCCACAGACAGGGGAATTCCACACAGACTCTGTGGCTGTCAGTAAATAATTGTCTACCAAATGATAAGATCTAAGATTCGAAGCCAATCGCTGGTGGAATATTTTCTGAAGATTTCTGCTCGATAATTTAATGAGCCTCGATCGGAGAGTGTTTTCAGCTGATAAAACAGACCCACCTTTAGAACATACTTTAATTTATTGTAATTCATTGCATCGTAACCTGAGCCTGTCGTGCTAATCTATAATTTATCTGATATGCGAATAATTAAAATTCCGATTTGCTCTCAATATTGAAATATGTTATTGCTATAAACAGTAGCAGCTGTTTTCTTCATAATGAGAGCATTTCAATCTGAGAACTGCTATGTATCAACTTCCAGGTCAAACCGCTACTTTGCCCTATCAAAAGCTCACTTCTGCTCAACCTACTGAAATGAACCAAGTCCAAAGTGAGTGAGAGAGAGATGTCAAGAGTCCACTAATTCCAATTCTTTTCTACTGCTTCGTTCAAGTTAGGCTTTTTTTAGAAGCTCGACCTATTTCGGTGTGTTATGCAATACCGATGACAGGTTATACTTCTTTTTAGGATAGGGAAGAGGTTTCCCAACTTCACTCCTTGTCCTCCTCCTTCTCAGTGATTTGAAATGGCCTCTAGTACTGTTGACCTAACAACGGGTCAGTCCCAAACACAGATGACCTTGGGTAAGCGTTCAGCTGGGTCACAGTGGTTATCATTGGCTGGAGTCAATGAAGTAACCTAGTTACCCACGGAGTATCATTCTACGTACACATTTGGGGGATGCTGTCACAGGTGATACTTTCATTTTTTGGTGCGGCAGTATAATTGTTTACGATTAAAGTGTAGGAGCGAAAGATAATAGTAATTTAAGAGAAGAAATATCGTAAGATTTTACCTTAAATGTATCAAATGCTACTGATAAAGATTTAAGATAAACATTTAATAATTCTGCAAAGGATGGGAAGGTTTTGATTCTAATATGAGAATGTTAGCTCAACTGCTTATTTCTCAAAACAACTTACTCATCAGAAGGCGAACATTTTTTTCTGATGAGTAAGTTGTTATAAATATATAATAAATAAAAGTAATAAAAAATTTTAAAAAAATTATCCTAAAGTGTTTTAGGCGAAAGAACATCGACACTGGACCTTGCATGATTGGAGACGGGTCTCGTGGTCCGATAAGTCCCGTTTCCGGTTATTTAGAGTGGACGGAAGGGTGCGTATTTAGCGTAAATCGCGCGAAGCTATGCACCCGTCTGTGAACAAGGAACTGTTCGGGGAGGTGGACAGTCGGTAATGGTCTGGCGTGTTCAACTGGCACAAGTTGGGACCTCTGGTACGTCTAAAGGCATCCCTGAACGGTCCAGGATGTGTCCATCCTTGCATCCCTTAATGGTCATCGTGCACCGACAGGGCAATGGACTCTTCCAGCAGGACAAGCGCCTTCCCACAGAGCCGTGGTGACTAGAATATTGTTTGAAGAGCATTCCGCAGATTTTACAATGGACTCCCCGTTCACCCGACAAGAACCCTTTGGAGTATCTTTGGGATGCTGTGGAAAGGTCCGTTCGAGCTTTGGATCCTCCACCCAGGAATGCAACGGAAATATGGACAGCGGTGCAGCAAGCCTAGATGGAAATACCTGTGAACGATTTCGTGAACTAGTGGAATCAATGCCTTGTCGTGTGACTGCCCTTATCCGGGCAAGTCACACGAACAAAGCTCAATAAAAATTCGCTCAGTGTACTCGTATAATGCTGTTACAATATAGGGAACATTACAATCAATGGCCGTTTATCTTTTTGACATTTATTAGTGCTTTAAGCTATACATGATACTGATCGGCAGTTACAAAATTGCGGATATTTAGCTGCACAGTATTCATGATCACATAAAAAGCTCAATAAAAATTACATAATAAGGAAATGTGTATATCTCGGAATCGATCATAATTTCTTAAAAAAAGAAGTAAAATGTAAATTATATTCTTATTATTAATTAGTATTTAAAATTATTATATTAAAATAATATTAAAATAATTTTATTTTAATGTAGTATTAACAATGGATGCGATGGTCTCTTGGCTAACTGGATATGTTTTTGTCCCAAATTGAATAAACTCTGGACGAGTGGATCTGAAGGTAATTCTAAACTTACTTTCTCAGATTGCCTTCACTTCAACACTACTTTATAACCGCATGAAATCGTCAAATTTATTGTGAAAGGAACTTTCCAATCCATTTTTAATAATTTCAGAATGAATGGTGTAATCTGGTACCATTCCTTTAAAGTGGGCAAATTGTCGGCAATGGAAAAAAGGAAATTCGAAAGAAAGTCTTCCTTTGAAAATAAAGAAGTCAATGCCTTATTAAAACGCACCCACAGTAGTCAGTTTAACTTCTCGGAGGAAGCCTCATTATTATGCCCTTTACATGCCGCTGTTTCCATCAGCCTGAAGCGTCTGTTGATACATCCCTCCTCTCGCGTGCATGTGTGTATAGCCAGGCAGAGAGGCCGATACACGAACAACGCTACTATTTGGAGGCTACTTATCCCAGCTTTATTCGTAATTTGATTTTTATTTCAATAACGCGGCACGCCCCATCAACTTTGATTTATGTAAATGTATCCCTCCAGTTTCTCTAAAGGATGCTGCAAAGAAAGTGAAACACTTTAAGATCGTTACTTGTTCCTCTATGATAGATGAGACTCTCTGCAACAGCTTGTTAGGATACACTGGTCCGACCCAAGTGTCTTTTTCAGAAAGATGCTGTCATTCCCCAATTTTTTCACTGCCATCTTCTTCTTCTCCGCGTTTTTATCGAAGCATCACATATAGTTGAGGGATAAGGCAGTTCGTGCACGATCCGCCTGAATCTACTGGGATTCCCTGCCGCCTTGCACTTAATAATTACACTTAAGGTGCCATTGTTTTACACTGTTTGCCTTAAGACCGATTAAGCTGTCAGAATACGTTTCGTCGACGAATTTTAATGCACAAGAAAAAGTAGATGGCAGCGTCATCTTGGACAAAACATTGAGCCCATCAACAAAGGCAGGCGGTGTGTTACAATTGATTCATTCATTGTTCACTTGAAGCCTGTCTTAAAAGGGCAGATGGAGAAAAAGGGATAGTCAGTTACAAAAATGCATACTTATTTTTACAACACCGATATCGTCCAGTAGATATTCTCAAGTACCCCTGGAATATTATCGAGAAGCAAGCTCTCTACGAGCACATAATTCCTGTAAATCAATTATGGAACTATGCCTAAAAGGTGGTTAGACGGGGCACGGGACGCCTACTTCCAGTGGTCTCTATTAACGTTCACTCTGTTCTCTACAGTAACCCAATTACTGGCACCTATAATTAAAAATACACATCTAATTACCCACAGAGTACATTCAAGGGTGTGCCTCTGATGGTTTTGGAGAAATCACGGAACATACGTACATACAGTATGGTGTTGTTTGAGAGGTAAGCGCAAATGCACCTGCGGACAGAAAATGTTTTACAGCACGTGGCAAATAAAATGATCGTGAGATGCTTCATTAATGACAGGGTTAATAAATCAAAGGCCGAGGAAGGAAAGACAATAAATCAATAAAGTAATGACAAAATGCAAATAATTTAAAATATGAAGTAGAATGAGTTCACTCGTCAGTTTTTCAGAGCAGTGCCACTCACCCGAATTGTATTTTCGTCTGTCGTGGTAGAACACTTGAAGACATGATCAAAATTTAAAAACTGAAGCAGTAAGTTAAATTCACTGGGGGAAATATAAGTACGTTGTAATTCAGAATTCTTGGCTGTTGAATGCTTGTTCCTTTAGTATTGGTATTTACAATATGACGCAAGGAAACAAGACGTATATGTCCAAGGAAAAATAATTGTCTTCCAATTAATTATTTATACTGGATAAGGAAGAAGTAATTTTCACTGATAAAACTCAGTGGCATTTTGCATTGGATTCTTGGAAAGGTGCTCAGTCACAGAGGATTCTTTATCGGCTACACGCGTGGATTCTCAAATGCAAGAGCAATAAAAACTGAAGTTCATTTAGATTACTTTATGGAATATTCTTCTCTCTGTGGAGTTCCTCAAGGCGTCTCTCCCCCTCCCCCTTTTTTCCATCTTCTTTAAGGAATTCACATAGTTATTGACAGTAATATTCAAATTCAAATTTTGATCTTTGCAAATAGACGATATGAAGTTGTCGGATTTCAACTAAGATGCATCTGCTTTTCAATAAGCAACCAACGAATTCGTGTTGTCGATCATTGGACATAGACGTATAACCAGTTTACCGTAAATGTGCCAATCTTTTCAACTGGCCTCTCAGTATCCGCTGGACAAATATAGATCTGACGCTCCTACAAACTCAGAAAATCAGCGAATAGTAACACTTATCTTTTGACTTTTCAGTTTTTTGTCTATGAGGCAGAAACAGAGTTTCTGCGTTCATTAGCTCCCGCATTGATTCAGTACGATTCAAAATTTTGGATTTCAAGAAATTTAAATCACCTTTTTAAGTAAAAAAGAAGTTCTAAGCAGAATTAATGGATCACGCTTTCCACTTCTTTCAACATGGAACCTATTGCAATCCTGTTTCCATAAGATAAATCTAAATAAATTATCGTCGTCAGTGTGCCTTTGAATCTCTCTTCACCTCCCATTTATGGTAAATTCGGTGTATACTGTGCTTGAAATTCAAGTTCTAAACAGGTAATATTTATCATTTAAGGACTGCCATCTTGTTTTAAGATGATGGATGGAAATAAAATTACTTCTACGTGGATATCATAAGTCAGTGGTCAATAACCTTTTTTATTTTCTATTAGTGGACATAGTGTTTTTTTTTTTAAGCGGTTCCTGTGGTTCCCCACAAATCCGCGTTGAGTACTCTGTGATGTATGCACAACATTGCAAGGCCAGTCAGTGTGGGGTATATGTGTGTAGTGCGCTGTTTGTGTTGTTTGACTGGCCTCTTAGTTACTGGGAGACTCGATCACCGTGGAAGGAGCCTTTCAGCACATGGAGCAGGGCCAGGAAGGTAGAAGGAACGCCTGACGAGCTCTCTCCCCACTTGCAAAGCAAACGAGGAGAGAGGCCAAGTTAGAGGAGCAGAGCGAGTTGGATAGGAAATATAAGAAAATGGGAAGGAAGGAAGCAAGGGTAGGTAGAGCAGAAAGCCAAACGGCCAGGTGATCCCACGCTTGCCAGTTGACCAGCGTCAGCAGAACCCCTTCGATGAGGATTCATCGAATGCACGTTATCGTGTGGTTTCTGAAATGTGATGCATAAATTCAAAATTTTCAATGAAAATGGAAAAAAATTCTGTTTCGATCCACTTATCGCGTGATTCGTACGCTTTGCACTCTTATGTTTGCACGTCTACGTAGCTTATCTCCGTAAATATGAACCGTAGCTTAGTACTCTGATCAATTACTGAAAGTTTCAAACATCACCTTTTCTTTACACTGAGTTCACTGTGGGTGCTTTCAAAATAGATTTCAGTGTGCTATTGTAATAATTTTCTAGTAATCATTTTAATAAATAATTTATATATTTATTAATATTTATTCGTAATTATATATTTATTTATATTTTTTTATATTGCATTATATTTAATAATATTATTATTTGTTATTATTTATTTTATTTTTTTTTTGCAATTAGTTGATCAGCAAACTCGGAACTGCCTGCAGACCAAAGATCGTATGTATTATAAATCAGATTTGCAACAAAGTATTTTTATTTGTATCTTGTTTCAAAATTTTGAATTTGATTGTAAATGCAAAAGATATTGGCGACACCCATACACTTAATGGCCACTCAATAAGATACACCTACCCTTTTCATGAATTGGAGGGCTCCTTCAGTAATAGCCCTCGTGGGTACCACAGTTGATAGAATCGCAGTCCTTCCCACACCGGATGGAAAAGACCTCAGTTCGCATTCTGCCAGTGACGCGAGGAATTTTTAGGCCTTTTTCACAAGGCCTTTCTTGGCTGAGTTAGTCAATCTCAGAAGAGGATTGCATGCCTCCCCCCCCCGGTGTCTGTCAACAGAACACACTCAGTTTACAGACAATATATACGGTGCAGCATAGATGCGCCTAAAGCCCTACACCAACCAGCCTTTAGTAATCATCAACGTAGTTCGTACCATATGATATAAAACGTGATGCCTATTATATTTTTTATAAATATAAAACGTTTTCAATATATGAGTTAATTGAGCTTGTTGATAAAGTGTATTTTTTTCTCATCAGCGTTATAGATGTATTATTGTAACTGAACTCTTCCCAACTTTATCTCCCCACGTACGTAAAAGTCGCAATATTTTTCAATTTCTAGAAATTGTACACATTTTAGGAGCCCGTTCCAATTCCAGCCAACACAAATTCATTCTATTTACACAAAGTAAGTTTTAACCTTTGAGAGGGTTCTTCTGTTAAATGCGCCATATGTCTCCAAACAATGTTATTTAGCTAGCCATACCAGAAGAGTTATCCACAAGTGATGTACATCGACATGATTGATGAAGATAACCTTTGGAGTAGAAACTGAGATTCCATCTTCCTGCATGAATTTGTAGGCTGGCCCATTCACTTATTGAAAAACGATTGGCGAATGCGTCTTTATGCCACGAATGGATCTTGAACTATTTTAAACCTCTCACTCCATTTGAAGACCCAGGAAATAGTCTATTCGTATAAGCTAAGGAAAAACAGTTAACGCAGCTCTCCAAAGAAATTACGTTTGCATTTGCAAATAACAAACAAGCGCGCTTCTTTTAAAATTCGTAGAATTCAGTGAAAAAGCAAAGCGTGAAATTTGTTTGGGTATACTGGGTAGGTCCGATGGTGAAACTTGTCCCATCTCTCTCTTTAACTACAGATATTTCCAAGTTCCTTCTCATTTTATGTTTAGTGCACGCACATTGTTGAATTATTTTCAAAAATAAATTTAATTCAATTCAGAATTAACGAAAGAACAGCAGACTCCGGGCTTTATCGGACGGAAGCTCTTGTTGAAAAATAAATATATGTAATTAATTGAAATAGAAATTAATAAATTAAAAACATCATTTTGTTTCCGTTATTCTAATACTAATACTAAGTTGTTGTTTTTGTTATACAGTTCAAAGATCATCAAAGACTTAGACCATATTGTGCCATGTATATTATGTCTGTGAACTGCGTGTATTCTGTGGTCGAAATACCTGTTTGCTGGACGAAAAACCTTATTTTCTGGCAAAACAAAAACATGCTGTTCTCGCCTTAAACCGACTAACTCAGTCATGTCGTTAGAAAGACCCATAAAAATTCCCTTTATTGACCGGATTCGAACTCAGTTCCTTTCCAGTAGCGTGGGGTTTGGTTATTTTTTATTTTTTATTTATTTATTTTTTTTAGAAGCAACTAAGGCCATATTGCTCCGGGGATATGCAGTGGTCATTTCCTGACCTTTCCGCATCCTCCGTATTTGGTGGTCACGGGCTCGAATCCCGGTCTAGAATCAAGAAGATAGCGTGGGGAGGAAAGTAATTATAATAATTGTGTCCCACGAGAGCTATTAGTTACTATCCATCGTGTGAAAAATTCACAGTTTTTTTGGACTTTATATCCGGACACTCTGGGTGGGATTTGAGAAAAATGAACGATACCACCATCCACGTGTCCTGAAGAGGAACGATATCAACTGCGTTCACTACGAGTAAACAGATCAACGAAATACAATAGATGGATGGAAGGGTTGAATTTAGAGACTTCCAAGGAATCATGGTATGATTCCGTATTAGTGGTCAATCTGTTTGTGCTGTTGCAGCAAAACTGTAACACCCTAGATTAGTGGTTCAACCTTTTTGATTCTCCGCACTTTTACTATATTTTGAAATAAGCTCACCGCCCACCTTTCGTATCAATTTAATAATGAAAAATTTTGCTAAGTAAATGTTTAAGTGATTCCTTTTTTTTAGACAAAGGGATTATGGATTATATTGAATCCCTTCTCGACTAGATCTGAAGTAGGAAACGCTAACAAGAGCAACGATATTTTCTTCAACAAACATGAATGCAGATTGAGGAGCTATACACTCCTCATCAAGAAGTAATTCCAATATTCCCTTTTGTATTCAACATCGTCAATATGGATAGTGTCCATATTGTATTCAGCTTTGTATTCAACATCGTCAATATGGATAGTGTCCATATTGTATTCAGCTTTGTATTCAACATCGTCAATATGGATAGTGTCCATATTGTATTCAGCTTTGTATTCAACATCGTCACTATCCACACATTTACTTTTAAAGTCACAAAGTCTACTTCAAGTCATCGAAAGATTCTCGGGGATAATAAATATCGGTTTGGTACAAAATGAACAAATCAGGAGGAATAAAATACAGATAGCTATACACCACATGACGGAAATCGAAAATACGTAACGCGCAAATCATAAGGAGGGTACAAACAGCGAAACAGGAAGGGAGAGGCAAGAAACCACTCACATATTCACGAAAAAGGAAACAAATAGAAACGTCAACTTCGAGAGGAAAACAGGTGAAGAAGGAAATAACCGTCAAAAGGTAATAGGAAACGCAGTAACCTGGACGGAAATTTCAAACATTAAGTTGCGGACAGGTACTCTTCTGTAGAAATTGAAATTTTTTTCCCCCTGATCCTGTTTCAAGATGTAATGATAAGTGAAACAGACAGGGATCCGAAGTGTGCCGTTCATAAGCCGCATTAACTTATATCCTCTCAAGAATACAAGAATATAATAGACACACTTGTATTTTAAAGCTCATAAGAAAACCTGTTTCTCCAGATGACTTATTGTGGCCTGGATTATTGTTTACTTAACTTTATGAGTACGGGGAAGATGGGGAAGGGGTATTAAGGGAAACAAAAACTACGGACGTCATGCATAAACTCTTATTGCAGGAAAATGTTTGCTTGTTGTAAGAGTAGATACCGATAATTCTATACCTGCAGCAAGGTCAGATGCTTGCAGAGAGGATTCCTTTAGGCTGCGAGTGGTAGATCAACGGTCTTGAACCGAAGTTAAACTGTCGTAGGCCTTAGTCATCTTTGTTGGCTACTCGAAAGACGAATCCGATGCTCTGGAATCTCTGCCTCAACATTTCTGTTCACTCGAAATCATTCACATACTTTCACCTTTGGGTAGCCGGCTTCCATTCTACTGCCCTCTAATTCAAAGAATCAGGCAGATGCGTGTTCTTTCAATTTTAGCAAGCGGGTCTCAAGTGGCCTTGCTAATGTACAAGACCAATATTAGGAACTCAGTAAAATGATTATTGTACTGTATTCCATTACGTGTTGAGGCGTTGCTTTACATCCTGATAAGTCACCTTTTTTCACCTTGGGTTGAGAGTGTTGCCATCTCCTCGTAATGGGCATGCTTCCAGAAATGCAGACGTGACGATCGAACGATGATTTAAAGTCTTAATATGAAATGTGTCAAATGTTTTAAGAGCCAAACAACCTGATGGCTGATTTCTTGAAAGCGGTCTTGTCTGTAATTGAGTGTATTTATTTGAAAACCATGTAACTCTCGCCTGAGATCGAATAACTGAGCCATGTTGTGGAAAAAGCCCATAAAAATTGCTGCCGTCATTGACGAGATTCAAATCCAGGCCTTTTCCCCCGTGTGAGAAGGACAGTGATTATATTCACTGTTCTACCCGAAAGGGCTGGTCTTCGGTAGTACTGACATTTTTAGAAAGAACAGATTTTCTATTCAGGATAACGTTAACCTCTAGCAAAACCACATCACAATTACAATTTCTTTTACAAGAAAAAAAAAAAAAAAAAATTTTGTTCCTTGCAATATTTTTATTTTTGCATTGAAAAACTATTAATCCATGTAACGGTCTAAAATTCTGTCTACTATGAGACGTTTGCCACATTCTCTCTATTTAACTACTTCCCTCACCCAGTGCCTCTTTAACAATGATCGATCCACTTCAAATGAGAACAATTAGTGTAATCAGTGATCTACACTATATACCTGCATACACTGGTAGCTTTCTGTCGATCTCCGATGGCAATTGTGAGAATCTAAAGATGCTGCAACTCCTCCTATCTCAATCCATCCCTTCACACAAATATTCATTTATTTAAGATCACTTGTAAACAAAAAGGCATCGCCAAAAAGTTAATCTGACATTTATTTTAGATACTCCAATCCCTTGGATATAAATCTGGAAAAGTATATGGGTAACTAAAAATACAGGCGACAGATGCTAGAAAACATTTTCAGTCTAATAAAAACCTATCAGATAAACTTGAGAGTGACTGTTTAAAAATAAAATAACTTGAAGAAATTAGTATTAGTAGAGGCATATAATGCAAGAAAGCAAGCTCATCAGCCAAAAAAAAAAAAGTTATTACAAAATCATTTATTTCCCTCTTGAGAGTCTGATAAGCTTCTGGCCTCCACTTCCCTACGGAATTCCTCACGTTCGGATGTAAATGCAAAATACTCATTTAGTTTGTCAGCTGCTTGAGCAAAATCATCAACAATCGAACCATCGATATCAAGTGGACCAATCTGATTCATCCCCTTCCTTCTAGAGTTTAAAGAAGTCTTTACTGTTTTTCTTTGCATCCTTTGCCAAAGATTTCTCTGGTCTTGCTTGCGTAACCTCCTTTGTGACTTGATTACAGACTGTCTTATATCTACTATAGGCATCTGTGTCTCCTGATCCATTTAGGCCTAAACCTTGAACAGTATTTCTTAGTTGGTATGAAAAGCCTAGTAGCTTTTACGATTAATTCCTTGAATGCTTCCCGTTTAGAAATTTTCTGTTGGTCCCGCCGTATAGAATTTAAATACTGTCTCAGACCCCTGTAGTCGCCTTTACGAAAGCAGAAACCTGATGGTAGTAAACTCTTTGAGTAAATCCCACTTGAGCACACTGTGATCACTGCCACCTATTGGTTCCTTTATCTGCAGATTCTTAATGCATGAATAATCACTACTGATAATCGGATCAAGAGTATTACTTCCTCTTGTTGCCTCTCAAACATGCTGCTCTACAAAACAATCATCCAATAAATCCAAAGCAAAAGTCTTGCTAGTGTGGGAGTGACCAACACACAATTTCAAATTAATATCCGCGAAGCTGAAATCTCTCATTATAAGACAATCTGATTTACTGGCCCACTCTGTTTCTCTGTAGAGTTGTTCGTTGTACTCCCTCAGATTCATTAGGCCAATAACACACTCCTATTCTCAATAACCAAAACTCGGCTGCATATAAAACTCGACTTGAGGAGTGGTTTTAGTGTGTTTTGGTCGCAGAACCCCAAATTTCTACTCCGTAGAGAACGCGTTTGAAAATGGCAGTTTGGATGTATCCCTTGGTAGTGCCTGGATTCGTGACATAGAGAAGGTGCTGTTTTGCCATCCAGCGATTTCGACTCAATTGCAGACGTAAATGTTCAAAATGGTGGTTGAACCGAAACTTTGCGTCGAAGATCACCTCAAAGTCACGATGCTTTGCTACGCTTTTAATGATTTTTCCTTCATGCGTAGGTTGAATGATTGTTGGTTTGGGCTTCAAGGAGAAGACCATGCACGCGGGCTTGTCTGGGTTGATCTTCGGACCAAAGAGTTTGAGATAGATTCCTAGTTGAATGAGGCTGCTGTTAATAGCATTTACCACATCTTGCACGTTCCGAGGGGTTTATAGTGGTTAGCATCTTTAAATCATCCGCATGTGATATTATGTCGGGCCTATTATTGAAAAGAAGGGCAATGATGGCAGTAAATAGGAGGTCTGATAAAACGCCTCCTTGCGGTACCCGTGTATTGATGTTTCTTTGATAAGTCCGGCTGCCAACGGTTAGCATAATGGTCCTGTTGGTTAGTAGCGATGTCAAAAACTTGAGGAGCTCACCTTCAATATTGTAGAAGGATTGGAGATGGTTTAGGAATGCCGAAATGCTGACACTATCGAATGCATCTTCCAAGTCCAGATAGGTTACCACTACCTCAGATCTTTCTTCGAATGCCGTGATGATATGGTTGGTTGTCATTTGGAAGTTACTGATAGTTGATCTGGCCGGCAGTGCATAATGTATCTGAGAAGGTTTCTGAGGTAGTATATGACTAGTCAGCGTTGTGAGCATTGTTTTCTCTAGCAGTTTGAGGATGACTGAGCGATTGGCCTTAAGTGCTTGGCTATAGTCGGATTATTGATCTTTGGCAACGGCCTTATAGTGTAAACATTCCACACAGATAGGAAGTATTCTTCACGCAGTATTATATTGAATATTAAGAGTAGTGGGTTGATAATGAACAGACTCAAGCATATAATCATGAATTGAGGGATTTCATCCATCCCCATAGCATTAGTTGAGGGCATGTTGTTAATTGAAGTAATAAGCTGATGCTTAGTGATAGCTACTTCTCCACTAGGTCATTTCGGGGTGAAAGTATTAGGAATAAAATTGTTTTAAATAAAAGTAAATATTAAAATTTTTAAAAAAATTAGACACTGCTGTTATAGTTTATTTTTTGATTTTATTTTTTTTTTGGTTTTTTTTTTAGGAGCATTAGCAACTAAGGCCATATTGCTCCGGGAATATGCGGTGGTCATTTCCTGACCTTTCCACATCCTCCGTATTTGGTGGTGACGGGCTCGAACCCCGGTCTAATCAAGAAGCGTGTGCTACGCACTTCTGCTCCTTCCCACCTGGCTACGGAGGCGCCCTATTTTTTGATTTAATGATCGTTCATCAGATAGCAGGGTGGGTCATTAAGTCCCGTTAGAGGTTGTCATGTCAGGATCTCATATTTTAAATAAACAGAAACGCAAGAGAAGGTAAGAAAAATGTCCAATTTTGCATAATTTTGAAATCGCAAATGTTGTTTGCTATTTTATAACAGGATCAACCACTCTGTAAAATTATTTGAAAAACAATCGAAGATTTTTTGAAGTTATTGAGAACTGCATTACGAGTATGTGTGTTGAAAGCTTTGATGGAGTACATATCTTATTCTTATCTCACTACTCAAATTGACGCTGAGACATTTTTGCAAGAAATATTAAATTTTTAGTTTTATCTCTCTCTCTCGACAACTACAAGCATCTCGTTTACAAAGAGTGCGCATAGAGTAATTTTATTTTGAATTCATAAATAGCTATTTTTGAATCGCAATAGGAACAGTATATTTTGAACATCCCATCCCAATTTTTTTTCTCCTTTCTCTATATCTTTGCTTCCATTTTCCCCCTTAAAGGAGTGATGGGGTGAATTTGACAGCCAATATAAATTCCCGATTTTTCTCTGTCATGGGAGTGACATTACCAAGAGTACATTGGTCGTGGTAAGCAACACCATTACTTGTAAACAGAAATTAGTGGCAAACGTTATATATCGGTGCTGCTCCAGAATGTCTTTCTATAGGCTAATGAAATGCATAACTGAAAACAAAATATGCCGAGCAATCGAGTGTGAGGTAGCGTGAGCGGTAAACGTGCCCTGGAAACAACAATATCTCTGGGGCACGTTTATGGGCTCTGAGCATGCTATGCATTGGATTGGCAGTGTTCCTTAACCGCAGTAACTCGAGCGGTTTCTTTGTGTTCAAGTGAGGTTGCTGGGTGTGATGGATGTTCTTCACCCCTTGTGTAAGCTCCGCGTGAAGCCTGACCAACCGTTGAGCAGTAGCTATTTAAGGAACTTATGGCAGCTACTTACATGTACCAATGCATGACCATTTTAAGTGGCTGAGTAAGAAAGCTGCTTGCATTGCATTGAGAGGCAAAATGGTTTGCGTTACTTTTCTGGATTTGCACTCTCCAAAGAAGAGTTTAGAACGACTTTGTTCAAGAACTGTATTTTATTTGAAAGTATTAGTAAAAGGCAATAAAATCGTCTATTTCTTCTGCACCTACAATAACATTCAGTAAGTCAGTGACCAGGGGAAGTCCCAAGTAGAAGCTGAAGGGATAAGCCCACTCCTTTATGATGATTACCACTCCATGGTGATTACCCGAAGCATTGTTTTACCCCTACCCATCAGACAATTATGGGAACATCTCTGGCAGTGATGTATTTTTCAAGAACTATTTCTATCATAGTATATCTGTAACTGTCTTGCGTGAACGCTTAACACGAATTCTTAGCAAATCATCTTGTTTTTCTGTCCTGTTAGTTGCTATAGGATTAGTGATTCACACTGAACGTCCTTTGGAACTTCAAATGGATGGAATATCTCTGGAGCTCATTTATGGGTTCTCTTTTCTGCATTTTGTTCAGTCGTGGCACTTCACACGATGTCCTTCAGATATTTGAAGTAACGGTCAGTGGGATATCAAGTCATTTCTCTTTTTCCTTGCCTGAAACTAGCAAGGGCTTTCAAACATTTTGTTTCCCTTCTTCTTAACAGAACTGTCTTATAATCGTATTTTGTTAGAATATTTGTAAACCTTTACTGTGCAGTAATTGTATATGAAACAAAATTACGGTGATGTTCAGATCAATATCTACAAGTTGCCAGCCTGTATAGGCTTTGCTCTTGATTAGGAACTTGTTTTCATTTTGATAGTAATATAAGGTGCGTTCAAGTTCCCTTAAATATATCATAACCGGGATTTCGATGTTATTGCTCATATGATGACTGCACTGTATTTTTTTTATTATTATTTATTGTAGTAGGCGGTCCGAGACAGCTTTCCTGGCATCCCCGCCACTAATTGCAATACTGTACAAATAATTACAGACTTACAGCACTAATTCCCACTCCATTATAAGATATTGAAGCTCTGCGATTCATGTATCCCCACCGTTAGAAGACATTGAAGCGCTGCAGTTCATATAAAATGAATTTGGAGTCCCTGCCACGAAAAGTAGCTAATTGCCGTCAGTGCATACAATTTCAATGCAATGTCCAGTCTGAGAAAAAAGCCTTCTTAATTAATGAAATACATATATCCCGGAAAGCTGAGTTCCACACTGTGGAAGTATTCTCCAAAGTAATTGCAGTCAGACCGTGGAAGTATTCTCATCAGTAAATTGTTGTCAGAAGATGAACACAGATCTGTTGCGTCATCTTCATAAGAGTTGAAATATGCTTAGTTAGAGGTTTCCAATGGACTCGTCGAGTACACCGCCTTAAAAGACCAATCAATGATGAAATGCACAACCTGAAGCACCTACCCTCGTCGAGTGCGCAGTATTGTCATTGTATTGTATGGTCCACACTGGTGGTCCCAGGTAGGGGCTGATGAGGGGGGATGTGTGTTATGTCTGTTTAGTAGAAGTAAGCTGTAGTGGCTATAGTGCGCCCGGCTGATGAGGCTGTAGTTCCTTCCTCTACGATAAAAGTAATGTGGATTCTTTTTACTGCTGCATGATCACTAAATTTCAATGATTCCCGATAATAATGCTGCTTTAGCCTGTACATCAATTAGAAAAGTATTTATTTTAAAAAACCTACAGTATTTGTAAAAAAACTGCAATGAAAGGAAATTTTATTAATTTATTTCTTTATGTTTTGAAATTTTCATCTCACAGAAGGAAATTTCATTTTATGAGAACGGCATGGAAGTGATACAAGTAAAATTGCTTCCTACACTTGCTTTACCCTTAACTTAGAAAAAGGAGTTAATTGATCTTTAGTAAATTTTTTTGTGGATTAACGAAATGGACAGTTATTTTAATTAGTTAACGTAAATTAAATAAATAAAAATGAACGCAATGTGTCACAGTTTCGCATTTACCAAAGGTTGCAGTATTTGAGTATCAATAACAGAAATTTTGTATTGAATGCAGTTTCTTTTATTTTAATTCTCTTATTGACTTACTAATCGCTGACGTCCTCCTCGATAAAGACTCTGTTCTTGCCTTAAATTTCAGACAACTAAGCTGTATCACACGTTATGCTGTACACCAATGAGATTTACATTATCATTTTGAATGCAGTTAATGAATCAGACCCTTAAATAATTCATCCCTTTAATGCAGTTCTTTTCCTATTTCTTTTGTTTTTCTCTTATGTTTTTTTATTAAGCAAGCACTGTCGGTTCAGTGGCCACGATGTGTATCCAATCACCTTGATCTAGCAGCCGTGCCTATGCTATTACATCATTCTGCTAAGGAACATTCCACCGATACGAGTGTCTGCGTTATCTGTTTGTTTTCTCAGATCCGCGTATGAGCAGGAAACTTGGAAATGCCTGTGGAAAACCCGATATTTCGTCCTACGACCATAAAGCCCGTAATAATTGATGTCTCAGGTGCAGATATCCTTACAAAAATAAGCATTTTTCTGCCTACGCCCTTGCTAACTACTAGTAAGAGAATGAGTATGGAGCTAAATATGTATTACAGCATATAGGAGCAGTACATAATTTAATTATGGATTTCCATAATTATCTTACAAAATAAAACGGTAACACATGATCTTTGAGAGGAAAAAAATCATTTATTTACATTAACAACGTTGCAATTAAATATTTGCAACAGAGAGTTAATTATTGATCACTTTGCAGTGCAAACAATTTCTCAATGGTAGTTTCATAACCACCACATCAGTGGTGGGAAATGCAATCCTCACGGAACCCGTTTGATCACTCCTAACCGAACTTAAATCTGCCACCTTCACCCAGAAATTCTACAGAATGTGCACAAAGTTCTGTTATCACTACAGTGCAGTAATCGCTCATCACGGCGGTGGAAATACTGGCATGAATAATGAGGACCCCGTATACAACAGGTTATTATCGCTCTGCTCATTCATCAATGTTCGTTATTCTGTTGTCAAGTTCAAGTCACCTTTCATACGCTTTCGAATTGTTCTTTTGGCTCTTCTGCCTTCCGAGAGCTTCTTGTGTAATGACACCTGGAGGACCCTATGAACAGGGTCCCACAGGTGTTGCTAAAATGAATTTACACAACGAAATATATGTATTAACAAGTATTATGTAATAAATTAGCCTATTTTTAGTTTTGCTTGTTTTTCTTCTTGTACACTGAAGATGCTGGAAGTGGCGGCTAAGTTTTAATAATTGCCCGAACCATCGCAATCATAGGGTCTAAAATGAACGTGGATGTGACTTGATGGAATTGCATTAGCATAAATTATGAGTCCTGGTCACCGCGCGTGACGAGTCATGTATGATGCAATATATATTACCCCACTAGCATATACTGCAGTACCGGGGTGACTGTTTGTACACTTCAAAGTTGCACTTCGAAGTTGTGCACTTCAAATTGAGTAAATAAATAAACGAAAGTTGTAAACATATATTATGATCTACAATTAAACGGTTTTGTTTTTGATTTCCACTTTTCTAAAACAGAAACTTAAAAGTTTCTTTTCGTGGACAACTCACAACCATTAAACTCTATTATATATTGTCTCTAAACTGTGTGTATTCTCTGTTCTTCCTCCCGAGCTTTCCAAAAAAAAAAAAAAAAAAAAAACCCTGGACACCTCCGCCTGATACTTGCAAGCTTAACACCCCGATTTGAAGTCTTCAAATCCGGATGTTAAGAATTTCTCCAGTTTTTAGGAATCAAACCATACTGTTCTGTTATTGAGAACTTATGCTCCTTGGATTAGATGTAAACTTCCTCAGCCACTGCCGTTGCATTACATTGAGTGGACAGAAATCATGGGACACCTAGCTAGTAACGGATAAGCCCACCTTTCACCTGAATAAGGGGAGTTACACAGCGAGGCATTGAGTCCATTAGTTCCAGAAAGCGTTCCACAGATATTTCCATCCATGCTTGCTGCATCACTGTCCATAATTCGGTAGCATTCCTGGGTGGAGGATCCAAAGCTCGAACGGACCTTTCCTCAGCATCCCAAAGAAGCTCCACAGGGTTTATGTCCGATGAACGGGGAGGCTATTGTAAAATCTGCGAAATGCTCTTCGAACCATGTTCTAGTCACCACGACTCTGTGGAGAGACACATTGTCCTGCTGGATGAGTCCATTGCCCTGTCGGTGAACGACGACAATGAAGGGATGCAGATGGTCTGCAAGGATGGACACGTAACCTGGACCGTTCAGAGATGGGTCTAGACGTACCTGATGTCCGAATGTGTGCCAGTTAAATAAGCTCCAGACCATTACCGACTGTCCAGCTGCCTCAACAGTTGCTTGCTTACATGACGGGTGCATAGGTTCGTGCGGTTTCCGCCAAGTACGCACTCTCCCGTTCGCTCGAAATAACTGGAAACGGGACTCACCGGACTTGGAGACCCGTCTCCAATCATCCAATTTCTATTGCCAATTTTCTTTCGCCCAGTTGAGGCGTAGAGTCCTGTGTCCTGATGTTAGCAATGTGACTCTGGTGGGTCGGCGGCTCCCATAACCTATTGCGGCTAATGATCGCCTGATTGTTTTGATGGAGACGTTTCTGACACCTCCCTCGTTGAAGTCGGCGGTGATTTGCGGCACTGTCCTTCTCCGGTTGGCTGAAACAATGCGAGACAGATGTCGACGTCCAAGTTCACCCACCATCTTTCTCCGCCCACAGCGCTATCCACAATGAGATGTTATTCCGGAAATGGCCTATTCCCGATGCACTCTTGATACTGTCGAATTGGGGATAGTGCAACTTCTGTACCATATCCGCGATAGAGTGACCCATGCGTCTGCCACCTCTTTCAAAGTTGGTTAACTCACGACGTTTATCGATACTGACATCGAATTACCGCTTACGAGAATGAAGTGATGCAGTGTACCTATGTACCTTCCAAGCGGTGGGTTCGTCCGCTAACGAGAAGGGTGACAGCGTCGCGATGCCCAGGAACCAGACATCCCATAAATTCTGTCCTTTCAGTGTAGTGCAGTGCTTACGTTGACTACTCATTTATTTGAAAAACTCTAAAGTTATTATTCACACTGCTGACTAGAATAACTTCATATATTTATTTTTTTTGTTTTACTTTTATTTTTATTTGATATATATATATATATATATATATATATATATATATATATATATATATTATTTCTATTTTATTTATTTATATTTTTGTTTTTTTTTTTTCTTTTTGTGAAAAAACACCCGAATTAAACCACGGATGTTTCCTCACAAAGATATGGAAATCGGTCCCTCTAACGGTCCTTTCTAGACACATAATATGCGACTTCCCTTTCTTGAGTGCTTCCAGATGAATGGCTTACTGGTCGCACTAAAATTAGTCAAAGAAACTTTCCCCCTACAGTGTATGGGGGGGAAGGAGCTGCCAAAAATGGTTGGATAAGACGTGGGTGAAGAAAAAGATTAAACTTCTTCCACGTGTACTACCACTTTGAGCTTCACGATCCGAAATTTAATCGTATAATAGAAAGAGAGAAGATATTTATCGCAGAAAATGCTTGACTACCTCAGCAGCAGTTTAATTTCAACTCTCATCATAATTCCATACTTGTAAAAATTTTTGAAGTGGCTTTAATCCGAAGCCATCACCTCGACCGAGTAGTTTAATGCATTTCCAAACGTTCAGTTCCTTCTATTATTTCAATTGATGTGACGTCATTTCCTATTTACTCTGAAAAAGCATCACTGCCTACTAACAGTTAATAATATTTTTTTCTTGTTCCTCTTTTAAAAGTAAATTCGCCGTCCTCGTAGTGTAGCGCGTCTCTACTGGTGCGTGGAAACACTTAGGTGTGCCCCGGAAATTTCCGAATTTCTGAAGAATAATTGACATAATTAATAACGTATGGATCGCTTTTTGTAATCGAAAATGGCCTTGAGTCGTCTAGGTATGTGTATCCGCTTACAAGATCGCTCACACGATATGCAACTGCTCGTGAATTTGCCAATTGGATTCAGCAGATGCAACCTTATCACACCTTGATATAATAGCCGCCACTTCGTGTGTGTGTCCATAATACTACTTGCATAACGGAAGTAAAGACCAAACAAATGCCATCTACTTGTCAGGGTCAACTTTAGGCGTGGACGACGTTGGCATCTTATCATCGAGGAAGGCTGCTGAGACTAGAAATAGGTGGCCTCACCTTAAAACCTCCGAGAGCGGAACACGTGGGAGAGAAGAGTTATCGAGTGATCTGGGGGTGGAGAAATTCAGTTTTTCCTACGCTACTACGAAGCCTTGAGCCTCTCTTGCCCAGAGGATACTATTTACATGTTTTACAGTTTGCGCGTATTTCCGCTAACTTTATTTGGCCTCTGTCAGATCATGTTCAATAAACGAGTTTCTGTTTGTACTCTGGTACATTCGAACGACATTGGGAGGGTTCATTATCAGACTACCCTCAGTTCGAAAGCCCAATGTGCGTACCTGAGCATGAGCACGCTACCACATGGCCTTCCGTTTAACTTCTTTTGAAACATCCTGAAAAAAAATGAACCTGTCAGAAAGAACTCTGCACGTTTATTCTTTAGAGAAAAATTTTGTAGAGATGGAAATGGATGTAAACGGGATAATGCAGAAATAAAACGATAGACTTAGATGGAGGGATTATATTCATACCCTCCCTTTCTTTTCTAACATGGAAAAGGAAAATGAGTGGGGTGGGCAGGTGGAAGGTCAAGGTAAAAAAAAAGAAAAGAAAAAAAAAGACGAATGGATAAAGGGAAGCACGTAGCGAGTCGAAATTATCCTCGCACGGAAAACTAAGAAGCAGTTAGTGGTTTAAGGCTGTGTCCATTTCTCGTGACCTCATAACAGCAATGACGTCACACTTCTCGGTTGTATGTACAAGTAACGCCTTACAGGTACCCGGAGAACAAATAAAGGGAGGAAAGAGACAACGTCCTACTGAGCCGGCTAAGAAGTCAAATCTATGAATAGAATTTATTGCTGATGAGGTGTCTGAGCCCAGGGTGGTTCGTGTATGGGGTAAAACGCTCAGATGATTCTTGAAAAGGCAGACTGGATTATTTCATTCTGGTACAATTCGTATTCTTGAGGAATAGCCACAGTCGTTTTGAGAATAAAAATTCAAATTGCACACCTTTTCTTTCCTAAATTGTTATGACTTATAATACCCGCTTTCGGAAGATATCATAGGACTGCTTTTGTCTTTTTAGCCATTCATTATTCGATATATTCACAATTCTTACATTACAAGTACTTAAACAGAATGGAAGTAATCTTTCTGCCTTTTTCTTCCCTTGCACGCTAATCCAGAGCTTTCCAAATTTCCACTGATCTACTCATGTGACAGCAAATATCTATACATGTGATTTCGCACTTAGTTTTACTTGTGCATAGACTGCATATCAATCCGAAGTGAAGTTCGTGGCCTCCCACGCTTTTGAATTGGTACAGATCAGTAAACCGACCTATGCACTGACGCGTCTGGTTGTGTACAGTTTCTCAAGACAGTGAGGTACAACAGAAGTTCCATGGAAACTAGGTTACTTGCGTAAATAGGTAAAACTGGCAAAGAAATAAATCTTCCGGAATAAGAAAGCGTTTGAAGTAAGACGGCAATTACGTGTTTCATAAAACATTACGATTTTATTAACCACTAATGGTGTGATGTCACAGTTAATTCTGCCCGCTTCACACTAGCTTTCGGATGAGGCGACCATCCGTCTGATGGAAGATGACGGTTTTTTTTTTTGCTCTTTTTTTTAATCTTTTTTGCCTCCCCAAATGCTTCACTTCCTGAAAGTGATGTGCCCTCTACTGTGGCGCCCAGAGTAACTTAATCTCGCGTGAGGTCAGTCACGCCGTGAGGATCCTATGGGTCAGCCGTTCGTCACGGTCCACGGGAGGTTACACACTTGTTGGTGAAGCAGACACTTGGTCTGTGCAGTTTTAACTTAATACGCGGTCTCCAAGTAGGGTAACTAATGTGTTCTCAGATGGGCTTTCAAGAGAGAAATATTTCTGTTTCCTGATGAGGCGTGGTAGTTGAAATTTACACAGAAAAGCCAATACTCTACCTGTTGCGGGACTTATAATTTGGTCCACCCCTTTTTTCCAAAATCTGCCTTCTATTTCTTCTACTGAATGTGAAGAAATGCAATCCAGTGCTCAAGTTTTGGATGTTCTAAATAATAAGCACTCGAAATAATCAACCTTTAGGAAACAACGCTTAGGCAGAATGCAGAAGAATCAATTTCTGTAAAAAGCTGCGGTTCTCGTCTTTAGGGTTTTTGTACGTGACACGGATTCATTAAGAACAAAAGACTCGCAAAAAATTTCGAAAGCAGGATAATTAAGAGTTAATTTATAATTACTGAGGGTTATTAAATTGTCTTCCTGGCTCAAGTAGTTTAATTCATCAGCGCAAGGGCATCTTGAACTTGAGTGGCCCAGTCGAATTGAATGCCAAGTTCCTGACCTGGAGGAATTTATGCAGAATTTGTCAACTGGAATTACTTATTGTTTCGATGCCATTTTTAAATTTAATATTTTTATTTTACAGCTCCTATGCAAGCGCTGTCCTTGTGTCGTTAAACCCAATACCAACAACAACAACAGCAAGTGCTGTAAAATGGGGCGAGTAATTAATTAAGATATACGGATCTTAAATTAATTAAGATCCGTAGATCCATTGCTCGAAGTGTAGTTCGGTCTTGAGCAAATTTCATAAACAAGTAGATGACATATCGAATGGCACCCCCAGTGGCGTATCATCCCATTAGCAGGTGATGTAGCTGGGTCAGGACCCTGATCAGGTTAAGAAGCAAAAGGGAAAAAAAAAAAAAAAATATATATATATAAAAGTTACATTAATAATAAACAATGGTTCGTGTGGAAACGCCAATGGGCACTTCAGCTGGATTTCTTCCATTTCCAGAGCCTCTCTCACATATATGTTTTTGCTTTGCTCTGTATAAGGATATTTCAATCAAAATGATTTAAATCATGTATTTTTAGGTTTAGGCTATTTGTCGTGTGACCTTTTTTGTTATATTTCAGCTGAGATTTTTGAATTTAATGTTAAAATTGGACTCAGTATTACAAAAAAATGAAATCTTCAATTATTGCATTGCAATAATACGACCTTTCACGGTAGCCAGGGCGTTTACACAAAAAAGTTAAACAAGGACAGAGGGCTCACATCAAGATCCTGACTCTATAGGCTTCTGGGCTAACTTGTCAAAACATAACGTACGTAATTTACAGAGATGAATTAGATTACTACAAAGAATAAAATTATAGGAAATTTAGAAAAAAGGCAACTGCGGATGACACTTTCCAACTGGACTTCCGGTTTTATCTGAGTGACGTAAATCTTCTACCCTACAATTTTATGCTTGCAGTGACATCTTTTCTGTAATTTTTGTTACATATAAATTGATGGCGATTCTAGACAGTCTGAAGCATGCTTGACGGGAATGAAGCGGTCAGCTAGGTGGAGCCTATTACAGTTGCAGCGGAGAGAAGGAAAAGCTCGGTTTGATGTGGGCTTCTCTAATAGCAAACATCCCAGAAATCAGGGGAGTTGATGTAGCCTGTAATCAGTTTTTTAGTGATAGCTAGTCTTCTTTTTTCTTCGACCATTAATTTCATAGTTGTGTAATTAAGGGTTGCTGTAATGTGGATGGCACTGTGGATGTTTGCGTAAAAGCCACCTGATCATCCAATATTCGTCGGACTGAATGCTGCAGAAGCCGAAGTCATATCTCTGAAATAAAGGACTGAGGGATAAATCATCCTATAAATGTATTTGATGGAAGTTGCAGAGTCTCGGACATGAAGTAAATGCTGCTTTGCTATCCATTTCAATCTACACATTTTGATGTGAAGGGCTTCAAGTTGTTTGTGGAAATATAGCTTTGGTTCAAACGTAACTCCTAGATCTCTGCAATGGTAGCTCCTCGGGATTAAAGAACCATTTAACATCACTAGAAGATGTAGTTCGTTTGTCTTCAGTCAGATCATCATTTCAGATTTTGGAGGATTTATTTGCATATATAAAAGTTTAACTAATATTGAGCAAAATTCAGAAGTTTTAAATTGATGGCTTCAGTGATTTTTGGTGGTTATCTGTTTGATGGACTTCATTAAAATTTTTATGTCATCTGCATAGCACAGCATGTCTGATCTGTTGGCAATATGTGGGATAAAGATGGATGTGTAAAGTAAGCCGGAAAGTATGCTACCTTGTGAGATTCCAGTAGTTACTTTGCGAGTGAATGTGGACTCACCGACTTTAAGGTAAAGGATTCTATAGGACAGAAGAGATCCTGAGAAAAGAAGTACTTTGCCTTTCATTAGATACTATTTCTCACAGAGGTAGAGGAGACTAGAGACGTTGACTGTGTCAAATGGTACTTGAACTTCCAGATAGATAACTGCGAGCTCGGAAATTTCTTGGAACACATTTATCACTGAGTTTGTTAGAGAGTGCATATGGGCCTAGGCCCTGGAGGCACGTATGGGATGAAGTTGTTAATATATATACAGGGTGATTCACTACCAGCGCGACAAACTTGCAGGACGTGTAGGGGGCACAAAGACGAATCGGAATCACATAGCATTTCAGGGTCCGAAATGCCTTCGTCATGCGGTAGAGGACGTTGAACGGGAGGTCGCGTGAACAGCGATCCCGCTGGAAGTTAGCATTTGCGAACCGTTTCTGTTGAAGAAACCAAGTAGCAAAAGTCCTCCGGAGTGGATAATCCGCAGGCTCCAATGATTGGACGCGTTGCAGATGGTATGAACTCATTTGGTTTGTTGACAGTATCCTCCATACAGTGGATTGGAAAATACCCATCGTTGGCCTATCGCTCGAGTACTCGTACTCGGATTGCCTTCTGCAAGACGTAGGACATTCTCCTCATTGTCTGGCGTCCTCGTCGTTCGTTCTCGATTCATGGTACCTCTCGTGAAACAATCAGTCTCACGTAACCTTTTGTGCACACGTGCGAAAATCCTTTGATGAGGAGCACGCCTGTGCGGGAAACGTTCCTGGTACAAGCGCAGAGCGGCGCGCCCGTTAAAGTCCGCAGCTCCATATGCGAGGTGCATGTCGGCCAGTTCAACGTTTGAATACTCGTCCATCCTACTGCCGCGGGAACCGATTCGCAAATGCTGACTTCCAGCGGGATCGCTGTTCACGCGACCTCCCGTTCAACGTCCTCTACCGCATGACGAAGGCATTTTTGACCCTGCAATGCTATGTGATTCCGATTCGTCTTTGTGCCCCCTACACCTCCTGCAAGTTTGTCGCACTAGTAGTGAATCACCCTGTATATATGTATTTGAATGCCATTGAGGCAGAAGGATTCTTCATTGGCCCTTTTCTCACCGTGGCCCAGTTAGTAGGTCTCTGACGCGGATATCATTGTTATTTTTTCTCCTAACGCTATTAATCAATCTAAGCTCTGTACACAAAGCACTCAAGTGCAAAACGCGGTATACAAATAGACGAGTCTTGAATCAATCCCCCTTCATAAAATGAGTTTGTTAGAGAAAGAAGATTTGTTATTGTTGATCGTCATTTCAATGAATAATAATAATAATAATAATTGTTATTATTATTATCTGTTTATTCCACAAAAGGAGACCAGGAGGGCAAAGTGCCAGAAGGGTGTTGATTACATGTGAGGGTACGAGATAGTACGGGCAGTGGGTTCCATATACTGAACACTCGTCCCGAAATATTATATACACATTTTATATTTAATACAGTATTTACACATTAATCATTAATGATTCTGTACATACATTATATAAATCATATATTTACAATTCAGTAATTCCATATTTAATTTATATATGTACACAACTATTAAGGAAGGTATATTTTACCAGTCAACAGCTTACCAAATTATTATTGTTCTTAAAGCAAAAAAGTTTCACTTTTATTCACAATTCTTTGGTATTCTGTCACTTTGCAGCTGATTCATATTTCGGTAAGTGTATAGGAATCCTGAAAGATCTCTTTCCGGCATGTTGCATCCTCACAGAGTTTTTCTTCTTCTTCTTCTTTAATCTTTATTGTATACAAACATGGTATATACAATAGACCCTTCACAGCAGCAATGCCAGGGGTTTTACATTGGTTGGTGGACAATAGCTTTGGGAGAAGGGGGCCCACATCGAAGTTCGGGCTGATCCCCCAGAGCCAACAATAAAATAGAATCAATGTCAGATTATTTACAGAATATATGCTTTTGACAGTATTTACAATTCAATAATAAAGGTATTCATATTTACATTATGTTATATTAATATTTATATTCATAAAGATATTGTTGACTTTATTTACAACATATATAATAAAGACATCGTGCTTTGAACAATATTTACAATATATTGGGCATTATTATTATGCTGCCCTTATCAATGTGCACTTTGCCTGGCCAAGGTCAGGCTCTTAAGGGTCTGTCTTCGGTACCTCCGATCCTTCACAAACCTACAGAGTGCGCTTTCGGCATCTATATGGAGAGAGTTGAATATTTTTGCTGCATTTGATGGGAAGAATCTTTGCAGGCTACTAAGAGTGTTCAGGATTGGATGCAGTAGATGATTTACTCGTCCGCAACGTGTAGCAGTGGCATGTGGTTTGACTAGAATATTATCCAGGACTGGCGCATCCACTCTGCCTGTAAGCATGTGTGCGAGAGTGTATATTCCTGTTAATTTTCCGCTGCATCCAGGGTGTGATGTTAAAGTTTGAGTAGAGAATGCCTCTTGAGATCGTAAAAGGGTGGCCAGCAACTCTGTTAAGCCATCGCAAAAACCAGTACTCGATCCAAAGGACGGACTTACAATGTGAACTGGAGCTGAGGACCAGATTTGAGAGGCGTACATTGGAATTGGCAGGACACACTTTAAAATGTACTTGGTCGCTAGCTGAAGATCGCTAATTCCTACTAGTTCTTGTCTAGTAGCCTATAAAGCAGCGTATATTTTTGTTTTCATATGGGCGAAGTATTGGGCAAAGGTGAATCTGTAATCCCACTTAAGACCCAGGTCCAGGTGAGAGTGCACTTTTGCTACACTAGACCCGTTCACAGAGATCGAGATGTCATTTTTATTCTGCTTGTAAGTTATGGTCATTTGGGCAGATTTCTCTCCATTAATATGGAGCCCAGTGCAATCCAGATAGCTCTCAAATTCTCGGATTGTGCTATTCGCCATCTGGCAAATACCTTCTGCTGATTCATGGTCTTTGGACGTGATAAAGAATTTCACTTTGTCAGCATAAGTTATAAATTTGCAGTGCCAAGCAAGAAACGGCTCCCGAGCGGCAGCGAAGAGGGTAGCCGAAACCCCTCCCCGAAAAGTTACAATCTTGGTAAAGCAAGATTGTAATTTTTGGTGCTTAACAGTAAGTTTTCTTTCTTCGAGCAGGATGCTTATTATGTTTAACGAATTTCCTCTTATATTAAAATAATTCATTAAAATACCAATGAGGGCTAGAATTGAGATGTCGTAAGCCGCAGAGATATCCAAAAAAATAATATCAATTTGTTTTTTCTCATTTAGTGCTTTCTGCACGCGAAAAAGGGTTTCCAGTAAGTTTGTTATTGTTGATCTCCCTGAAATAACAATGCAAATGTGGTGGTCTATGGCTGAAGCAGTGTTGGTTAATGGTAGGAAGCAGTGCTTTTTCAAATACTTGCTGTAAGGTACAACTAACAGAAATTGGTCTGTAATCCTTAGCCAATTTTGGGTGCTTAATCTTTGGTATTGTGGTTACAATGTAATTTTTCCAAGCTTGGGGGATAATGTATATGAGAAGGGCTGTGTCGTAGCATTTGGATGTTAGATTGGGGTAAAACGTTCTCCATGAGTTTGAGTAGTGCTGAGGCTTTGGCAATTGGCCTAAAATGGTTTATGGCATTTGGTGCATTGACTTTTAGAACAGGTGTGACTCGTTATACACTCCACTGAGCGGGAAAGTAGTCTTCTTTTAGAATGCTTCTATATATGTTAAGAAGGACATCTATGATGAAAGGGCTCAGACATTTAAGAAGAAACTCGACACTTTATATTCTCCAGAAGTTGCTGTATTTGGTAAAGAGTTGATGGCATTTATGAGTTGTTCTCTGGAGATATGAATATTTATCAAGGGGAGTATGTCCACATCATTCTCCAAATGCGAATTATAAGGATTATTTTTTTGCCTTTAATTTAGTGATATGCTCAAGCCAGGCTGTAGCGTTAAGGTGGGTGAGAAATTCCGCTGTGGACTGTGCATAAGGTGATTCCCCTTTGTGCAGAGTTCTTTGAAGGTAGTTTTTGATGGCTCCTGTTTTTTTCTCTGTTGAAGACCACCCTTGCTTTGGAGTAAGCAGACTTATCCTGTAGATCATCAGAGGCCTTCCATAGTGGGTGAAGAAGTTGATTAAGCTTGAATAAATTATATAAGTGCAGAGCATTTGTTCTTGTGGTAGTGGTTATTTTCTTGGATGCACAAGTCCTAGCAACTAGATTCAACCATCGAGTAGACGATCAGTGGAAAGCTCAAGCCTACAGTCGTTGAAGGCATCCCATGGATGAGTCGAGCAATGAAAATCGCTTTGTGAATATTCAAATGCGCTGGTCCAATGATAACTTTAGTTTGAGGCTTGAGAAGCAGATTTCAGTTGTGAAAGGTGATGGGGAGGAGAAATACGGTAGGAAGATGATCAGAAGAAAGGAATGTCTCGGGGGTGAAAGCATAGTGATTGGTATAGATATGAACACCAGATCGAGACGTTTCATCCCTCTGGTCGGGAGGTCATTAGCAATTTGGAGGCCAACTGTTAAGATTGATCGGATAAGCAAATTTTCAAGGTGGTGTAATTGTAGTGGTAGGTTAAAATCGTCGCATATGATACGGGTCGCTTCGGATGCATTTGGTCAGTGAGCCAATTAGTGGCTTCTGTAATGATGGTTGTATCTGGCCCAACGGGGGAATATAAATAGTGATGACATCAAGTTGTTGTTTATTAATTTTCAAGGACCTGCAGATCGCTTATAATTTTTCAGTTTCGCTGGAATACTAAAGAAAAGTTATCTGCCTTGTATATGATTGCAACACCACTTCCCCTGAGATTCCTCCTTGACGTGAAAGACACTTTAAGCATTGCAAATGAAAACATTTGCAATTCTTAGGGACTCAGTTGAATCTTCCATCCACATTTCTGTTAAGCAAAGGATATCATATTCTCAATACAGTAGAATCAATTCCAATTCCAGACAGTCTAGCTTATTTGTGATGCTTCAGGAATTCTGATAGAATACAGTATACGCAACTGATGATTACACAGGATGTTTGTTCTTATTGGGCAACTCAAGAGTACGACAGATTTGGATTTTACGATGTCTGAATTAAAGTTTGCCTACTCAATTGCTTTTTTTTTTCCTCAGTGAGGAAGTTATTCCCCTCAGTCTATTTAGTCTAAAAACTTCATACATCTGAAGCAATCGTAAACCGATTTTACTTGAAGAATAAACAAAACAAACACAAGGGTTGTAGCGCGAGTGTTGGCGACGTAAATTTCCCCTCGTACAGCCAACAGTTCTAAACAGATAAACATATACTAATGAACGAACAACCCATACATATGTTCTGGTTGTTTCATTTTATTTTTTAATTGAAATAAAATCGCTTTTTCATTTCAGATATACACGGATGACGTTTTTAGGCGAAACCGAATGCGGGGAAAACTTTTCCATTGAGAAAAAAGCAATTGATTACGCAAAGTTTAAATTTAGAAATCGTAAAATCTCAACCGTGACACTTAAGTAAATTTTTACATCAAATTCAAAAAGTTTCATTTCAAATATAACAAAAAAAGGTCCAGATAATAAATAATCTAAATCTAAAAATAAGCGAGAAGGATTGCGGTGACTTTTAATTGAAACAGTGTGTAGAAGCGATATAAATTTTAGGCATAAATGAGAACTCGAATTAAGGTCTAGAGTTTACTGATGAAATAAATCAGTATTAATTTATCAGCTGATTAAAATTTTACATTATATAAAACAATAATGGCATGTTTCTTTAGAATACTGATACTGTCTTGGAATTGCTTGCTCATTCCTGAAAATTTTCTGCGCGCATCTTGGTTACTTTTGTTATATCTTAATCGAAGTTAAGATAAAGTTACCTTTATCTGATTTGGTGCATCTGCAAGTTTGCTACTGCATATCCTGCTTAATGATTGCCTTCTATAATAGTTTACAATCGAGAAATACAATGGCGAAAGTCATTCGTGTTTTTGTGAATAATGATGTATAAATATTTCAAAATTTTATATGCTCAAATAAACAGCATCTTTCTATAGAGTAAAAAAAGCTTTGGCTTCTATCCAATAACATTTCTATATTCTATTTCTGCATCAGTAGTAATTCTACGTCATCATCATTGTTGGCTGACTTCCATTGTGACGTCACATTCTATGAAAAAGCGTCGTCTGCATTACGCTGACAACTTGATAAATTTCTTACAGAAGGTATGAACCAAGTGGCTGCGAGCTTTCCGTGTGAAATCTTTTCTGCCGCGCTTAATAAATCAAGAAGTTTATGGGGGAAGACATTTATCTTTTACATACGATCTGCAATACAAATATCGAATTCTCTTTAAGAATAACGATCTAGTGAACGGTTGAACCACGACATTTAAAGCAACCGAAGAACAATTTTTGCGTTACAGTTTAAATAATAGGTTTGATTTTTCAATTTAGCTTTAAAAGAAGGATGTTGCGAAAAACACCGCGTAAATTCAGTATACAATGTCAGCTGCTTCTGGCACTATTCTTTCTCCGTCAGAGGGGTGCCAAGTGTACTAGACACGAGATACAAGAACGCGTACGTGAATTCTATCATTTGCGATAGAATTCACGTACGAGTCAAGACAGTTAGAGAAACAAAAAAGTCGTGAAGAAAAACCACCCGGATTAATGGCGATAGTAAATGCAAAATTCTTTATTATTTAATGTCTCTAAAGGTAGCGGTAAATGATAACAAGGAAGCTGGAAAAACCTTTAAATGATTATATTTAATAAGCAGTTTGATGGCGATGGTAAAATCAACTGTTATTAATATAAATACCGGGAAGCCGGGATATTGTTTTCCCGGTACACAATTTTTTCTTTAAATGTATATAAAGTTACTAATTTCAGTTATATGGAAAATATTTCTCATCTAATGACGACATACTATACCTCCTTATCGCCCTCTCGTCGGGCCTGCGGACGGAAGGGAATATACCAAAAGTAAGTCTGGCTCTTACGGCCGATTGACGTGTGTACTATTCATTTTAGAATCCACATTATGCTTTTCAAATAAGATATGATTTAATAAAATACTCTTGTTTATTTTATTCTTTGTTTTTTGATGTGAAAGCATCTATAGCGGCACCTAACAATGAAATGTAACGAAAATGCGTGACGAAAAAAGAAATTGTTGACAAAAATTTGTATCGTTGCAGTCATAAGACAGATACTTGTATTGTTGCAATCATACTATTCAACAAATGCTTTCCAAATAAGATATAATTTAATAAAATCCTCGTGTTTATTTTAATCTTTGTTGTTTTTTATATCCTGTGTACAAAAAACTATTACAATTTCCTTTATTTTGCAGACGTCCTTTAAACCTGGTAGTTACTACAAAATATTCATAACGGGAGACAAGTACTGTATAACTTGATAGAGAACACGTGTAGGAAACCGCTAAGAATGAAGACTGGATGTCTACAATTACTTCTCGAGGCCAGCTACAATTGCAGATCGTGGTACTACATCGCGCGTGCTCAAGATGGAAAATGCGCCGTTTACTTAAGCCACTGATCGCTTTAGGAAGTTTGTAAGAACAGAAATGGATAATGGGTCTTAATACCCATCACTGCGATAAATTATTGAGAGCCGGCGCTTTTATCAGCAAAATCGTACGAACAAATGATAAAAAAGATATGTCCACCGATTATTGTTAGGAGAAGGAAAATGTTAAAAAAAATTAAAAAATAAGCACAATTGGCCAGGTACATTTAAATCAAATTGTGAAAATTAACTGATGCAGAAAAGTTCGAAATTTTGTGCAACAGCAAGGATGGCTGGTTACAGCAATGGTCATGTGATAAATCAGGGGTTCCTTTGTATGCAATGACACAATATCCGTCAATAATTTTTGACTTTGAATTTTCTTGATGGTAGATTGCCGTCTGCTACAGCATTCGTTTGGAGAGGTCTGGGTTCGATTCCGTTAGGCAACTGGAGGAATTTCTAAAGTCCTTTTCACTCGAGGCTGTTATTAGTCGAACTCACGCTTGTGGGGCCGTTAAAACTAAGATTTATTCATTTTATAATCATACGAACACTTTATTCATATGCGGACGAGCGGGACCATCGTCTGTCTGAGTAGTAGTCGGATGCTACTTACGAGTGTATTATTAATTTCTGCGAACACAATTTCCTATTTGCGCCCATAACACTTGTTTTGTTTCAATTGTCAGTTACAATTCCCGCGGAGATGATACACGCGTTGATCGATAATTTCCATTCTCGCATATAAAAAGCAAAAAACACTTATCAGCGCAATCACAAACAAGATCCTAATTGGTGTTCTCTGCATGTTAGAGACAATTGGCTCCTCAGAACATCGCCGAAACAGTGAAGAAGTCAAAAACAACAGAGACGCTGTCGTGTTTCTGTTGTATTTATGCAGTCATGTTTGTTGGATTATACGCGTCGGCTGAACTAGTAAACGACATCCCGCATCTTGATGAAAGCTGCATTCCGACTGTTGTTAATTATTGTTCTTCTCGACTTCCGAACTTCAATTTTCTCTCATCAGCTTCATCCCTCGCTTTCTTTCTTGCGTACACACTTCAAAGCGCTCACGCTTCTTCAACAATGCTAATGATTCTCCCGACATCGGTGGATTTGTCTTTCCTTAAGAGCAGTGCGGTGTCTAGAGTAGGTTTCAGTCTCAAAACTTACGGCATTTAGAACAAACATCTGGATTTGCGCTCTCTCTCTGTCTTGTCTGTCTGTGTTTTAGGACAGTGTTACAAGGATTTTGGAAACTCAGCAGTCTCCACGAACCACTTATGTGAGATATCATACAGAAATTAAACAAATAGTAGATTTGAAAATCGAATCGCTAAGCTGCCGAAAACGTATTTTGATGGAAAGAGACCTAAGAACTATCGAAGCAAACAAAACAAACTCGTCACTGCAGCTGCAGCAGAATCACTTGGGAGACCAAGAGATAATTGAGACTGTCGGCATGATTACCTTACGCAACGATTTGTTTTTGTAGACGAGCTGCGATGTACAAACTCATGATGACAAAATTCGCTGCTCACCGACCTCGTACAGCGCCATATACAGAAACAATTCAATTCGAAAGCTCAGCTTGACATAATTATCTTTAATGCAAATCTGCATACTATACAGTTTCAATTAGCTTATAATTAGTCACGATACGTTTTTGTCTCAAGCTGGAGTTCAACGGGTGATATTTTGTGTGCAGCGCCATTTGCAAAAGCGTTGGAGTCTGTTTTTGCAAAGTTCCACACGGTGGTATCGTACAATGATGAGTTGAAGCATTCGTCCAGTTATATAGTCAGATTAATCACCAGAAGTCCAGAGTTGCAAGGCAACACATTTCTGATATCAACGTGCTTGTTCAGTCAACTGGGCTTGAAATAATTGCTCAAAAATCAGCCCAGATGACGTTCCCAAAGAGGAGAAGAATAAATCCAATGCATATCTCAGTAAAAGGATTCAAAACTAAAAAGGTAGACCCTTATAAAGATCTCGGTTTAGTCTGGCATATGAATCTTTTCAACGTCACTTCAGGAAACAAGAAATAAATTTTTGCAGCCATTGAGTCTAGACGACAGCAGTTATTCGGTTTCAACAATAACAAACTTGTTACTAAATTTATTCGAACTTATGTGGAGCTGGCAGCTTTCTGCGCATGATAGATTTGGTAATCTGCCCCATCAACATACTTATGGCAGTTCTCGAGTCTTGATGACTATTGTCTTCAAAGATTCCTCAATAGAACCTCCATACATTCCTTTACTATCTCTAGAACTAAATTGAATGGCCTTTGGAAACAAATCATTACTTCTCGAATATAATTAACCTATCTAGCATTAAGTCAGGCAAATTAGATACTCCAGATGTCCATAGCCTCATCGAAGAATAATAGAAGGAATCCGTAGACATTAATATTTCCACTTGCTCTCAGCTAAATGAAATGTCTCAGTCATGTGTGTTGAGCACTATGGCGATAGTTGCCGATGCGCCTAATAAATCCCTAGACAACAACAACAGCAGTCATGTGTTTTCAGCGTACCAGATTGGATTTTTCAACGAATTAAGCATCAGCCCTGAGATGGTAAGGACATGGATCAAAAGTTTGCGCTGACACATGCCTTACTTCAATTTTAAATTTTACAACTCACCTTCTCATCCCCCCCCCTCATCGGACACTTGTGACAGTGAAACCCGGTTCCTAGCTTTTCACGATTTGGATAGCTTATTCCACACGGTGGTATCGTACAATGATGAATTGAAGCATTGTCCATGTCGTTGGAGGAGATGCTAAATGCGTTTAGAAGCGCGCTTGCAAACTATCTGGTCATGACTTATTGTAATTATTTTCATTCTTTTCCGTACATTCCATATTATACGATATAACGTATCATAACTATTGATGGTTATGTTCTCCCTCCAGCATACGATGCTGTCTAAGGTTGGATGTAACTTTCTCTTTACCTGAATAAATAATAATAATAAGGTTCAGAATGCCAGCCAACTGATACCAGAGCATCTGATGGAGAAAGACTTAGAGTAACAGATACCTTCGATTGCTGATACAAAAGTTGACACCATCTTGACTGTAGGCTGAAAAATCTGGAATGTTTATAAATTAGCTGAGATTTTTATACTTGCCACTTTTAAGAAGTCTTAATTTCTTACTTTTGAGGGATCTTGACATTATGTGCTTACTACTTGGACCCTTCCCCTCCTTACATAACCTGGTTTCCGATTATTATTTCACAATCCATGAGATTTCACTTGAAATTTGAATTTCATCTTTATCATGCAAGACAAGTATTTGTATACCGAAACTCACCCCCCCCCTTGTACATTCCTTAATGGATAAAATAATATCGAATTGGAAACACCCTCAGTTAACAAATATTTATGAATATCGGTAGTGGAAAGGAAACTTTTTATTTATTCCGAATGCAGAAGCCATTGCAAATAAAAAATATTGCATTTATAAACAGTAAACGATACCTAATTGCGCAGTAATTTAAATTAATAGCTTAATGCCTACGCGTAATTAATTTTGTACTGTATTTTTTCTTAGGTTGCCTTTTTCTGACAGCACGTAAAATGATCCCCAGGGAAAGTATTCAAATCAGATACAACCAAGACATAGCGAACAGCTGGTGTGCGCGTGTCTCTAGAGAATCACTTTCTTTTTCAGTTTCCAGACTGGTTGGACTCGCAGGTGGTGACCAGGGCAAACTGTTTTTATCAAATCTTTGTACAAAGAGAATGATGCCCTTGTGACATTAGACTGAGCGCCCTTTTATGCCCACTAGAATAGAGTGTTTGAAAGTGTGCACTCATTACGTTCTGTTTTATGTCTAAGCTAACGTCTTAATAACAGAAATTGCTTCATTGATATGAACTAAACATCAAATTCTAAACATCATATCTTCTTGATGCATCTAGATATAATAAATAAACAATATACTGTTAGTATATAGATAATACCATTAATTTTTATTTATTTATTGGTAATTAATTAAGTTCAGGGAAGAAGCCTCAATCTATTAAAGCTACAAAAAGTTATCGTGCATGTATTATATATATACGTTGTGTTTTCTCTGTCCATTTGCCTCGGCTGGACAAAAATCAGAGTTTCCAAAGGGAAGGAACCTTGCTATCCTAGCGCGAGATCGACTAACTCAAGACTTGAAGGTAGGTAGAAGGAATTTATTTGTAGAGATGGTATTCATTTGAACAGAGGTGGTGCAAGGATTTTTGCCAGTATCATTGAGGATAACGTAAGGGTTCAGGGAAACTTCTAGCTACAGAGGAGAAGAGTTATAGATCCGCGTTTATCTGGTGATATGGGTCAAAGTAATGCTTGCAATCACCTCAAGAATTCTTGTTTATTGCCACAACAGTGATGTTGGCAGATGGTTTGAGTGGAATAACTTTTCAAATGAATGAGCTGTGAAAGATAGGAAAATAAGCCTAAATAACTTCAAGGGGGGGGGGGAGTATCAGAGTAGTAAACTAAAGACGAATACTTAGTCTTAATGTCAGGAGTGTTTTCAATAAAATGGCTGAATTTGACCTCCTAGTTAGGACATTTAATGCTGACATAATAGGACTAAGAAAAACGTGGTGCCACCTTGAAATTGGAGATGACGAGTTTCACTATGACATGTTATAATGTATATAGAAAAGACAGGAGAAGATAGGGCGAATGGTGGCGTCATGCTTGTTATCAAACGCAGCCTGAGCGCGAAAAGAGCTTTTGCTGAGTCTGAAGTTACGTCTGCCAGCGTATAATCTGTTTTGTGTGAGTTAGTTGGAATCAAAAGTATAATTACAGTGGGAGTAATCTACAGACCAGAAGATTGTGAAGAATATGACGAGAGCCTTTACATGTAAAAAGAATGGACAGGAGCAGATAGGGCGGATGTCTTATTATGGTGACTTCAATCTGCCCCAGACTGACTGGAATAAGTGGGAGGGGAAAACTCACCTTGGGGAAAATTTTTTCTAAATAAACTAGATGACAGTTATTTGTACCAGCATGCTAGGGGGCTAAGAATATTCTTTACTTAGTGTATCTGCAGATAAGGTTTCGGAAATTAATTCAGGAAGTGTTTACCCGAAGTCCAACAGAATCTATCCGCCTGGCAAGCCTGTAGCTGCAAATGCCGCGAGCAACATTGCAGAGGGTAGTTTGCAAGATACTGAAACTTTATGCTTACAAAGTGCAAATCGTAGGAAATTAAACCTCACGACAAACCATAAGCAGTGGACTTCATTGTTCGCATTCTCACCCATATAGACGAATATGATCACATTCTGGAAAATGTCGTTTTCAGTGATGAAGCGACTTTCCGACTGTCTGGTAAAGTTAACAGACACATTTGTCCCATATAGGTATCTGAAAATCGCCACTCCGTTCGTGAACACGAGCAAAATAGTCCGAAGGTAAACGTGTGGTGGGCGCTGTTCTTCAGCTAGGTAATCGGGCCATTTTTCCTCGACGAAAGCGCTGTGAACTCCACAAATTACCTAGATATGCCCAAATTGTATGCTGCACCTCAGCTGGAAGATATTCAGCCACATTTATTCTATCAGCAAGATGGTGCACCACCACACTGGAACTTCCATGAGCGCGATTTTCTCAATAAAAATTTCCTAACCAATGAATCGGCCAGGATGGTCCCACTCCATGGCCTCCTCGTACTTCGGATATCGCACCTATGAATTTCTTTGTATGGGGCTACATAATGGACAAGGTGTATGGAATAAAATGTAATAATTCCACAGAGTTAAAAGGCCGGATTGAAAAGGCAGTAATTTCCTTTTCTGAAGAGATGATTCAAATTGGCTTGGAATGAAATTGGCTACCTTCTTGATATTTTACGTGCCACCAAAGGTGTTACAATACCTATTAAAATAAAATTTTAATCGAGTACATAATCAGGGGTCTTATTTATAGACACCGTGTATTATTCAAAAAGTAGTTATTTTTTGATTGCATGATGACGCTCGTATTATTTTGAGCGTGTATAGGTATGATTCACTTACATTTTTTCGGCTTTTTTTTTTTCGATGATCAAATTTTATGATTGTCCTAGTAAGTAAAAGAGTTACTTTCAATAATAATAGCAGAGCGAGATTAATTGCCAATTTATGGCGTAATTAGGATTGATTAAAGTCTCCCAAAAAATGGCCGCCTCATTCTGCTACATCAAACTCAAGCGCGCATTTTCATTTCAGATTTAATGGGATAAATAAGAATATAAAAAGGATCAAATATAAGCATTTAAAGCTTCTGTTACTGCTTTTCAAATTAATTAAAGCTCGAATGAAGACTTTTAATTGCAGTGTTCGGCCTTGCACATTATTTTGAGACACAAAAGTTGGGTATCGAAGACGAATATCTCAAAATATTCGTTAAAGAAGTATTCTTTCTTGTCTTTGAGAATCATTGAGCCAATCTTTCATTAAAATCATTTTTCCCCGGGATTTGAACCTGGGTCTTTTTCAGTCGGTCTGGAGAGAACGGTAATTACATCAACTGTGCTATCCGCCAGGATCCGCAAAATGTAGCCCTCTTTGTAGAATTCGAAGCTGGTCGTAATTTCCAGTAAGTTAGGAATTTAAACTGATAGCAGAAAGCTCCGTGCTTTTATTTGAAGCGGTTAAATTTAATTTTACTCAAACTTCAATTGAAGAAGTGAAAGGATTGAATTCTTTCATTGTGGTAGTAGTTTAATTATGGTTGGTTTCCGCCTCTGGGACTCAACACGAACTTTTTACGTGCATGATTTCAGGAAAAGTGCTATTTTATGATCTCTTTTGGCTGAGGAAAGACTCTTCCTCAACAGAAACTGCAGTACGCGCGTCTATTTGTAATGAATAACTGATTTAGCGCATCAGATCGAGTTGCGGAATACCAGATAATTATATTAATTGACAGATAAGTGGCCTGTAATTTTCTATTCGGTAATACAATCGTCAAGAGAAGCAGGTTTCTCAAAGAGCAGACAGAGTTTGTCGTTTTCTGGAATGGAGTAATTCTAGAAAAATCCGATTTAGTTCTGTAATGACAAAGAAGTTTTTTTTTTTTTTAGTAATTAGTACTTTCTTTTCCACAGTTCTTTGATAAACAGTCTTATGCAGCTATTGTCTCGGCGCTTAGTGCTAATCCCTGACATTTCTTTGATGCCCACCAGGTGTCACCATTGTGTGATTATTAGTTTCACTAGAGCATAGAAAGAACAACTGCAGACTCTATATACGGACATACTATTAAAGCGTGTGCAGGTGCTTTTTGCTGTTGCGTTGTTTCTTGCGTCTATCCAGGTCAGACATAACGGCACACTGTAAGGATGATAAGCATCAAATTATTCGGACGTCCTAGTGATGAAATAGTTCTCTACTCTTTTTTATATTCACGTGTTTCCTTCGCCACTTTCACTGACAGTACTGACCCACTTCTGATCACGTGACTGTCTGTCGTCTTTGAGTGCAGCCTGCGAAAGTTATTCACCTAAAGGATATTATCTAACCTTTATTTTTGTTTTGTACAATTCGAGTGGTTTTTCCCAATGGCTCGTTCCCCTTTTTTTTTTTTTTTTTTTGTTTACTGCGCGTGCTAAATATTTATAGATCGCGCTTTTTTAATGTTATTATTATATCTCGGTGTGTTGGTTAGCTAACCTTCACGTTTGATAACAACCCTTGCTAATATTGTTCAAGGACAACGTGTTAAAGTATTTAATTTTGAAAAATGCGCACATCTTACGTAATACCCGAAGTGCTTTAACAATTATGTTTATATTCAACTCGTATATATATGGCAGCCGTTAAACAGTCAAGTCCTCTTTCCTTCACTCACTGTAATGAATTTTATCGCTGTAAGTGATTGATTTTTTCAATGGCTTACATTAATTTATGAATGAATTAATATTTATCTAAGCTGCGTATAGGAACTGAATGATTGGAAAATGAATAGAATTCCCTAAGAGATCGTGAGGCCATTTTGCTAGCTATCTTATTTTTTGACTAAATGCGTGAAAAACAATTTATTCAAATTAATGACTAACAAAAAGTCCCGTGCTAGGAATTAACGTTGAATTAAGTGTATTTATAGAGACAGACATTTTTATCTTCTGCATTCTGCATGCATGAAAATCTAGAAATGTTTATTAACGAGCTGAGGTGTGAGCAAATAAAAGAACACGTGTTCAAATCAAGTTAGATCTATTTTTTTTTTAGAATATTCATTTGAGGAGTTTTTAATTCACGGTTGTTTTACGTAGTTTAGCCAGTAAAACTGATATAAGTCATGTGGGAGGAACAAAACTCCCTCCATCCGATGCCGTCAAACTACTGCCTCTATTGAAGAAGCCTTTAGCAAATTCTCCAGTTTTCGACGGCATTCGAACCCAGCCCTCTCCAAACAAGCGACGAAACCACTATAATTCAAGTTATTGGCGTGCAGATGCATCGCACCTTGCGTGTTAGAGTCTGCTCGACTCCACAAAATAAGCGATTTATGGTTAGCACTGTGATCTACGTCTGGTCTGCAAACCACTATATTTGAAGGGTCTCTTTCATGTCCCACGTGGCTCTTCACAGAATAAATAGAAAATATTCTGCTCTTAGTATTAAGAGTGAGTTTTAAGTTCTCTGTTTCCTGTCGTCGTCTCTTAGCACAGAGGGTGGCAGGAAACAGGGAAATGAACTTAAGATTAACCTACGATAAGCAAAGACCTTAAAAGGAAACTTTTAAGTTATGAATTTCTCTTTTTTTTTTTTTTCCATAGAATTTCTATGGAAAAATAATAATTGCCAGATTTCTATTTGTTTGATTTTAATTAAATTTGGGATGGCTTGACAAATATTTTTAAATTTCCGATAAAATTTCATGAAACGCCGCCCACTGGGAGTTCCTCTCTATTACATGCTGACGGACAGAGGGACAGAAATGATGAATACAATAGGCGCGTATATATATACAGTATATAGAAATTATATATGGCTAGTACGTGGGACGGTTGGTACAATAATATAAAATAAAATATACTTTTAGAGCATGAACAATTTTTAATTAATAAATAAATGGCTTTTTGTATTAAGTAAAAATTAATGTAATAGTACTGTATTATGTAATAGTATAAGATTAAATGAATTATAACTAATAGCAGAGAATAAGATAGAATAAAGGAATTTTTGAAAAATAATTTTAAATTTGTTAATATTTTCTATTATATCAAAGCGCTCATTACCATAAGCTTCATTCATCTCTTTAACCGTTTCCGATACATTTAAGCCCCGTCTGATAAAATAACGAATCACATATCGCTGTTCAGTCTGTATGTCCGACATGATACTTTCTTCAAAATGGCCTTTAGTGACACACGGCTAAAAAAAAATACTTTGGAAAGTTCGCGCAGTATACATAAAATCTTGCACCAGTCCGCGAATTAAATGATCACCCTTCGTATTTTATTATAAATAGCTTTTAAACTATACGAATTAATACGTAAAAATAAATTAATATGCGTATAATTAAAATAAAAAACATATACGTTCCATATGAAATGGTTTTATATAAAAACATTAAATTTCGCACAATGTTGAAAGCCGTCTTTCAGCAAGACAAAATTTGGCACAATCGGGTAACGTTTCGGGAACCTTGCCGGGGCCCATCATCAAAACATGCCATAGTTATTATTATTTTTAATGAGGAAAGCTCGATGTAAAGTTTAGGACAATATCTCATAAACGTGCTTCTTATTTTTGTTTTAATCTGCACCCACTGAAGGTTTTTTCAGTTGCGCTCAACTAAGTGCGTGATAAATGGCTGACAAGGTACGGATAACAACGTCGAAATACAGTCGTGTTGTGTATTAAAACGCTATCACCGGCGATAGTTCACAGAACGATGACAGATCCAGAGAAAGGTGTGAAAGTGTGAAAGTAAATTTATTCAACAGTTGACAGTAAGAAGTTGGAGTTAATAGCCATTGTTGCCTGCTTAAAAAGTTGTGTAATTACCATAAAATTGCTTCCTGCACGAGCTCATTAACTGCTCTCTTCTTTATTTTAAGCAACTGCAAAAAGAAAATCCTCATTATCATATTTGGGCTGTGACGAGTTCTTTCACATCTTGCTTCGAATAAATCTACTTCATTCTGCTCTTAATCTGAATGATGGCGGTGCTGCTGCTGCTGCTCCTCTCGTGCCCAGCACAACGGAAGAGGAAGTACATTAGTGTGCTATTCCTCATTCTTCAGCAAACAGATTCCCAGGGTTACACATACTTCGCCTTTCAGCGGCAGCGAATGTTGCTCGTAAAATTTCCGTAGAAATTACTGACTCCTCTACAGCTGTGCTTTGGATTGTTTCGAATTACTGGTGAGGCAACTCAGGCTGTGAGGTGTCATATTTGTAAATAAGTTTACAAATATGACAAGTCGGTTTGCCTGTTCTTAGGAAGATAAAACGACTCAGTCCTGTTTGAAACGATTTCAGTAAGTTTTGTGTATTTATCCAGTAGCGTCATCAACAGAATTCGAACCCAGAATCTTTCTAGACCGGAAAGGTTCTGGGCTCGAATAATACAACCGCAGATGCTCTACTAGAGAGGCCTGTGGCTAAGAATATTCCTGGAATAATTATTAGCGGCCATACATTTTTTTTAAAAAAAAAGAAAACATGCATTAACAAGGACCGCACCACTTTCAGCAATATCAGTACCTGTTTTTAAAGGCTAAAATCAGCAGTAACGAATAAAACGAAGAGTCTGCTGATATTTTAAGAAACCGTGAATTCTCTGTCTAACGGCGTGTTAATTTTTCGATAACGGAATACACGTTATGTTTTTCTTTCCAATTCTCTTTCTCTGTTTCACTTTACAATTGTTTTCTTATCTCTTTTACCTGAGACTTCGTGTTTCACAGACATAAAAACAAGTACAGACAGGCAGACACACGCTATTTCTCTTCTTTCCTTCCATTCGCACGTACGTTCGGCTACACGGTTTTCTTTTTTTTTTTTCCGAAGAGGCACGTGCAGCGCAAAATATTGTTTCTTTGTTCCGTTCCGACAAACACATACACACACAACATTCCCTGTTTCGAACTTGGTATTTCTTTTATTATTTTTTATTTATTTAGTTCTTGTACACTCGTGTTCTTTGAAACAGCTACTGTGAATACGCCCGCCATCAGCAGACTAATGTGGGTATGGACCAAAACAAATATTTGCCCCAAGTGACCTGCTCTGAGACTTCCTCGCCTAAATCCATTCGCTTCTAAAGGAACAGAAAACACGCGAACTTAGATTTGAAAAACTACAATAAAAAAAATAAAAAAAAAAACTCGTGTTAGAGTCCGCTTTGTGGTTTAATTCTGTTCAGTGCTCGCGTATTGAGAATGTTGACAATGTTCAATGGTGGCTGAGTTCGTTAACGGAAAATCAACAATTGGCTTGCGAGTCGCATGTTAAACGCTTCCCTCCTATACGGCATCGTACTCTAAATCGCTAAAGCACGCAATCTTCACTCAAGTTCACTTAACAGCAATTTCAGTAAGAAAAAGCGGGGATATGCATTACTTAAGAAACTATTTTTGTGCCAGTAATCGTGTCCTGAAATCTCGTGTCGTTGTCGTTATGTTGTCAAACACAACGACAATTACACGAGAAAGTCTAATATGGATGGCTGTGAAACGTCATCATATTTCTGTAGAAACTGAATGTATTCTGTTGTCGATATGCCTGTTTTCTGGATAAAAAAACCAAGCTTCTTGGAGATTAAACCATGCAACCCTTTCCTGAGACCGACTAACTCGTCAACGCCGTGATAAAACCTATAAAAATTCCTCGCGTCATTGATAGGATTCGAACCCAGATCGTTTTCTATCCGGTGAGGAGGACGGTGGCTATATTCACTTCGCTACCAGCTAGAGCTGTAAAAAAAGTCCAACAACATTCAGTGTAGTTCAAGAGAAGGATCACTGTCTGTGTTGCTCGAAACAAAAGCCCCACTACCTACGCCAACTGGTTCAATTACGAAAGGTAGAATCCCAATAAAGTAAAAATGAATTTTCTGTTTATACTCCGAAAGAACCACATGGTCAGAGGAGTTCACAAGATACAGTGAATAAAGAAGACCTGTATGAGACCCTGACTGACTGTCGAGTTTCCTCGAGGACGTCAGGTGAGTTACATCTAATTCCAATAATACCATTCAATTTCTCATCAGTAGAATTCGACCTAGGAGAAGACGTTGGTCAGGATGTTGGTTCTGTCGATTCTTTCCGAGCAGGCTTTTCGAGATCAATCTGAAGATCACTCTTCTAGTTGAGAGCGTGCAGGAGATGCAAATTAGATTCTTCTCGGTGCTATGATGACACTTGCCTTAGTATGCTAACTTTTGCTCTTCCTACCTGTTACGGTAATGTCATCTACTTTTTGGGAATCTAGTGTACGAGTAACAAGCTGGCTAAAAGTTACAAAAAGTCATTAACAGTTGCTAGTAATTATAATTTTCGGGAAATATGCGAAGGAAGTTTGTTACAAAGAACAGAAGCAGAAGGTATGAATGATGAAGAGAAAAAGTTATAAGAAAACTGATCGAAAACTATCCATGAGATTGCTGTTCTGCGTTGGGTCCAACGTGGCTTCGTTTCACGGAGGACAGAATCTGCTTCTTGGGAAATAGTCCGAGTTTTCAATGTTTCATTTGAATCAAGTAATCATCAAACACAAGAGCAAAAATTTGGGGAAAATTTTAGTTTGGTGGACGTATGGATGGGACTGATGCCAATGATTTTCGTGGTCCCGAAGATTAATATTACTGCTCCTATCATAGATATTTGCCGATTAGGGGAGGTCTGTGACTAGCCAGAGGATTCTATCGGATCTCTGTTTCAATATGGTTTGGGCCTTTCCGAAGTCTATTCCCTTGAATTCTGCTGGGGCCTTCTTCTACTGTCCTATTCTGGATATCGTGACTGTTTCCACTTCGGCTGCTGTGGATTGTACTTGCCGTTCCTCTAGTTCTGGTTCGGTTGTGTCTGTATTCTGTTGTTCTTCGTAGATAAGAAGAAAAATCTTTGCAGAAGATATGATGCTTAATCTGTTCTCCTCTTATCATACCCTCTAAGAATATTTATCTGATCGAAGATATGATATTGAAATGCGACTTAAGCCAAGGGTGTCCAGTGTGTGGGCAGCGTCTGGCTCCACCAAATTACCAGTCAGTTTAAACATAATTATAGTGTTTCTCCCACTACTTCTGTTTTTAAAACAGGTGAGACTTGGAGGGAGAGTGAATGAATGCTGAAATTTAGCCTTTGACCTCTGCGAAGCACTGAAATACGCTGAAATAAATTATACCAATTGTTTACATCCGCGAAGGCTTTACGTTACGAACGTTTACGTTACGAACTTCGTTTGTAGGATTTCAATAAAATCCTACAAGGAAAAAAAAAAGAGACGAAGAATTTTATTTTCATGAAATTCTGTCATCCTTTTCTTTCTGCTTACGACGTGGTTGAAGTGTTCGAGAATTTTCAACCAGAAATTCCCGAGTTACATGGCGATTTTTCAGTCAAATAAATTTTGGGTTTGAATTTTTTTGATTTGTAATTCAAATCGCTTGTCGAGCCACAGAAATCAAATAAACTGAAATACAAAAAAGAGTAATGAGAAAACTCGTGTCAGATTCTGCTTTTACGGTTTAATTTATTTTTCTTGCGACGAAACCCTAATTACTGCTATAAATAATTCGAAATTTTTTAGTCTCAGGAAAAGATTTTTCCCTTTTGCCGTTATTTCGATCGCAGCTTGCAGCATATCTCATTATAAACAGTTGGACACAATTTTGAATGATTTCCGTGTTAAATTAAAAAAAAGAAGATAAACATGAAAAAGACACTTCATACATGCAAGAAGTAATTGAAAAACCAAAGTGAAAAGGTGTCCAAAAAGAAAAGCAACGTATGTATTTGCTTTTTATATTCTGTATTTATTTGTACTCCCGCACGACCACACAGATCAGAGGAGTTTACTATCGATCAGTTTGACAAGAATACAACTCACGTGACAGTCACTCGTTTAGAGAGGTCTGGGTTCGAGATTGGTAAATACCAATCTTTCTGCCCACGGTTTAACAGTATCGATGAATGCTTAAGCCACTGTTTTTCTATCCACTCTCTGGATTAAAAGCAAAAACAGTTCCAGGTGGAGCTCCATCTTTAAATTCCTCTTTTGTAAGAGCTCGCTTATTATAACTGGCGGTACATATTGCCCAGCTGCACTACAGCAATACAGAGCAGTGGTTGTACTTCCTCGCTCGCCACTGGAAATCAACTCAACTTGATGATTTCCCTCTTGGGCAATAACTTTTCGTGGGGTCTTTTGAACGGTGAAAAGCTCAGTTTCATCACAATTAAATATTGTTGTTGCTGTGATCTTCTTGTTTTTGTCAACTACTTTTTCAAGAATGCCAAAGAATTCACCCACCCTTTCTCTTTTGAATCCAGAAGCTCTGCAATGGACGTAGTTTCAGGTTGTCTTAAGCTTAATTCTGGGTGTTGCCCATAAAACCACTTTTTACCAACTATTCCTTTTTCTGTATTAAAACGATGGGACAGGTTATTTCTTTTTGCTGTTTGGAAAGCTAAAACCCTTAAGTCTTTAAGCAAAAGAAAAAAAAAGAAAACATTCTTCCAAAATCACAATGAGCTGCACTAACTCTTCCTTGTAATCAGACAAGTCATCTTGCTCAAAACACCTGTTTCCGTTTAATTCGTACTATAATCTTTCAAAATCAGTTAGTTTTTGTTATTGTAGTAGAGTTTTAAGAGCAACAGCGACTAAAATCATATTGCTCTGTATATTCTATTCATAAATTGCGTGTGTTCTCTCTCAAAATTTCACATTATTTTAGTTTTGTTTGCTACTGTTACAATTTTGATATTAACCAGCAGTATTTAAAATTTATTACAGTACCATTAAACTTTTCCTCTTTGGCAGCTGTAGGAAGTTATTATCCTCACATATTGTATTGAAATCTCTAGAAAACACAAGCCTTTCCACTTGACTGACTATTGTTTCCTATAGCTCTAAATTTAGCTGAATTTTCCTATAGCTCATCTGAATCCGAAGAACTTGATCGTTGCTGTAGTTAGTCGATCCCATATGAAAGGAGTGGTGTTTCTTCTGCACATTCGTCAGGCATAACATGTAGATCGATTAGCACAACATGTGGCTAATTTAAATATAAAAAAACCTATACGGTATCGTTGAGACTGGCTAACTTGGAACTTATGAGCATCAAAATTATTGTTATTTTCTTACCAGTTTATTGCCATTATTATCTTTGGATTCGAAACTCCTCCTAAGATATTAGGGTTTGGTCTATAGATAAGCAAACATGAACCTTGTTCGAGTAATAATTTTGTGCCTGGATCGGAATGATCGCCCACTGATGCGCACCCAGGATTACAAAAAGAATGTAAGGATTCTTCCAGCGGAACCGATTTAGCAGCTCTCAGGAGGAATTACCATATCCCTCCCTACCTCCCGGAGTTTTTGAACACTAGCAATTTAAACGCACTACAATATGGCATAATTGCCTTGTTGATAGTCCAAAGTAGCCCATCCCAACTTTGATAGGAAAGCTATGATACGTATACCTGCAGTTCACTTACCGCGAAAGCATTATAATAAAAATCAATTTGGACGAGTTGTGGGGTTTGCTCCACTTAAAAGACGTTAACGCAAAGTCGGGCTCAACTTTAACTGAAAATCATAAAACAAGCGTACGTATTGAGAAATGTGACCTGCAGATTGATAATAGCGCGGGGTGTATTGGAGAGTTATGAAGGAGGTTCCAGCGAATACCCGATGGTGACAGAATTTGTTCCAAAGGGAAAAAACTTTATATTTTTTTATTTGCCCGTTTAATGGAAACTACTAATATAAAGCAAAAATAATTCAAACTTTCTAAGTTTACAGATCAAGTACCGTTAAATAGATATTAAAACAAGCTCGGTTCTGAAAACTCAAATGTGAATCGCGTTAAACGACAGGGAAACCATTCACTCACCGAATTTTCTTTTTCTTTTTATAAACACATTCCCTTTTAAGTGCCCCGCCCATTTTAGATACCTTGATCTTTTTACGTGGGCTAATTTTTTCCCCATCCCTTAATTACGCCCAGTTTGAGTTTCCCGCAGTTCTTGATGCACTCCAACTGTTAAAAAAAATTAAAAAAACTCTTCTTTATCTAAAATTGGGATGGGAGAGGGGAGGGGCGGAAGCAGCTACAGAAGACCACACGATGCGGAAGTTCTCGGCATTGCTGACGGCTTAACCGGGAGGGAGTGTAAGCCTTTCCATTACCTGACACCACTTTGCTTTCCGACCGCGTAAGATTAGCCTACTTTTTTTTTTTTTTCTCCACTTTCATTTTTTGCATTTGTCCGCCAGTGTTGCTTCTTTTAAAAACGTCAAGTTGGCCGTAAGTGCAGAAACGTACTGTGTTTTACACGACAAACACAGTGACCCCTCTTTCTTAGATGGTTCACAATGCCCTGACTCTTTCATATCAACTGTTTGCATAGCGTACACGCTGACTGTTATTAACAAGAGTTGTTCTTCCTCAGAGAAACACACAAATTGATATTCCCAACCCGGTTCTCGCGAACTGTGCAATCTTGAAACGTTGCTCGCGAGCACTGAGTTCATTGTCTCCTGTGCAAAGCCAGGTTTCATTTAAACTGAGTTTTGTTCGATGACAAAAGGCAGTCGCATTGGATGGAAAACGGTTGAGAATATCAGATGTATACAGTGTACGCGATGGCCCTTTTTCTATGTATTTGAGATAATCCTGTCCCATTACTCATTTCGATTTCTTGTGATAATATTCATCAGAGTTATCCATAGTTTTAAAGGTTTTCGCGTGCAAAGAAACCCTTCAAACTGCGTGTTTCTCAAAACGTTGACTTTTTTTTGTTCCAGACGTTTCACCCAGTGACCTTTCCTTCCACATGTTTGATATAGTAAGCGCAATTGTTCCACGTTTCTAAATGAAGCCAATATCGTGCTCATCCTAACAACTCGAAGAGTGTAGACGTAGGTGGCGTAGTTCCCAACTGCTACCTACTGTCTAGTATGTGTACAGAGAGGATTGTGTTGCTAATGCCAGTTGCTTGGAAACAGATCGATTTTTGTATCACACTAAGGGGTCAGTGACTTTCCCTCGTGAGTTACTACATGCCACTTGCTCAATCTCTCTCTCTTGAATGTTCGTTGGGCGTTGGCGATGCATGTAGTCGAAAGGAGAGCCTAGGCAACTACTTCCGGTTTGCTCACTACCACACTGAACTAAAAATGTCTGGTATACATTTCTATCGTAATCTGCTTTTCGCTATTATTATGTAATATAATTCTTATTCGTGCTGTGTGCTCTTGTCTGGTGGTCAGGCTAAAGTTGCTTTTACCAAATGGCAATCGGCTGGGACTATCTCATTTGCAGGATATCAACAGTCGGGTAGGGTCGGGTATTCATCCAACTGCAAGATAGCTTTCCCGTCCACTGTAGCGGGCGATTCCCTGCGTCTGCTTACAATGATGTTCATCGGAGTGGGGTCTCGCTACTGGACAATACAGCTTTATATTGCGCGAGGGAGGCTGTGACGTTCTCATGGTGCAGCAAATTTATTTGAACCTCCGATACGATGGAATGCTACCTAACTCAGCATTTCTTTCTTCCTTTTTTGACCGCCTGACTACGATAGGGCTTCTTGTTTGAACAAGCAACACGACACAATCTTCACGGTGATGGACTCGGTCTTGGGTCAGTGCGCTCTCTGCAAGTATGCTGATTTATATCATAATGAATAGGCTTTCAGTGCCTTTGGAGAATCTTTCTTCCTTCGTTGCCTTTTAATAATAGACTGTAGTGTAAGTTGTAGAGGGCGCCAACTGCCCTTTTATCACCTACCTTGGGAGGTTGTTTACTTATCACTACTCTTGTGGAATGATCTCTATCTTTGTAGAACTACGGGAACGTGTTACACTGTGAACATCTCATAGACAGCAACTCGACAGCTGTGAGGTGAACGCTCATTTCGTCTTCAGTACATTCCGTTTGCTTTTCTTGCTCTTAAACCGTTTGGTAACTGCGAGGAAATGTCTGTTTGGTATTAATGGTCTTATTGGCGTTTTCGATAATGTGCTTGAAGATCGATTTGCATCGTCATTGCTCAGTTCTGTATGGTTGAATCTTTCAATTTGTTTACTCTTTATTTCTTTACGATTCATTGTGTTTTTCTTATGAGTTCGTGCTGAAATCTAAAAGGAAACTTCTTAAAGGAGAAATTTGGGATGCCAGAAGACTAAGAAAAAAGAAAGGGCGGAATTAAAAGAAACCTGCGATAAAATCGAATTACTAAAGATGCTATTAACAGTGGATTCTTATACGATGAGACTGCAAGCATTGTCTGTGTACACATAACTCAGCAAAACATCGGATCTTTTAATTAATGCAATAGGTTACGGAATGCATTGGATTTGGGTCATGAAACGTATAAAACGATTTGCAATATCAACTTGGTTGTATCAGAATAAACACTTGCATCGCTGTCGACCATTTCCATGGTCATCCATCGGATCGAACAACTTCATATTTCCAGGATGGTAATTGATATTGTTTCATCAGATGAAGCAATCATTTGAACCAGTTTCCTTGATTGAAATAAAGTAAATTAAGAACTTCTGTAATAATTGAGGTAAAGCCGCTATCGCATCGTTATTATACTGCATCCATTGATTCAGTATAATAACGATCGGTCTCGTTCGTATTTCCTCTCCAGAAATTCAAGTTTTTCATCGAGTAAAACGGACAAAATCCATAGAATGCATGCAATTTGTAGACACAATACACTGGCGGCTCACAGAAACTAAACAGTTTCTTTGACGCAAAAAAAATATATATATAATAATAATATATATATATTTTTTTTCTTCTAAAATCGCTTCTCCATACCCTAAATGACATACCCACCGATTTTAACAGCGCTAACTCTAACCGTTTTGACACTAGGGTCTCCTGAATTGGAAAACTTATTTTATAACCACCCGGTATATAGCGGAGTTGCCAGTTTCTGGCTAGGGGCCGCTTGCTAATAAAAATGAGAAATGTTAGAAATAAGATTCGACCGAAAAGAAAATTATTCGAGGTGTAATTAAATTTTTCAAGCACTTTATGATAAAGCATTAAAAAAACTATAGGCCCTCCAAATACTGATCAGAACCGAATCTACTTATAACTTTTCTTTGCCTTCTTTTCGTGACTTCAAGCAGAACGTCAAGAACTATCTGTGCTCTTTCTGTGCTTTTTCTAATTTTCGAGAGAAGAAATCCTAAGACTACATTTTAAACCCTTGAAATCCTGACAAATTCTTGAAATCCTGACAAATTCTCTATAATCCGTTATAGAGAATTTTCTCCGGAGTGCAATGAAACTAAAAATTCGAGAAAATTTTATTTTTCTTCGCCTAAAATAATCTTATATCTCTTTGTGCTTTAGAGGGGGAGTGACCACACTGACCCTGACAATTCGCCTTTTGCTGCTAGTTCCACTCACCAGGTTGGTCAGTGATGCGTGCTACCTATCTCTTTTTACAAATTGTTGGATGGGGGGAAGTCACTCTAGATCAAAACACTATGCGCCCAGTAGAGTGCATATTTGTGTAGTTCAGGCTCGAGGCTGTTAATCTTCAGGTTCACTTTAATGAGTAAACTATCCGGTGACAGTGTTTGTTATTTATTTATTATATCTCTTTATTGCTCTTCTCAACAGTCACCCCCTACACAGCAGCAAGCTAGGGGATGATATTTACATTCATAGCTGGGACATGTGTTCGGGGTTACCTGGAGCACATGTATGCTTAACCTCAAAGGTACGGAATTTACAGAGTTTTTTATTTTACATACTTGAAATTTTGCAATACCGAAGTATCCCAAGTTAAGAAGGATATTATTTTATCAAAAAGTGCTGTACAATAACATGAAATATATGAACAAAAATATAAAGGATTTAGGCAGTCCATCACCCTGTCGTTGCCCGAAGTATTTCTTCAATCAAGACTATCTTAGTGCTTACTGCCAGGCGTCTTTGGTGTAACAGATACCAAGGGAGGGGATCGGTAAGGCTTCACTTTATTTAATTTTATATTTATCATATCGTGGGAAGCATTGTCGTGGCAAGTTATTTTCATTCAAGTGGTGTTCTTGTGAGGCATAATGGTAGATTTGTGTATGCGCATGCTTCTGGCGTCTGTATGTATATACTGCTAGCAGAATTTATCCAGATCGATGGATAGATTGTTAATCGAATCTACCGTGTGTCCAGGGAACATGCGTCTGAAGCCGGCCCCGGGTGCCAAGCGAATGTGATCGAGCGTTTTCTCTGTGCTTAAAAAGTGATTATATAAAAGCGATTTAAAGTTATATTAAGTTACTGTCCTTAAGAAATTTATTTTTTATATCAGCTACTGTCACAAAAAGTACTTGTACAGAGCAAGAAAGAAAAGCTACCTTTCTTTATTTTTCATACTTCTTTTACTAACACTTAATACTCTACGCTTGGTCACACCAGGCACTGCTCCTGCCTCCCCGTGGCGGGGCCGGAAGTCTTGGCAGAAAAGCTCATCTGCCAAGGACTAAAAGGAGCAAACATGGATCAACATGCCTTTCCGCCTCTCGAGCCGACAAGCTCTCGGCCAGAGTTAGAAAATGAGCATAGCACGTCGCAACCCAAGAGGATGAAAACCACTTCCTCAGCGACAAATTGTCCTGCATTTCTAATAATGCACTCTCTTACAGATCAGCCTCTCAGTAAACTCTCTCCGTTCCTTATCCAGAAACACCTGGAAAGTCTGGCAGGATCTCCTAAGACAGTCAAGAGGCTACAATCAGGCGACCTTCTATTGGAAACAGTGAATTGTAAACATTCAGAGAAACTGCTTAAACTTACAAGCTTTGCTGGAATTCCAGTAAAAGTTTCTCCCCATGCTACCCTAAATACATCTAAGGGCGTTATATCCAGCTGGGATCTATTGAATGTCACTGAGGAGGAGATAACACTAGAGCTTCAAGATCAAAATGTTATTGCTGTGAGAAGAATTATGGTGAAAAGAGAAAATATACTCACACCAACAAGGAATATTATTCTAACTTTTAACACGCCAAATCTACCACCATCGATAAAAGCAGGCTACCTACTCTGCCGCATTAGACCATATATTCCTAACCCATTGAGATGTTTTAAGTGCCAGAAGTATGGCCACTCTCAAACGGCGTGCAGAGGAAACCAGGTTTGTCCTAATTGTGGGTCCGCTGACCACACCCAAAGTGACTGCTTGGCAAAAGAAATGACTTGTCCCAACTGTAAGGGAAACCATCCTGCCTACTCAAGGACATGTGACAGATGGAAAACTGAAAAGCAAATCGTTAAATATAAGATAGAAAATAAAGTGAGCTTTCAGGAAGCACGGAAATTAATTGCTCCCAGTATGAATAAACGTACATACGCCAATATTACGCAAAAATATCAATCAGTAGCCACCCAAACTGATGTTACAGTCCCTTCTACCACCTCAATCTCTGAGTGGGCTCGGACTGTTCTCCCTCAGCAACAGTCCAATCTTCCGAAAAAGTTGAACCAGGCAAGTAATACTGCACTTACAGTACCAGCTACATCTCCTGCTCCTCCCCCAGTGATTTCTTCTATATCGAATAATCGTAACTCAAATTTAAAAAAGAATATCCAAGAAACGTCTATGGATACCATTGACTCATCCAGACAGGAAGAACCGATCTTAGAAATATATGCGGAAGAAGAAATGGACACCGGTCGACCATTATTCCCAAAAAAAGACAAACCAAGGCCTGAACGTCACAAGACAGTTACATTAAAAAAACAGTCAGAAGCAGCTTCTTCTACTAAACATCAGTAATGCCTTACATTCTACAATGGAATTGTAGAGGATTTCGTAGCAACCTTAATGACATTCAAGTCTTAATTAACCGCTACTCTCCAGTTGGTTTCTGTCTACAGGAAACCTATCTAACTCCGCAAATTTCCACCAACATAAAGAACTATGCCATCTATCGGCACGATCGTAATAATTCAAATACTGCCCGTGGGGGAGTGGCCATCTTAGTCAGCTCAAAAATCCCGACCAAGCAAATTGTTTTGCAAACTACAATTGAAGCTGTCGCCGTACGTTTGATAACCCCGATTGCTTTAACACTGGTATCAGTCTATCTCCCACCAAGTCATACCTTCTCTTACCAAGACCTTGAAAACCTGCTAATGCAATTAGTACCCCCTGTCTGTCTCTTGGGTGATTTCAATGGCCACAACCCCTTATGGGGATCTACAAAATTAGATATACATGGCCGCTTAATTGAAACCTTTCTGGATAAGGAAAACCTTACTCTTCTTAATACTGGTGCACCTACTCACATACAACTACCAACTGGACAAACCTCTGCAATCGATCTATCAATATGTTCCCCGATTCTGTTTCCAATTATAGAATGGTCTGTTATGGACGATCCCATGGGCAGTGACCATTTTCCGAATATTTGCGATCTGCTCACTGCACAACCACCGTTAGTTATACCCTGCAGGAAATGGAAGTTCTCTCAAGCTAACTGGGTCAAATTTCAATCAGTTGTCACCCTGGATGAACAATATATACGAACACAGTCAATAGATGAAGCCACAGATTATATCACTTCTCATATAATATCTGCAGCTAAATGTTCAATTCCATTGTCGAATCCCCAATACCGACGGTACCTTAACTATTGGTGGAATCAAGACTGCACAATAGCTAAGAAGTTAAAAAATAAAGCGTGGAATTTATTTCGTAGATCCCCAACCACAGCTAATCTTATCAATTACAAGAAACTAAGAGCAAAAGCACGTCGCATTCAAAGAGAAGCAAAGAAAAATGCTTGGATTCGGTTTGCATCTACCATAAACAGAAACACTAACTCCAGGTTAATATGGAAGAAAATCAGGCAGATTTCTGGAAAATTTCCAACCACCCCTTCACCAATTCTTTCATGGAATGGGCAAGAACTATCTGCTCCTCAAGACATTGCAAATGCCTTGGCTAAAACTTTTGCCGAAGTTTCTGCGGCATCAAATTATTCTCCGGATTTCCAGAAAATAAAGACCAAGACTGAACAACGAGCCATCAATTTTCGAACCTCAGTTTCTTTTCCATATAATCAGCCTCTTCAATATCATGAACTTATACATGTCATTAAAACAACACGCAACAGTGCCTCTGGACCAGATGGAATATCTTACATTATGTTACAAAACCTTGGTGACAGAAACTTACAAATACTACTGGTCTACTATAACCGGATATTTATGGAAAACATTTATCCCAGCTCTTGGCATCATGCCACAGTTCTTGCCTTTTTGAAACCCGGTAAAGATCCTACCAGTCCTAACAGTTATAGACCTATTTCTCTATCCAGTTGCCTCGGTAAATTACTTGAAAAAATGATCCATAATCGCCTTGTTTGGATCATCGAAACGCAACAACTAATTAGCAATAATCAGCATGGCTTTCGAAAGAACAGGTCCTCCTTAGATCTCATGATCAAAGCTGAGTTTGCAATTCGTAATGCCTTTGTGAAAAATGAACATCTTGTTATGGTTTCCATAGACATAGAAAAGGCATTTGATACTACCTGGCGTCGTGGCATTCTCAGTGACCTCCATGCTCTAGGTCTACGAGGCAACCTTCCTATATTCATCAGGAACTTTCTCAGGACTCGTTCATTCCAAGTTCGATACCGCAACTCGCTTTCTAAGACATTTTTACAGGAAGAAGGAGTGCCACAAGGGTCCGTACTGAGTGCAACCCTATTTTCCCTAAGAATCGATTCCATCACAAAAGATCTTCCAAATACTGTTGAGACCTACCTTTATGCCGATGATCTCTCTATTTCTTGCCATTCTCTGAATATGAGATCCATTGAACGACAGCTGCAGATATCTTTAAATAAAGTCCAAAGGTGGGCAGAGTTAAATGGCTATCATCTATCACAGCAGAAAACTGTTGCAATCCACTTTTGTAATCAACGGAAAATGCATACAGATCCCGAACTTCAGATGCAAAACTTTACTGTTCCAGTGACTAACAACATCAAACTCTTGGGATTAATCCTTGACAGGAAACTGAATTTCCTTGAGCACATTAAATCTGTGCGTATATCCTGCCTCAAAAAGCTGAACATACTAAGAGCTTTATCTGCCTTGTCTTGGGGAGCAGACCGTACATCTCTCTTGCTTTTATATAGAGCATTGATCAGATCCCGATTGGATTATGGTGCTTCCCTTTATGATTCTGCCCGTAAGAGTACACTACGATGGCTGGATCCTATACAGCATAGCGCATTGCGGATTGCACTTGGTGCTTTCAGGACATCTCCTACTCATAGTTTGTATATTGAAGCACATGAGCCCCCCCCTTCACCTCCGCAGAAAAACGCTGCTTCTTAAGTATGCAGCCCGAATACAAAGTTGCTTTCAGCATCCTATTGGACCATATCTCTTTAATCCACCACTGCAAAACCTTTATAGAAATAAACCCAGTAAAATAAGACCGGCAGGCTTACGCCTTATTGAATTAACGCAGAGTTGGAACGTTCAAATTTTCAACAGGAAACATGTAATGAATTACTCCCAACCGCCATGGATTCCTCCTCCTCTGTTATATTTGGATACTTATCTTGAAAAGTGGGGAAAGAATCGTCTACCAACGCTCAGTGTGAAACAACTCCATGCAAGTCATATTCAGAAATAAGCTGATTTTTTGCCCATATATACTGATGGCTCCAAATCACATTCAGCCGTAGGAGCAGCGGCAGTATTTCCGTCTACTATCATCTCGGCTGCCCTTCCACCTGAGTATAGCAGCTTCTCCGCAGAACTTCATTCAATAAAATTAGCTTTAGACAACCTGAATCTCTACCCATCTATAAAATATGTTATATACACAGACTCTCTCAGCTCAATAACCGCAATGCAAATCTCTTTCTACAAGGCTCATCCTGTGTTAAATCAAATTAGAAGACTCCTGTTACAAATTGAAGAACGTCATCAATCAGTGACCTTTTTTGCTGGATCCCAGCACATTCAGGGATAATGGGTAACGAACTTGCTGATGTAAATGCTAAAAATCCGTCAACCTTTGATTTAACCTCCATTCCGATTCCAGCCTCTGACTACTGTCACATCATACAAACAGCATGTTTCGCGAAGTGGAAAGATCTATGGCACAAACAAAAGAATAATAAACTCTACCAGTTGAAACAGGATCCAAAACATTGGCACTCTAGCACAAAAACAGTGCGAAGAGAAGAAGTGGTTCTTGCACGGGCACGTATTGGACACACATATCTGACCCACCTCCATCTGCTCAGAGGCGAAGATCCTCCTCAATGTCCATACTGTTCAGAAAAATTAACAGTCAAACATATTCTGATTGACTGCCCTCACTATCAACAGGACAGAACATCCGTCCTGAGTTCCCTGAAAAATCTACAAGAACCAATGACATTACAACATATTATTGGAGATGATGCAAACATCAACGAATTTTTCTCATATCTGAAAATAATTGGATTCTATGATAAATTTTAAATATCTCTATAAACGCAAACAAGTTGTTACGCCTAAATTATGTTTTTAGCTCTTTCATGTGAATAGGCGCATTATAGCCACAGCAGCTTATGCGCCGATAAACACCCATAACACACACACACACGCGTCTGAAGCCTTTGGGATTGTTGAAACTGATTCCGAGTGGGAGCCTTGCGTCTACTTGACTTCCGACAATTCGAGGAGTTTTTATCAGGTCAGTGATATAAGGGGCGTCGAGTCGTCCTGTGATTGGTCTGGCCGGTGCAAGAAGGTTAGCTGCAACAATCTGTTGTTTCCATGGGGTGACTTCGAGATTGATGTAGAGTTGTGCGCTAGAAATAGTGTATTGGTTGCCAATCCGCCAGTTGAGCCATTTCAGGAGCCAGTATTCCAGGCTGAGGAACTTGTTGAAGTGTGTTGTAGGGTCAAATGGTTGCTGAGACATCGGAGACGACTTTCTTTACCAATTCAGCATTGTGAATCCGCGTTAGTTCCTGGCGGATCGCCCACATGGCAGAATACATTTTTGTTTTCGTGTTCAGGAGGTGAGCCTGGAAGTCAGACCCTCGTCCCAAGCTCACCCCAGATCCTTGTACATTTTAACTTTTTGAATGGATGATCCATTGATGGTTATATTTAATCATTGCATGACTTCTTCCAGGTGAAAGACATTTTAGCTGTCTTTGCTTGGTTAATTTGTAAACCGTGTTCAAGTTGTTGGAACTTATTCGTGTACATAGAGATCTGGGAGTAACAATTCTGCCCAGACACGATAGGAGGGAGTATGTGATGAGAGCCTTGTCGATCATTTCGGCCCTGGAGAGATTGTGCAAGGCTCAAGGGGTAGAATTTTTCTCAGCCCTGGTCTGTGCTTGTTAACAGGAGAGACTGCTTCTAAAGGGGCGGGATACACTTAAATACAAAGGGTTCAAGAATATTTGCTAATGCTATCGAGGCAGAATTAGGTGAGTCGGAAAACTGCTAGCTTGGGGGGGGGGGGGGATTCACAGACTAATAGATTAACAGTAGCCGCTGGCAGAGGTGAAAGTGCTTCGATTGAAATACAATTGAGCAACGGCCTGAAAATCAAGGCAATGTGGATTTCCAGGACTGCTGGGAGTCATAAGGGAACAGATAAATACATGGGCTGTGTTAGGGTAACTAAGAGTAGAAACAGGTACACAGAAACAGGGGAGGATACACAAACTAATAGATTAAGAGTAGCCGCTAGCAGAGGTGAAAGTGATTCTTGCACTGCTTCTATTGAAATGCAGTTGAACAGCAGTCTGAAAATCAAGGCAATGGGGATTTCCAGGACTCTGGGAGTCATAGGGGAACAAATAAATACATGAGCTGTGTTAGAGTAACTAAGAGTAGAAACAGGTGCATGTACACCAATTCTAGGAGTATAGTTAATAAATTTGATGAGCTTGAAGTGCTAGTCAAGACATCAAAGGCAAATATTGTTGGGATATCAGAGACGTTGTGTCACACAGACATAAGCAGTGCAGAATTGGAATTTTTCCTGTACAATGTGTACAGGAAAGATAGACAGGACAGGAAAAGAAAAATGAGAGTAGGTGTGTGTGTGTGTGTGTGTGTGTGTGTGTGTGTGTGTGTGTGTGTGTGTGTGTGTGTGTGTGTGTGTGTGTGTGTCGCCTAATGAATCTGATGTGTATAATGAGCAATTGTGCAGAGAAATAGAGTGGGCCAATAAATCAGAATGTCTTATAATTGGGGATTTTAACTTTCCAGACATCGACTGCAACTTGTGGATTGGTCACTCGCACACTAGCAAGACTTTGGTGCATTTATTGGATGACTGTTTTCTACAGCAACATGTTCGAGTGGCAACCAGAGGAAGTAATACTCTTGATCTGATTATCAGCAGTGATTATTTATGCATTAAGCATTTGCAGATAAAGGAACCACTGTGTGACAGGGATCAAAATGTACTGATGTGGGAATTACTTAAGATGTACTTACCATCAAGGCTAAAGGGAAGAGCTATTGTTTTCTTAAAGGTGTCTACAGGGGTCTCAGACAGTTTTTAAATTCTGTACAGTGGGATCAACTGATGATGGTACCAACGTTGAATTCTAAATGGAAAGACTTCAGGGATTTGGCGCCTCCGTAGTCCGTAGCACACGCTTCTTGATTAGACCGGGGTTCGAGCCCGTGACCACCAAATACTGAAGATGCAGAAAGGTCAGGGAATGACTACCGCATATCCCCGGAGCAATATGGCCTTAGTTGCTAATGCTCCTAAAAACCAAAAAAAAAAAAAAACTTCAGGGATTTAATTTTGGAGGCTACTAGGCTTTTCATTACAACTAAAAAATATTGTTCAAGGTTTAGGCCTAAATGGATGTCAGATGAACTAATGAGTCTCGTGGCAGAGTAGAAAAATGTATGGGATGCATATAAAGTATCAGGTGATACAGAAGCCTGTGGCAGATATAAACTAGTCTGTAATCAAGTCACAAAGGATGTTAGGCAGCTGAAGGCAGATTACGAGAAATCCGTAGCAAAGGAAGCAAAGAGTTCTTTACCTATGTAAACTCTAGAAAGAAAGGGATGAATCAGATTGGACCACTTAACGTAGATGAATTGACTATTGATGATCATGCTCAGGTAGCTGATAAACTGAATGAGTATTTTGCATCTACAATCACACATGAGGAGTTATTCAATGAGGGGAGTGCCAGAAGTTTATCAAACTCTAACAGGGAGCTAAGTGATTTTGTAATAACTGAGAGAAAAGTGGAGGAGAAATTGTTGAAGTTAAACATAAAAAAGGCGCCTGGGGTGGACGGGATCTATTCAATTATATTAAAGGAGGAAGCAAAAGAAATAAGCAAACCCTTAGCCATAATTATGAGCGCTTCCTTGGACTCAGGGGAGGTCCCCATGGACTGGAGGTGTGGAAATGTATTACCAATTCACAAAGGGGATTCCAAAGGTGACACAAATAACTATAGACCTATTAGTTTAACTTGTGTTCCGGGGAAAATAATGGAATCACTGGTTAAAGAAGCATTGCAGGATCATCTAGACAAGACTGCAGTAATAGTTAAGACACAGCATGGGTTTGTTAAAGGGAGGTCTTGTCTGACCAATTTGATTGGATACTATGATGTGGTCACAAAGGAACTGAATGCCAAAAATAAATTTGATATCATATATTTGGATTTCAGGAAAGCTTTTGATACTGTTACATATGGAAGACTACTGTACAAATTGGAGAGAAATGGCATTGAGGGTAAGTTGCTACAATGGATAAAGGGATGGTTGAGTGGGAAAACACAGAGAGTGGTAATCATTAGTGGAGTTCCCCAGGGTTCAGTGTTGGGCCCATTGTTGTTTTGTATATTTATCAGTGATATTGATGAAGGTATACTAGGCTTAGTGTCAAAGTTTGCAGATGATACAGGGATTGGTAATGTTGTTAATGACAGTGTGCTACTGCAACAGGATCTAGATAAGTTGGGCAAATGGGCTGAGAAGTGACAACTGAAGTTTAACTTTGACAAATGCAAAGTACTGCATATGGATAACAATAACCGAAGAGAAATGTACCAACTGTGTGGTACTACACTCAGAGAAGTGGAAAGTGAAAAAGACCTAGGGGTAATTGTGTAGTCGAATGTGAAGTTCGCATAGCATTGCAGATGGGTTGCCAGAGCAGGTCGTGGAATCTTGTCAATGATATATAGGAATTTTGCTAGCAGGGGTCAGGAAGGTGATTATCCCGTTGTACAAGGCAGTGTCAGACCACACCTAGAGTACTGTGTACAGGTCTGGAGGCCTCATTTTAGGAAGGATGTACAGTTGCTAGAACGAGTACAGAGAATGGCAACAAGATTGGTGAGGTGAACAAAGGGGTGCTATTACCAAGAAAGGCTTAAGTTCTGCAAATTGCAGCGCCTGGAGAGTAGGCATCTGCGAGTGATCTGATTGAGGTTTGTAAGGCCTTGAATGGCTTGAGCAAGCTGAATGCTGATGGGATTCTTCCTCTTACTCAGATTAAGAACCTGAGGGGACACAGATTGAAATTGAGGAAAGACAGTTGTAGAATGGATGTGCGGAAATTTGCCTTTAGCCAGCGGGTAGTTGATTGGTGGAACATACTTCCATCCCTTGCTGTGGAGGTTGATAGCCTAAATAAAGTTAAGGCTGAGCTGGACAAGCATTTGTAACGAATGGAGGGGTGAAATGGGAGGTTTTTTTTTTTTTTTTTTTTTTGGCTGATGCTGCATAAGCTTGCTTTCTTGCATTGTATACCTCTACTAATGCTAATGTTAATGTTAACATTTGATACTAAACTTACGTTCAAGTCGCATATTGACCTGATTGTAAAAAAAATGAACTACTTACGTTGAACAACAAAACAGCACCTCTTGCACGTGAAACAGACTACAACAACCGCATGTTATTTAAAAACCACAGTGTTTTCGGCCATATTGTATGGCGCCGAATTGTGGGCGTCAGCCAACCCTAACCACATTAGGAGAATATATGCGAGTGAATCCTGGATGCTGAAGTGAGCAAACCATAATCACCATTTCCCTCAATAGTTAAGGTCCACGCAGCTTTCTGAACAGCTTAAACTGCAGCGTTTACCAGACATCATTGCCTGGAAACGATTAATAACTACAGTCAAAATGATGACCGGCATGATATCATCACCACCATGCTTCTGGCAGCTTTGTGAGTGGCACACATCCCGCCATCTGCCTTAAGAGGCACCAAATCTTTGAGAATGGAAACCAACAGACTGAAGGTGGCCGACTGGTTTATACCAGCCAATGCGTTGGAATCAATTCAGTGCTTAACACATATTGGAATTGACCTACAAAGGCTCATAGAAGATCCGAAATATAGGAAACAAACCGCAAGGTGGTTCGCTGAGGCTACTGTTGCCTAGTAGTTGTGTGCATTTCTGTCAAGAACTGTGTGTACGCTGTTGAACAAGTGTATATCTCGCACAAGTTGTTTCAGTGGATGTGATGTTAAGATGAACTTTTGTAATACAATTGCCAGGAATCATCTAGTGATGAGTAAACTGCATTACTCATCACTACAGAAATGTAGTGATGGTAATGCAGTTTATATTTCACCTTTTCTTGTATATTTTAACCATTCTTTTATTTTTCTTTTTATGGTAATCCCCTGACATTTTCTACCGTGAAGGGAATTTGTCACTTACCAATGTACACCTTTATTTTATATTTGGTAGGACAAATAAAGATTGATTTATTTTTTTATCAATACAATCAGCATCAATACATACGAGTACATACATACAGAAAGATTCATTTTACTATTGTTTCTTACAACAGTGTTTTATGTGTGAAAGTACTTTATAGTTAGCATTTCCGTAGAAATTTTGGTTTTATTTATCAGGTGATAATGAATAATAATAAATAAAGAAAAAAAAAGAAAAGAAAGAAAAGAAATTCCAAAAAAAGTTGAGTATTCCGTATGTTTGGTTGGTACTCAAAAGGAAGCTTGAACAGCTTGAAATCTTAATTCTTAGGAATTATAGTGAGTCAAGCTCATTTAAAGAAAAATTTTTCTTTAAGGTAATATTGATTCGTGCCCTCATTTAACCGGTAAACAAACTCCAGATTAAGAATGATGTGAAAACAGCAGAATACAGAAGGTTGGAGCGAAAATGAGATAAGCTCTGGTCAAGCTTTCAAATTTGATTGTAAACCATGATCATTTACTGTAATTACTGCTACTTAATGTGCTAAAACAGTTTTTTATTTATTTTACAAAGCATGTTGAGCGTTCAGCTTTCTGTACCGAAGTAGTCTATACACTGCTGCTAAACGCATTAGTAGTATATTAATACGTAATATATGGTATTTACAGGATTGTTCAATAACAGAGTGTTGTCCCTTTTCCAAATAAGAGTAAGACAACAAGGTTCTTTCATATGATGAAAAATAGCGTATATCAAAATTCGTTTCTCCAGAGAAAGAATCCCCATCCCCCACAGTTCTTCAGGCATCTCTGTCCTCGCGTTGCTCTGTATTAGCCTTCATTATTAAAGATTTATGGGCGTCAACCCGTTCCTTTTGCAATTTCATATGGTTTTTCACTGAAAACCATGATCAAATACTTACAACATTTCAGTATAAAAATACTTAATCTGCTGATGCCTGTCTTTGAAATAGGTGTCTGCCCTCCATTGAGTACGATGTTCCGGACGGAAGTCATCAGAATGTTGAAAAGCTCCGAAATCTGTCATATGCTAAGTTCTACCGTGTAACATCTCACAACTGTTCCCCCTTAAAATGATCTCAGCTGAGTTCCACGTGGCCTTCACAGCAACTACAGTCGTTGTTAAAGAGAGATAATATTGACTGCCACACAGGCCTATTGCAATTGGATGTTCGTTTCAAAAATTATTTGAGAAATCCATTTTAAATACCATCAACCATCACTGCTTCGGGCATAGACCGGAGTACCTTCATTCAGTGATCCCACAAAGATCTACTACCACCAATCTCATGGAGACTCTATTTCGAATACAACACGCCCTTAACTTCAGACAGCAATTAGACATTGTCTTCTTAGACGTTGCATCCGCTTTCGACAGAATATCCATCTCGGCTATTACTATCATCTTGGAGGAATATTTCCATATAACTGGGCACGTATTAGCTATAATAACGAGTTCTTTGAGGGAGAGACACATCACTGCCATAAATGGAACTTCCAAAGAGACCTTCCAAGTCAACAGGGGAGTCCCACAAGGTGGTGTCCTCTCTGCTGCTCTCTTCGCAACAGCACTGCATCCCTTCCTGACCCAAAATCAAAAGCAATTTGTCGTATATGCAGACGACTTGAAATATTTCGTCACCTCGAATGACCAAAACACATCTTTACAATGCAACAACGAAGCAAACTCCAAAATCGCCGAGTTGCAAGAATACCTTAATTGCATGGGGCTCCGTCTAAATGAACACAAGACAGCCCAAATGGTTTTCACCAACAAGGTATTAAAAAACCACATATCAATACGCGTAAATGGCAGTGTGGTCGAAAAAGTCAGGACACATATTGATCTTGGTCTGAAATGGGACGAAAACCTAAACTTCACGCCCCATTTCGGACATGTAAAGAAGAAAACTTACGCAGCGCTATGGACCTCCAGACAAGAACTAGTAGGTATCAGGAACCCTGACCTTGTCAAACAATATATTTTAAGATGTGTCATCCCCATCCCTCTCTACGCATCTCAGATTTGGTCTTCTGCCCCAGATGCTACCATCAAGGCTTTCCTGGGTTTAGAGTACTGGATGCTGAGATGGTTAAACAGGATCACTACGAAGCCATTTACAATCTCAAGAACCATTTTATATGCCAACTTGGATGTCACACCTTGGTCTCACATTATTGTCACCAAGAACATCCTCACGCTTGCAAAACTACTGACCGGGAGAGTCGACTCGCCGAAAACTGACCACCTGCTGACTCGGCCCCGCATGACGCAAAGGTGGGCGAATAGAACAACATCCCTTCCAATCAGTAGCGCGCTCACCCAGCTGGAAAGCCTTCGGCGATTTTTTCCTTTGAACACTATTAATTCAACGATCTTCAAGCAGACCCAGAAAGGCTTTGCGCAGAGAAGATATACAGGACTGAAGTGTTTCAAAAGGCATTACTCCACCTATAAACGTTGAGTGATGCCGACAGAGGGAAACAAAAGAGAATGCAGGAAATGAAGAAAATGAACTGGTCGGGACTGTTTTTGCTCCTGTTATGTTTATATTGGACGTCTTGTCTTTCTGTGAACTCGCTGTAAATAGTGCTGTAGATGTGAACATTCTCTAATTCCTTGTAAAATAGTAAATTATGCTTGTGCTCTCTTTCTATCTGCCTGTCATGTAAAATAAGGCAATGATGTGTATAATATAATTAATCAGACAATGTATGATTTAGAAAATGTATAATTTAGACATTGTATAATTTATAAAGACTGATTTGTATAAATTATAAATAGATAATTATGTATATAAATTATATTTGTATATATGAATGTGCACCCCCTGGTTAATAGCTGTAAGCGGGTGTCTCTTAGGAGAAAATAAAGATAATAATAATAATAATAAATAATAATAAGGGGTTAACACAGCTGGCTGAAAACGGGAAGTAAAGATCGCTAATAAGTAAGTGCAGCATGGGGCTTTTACAGCAGTTCTCCATCGGGTTCGGACTCTTTCCATTTCACTGTTTCTTTTTCAGTTCTCTTTTCCAGATCATCTTTCAATTGCGATTGCCATCTATTACGTCTTTTCCCATAGCCTTTTGTCGGGCCAGTGTATCATATTTTTGTCGTACATTTATTTGATAATAAATTATAAATGTTTGTAATTATTTGTATCATTCATTCATGTTTCTGATCTGTGCAATATTGACTTTATGTTCCTATTGAATAGTTTAATTTTATTTCTATTTCTTATATTTGTGTACTTCCATATGTATTCATTTATGTTATATGGCACTTGTGCTTTTTATATTCTATTCTTTCTCCATACCTTCCCGATTGCCAACTGATTCTGATATTCAACTGTTTCTTTTCCAGTTATTTAATAATGGCAATATTCAATAAATAAATATTCAACTGTTCTTCTCCGGTTTCAATAATGGCAGTCGTTCAAATACGAATTAGAGTGAAGGAAAATTATTTCTAACTGAAGAACTTTAATGTTCCTAAAGTTAAAAAAAAAATCTGTGAAAAAAATAACCTCGTCGAATTTCCTCGACCCCTAAGCGGTGCCTACTTGTAAAGAGGTGGGAGGTGTTATCTGAATATTACCTTATTTTCGCAGTAGATATTGTCTCGTCCTCGTGTGTAGCAGCACAGTGGTAGAATTTCCGCCTCCCCACACCGGGCGTAAAAGACCTGAGTTCGAATCCCGTCGATGATGTGAGGAATTTTATGGGGCATTTTCAACAATGTGGCTGAGTTAGCTGGAAATTCGCGTTTTTCGTCCAGCAAACAGAAAATCGACCACAGAACACACGCAATATATAGACAGTATATATAGAGCAAATATGGCGTTAGTCGCTCCTAAAACCTACTACTCGAACAATAACAACCCATCGACAAATTCACATCCAAATTCTGCTCCCTGAACTGGATCCCCAAGCAGCAAATTCTTCCTGTGAGAAACGTCCATCGTGAAAAGTATGTGCTAACTCAGATATATCCCACCATCCTGCTCGAATTCAAAATGTGGGCCTCAGTCATCACAACCAATCTTAAACGGATCTATGCAGCAAAGTACTGGTTGTTAAAATGGGCCTCAACTACAAACTCTACTCCTCCCATCCCACCATACGGAAATTTACCGATGCTCTTGGTAAACGAAGGCTACATTCTTTTGTTGCTGCAAGAACACTGATCTGCACCACAAAGATAGTTACCAGGTGGATCTTGGCGCCTACATGCTTCTGCAGAACCCCAGCCCTCCTGATCTAGACAATCCCTTCTTTCACATTATAATAGGTACAAGATCTCGTACAGATTTATGCAGACTAAAATTTCTTTTTACCCACCACCAACATACTTGACGTAAAGCTTCATGAACTGATAAATGACAAGAAGCTGAGGCAGCATCTTCTCAGGACGCTCAATATGATAACTTAAGATTTGTCGTTTCTCATATAAAATCACTCCTGAAAGATTCTTAAATACGTTCAACATATAGATTTTCCAACGATATGAAATTTGGGTGTTCATCTCTCTCTTAATTTTCGCTAATAAAAATGAAAAATCTTACTAATGCTCTGCCTTTATTTTAAATATAACCGATACTTGCAATGAATGCAAAATCCATGTGGTGATGTGGCTGATTGTTGTATGCCACAGTATTTGGTAATACAGTAAAGATTATTTTTTGATTGACGTAGTAGGGAGCTTGGCCAAGCTAGAGATAGCCTTGAATATGGTCCTCAGTGAAGAACAGTTCGTACACTAGTCCTGATGTGCTTGGCTTTCAGAATCTGATGCCTTTGCTCGTTCAGTTGTAAATGTATTGAGATCCAAGTTCAGACATTTGATGAGGAAGGAATCTATCTGATAAATTGAGGCGATTACTGAACACAGCGAGAAAATAGTTTTGAGGGCAGTGGATGGAATCCACCAAACAGAGGTCTCCCAAAAAAATGGTGTGGGTGTTATTCCTACCAGGAGTTTAAACATGATGATGATGATGCATCGAACTTCAGTCAGTGCTGGGAGCCTTTGTTTCCTAAGTCATTGGTTAGGGCGGTCGCTCGCTGTTTCTATTTTAGCAACCAGGCGATTATTTTTTTTTTTCCTTTGGGAGCTACGACGCTCAAATTTTAGCGTTAGACCTCTGACTTCTGCCACTCATCTGGAGAGGTCTGAGTTCGATTCTCGTCAATGACTGGAAGTATTTCGAAAGTTCTCTCTTTAATCGAAACTGTAGTTAGCCAATCTCTAGCGGAGAGTAAGGTTTTCATCTGACTTATTCTGGCTTTTCAGCTCGCACAATATTGCGAACCGGCCCTTGAAATGCACATCTACAGACCAATAAAACTGTACAAATATGAGCGACAACCTTTGAAAACGTTAAAATGATCTTTTTTTTTCCCCCGATTTGCTATTAAGGTTTGTCATGAATGTATTGAGCGTGCTGTAGACGAGTTCTCTCCATCACAAGTTTATCGAAGGATCAAAAACTATCCCGAAGTCTGCGTTTCTAATCGTGGGACGTAATACAGAAGTACATGGTTGTTAAAATTAAAGTATCCCTATAGAGGGCTCTGGAGCGAGTTCTGAGGCTCGTACTGAAAAGAAATTTGGACAACAGGTACAATAAAGAATGCGCTCGCCATTTATTGGGGGATAAAAAAAAGTTACAAAATTTGTCACTATATGGCGCTGTGGCAATACAAATCACTGGAACAGCGCTACAATTGTTCAATGTGCCCTCCATTTTGGTCAACAACAATTTCCATTCGAAGAACAGACGTAACATGTCAACTGGAACAGCCAGCACATGACGTCTAATGCTGTCCTTCAGTGCTGCCAGAATTTGACATCCTTCCCGATACACCTGGTTCTTCAAAAAAACCACACAACCAGAGGTCGCATGGTAATCGGGGTGACCAAGATGTCTGGAAACAACGGCTGATGACCCGTTCGTCTGTTGCCTTGGCAATCTTTGGACACACCGTTGTGTCTGTTGACTTAGCAATCTTTGGACACAACGGTGGATGTGGGGTGGCGCACCATCTTGCATGAATATGGTATCCTGAAAGCACCCAAGTTGTTGCAGCTCTGGCATTGCGAAATTTGCCAACATTTCATAATATCGCTGTGCAGTGACGGAACAGGTGCGGGGCCTAGTCGGCGTTACCTGTTAAAAAAATATGACCCAATCATGAATGTGGCCGTAAATCCGCACCACACTGTCACTTTTGGGGAATGCAACGGGACCTCTTGGATAACTCGAGGGTTTTCTGTTGCCCAAGTGACGGTTGTGCATATTCATTTGTCCATTTAAGCAGAAGTAGGCTTCATCACTCCAAAGGATGTTCTATGGCTAAGTGATATCCACTGTCATTCGCGCCAGAAACAGAAGTGCGTATGTGAAACGAATATCTGCATCATCATGCTTTAGCATGTGCATCTGGTAAGGATAGTACCGCAACATAAATCCACGACAGCCATAGCCACATCTTCAACAGGAGAGGAGTCCACTCGTTTGCGACCTGGTTGAACACCAAGATGCCCTGTCGCTTCAAATTTCGCAATCATTTTGCGGAGAGCACAAATAGCCATAGGTCCACGTAGGCCTTATGCGCTTCTGACGCCGGAATTCTCTGATAGCCACAGCTGCAACGTTGCTCTTCTGATAGTACAGCTTCACTAATAGCGCCTTTTCCTTCAAGTAGTACAGGCAAACATCTACTGTATGATTTTGAAGAGACTGCTTTGCTTTTATACAGTACAGTAGAGCTGATTAGTGGCGTTGTGGCAATAACTTAACGATTATGCAAATAACTTACATTATTTGCATAATCGTAACTAAGATAGTTAAGCTCCATATAGTGACAAATTTTGTAACATTTTTTTTTTCAATAAATGGCGAGCGCATTCTTTATTGTACCTGATGTCCAAATTTCTCTTCAGTACGAGCCTTAGAACTCGCTCCAGAGTCCTCTACATAGGGATACTTTAATTTTAGCAACCTTGTACTTTGCTTCAGCGATACTCCCTTACCTCTGACAGGATTAACTTGGATTTCAAAACTCTAATCAACTGCTATCTTGATATCTCGATAGAAAGATGCCTTTCGCGTGAAACTGCATATAGGGAGAAAAAGTTGAGTAAATCGATGTGATCTGATAGTCATTTGGCGGAAATCGAGCGATGCAATTTTAAAATGCTGCAGGATCAAGTTGGGGTGGGCGATCACGGACTTCTTGCTTGTAGGGAACATTGCCTTTGGTAAGCTTACTGTTAAAGCATGCCTTGATAGCTCAGAATATGACAGAATTAAACTTGTGAATACTTTAGAGCAGAGTTTTTAAAACATTTTTGCTGTGGAATCATTTTATAGACCGAAACTACCACGGAGCCCTAATAATAGTACTATATTATCGTCAGAAAGATTCGGGAAAGCAGGCTTATATAGCATCAGCCAAATAATAATAATGATACATAAAGCGAAAAATTAATAAATCCCTCAAATTTTTAAAAAATAAAGTAACCAATGTCACCTTCTGTCACTTCGTTTACCTATTTCTTTCAAGTGTTTGTTCACTCCCTTAAATTTATATAAAATTTCACTCAAACAGTAGATTGAGTGAAAGTTTGATCCAACAGAAGTCAATCACACTTTTATTAAAGGAAAATTTTCGGACATTTAGTCTCAGTTATCCCCTCTCAATTTAAATTTAATGTTTATAAAAATAGAAGAAGAAATCTTTATTGTACAGTAAAGATACAATAATGCGCATGAATAAATGTAAAAATTTACTCAAATCTTTCAAGGCCTTAAACGCTTCTATCGGATAATCTCGCAGATTCCTGATTTCCAAACACTGTAGTTACAAAACTCGTCTCTCTCTCTCTCCCTCCCCTCCCCTGATGAGAACACCCCTATTTCCTTAACCGATCTCGTGGCGCTTCTCTGTACCCTTTTCAACAAGATCTCATCTTTCGAATAGTGACAAATGGGCCTGGAGTACTGGGGTCCATAGTTTCAAATACAGATATATACAGTTATACCCAGATATTTTTTTGTACTTATATTTTATTTTATTTGTACTTTATTTGTTAATAAATATCTGGGTATAACTGTATATATCTGTATCTCATCTTTCCTGAAATGGCGTTTTGTTTTCAAGCCTGTATGCAATATTCCAGATGCGCATGACTATTGTCTCCATGGGAAAAGTTCATATATATCACTGGAAAAACCTAATAAGCTGTCCTGGCAGCCTCTCTACACTGTTCAGAAAACTTCATATCAGATTGTATAATTACTCCCAAGTGTTAAGGGCCGTTGATGATTTAACTGGTAGTGTCAAAATATATGTTTTAATAAATTACTAATCTTATTCGTTGTAAATATGACAAAAGGAAGCGAGACTAGAAACTGGAATTATTTTTTCTGCAGTCAACTTTGCCATCCTTCAGCCTGTAGAGAAGAGCTCGCTGTGCGCATGCTTAGATTATTTTCTATATAGACACAGTTAGAGCCAGTTTTTGACTAGCATTGTTCCATTCTTGACTTAGAAATACGACTATATAATTTGACTATACACTAAGTCAGCGGTTCCCAAACTACTCAGATTTACGGACCCCCTTCAAAAATCAAAACAAGTTTGCAGACCCCTATATATATAATAATAATAACTTTATTTATCATCAATTTGCTATACATAGAAAACGAATAATTTGAAATATGAATAACAATTCTATGTATTGATCGTATCGAAAATAAGTAATGTTCTATAACGAAATTCGTTGTGATTCTATCAGTACATTTTTTAAGAAAATAAACACATATTACTTGATACCTTCTGAACGTTTCGCTGACCCCCTGGAACTGGTCTACGGACCCCTGTTTGGAAAACGCACTAAGTGATCACTGAATTGCGACCATCCCATCCATAATGGACTATGCCATGTATCTCACAGTATAAAAAGCCGAATAGCTTCGTACCCTAGAGCTGGTAATTTGCATCTGATCCTACGAGTCAGTGATAAAGTAGCAGTTATGGGACGTAGTAAAGATATCAAGGAGTTTCAAAGGGGCATGATTGCGGGAGCTCGTATGTCGGGTGCTTACATATTGGTAACAGCACGGTTTATCTGTTACTCATGACCCACTGTGGTTAAAGTGTACAAAGAGTAGTGTCGAACTGGTCAAACCACCTCCTGCCGACAGAACTGTGAAGGATTACCCAAAGTGGATGTTCATGGTGAGCGAAGGGTTCAGCAGGTGTGACAGTTAATATCGCAATACAATATGGGGAATGTAAGAACAGCATCGCAAATGACAATGCTCCGCATACTCAGAATCGGGGTTCCGCAAGAGACGATTCCAGAGACACCTTCTCTTCAACCTTGATCATGGTCAACTGCGAATGTTGTAGTGTCAACAACACGCTGGTTGTACACTGGAGGACTGGAAATGAGTGTGCTGGTCGGATGAGTCCAAATACCTGGTGCAACAAGCCGACGGATTTCGTGTGTGGCGAAAGCAACACGAGTCCATGGGCCTATCATGCATGTTACACACTATCGAGGCAGGTGGCGGTGGTTGCTTAATATGGGATATGTTGCATTTTTTTATTCGACAGAAACGGGATCTTCCAAGACGATAAAACTAGCCTCTAAATTCGCCTGAACGCAATTCAATTGAATACTTGTAGGATGTTCTGGAACGGGAAGTTGAGGCGTATGGACACCCAACCGTCATCTATTCAGACACTGTGGAGCCTTGCAGATAGCATGGCTGCAGATCCCTATGGACGTCTTCAGACTTCTAGTGGAGTCAATGCCTAGGAGAATAGAGGCTCCTTATCCTTGCGAACGGTGGCCCAATACGGTATTAGGTAGGTGGTCATAATTCAGTGATCATCGAGTGTATGTTTTATTTATAGCAGTGGTCATAAATAAAATAATTATAAATCAGTACTAGATAAAAGGTGGTATTTAATTTTATTTTTTTAAATATTAATGTTAATCTAACTGTTGGTCAAATTAAGAGTAATATTGTTACTGGTCTTCCAAAGTAACAGATACCCCAAAGACGAAAGGTATTAGAATCTTACTTCAGTACCGTGCTTGGTTTGAAGACTAAGAAGACGAGGGATACTTATTGATACTGGGCTTTAGTTTCTGTACTTTATAATTTTCAGGAAATACTTGTGCATAAGAAGGAAGTTTGTGTGAGAAATCAGAATTAGAAGGAAAAGAGAAAAATTAGTTGTTTTGAGTTTGGAGTTGAACTGTGATTTCATGTTGACAGGTCGAGGCATATATTGAAATAGTTTGGAAGGAAAAAAGGTGGAATTATAGATACTAATTCAGAGGAACAATGCCCATGGAAACGTTTTTTGAAAAGGTATATACAAATTTTTGTAAAATTGGTCTCATTGGCCTCATTTCGTAGTTGTTCAGGAGCAGTGCTTGGAACCATACTTATCCACCTCAGGTGTTCTGCTGAAGTATAATCTAGCCTCTTACTAATTCTATTCTTTGTGATTGACATACCTTCCATTTGTACGTCTACTAACTCCAAATTCATTCTTTATGTAGACAACTTTATGCTTTTCTCCATTGCCAACAATGGACCTCGCTGCATTATGCTTCTACAAATTATTATCAGTCTTCACCTGTGGAGCAAGGCCTTGGAATCTTATTCTTAATTCCCACAAATGTTATACTTCCTTTCCCCACAGACATAGAAAGAATAAATTTTGATTACCACCTAGCTCAACATATATTTAGTTTGAAGAGCCCGTTCTGACAGCAGTTGCTTTCCAATAACCTGTAAACAACCATGGTAATGGGGAGGATTCAAGGCTCTTGACTTCCTCAAGTGGCATGCGGAGAAGCTGTAATCCTTGCCTGAAGGTCAATGTATGGGGGAGAACAGCAAGAATAAAACAACTACCAAAATGTCAAACACGGACGTAAAATATACGGACAGAGAAACCTCAAATCGCACTAGTAGTGTACATGCATCATATAATATTGAAACTACGGGTTGTGAACATAAATTTCGGAGGAATAAGAGGAAAACACGCAGAACCCCCCCCCCCCCCAAGGTCCGGGACTGAGCTTTCTCCCTGCTGTAGCTGAACAACCTGAAACTGATGACTCTACGGATTCTAACCCCGATGACACACTGGTTGACGAGGACGTTTTAATAGGATCACTCATCGACAAATTCTTGAGGCTTAGGAATATGCTTGAGAGGGTTATGGCTTCACGGAAAAATAGAATTTCAGCAACAATAAGAACAGATATTATCAAAATCTGGTGAAAGATGGAGGGTATTATACTTCACCTCCATACCGATAATGAGAGGCTGCATGCCAAATTGAAAACAATTACACAGGAATCGGAAAACAAAATGCCACAACGCCCCCTTTCCTACGCCGATGCGTTGAGGATCCAGACACCTGACAAAGACACCTTCATCCCTAAACAAATAAAACAGACCAGGGAGCCAGAGAAAGCGAAGGCAGTATCACACGTCTTGATAGTAAAACCGACAGAGGACACAAAGCTAGACACGAGTCAGGCGGTCAAGAACGTTCTCACTACAAAACTGAAGGATGAAATGAATTGAAGAAACTAAAGATAAAGGCTCTGAGAAAAACTAGGATGCGTGGTCTTGTCATAAAGACCTCAGCCAGGGAGGAAGCGCTCTCAATACTTCAAAGTGGCACAAATGGCCTCCAAGGATTAAAAGCGGAAACTCCTAAACGAAAAGACCCTTCTGTTGTCATATTCGACTTAGGCAAATCTCTCACCCCAACGGAATTAAAGGAAGAAATATACCACAAAAATCTCAGCAATCACATAAAATGGACGAGCTGTATGCCCATGTAATCCCAAAATAATTACCAGGTCTAAATCCTCGTCTGCAGTTAACTGGGTAGTTGAACTTTCCCCTTTGGCTTGGCGAGCTGTAACAGGATACACCAAATTTGAGACACTCCTGTATCAACAAGAGTGCTTAAAATTTGGTCACACTTCTCATACTTGTAACCTTCTTTTCATGTAACCAGCGGGAACCTACGTGTGGCCACGAATACCGCCTATGTCAAAACAAAGAACAACCAGCCATATGTCCCAATTGAAAAAGCGCAAATCTACCCCACTATCATTCCATCAGGGATTCAACCTGCGATATATATCTTAAAGCCAAGGATATGCACCAATTATGGATAGAAGACTCAAACTAAGAGAAACTCGGGAGTTAAAATTCATTCAGTTAAATGCGCAAAGAGCACGGACAGTGGCTGACCAAATAAAGCCCAGGAAGAACACATAGACATTATACTATATTATTTTTGAAGTGCTGCTTGCGCATGGATTTTTTTTTTTTATTTTCATATAAACAAGGAATAGTTTTAAATAAAAGCCTACCTCTGGATTTGATCATGTATATCCAAAATAATAAAATATACGTGACATTCTTCAATCCAATGCACTATTTGGTTAAACTTTTGTTGTTGTTATGCTTATATTTACAATGACAGTCATTTCTGCAAACGCATTGCCTATTGAGTTGAATTTAACTGTTTAAAAATTAACAGTTAAATTCTGCTTAAAATGAAACTCTATTCCTGGTTGAAACTGGTTGATGGTAGGAACAGAGAAATCCTTGTTTCCTATGGAAATAGTGAGGTGTGAGTGTGTGTTAACTTAATCTTTGAACTCAATCCACTGAATAAACTCTTATATGATTTTATTAATATAGGAATAAAAACAATATGTTATATTCCAAGGAGTATTCTTAAGAAGATTCCATAGAATTATCCCAAGAATTTCAACTTCCAGATGGTTGTTTTTTTGGTTCAAGAGCAGGTTAGTCAGCACTTGTTCATGTGCGCACTACTGCGTTAAGACCATGGCAGAACGTTTCCCAAGATTGTGCAGGTGACTGGGATACTAATTGCGCTGTGATGTGACACGCACAAAGTCCAGCCAGCCGCATACAAACCGCTGGCGTCCTGAACAGGGTTTTGTAATTTGCAGAGAATAAAAAACTTCAGTCCTACCGCCAGCTTTTTTTCTATCCTCGTGTTTCGCGCACCATATTTGTACGTCATTTTATGATGCTACGCCTAGTAGTCTTTTGTTGATGATTAGGTCGTCAGTGATGCGAGCTGCCATGCGTTCACTCACTCGACCTGCAGTCGTTTCTCGATAAGTGCCTCAGTGTTCACCAGTCCTTCGCCCTCCCTCCACACATTCTCTTCCTAATGACCTTGGCAAGTGCAATCTATCGATATCAGATCTCAGATGCTGCTTGTTGTTAGCATTTTTACTTTCTCTTTCTTTCTCTCCAAGTTCATCCTTTAACGGGGGGAAGGAAGGGGGTGTTGAATTAGGAAGATGTTGGCAGCCTCTTAAATTACTTTAGTTTCTGACTTGATTTTGTCTGCAAACTCAGTTCTCTCTTTGACGGCACTTCATTCTAATTCCGGAATATTTGCTAAATGCATTCATTCTTTCCGAGATATCTGTAATTCAACTCGGTCTTTTGTGAAAGCCTGCCGAATTTCTGATTGCTCTCAATTTTTGCTAACGATCCGTCTCCTCACCAGTTTAGAGCTTTTGGCTGCGTCTTCACCTCCTTCGTGTATGCATAAAAACTACAGTTACTCCTTGTTTCAGCTTTATTTACAGAACTCCTAGATGTAGTAGGTGGCGCTAAGGATATCTGGCCCAAGGGAAGAACAGCGGGATTTGCTTTTTTTGTAGTACTGAGTTGAAGTACCAAATAGTTTAAGATACATAAGTCCTCAGCTCCTACATCGGAATTGATCTCCATCATCATGTTCATTCCTGAAGATGTCAATAACAGACCTCAACAGGCTTTGCGCGAGAACAGTACAACGGACGTGTAAAATAGCTGATATTTCTTTGCTTTGCACAGAAGTTTTATTCAATCAGCTGTAAATTGCTTAGGTTTTTACGATGTGTTATGCTTGTACAATACCTTTTAATGGCATCTGCACTTATAAACCATAGCAGAATTCACAACGGCTGTAGCAAGCCTAAAATAGTTTCTTTGTCTTATCATATACTTTCTCCAAGAAAGTAGATTCACTTCTTTTATCTGTTTAAGATTATTAAGAACTCTAATAATCTGACTTAAGATGTAGTGACTCAGTTGCTGTCTCTTTTAATCATGGAATTGTACCTACATACTCGTAAATTCCTTTTATCAACAGAGTGTGAACTTGTATTCAAATAGACTTAAGAACTGTTATAAAAGCCTGCTGTTAAATGAATTTAACAGCAGGCTTTTATAACAGTTCTTAATAAAAAATTCTCTTTCAATATCCAAAATGGATACTGAAAGCGAATTTTTTAAATGGTGATTGCGTTTGATATTTCATTCAGCACATTTTTTAATATAAATATTTGTCGTTTTACTGCTTGCTTGCATAAAATATTCCAATCGTCCGTAGTCTTACTCTCATCTACAGATCATCCCAGTTTTTCCCCATATTTTTTTGTTGATATCAGGCATTTAATTTACATCAAAATATGCCGCTAGAAAACTTAAAAATACATCAATACACAGTGCAATCTGACACTTTCGAACCCTAAGCAGGAATGCTTCTTGAAGATTTTGGCGCAAACACTACACGGTTATATTTATTTTATCCAAGATAAACTTAAGCACTCTGATGGATTACGTGACTTTAAAGTACGTTGCAAGCAAATGTTTCAATACCAATAAGCAGCAGTTCTAGACATTGTGTTGTAGATATTGAAATAAATAAAAGTTCTGTTTGTACTCCTGAAAGGCCACATTGGTTCAGTGGAGTTTGTAAGATAAAGAACCCAAGAACATTTTCCTATTTAGCAGTCACATTGGCTCGAACGTCAGTCAACTGAAATGGCGTACTGTACTCCAACATTAACTATTCGGTTATCTAATTTCGAGACCTATAAATTCCGTGTTAAAAGGTAGCATGAGTCAGAGGTAAAGATAGTGCGAAATGTAACAATGTACGCGACCCCCAGATGTTTGGGTCCCGGCCCGAATTAAGTTCAAGGTTTGCATCATTTTTGTGTTGATTGTTTTATTAGCATTTTTACTGTACTAGAATTTTCCTTTGTCGTTGTGTTTTTATTTCGATGTCCAAAAAATTGAAATCGTTTGTTTCATCGTGCGTTTACTCAGGCGCTGGAGGCAGTATGTGACCCACTAAATCAATCAACAGTTACTAATGGGGACCTTTTATCTATTCTTATTAAAGCAATACTATGTGCGCAGAAAAAGCAACAGCAGTGGCTAACCAGTATAAACTACACTTTGCTTAATGAACATAAATCATTGTACGAGACCAAAAAACAAAAAGGCTTACAAGATGCAGACTACATTGTATAAAGTACAAATTAAACAAATTGAAATCTTTAGTTTTATATACAGGAATAATATATAATCATGGTGGGAGAGTTATTATGATTTTATGCAATTTTTATCATTATTTGTAGTGCAATATGAGACAACTCGTGGTGATGACATCGCAGTTTTGTTTGATCAGAGCTTTTCTATAGCACTTTCAAATTTTTTAAATTATATTTGCTGTAAAAGGCACGTGGACATTAGAATACAAGTTGCAGGCCTATTTGATTATAAATCACACTCGATTAGTTTCTAAAACATCAATACTTTGAACCAATGTGGGCTAAAACATTTTTTTTCTGAATATTACACAGCTTTTTTGTAAACTGTAAAATTTCTTCTTCAACTTTTTAAAGTTATAATTTTGTTCCGCTGCTAAGATAACCTTGAGCTATATCCATCCTCCTCCTCCTTCAGCAGGCTGAATTGTACACAAATAGTTTCTAATTCACGCATCGATATTTTTATACAAAACGTAAAAGCTTTCAGCAGAATGATAAACGTGATCATGATGCAGTGTCGCCATTTCTTCGTCATTATTTGGCTGAATATTTTCCTTGATATGCGTTGCCGCTGATGATCATCCAATACCATTTGTTATTTAAGCCACATTTTCTGCGGGCGATCTTCAGACCTGCTCGTGACAAACCACTTCCCCTTCCGTATCCTCATTGCTGCCTTCCTCGAGTACCAAAAACTTCAGCAATTCTGGAACTCTTTATTTATGACCCTACCTACTAAGAAAAATGCGTTTGGCGGTGGCTTAAACATAGAACTCCAAGGTCCAATTCATTATGGTGCTGGTTTTGAAATTTTTTCTTTTATTTGCTTTTTGGATTTATTTATTTTTCCTGTTTAATTCTTTCCAGAGTAAAGAAAAGTTGTGAGAATGCAACAGCACTAAAATCTATTTAAAAATGGATTAAATTGTGCGAAAGAAATGTGATAAACTACTAGACGATTTGAAATACCCGAGAACGGCCTGTTGTTTCCAGAATAAAACGTATTCATAATTAAATTATTCTGTATGGTGCTGTACTCTGTTTAACAACAGAAAAATTCTGTTGAAGGATGTCTTTTGTCGGGTTCTCTTTCACTTTGTATCAGCATTTGAAAAATTACTTTGGAAAAAGTGCACGAAGCTCCAAGAACTTACAAGTTGAAATTTTTCTTTTTTTTTTTTAAATATTAAATCGGTTTTCGAAAAGGTTCTCCTGAACCTTTCTTCTACAGAAGTGGGACTTGTTGCAATTTCTCCTTCTCCCCCAGAGGAAGAAAGTAATTAAATATATAAAAAAAAGATCATGCCTTAAGGCTACTGATAGAGGGTAAAAAACCTGCGCAGGAGCATACCGAGCACTTCGGCGATTAATTCAATTTAAAATGGATTTGAAAATTGCTTTAGTTTTAATGAGGATGGGGTTAGAAATGCAATATGAAGGCCTGGCGGGCTTATTTCTTAAAACTGTAACGCACGAAGGATAAATAAGCCGAATGATTACATGTAAGAGTTGTTTTATTCCCTGCTGACCTAATGAAAACAGCGCACAGTTCTACTCGAATAGGCGCATAAAATATTCAGATGAAATTTTTTTTGTATCTGAAATATTAGCAAAATAAGATTTGTGAAGACTGCCGCAGGAGTCGATGAGGGAGGGGTCCTTTCTTGTTAAAAAGGAGATCGCGATCAGATTTTCCTTGTACTTTTTCCACTCAACCCGCGTTAGCGCAGTTTTTCTCCGTGGACTCCACCGCTTTGCTCAATGCAATTCCTATTAATATTAGAACGTGGGCAGAAATAAATTTAAAGGTATTCTGTACCTTTTTTTTTTGCAGCGGGTTTCAGAAAGTGCAATGAACAGTAGACGTTATTTTCATTTTCCATCTTGTAGCGAACTTGTAGTCGGCAACTTTTTTTTCTTCTTCCCAGAGTGGAAAGGAAGGTGAAAAGGAAGACAGAAACATAATGACACCGAGAACACAACCTATATGAGATCATCGCGAGTTTCTCTATTTTGGTGAGTCCCTTCAATATTTTTTTACATGTAGTCCGATCAAGACTAAATTAACAGTACATGCGAGAAAGCTACAAGGTTGTTTTTATTTCGATCTTCAAACTTGAAACAAGACGGTGGACACTAAAATTATAAACACCATCCCTTTATAACTCGTATTTACAGTCCGCTACAAAATACAGTAAATATATATGGAAAGAGTCTAAGTCTGCCCTCTCGGAGATGATTTTATTTCGATTCGCCGTCTAGGAACAGGCTGCATTATCGATCATGTTTAAAGAATCGGAAAATATGCCACCGTTAGTCTCTACTTTGAATTTTTGACGTTATTGAGGACGGATGTGCAGAATGTTAGCTAAGATGTCCAATGGTTCTATACCTCCACACTAACAGAACTCTAAATAACAGTGATTATGATCTCCGTGTGCAAATGATCAAAGGTTAAATGAGAAATATATTGGAGGTAGCTGGCCAGGAGGTACCCATATACAGTATCCCATCAAAGAATCACACGTCTTTGGCAACATATCATACCAGATGGATGAATCTCATTGCCTTGTGCAATATCACCGTTTTGCTTAATAGACATTGAAGCTTCCAGTACCATGTTTGAGCACCAGTGCACAGTTACGACTTTACCCCTGTCACTTTTGTGATGTAGTAATGACCTTTTAGATTATTACGCCCATGATGATAAGACGTAATGTTTCTTATCTTTTGAAGATATAGATTTAAAACTGTTTTGTAGGCCAGCCGCCAATAACGCACTGGATCAACCATATTGCTGACGATTTAAGAAGCTTCCAGATTAGCTAGCGAATAATGTCGTATTTGGAACAGTGGTATTTGGTGACGGGGAAGATACTACCCAAGTCGCTTTATTAAGGAGTTTGGTATATGTCAGTCAAGTACAGTACATGTGGCATAGTTATAAAAATTTTCGTTACATTATACTTTGGATGACAATATGGCTGCCGTTTAGTGCAGACCTCACACCATTCAGTAAATAGCTGTATTCATGCAGTGATTTATTTAAAGTTGGAGTAGTAGACGTACTAACGAAATTGTGGAAAAATTGTATGATTAACTGTGACTTGAATATCGCCTTCCAAGGGATACGCGAGGGTAGATTTTTAAAAGATTTAGCTAATTTTGGCACGCACCCTTAAAAAGGTTCACCACCTTTATGTTTTTTTTTTTCAATTTTGAAATTATGCTTATAGCATTTATTTCTTCAGAGATTTTGCATATTGTACAGAGATGACTATGCCATATAGTTATTCATTTTAAACTGTTGCTGTCCAGAAGTTTCTGATATAATTTTCTTCAGTAACTGAAATAACCTCCTGATTTACTTCACTTTACCATGTTAATGGAAAAGAAAACTGCTAAAAAAATGCATACATGCCGTTAAATTTAATATAAAGATAATATTTAGTTTGTATACTTATATAAGTATTTAAAAATTATAAATTACACTGAAAAACAGGCTGTAACATGAAAAGATTTTGTCAGAGATCAGTTGGGGGAGGCAGATTTTTAATTCTCATCTGGCCCTTGACTGGGGAAGGACCCCCCCACTAATGTGTACGCTGTGCTGAACGAGAGCCCCAACTTTCTTGTGACTGAGTTAACCTTTATTTGCAAACTATGCGTTCAGTGACCTTTCTTCTCCCCCTCTCTGCCATAAACTTTCATGGTGAAGTGGAACTCTGGCGCACTTCCCAACATTTGTGATCTGAACATCGTCTTTAGCATCCCCAGAAACCACTATGGAAAGTTGCCCCATCGTTCTAGGGGAATTTCTACCCTCGGCTGTTCCTCCTCACCACGTGTTTCGGTGGGAGAAAAAAAACACACAGACAGTAGCGTAATTACTGTAATAACTATAATAATAATTAATGTCATAACTCTCCAAATTAACGTATGGACTCGTGTGAGGCATCATTTAACGACTCCCGAAGAGACCTATGTAGGAAAACACTCAGAACCTCGATAAACCGGACAACTCCGATTATCCGGAAAAATAAATAAAATGCATGAAAACGATACGGAAGTCATTGAGATCGGCATCCTCAGCCAAACTGAAGAGAGACAGGAAGAGGCCGAGGATCATAGATCAATTGCCAAAATAAAAAATAAAAAAGCACGGTACCGAAATCTGACCTGGAAACCCGGAGTGCCAGCGAAATAAAGGATCAACATGAACACCCAAGAGGGACAGATGACCAACCCAAGTCGTCAGAAAATACTAAACTCGATCCGACACTACCAGAGGGAACCGTTCCAGAGGAAACATTACTGCTGCGAACGGCCTTAAAAAATCTGATGAAGGAAACCAGCAGCAGAATAACATCCCTCCTACCAGCAGCAGAATAACATCCCTCCTACCAGCATAAATCGTACACCGATGGAATAAACTCGAAGCCATTTTAATGAACACATTCGGCCAACTACGAAAGGCAGAGGCAATATTGGAAGCACGAAACATGGATGGAGACAAACAAATGCTACAGCACACTCCACCGTATGCACAAGCGCTGAGGACACCAGCAAGCGACTCGATAGTGCCTGGCAAAACACCCGAACCCGAAATAAACACCCTACTTAAACAACCACACTTAGTGGTCCTATGACCGACAAAATCCGACCACAACCAGTCCAGTGAACAACTCAAATCCCAAATAATGACTAATATAAACGAAGAATTTAAGACAATAAGAATAAAGGCCATAAGGAAAACAAGGAACGTCGGAGTACTGATAGAAACAGAAACAAGGGAAGAAGCACAAGGAATAAGGAAAATCCGAAAATAACTGAACTAGGACTAACCGCTGCTGCGCCCAAAAAACGAGGCCCTTCAATCGTAATATACGACCTGGCCAAAGACCTTACCCCAGACCATCTATCAGAGGAGCTGTTCCAAAGAAATCTACAGACCATATTTCCGGACAGGAATAAGGAAGACGTAGTGATGCCCAAGTAAATAGCCAAGTAAAAGGACGGAAGCTGCCAGAACTGAGTTGTTGAGCTCGTGCCAATGGCGTGGAGGGCTTTAAGTACCCAGAACAGAATCTATGTTAACTGGGGCAGTCATCGCTTTCGGGAGCATGTGACTGTGCTGCAAATTTGGGCATACAACCCGCACATGCACCCAGACAATTCTCACGTGCGGGCATTGTTCAACAAAAGGTTACGACTTCCGTGACTGCTCGAACAAAAACACCCACCCAACCTCTGCAAACTGCAAGAGTTTAAAGTTAGATAGCGCACACTCAATCAGAGATGGTCAATGTCCTACATACCTCAAAGCAAATAGTTTATGCCAATCAAGACTCAACTATGGAGGCGCCTCCGTAGCCAGGTGGGAAGGAGCAGCCGTGCGTAGCACACGCTTCTTGATTAGACCGGGGTTCGAGCCCGTCACCACCAAATACGAAGGATGCGGAAAGGTCAGGGAAAGACCACCGCATATCCCGGAGCAATATGGGCCTAGTTGCTAATGCTCCTAAAAACCAAATAACAACAATAACAACAACAACTCAACTATGGGAACATGTATAATATTACAGAGGTTCAATTCATGCAGATAAATGCACATAGAGCCAAGGCGGTCGCCGACCAAATCCGCAATCTCATAACATACAAAGTAGTACAAACGAGGGACGAGACCCAATGGCAGCGATCTTGGTAAGAAACCCCGATATAACGGTGACCAAAATCACTCAGTTATACACATCTGAGTGATTTTGGGCCACATGTGCCCAGCTCACCACGGCCTTGGCAGCGTTTTATGTCATAGCCCTTTACTGCCGTCTGGATGAGGATATCGACTTCGCAGTAAGGTACTTAAGCCTGGATAGTGATATGCTCCCAAATGCAAAAATCATTGTGGGAACAGACGCTAACTGCCGGTCTCCAATATGGCACAGCCATATCCCAGTTAGACAGGGTGCTAGAAACGGGACCGGGTTGGAAGAGTTCCTGGCAACCTCAACGTTAACTGTACTAAATTTACCCAACAATCTGCCTACATTCTGCAACACATTATGTGAGGCCACCATAGACGTCACCATGACAACGAGGAACAACAACATTTACAATTGGACCGTCCGCGAGGCCTGGAAGCGTCTGATCATCGCGCCATTACTTTCAGTCTAAGCAAATCACTGGCCGCAGCACCTGTGAACAGAAAAACCCAATGTCCACCAAGAAAACATTCCCCACACCATTACTCCAGCACTACCAGCCAACAATTTTGAGACCTGGATGGATCCATGAACTAATGCTGTTTTCGCTATATTCTGCTTCTCCAATCAGCGTTAAACAGCAAGAGCCTGGACTCGTAAGTCCAGGCAACTTTATTCCACCCCTCCCCTCTCCAGTGTTGGTGTTCTGAGTTCACTGAAAGCCCTGGTGCCGTCAGACAATTAACACACTGTATACTTTTTTGTGTGGTTCTGAGCTCATATCCCATACGTGACAACATACGATGAGTTTTGCGTGCTTATATGTTGTTGTACTGGGTTGTTATTTGACTGCCTATAGTCTTATCAAGGTTGACAAGGTTTATGCAGTTAACGTTGATCCCGTGCGCAGGCTAACTCCATTGATCTCTTGCATCAACCAGCAGTTACCGACTGCACGACCGCTGTTGTTTGAAAATTATTTGGTTATTGGACCAATCTCAATATATCCGAGACACAGTCGTACTATAAAACCCCAGCAGGGTTGCAATTTTTAAGATACTTATACCAATACATCTGGTGACGGCCAGGTTCAAAGCCACCTAAATCTTGCCTTTGCCTATTCTGGCACTGAACCACCGCAATATAGAATTCCTACTTAGCTACTCCCCTACTATCTGATTGTGGGAACACGTGATGCTGTTACTGAAGGAACGTTCCATTTCACGTAAAGAGTAGATTGTGTCAAATAAAGTGGCAACTCTCTGTACAGACAGTGCTAATACAACAGGGTTATTATCTGCGAGAAGAATTGAACTTCTCCAAGACTTCCGCACTGTGGTCTTGGCTGCTCGTGTGTCATAAAACAGTAAGGCGGCCAACCAACCCTGAAACTAGAACCAGTTCACTTATACCGATATACTCATACGTGGTCTCAATTTCAAACAGTGAAGTCTGTTTCCGTCAAAGTCCTCTAATTCACCTTTTTTTCTGGCGGTGTCTCAACTGTCCATTCATCACGTGTACTACTCCTTTCGGTAGTCAGGATGTCCGCACAAATAAGTCAAGAGGCGACGTATTCTCAAACGTCGTACCTTCTATAACCAATTTCTCAAATTGAATTTTTCTCTTTGCCCACTCCCCAAATATACAGATCACTAAGAACTTTTTAACTTTCTTTCGTTGAGTGCTAACTTCCTTTGTGTTTTCCAAACAGAAGTAATTTGTCTTGATCACTAATTTATTTTCATAACTCCAGCTAATTTCCATTTCCACTCATGCTGCCTAACTGATTGGGATCTTTTGGCTTCTGCTTACGATCTTACTAAAATTCCTCGTACCTAAGAGAATACCAGACAATTTCAACCACTCGCCTAACAGTCGCCTTGATCTTTACCTCATCAGCAACCCTTCATATTACAGGCGCCTCCGTAGCCATGTGAGAAGGAGCAGCAGTGCGTAGCACACGCTTCTTGATTAGACCGGGGTTCGAGCCGATCACCGGGGTGATGGACTCGAACACCGCATCATACGGAGGATGCGGAAAGGTCAGGGAATGACCACCGCATATCCCGGAGCAATATGGCCTTAGTTGCTAATGCTCCTGAAAACCAAATAACTAACTAACTAACCTTCATATTACACATTTATTGTTAGCTGTCTTTTAGGTAGTGAAAATTATGAGTTTGCCATCTTTTCTCCTAGTGGAGCCTCTTTCTCGTGGTCACTGTCAGCTTCTTGTCAAACGACATTATAAAAATGTCAAATAGGATGGTCCGTTAGATTTCTTATTTTCTTTTTCATGCTTGGATTTCAGTTTCGAATGCTTTATTTATTTATTTATTTATTCAGAGTGAAATTTATTACAAAATTCATATGGTTTTCAGCAATTTCAGATTTCGCCCCGCTAAAACCGGTTTGACAAATAAGTTGATTCTGGTGCTCGCTTCGATCTCAATACTGAAATCATCCTTCTGTGAATTAAATGGCTTATTCCATCGTAAATTCTTATGCGTTATGAATAAACCATTATTAATGTTCTAACACTATTAGTGGCATGGTAAAGCTTAATACAATCCACTTGAATCCAAATCTGCAGTTTAATTCCTTCATTTTCTCTCCATACTCAAACATTGTTGTTAACTGATCGCTAATAAATTCAAAATTGACTCTGAGCCTATGTAAATGGCACCAGTTTGTTCCTCTACATCGACGTGTTCAAAACTTGCTTCTAGACAGCGTAAATATTAGAAACAGTTGAGCAATTACTAGTAAAAGTGGGTTGGCTATTGTAGATAGTGTTGAAAATAGTCCATTTATCAACTGTGAATAATTCTGGCCAGAACTATCATCAGCGAAATCAGAAGACAAATGGAACGGTAATTCTGCAATGAGTAACTTGCACTGCTTTTAGAAATTGACATAACATAGAGTTTTAAAGTGCTTAGAGCAAGTACCCGTCTCACTTGAAAGACTGAATATGCAACGCTTACATACAATGCTTCACTTGTGACATACGTTTCTTTTTCCAGAATATTACTTGGGAGAAGCGAATATCCTTAAGAGTTTACAAAGCTCTTTAGTAAGATCACTGTGCTACTCGAAACTGTATAAGTGCCTCGTCCTTAATGACTGGAAATTCAGAATTGGATTAAACTAGAGTTGGTGTCTATTTAGAATACGTTCTCTGTTTGGAACAGATTATCAAAAATATTTGCTTTAGTTTTATCACAGGCTGTAGGAGTGCCACTGTATCAATATTGGTCCCTGGTGAGCAATTGCTGGAGTTATTTAGCATATTCCGAAACGGTTTCAGTTCGCCACCAACCGTAAAACCAACTTTCCATATGTCCTCTGAACAATAATTTATATGCTTCATCATGAGTTTGCTCTCGGCAATGCCTTTTCGATCGGATATTTGCAATATCTGCAATGAACCAATAATGCGAATTTGTGTCTGTAGGAATTACTTCAGAATAGAAGATATTATTTTAAGTTGATGAACCATGCCATTCACATTATTATCGCTGGATTCAGAAGCTAATCAATATAATCGAAACGCATCTTATTAATTGTCAGTCCGTTCTCCTAAAATTGTTTAGCTGTACCAATTGGTTGTAACGAAATTCAAATGGTTGTAACGAAATTGCTTCTACAGCTTGGAGGCGAAGATATCTTACCTCTGGTACAGATTTTGTTGTGTAGAGTTTGAGACCAAGTTCCGACATAGTACCATAGAGAGTTCTCATGAAATAAGCGATTCTCAGGCGCCAGATGAATAATACTAGACATTGAATACTCCAAACAAGCAAATCGCATCAGACTGATAGAAAAACATTTCCAATTCAAAAAGGCGCTAGTGACAGTTTCTCCACTACAAGCGAACCAACCGGGTGGAGGTAAATAGGTGCAATGAGAATAACTTTGTTATGAACCTTCAATGACAGAAGATCCCCTCCAGATATAAAAAGTTCTCTGCAGTGTTTTGCGAACGAGATTTAAGATAATGATTGCATCTCCACCACTCACTACGAATTTGTCCATTCTTTGCATATTTCGAAACGGTAATTCCTTCGTCTAACTCTTCGTCTACTGATGACTGTATTGTGACTTCATCTAAATATAAAGCTGACTAACTGTCAGCTTACGTTTTCTCTGACTTCTATATGCATAACCTTGGAAATTTCCTCTCGTCACATGAAAGCCATCCTACTCATTGCTCTCTTTGTTTTTGATTGAAAGACGCTAGAAGGAGAAACCTGGATAACCTTGATACCAAATCCCTTAAGTCATAATGCATTTTTCCATTTGTTCGAATCCTGTCAGTGACACGAGGAATTTTTATATGATTTTATCTTCCAGAATCTCGGATTTTTCGTCCCACGAACAGGCAAATTGACCATAGAATACACACAATTTACAGATACAATACACTCATAGCCTTAATTGCTTTGGCAAAAACATACACACGCGCATACATACATATTTTTTTAACACAGTGAAAACTACAGAAATTTTGGTATGCACTTCATGCGATTTAACATTCTGCTCTGTGATGTCAGTAGCTCAAAGTTAATATTTCTGATCACCCCAAAGGTGTGCACAGAAAGTAAACAAACAAGCACGATATGGCAAAGCATGATGTGTGCTGTTTGTCATCAGATACCACCGACTTGTGACATCACAGTTGAACAGATCCTCGTGACGATTACATCATTGGAAACCAGTGAGCTACATTCCTTCTTGATCTCAAATGGTATTATGCACTTTCCGGTTGGAATGCGGCAAAAAAGCATCATGAGACGACAAGAAAAAAGAGAGAGCGAAAAAGAAGTGACGAAGGTTATAGGAAGTGGAGGAAACGAATAAAATATTTAGCTAGATTTCAGCATCTCTGCGCATCCTAGCAAAGAAAGGGAGATATTTTTAGCTGTACACAATGTACATGGTAAGCAGACTACAACTCGAGCCAACTTTTTTTTTCTCCACCGTGCCGCTAAAAACGTGCGGAACTAAAACACGCCTTCTCAGGAGACCATCAGAATCCATGCGGAACGTGTTTTGCGGTGAAGGAAGTTCGACAAGGTAAGAAGTGGTAAACAAAGAAGTTCGGGCCATTCGGGTTTTCGACTGGACGCTCACTATGGCACTTGCTCGGTCTAGATCACTAAAGTGCGCTAAATTGCGAATTTTAAGGTCATATTCGGTGTGGGGACTCTTATGTTCTTTTCGTTTCAAATCTCTTTTCTTATTCTTGAGTTCGCTCTCTTTCTTCTGAATTCCATCTGTGCTTTTTTGTGTTTCCTTTCGTATCAGTGGTTAAAATACAGTTTCTTTTTTCAATACGTTTGATGTTTGTTTCATTTGAGCAAATATTTGCCTGTGGATTATTCTCTGCGGGGAAGAGATGGGTAGCAGTTGCAACGATTTTAGATATTTACTTCTAAAAATAAGTTATTTATAATGAGACGATGACGAAATTTGCTTACAAGAAAGGTTATTCTTTTCTGATTGTAGATATGCCTTTTAAAAGAAATGTAACGTTTATCTTACAATTGTATTTCGAAGATAGTGTTTACAAAAAGGAATTGTCAAAAGTTCCCCCACGCCGTGCAGAACAACTGTAACACCTAAAGTTGTAAGTTACAAACTAATGAGAAAATTAATGTACCATTTTGCTCGTATACTTTTCAATGGATTATGGCAGCTTAATCATATCTGTATAACTTACTCATATATTGCTACAAGACCCTATTTCTCCCACTCTAGATACTCCTACAACCTTCTTTTTTACGAAAGTCCTTCCGTTTTTAAGCGCATTCATATAAACACATCCTTCTTATAGAAGGAAGAATATCCTTTAGCCATGAAAATTGAAGTAATAGCAAAGAAGCAACTAAGCAGAGGAAAGTGGCATTTTTAGGGCACCTTAGCATTTTAAGTGTAATGCACGTATTGTCTTCACCACGTCTGTCCGTCCCATAACTTGGCTCCTAGTAGGTGGATTTTCATAAAACATTACATCTGGACTTTATGAAAAGATTTGTCGAGCCATCCCAAATTTCATTGAAATTGGACCGGTAGAAATCCTGCAATTAGTATTTTTTTTATCCTCCGTCAGTCCGTCCGAATGTAATAACTCGACTCTCAATGGATGAATGTACATAAAGTTTTATATTTCGCTCTGTTAGGACAGTTTATCGAGCCATCCCAAATTTAATTAAAATCGGACCAATAGAAAAAAGATAATTACTTCTCTTTTTCATATACATCTCACGGAGTGTACTGAGTACATTAAATAACTTGTTCCATCCTTTGTGCAATTTATTCAAGTGATATGAAATAAGTCATATCACAGTAATCGATGTATACAAGTATTTTTCTCACAATCTACAGAATCCGATTTGCAAACGTAACAAAATAATCTAACGACTTAATTTGAAAACTCTGTGGGGGTGTTTTTGTATTTCACCTGAATAGAATTTTTTTATGAAAAAATTACGCATAAAAATTGCAGTTAAAAATTAATCTAGTGAAATCAGACAGTAAGGCAAAATGATTTTGTTTTATTTTCATAGCCAATCGAAACATTTCGGAAGCTGCCAGCTGTATCAAATTTTGATAAGGTTTAAATTGCACACACAAAAGGATACGTAGTGCATGAATATGAGTATATTCATATAATTTTGCGCAGCAAATAGAGTCCGTCATATGAGGGTTTCCTGTTAAAAGCGGTGACACCTGAGCATGCGACGTGCAATTAGTGAAACGGTTTCCGTAGCAAGACCCGCATCTAATTATACGCTGAAGGACACGTAACCACCTGCTCTTCCCTTTAATCCCGGAAGCTTTCAAGCAGCAAATGTCCGGGGAGATAAGGGTAAGATGGTGAACACCATCTTTTCCTGGGATTCCAAATGTTTGGGTCATTTTGGTAAGATGACATGCACGACTAATTTCTGTGTATTACGATCTCAAATTATTGATTTGCTTGAATTATGTAATAAGAAACTTGAGTCAAAGGAAGTGTGTTGACCAACTTGGAAGTTTTCAAGAAACTTAATAGAAATCACAGGTTTTTTTTTTTTTTATTTCTAATTAAATGGTTTTATTTTAAAAATATTGCGAGGTTCTGTCATGGTTTTATTTGATATATATAGATAAATTTAATTATTAAAAGTATTCATACCTTGCCCAACTCTAATCCAAATGAAATTTAATTTCATCAATGGGGAGAGGGTTGTCGCACAAATTAATTTATCATTTTAGGGGGTTGAGGTACTGAGAAGTTTGAGAATCTCTGACTTAATCCATTTCGTTCGTAATGAGGGGAATGCCAACTTTTACTTGGTTCCTTAAATACACTTCTTCAGCATTCCATATATGTTGGGCATGATCTATTAAAACTACCAACTACAAAGTGCCGCACAGAAGTGTCTTGTGGGATCTTGGACAAGCTGGATTTACAGAGGTACAACGACAAGTTGCTCCAGGGCTCAAAGGTGATAGAGGTCTAGACAAATAGGATTATTGTTGATCAAAGGGCCTCCCGCAACCTTATTTTAGGATCCCGCGAGATCCTTTCTTTAGGATCTCTAAAATTGTGTGCTTTAAATTAGACTACTGTACCTAAATTCGGCTTGACCTTGGGTCTTTTTGCAATGGAAATCTTTATTTTCAAGAAGGCACAAAATAATAACCATTACTAGTTATGCATCGTGAGCTACAAAAGCGATTACCAGGCGAGTAATTCCGTTTACTTGTAATGGAGTGCGATAATAAATAAATGGATTAATGAAAAAAACAAAGAACTGCAGCACGCAGCATTATTAAATACCTGTAGTTTGAAGAACAAAGTAGACAATCGTTACCGTGCACCGATTTGTTTGCACATTTGCTGCTCGCGGTTTGTTGGCCAGAAAGAAAAAAAAAATTGTCTATAATCCGGGACGGCAACATCAGATCAGATGAATTCACAATTACGATGATTCTCTACAATGATTTACAAATTCTTTATGGTAGCTATCCCCACAGCTTTGCCCCATATATAAAGGAAGAGTAAATGATGGTGATAATATACCTTTTGGTTATACAAAGGGCATCCACATGTTACTGATGTTGCTTTGGCTGCCATTTCAACTTTTGCATTCGAGCCACGATGAGATCAAGGTGATTATTAACTGTGAGCTTTCTTCTAAAAACAACTCTGAAATTCGTGTACTGTTCAGCTAAGAAAATTGATGTGCCACCTAGTGATGGATAGATCATGTTTGACATCGTCTTAGGGAGGAAGACTATTGTGGTGGATTTAGTTGGTTTCATCTTCATTCCAAAGGTGGTGTTCTGCGATTTGTGTCAACTGGTGGTTAATTAATCGACTTGTAGTTTTTAAATCGTCTTGTGCATGAATGGTTGTCAATAGTTTGGTATCATCAGCATAACTTATGAAGTTTGGCTTTCCATGAAGGAATGGTAGCTGTATAGCAGAAACAATATTTTACGTTATTTATTTATTTTCACACGTTGGTAAGTGTGACACCAATAAGGGCTGCCCGCGTGCTGCAAGGTTTTCCATCCCTGCAATATACAGTCTTTACAATATACAATATTTTCTAGAAAAAAAGAGAGAAAAGTCTTGTGGTCTGGCAGATACGGTGATTATATTAAGTATATTTATAAATAAATATATTTATATATAATTATTTCAATTTATCTGTATTATTTATCTTTTTTCTTATCTCTGGTTTCTATCAGTAATTTCTTCTTGTAAGTTTTTTTTTTTTGGGTTTCCAACCCTCATCTATATTCATGCCATTCTTGTAACATAGGCTTCAACATCCATCATAAAAAAGCAGCAACCTCTGTTTAAATTTCTCTGTTTTCGGCACTCTTCTGCTGGATTTTTTACCCATAAGGTTCCCAATGTGGCTGAGTTAGTCGGTCTCAGACGAGGATAGCATGGTTTTTTTTCTCTCGGAAAACTCAGGTTTTTCGTCCAGCAAACAGAAAATCGACCTCACAACATGTGCAATTTACAAACAATATATACGGAGCAAAAAGGTCATAGTCGTCGATGCTCCTAAAACCCAACCGACCTACCAATCATAAAAGGATGTAGAGTTGCATTTTGGAATTGGTCTCCTTACTTAAAGACTTTCCTCTCAAGAAATTCTTCGAAGCAGTTTGCAGTGCGTTCATATGACCTGCTCTAATGTGGTTTACTGTTTAGAGCATGTCAAATAAACGCACTGTAAACTGCGTTGAAGAATTCTTTGGGAGAGGATTCTTTAAGTTAGGCGACAAACTCCAAAATGCTCGTTAGAATTTCTCTGTACTTCTCCATGATCGACTACCTTGTTATCAGATCACAGTTCAATTTAAATAAGTAGGAACTCCCAGTGGAGCAAGCCGCCAACCTAAAAAAATATTGTGCCTCGTCTACGAAATATATTGTGGAAGTGCAAAATTACTAATACACATTCTTATATTAGATAACAGAAAAGATAAGTTCTCTTCAGGGGACTGCAGATTATGAAAATCTAAAGTTGATTTTTAGCTACTAGAATAACATGTTGATTTTTTCCCCTCTTTATTTTCATATTCACTTTTGGCACAGGAAATATATAACTGAGCATGCTATATACTGACAAAAATTTACCAAACCCTTTTGAAAAGTTTAATTAATGAGGATTTCAAATAAATTCTTCTCGCCATATGTAGGAGGCGCTAAAAACAACGAAAATTTTCTCAACTTAATAAACAGCATCATGTGACACCGAATGTTCTACTTCCGGTTACCTCTTTAATTAGTGATTAGAGAGGAAAAATGAAAATGCAGTCATTCCGAATCGTTGAAAAATCTATTGGGAATATTTAATTGAAATATCCGATACATTTGCGATGATATCCAATAAAAAGAGAAAAATATAAAAAAAAAACCCATAAATAAATAATAACAGACAATTATATTCATTCAGGCGATGAACACACATAGGAATAATTTATTACTTATGGGAAAACAGTTGAATCTCTGGCTTCCAGCTACAGTTTCACAGTGGACTCGGAAACGGAGGTAGACAACAGAAGACATTAAACAACATTCACTCTTTCTCTCTCGGATCAAAACATCCTCGAATATTACGACACTTTTAAGTGATATTGCAACTGTCGTTGTTTGCGAAGTAACTGGGGAGTAAACGGATTAGATGATTTATAATACGAAGTCAGGAATTAAGTTAACGGTATCACGAAGAGTACTTATCTTTGGCATTCATTTATACAGCATATAGCAAGGTATATACAGAAATGTATTGATTTAACAGCTGTTGTGCTTTTACTCTATTTCCAACTTAAATACATAAAATTAAGATTTCATTTTTGCTTTCGGGTTGGGGAGTAGTGAAGTGGAACCAGTTACATCCTCTTCTCAGTTGAAATTTACCTTTCTTCATAACCTTTACCTTTCGTCAATTGATGCCTCATCTCCAAATGAAAAAAGGTTGGTGTGTTACAGATTCCTCTGAACACAATCGATTAAATGTAACAAACAGTACAGAAAAATTATTGACTTAGAGGGGAACAGGTATCCTGTGTGTTATCAGACACTCAGCCTAAAACACTGATGGATCCAATATCTCTCTATTACAGAAGATTTAGGAGAAGTCCGGTTGGCCTGCCTCCCTAAAATCCACTCATGCACACCTTCTCGATGGTAAGCCCTGTTACGTCACTTAGGTGGCAACGAACGTGTAGAGTGGTTCTCTTCAAGACGCCTGGTCAGCGTGAAGAGGAAAAGACCAAACCCTCCAGCAATGAGAGCACAACAATACAAATGGCCCTCAGTCCCCAGCAGCTTTCACTCTCCCTCTTACGGCAGCGAGAGGATCAGAGTGGAAGCAGAGGGTGCTAAGAATCTCTGGGTAAGACCAGGCTGCCATGCACGGAAATTGAACTTGGCCTGTTATAACGTACGATCACTCATCGGTGAAGACAGGATATTAGAGCTGGAAAAGGAATTAGAAAATGTGAATTGGAATATCATCTGTTTGGCTGAAACAAGAAGAAGAAATGAATCACTTATAAGTTTATCAAGTGGAAATCTGCTGTACACCAATGGAAACAGTGAAAGGAGTGAAGGTGGAGTTGGGTTTCTGGTCCATAAAGATTTTAAAAACAGCATTTTGGAATTCAAACGTACATCACCAAGGGTGTCAAGACTAATACTCAAGATTTCTAAGAGGTACAAGCTAAAGATTATAATGATTTATGCACCAACATCGAGCCATGATGATGAAGAGGCTGAAGAAATGTACACTGAAATTGAGAGTCTTCTAGATGAGCAGAAAACCCCACTACACTATTATTATGGGGGACTTCAATGCTAAGGTTGGAAAAAGGCAAAACAGTGCAGAAAGAGGTACTATAGGAAATTTTGGAATTGGTGAAAGAAATAAAAGAGGTGAAAGACTTGTGGAATTTGCAGAATCTCAAGGAATGTCAGTAATGAACACTTTTTTCAAGAAAAGGGTGAACAGAAAGTGGACATGGAAGAGTCCAAATGGATTAACAACTAATGAAATCGACTTCATCCTCACTAACAGAAGATATATTGTGAATGATGTTACCGTCCTGAATAAGGTAAATGTTGGAAGTGATCACAGAATGGTAAGATGTACACTTGATATAGATGAAGGAAAGGAAAGGAAAGGAAAAAACTGACTCGAGTAAATAATACAAAGGTCTTTGAAATAACAGAGGAGGAGAAAAGGCAGTATGTACTGGAACTTAAGAACAAGTTTGAGCTTCTGCAGACTGCTCAGGACCAAGATATCGACGAGGAATATTACAACTTTCTGAAAGTGATAAAGCCCAAGAAACCTATAGGGAAACAGAAATCCAAAGAAGAAAAAATTAGTCAAGAAACACTTGTCATGATGAACCAAAGACGACAAATGAAGAGCAAGAAAAACACTGACAGGGAGAAAATTGAGTATACTGAGTTATGCAAAGCCATTAGAAAGAGACTCAGAGAGGACATAAGAAGATTTAACACAAGAAAAGTAGAACAAGCATTAAGGGAAAACAAAGGATTTAAATCAGCAGCCATGAGCAGTAATATAGAAAGACAAATGATACTGAAACTGAAGAATGGCGATGGTGTACTTATAAACAGCAGAGAAGGCATAATTCAAATAACAGAAGACTACTATAGAGAATTATACAAGGAGAGAGGGAATGATACCAGCAGTGGGGAAGATGGATTGCAAAGTAGCAACACATACGACATACCCGATATTCTTCCTGATGAGGTAGAACATGCATTGAAGAAAATGAAAAATCGGAAAGCCCCGGGGGAAGATGAAGTTACTGTAGAGTTGTTAAAATTGGGAGGAAGAGACATAACACAAAAACTGGCAAGGCTCTTCACAAAGTGCATTAGAAAAGGTGTGATGCCTAAGCAGTGGAATAATGCAATCATAGTTTTGCTGCATAAGAAAGGAGATAAATCAGAAATTGGAAATTATAGACCAATTAGCTTGTTATCCCAAATCTACAAGTTGTTCACAAGGGTCATTACTAACAGATTAGAAAGAATACTTGATGAGAATCAACCGAAAGAGCAAGCTGGCTTTAGGACAGGATTCTCAACTATGGATCACCTTCACGTAATATCACAGCTAATGGAGAAAGCAAATGAATATAAAACACCATTATGCCTGGCATTTGTGGATTATGAAAAGGCTTTTGACTCCATACAGCATAAGGCAATGTTTCGGGGACTGGAAAGACAAGGCATAGATACTCCATATATTATGATTTTGAAGAAAATATATGAGAGTGCTACATCCTTTATTAGACTAGACAAAGACAGTAGCAAATTTAAAATTGAGAAAGGAGTTCGACAAGGAGACACAATATCTCCGAAGCTGTTTACTGCTGCCCTTGAGGAAGCTTTCAGAAGATTAGACTGGTCGCAGAAAGGAGTCAATGTGAACGGAGAGTACCTAAACCATTTACGATTTGCAGATGACATTGTGGTCATAAGCCACGATCCCAAAGAATTAGAGGAAAATCTTAATCAGTTATGCACAGTTAGTAAGGATTTTGGACTAAAGATGAATATAGCTAAAACAAAAGTAATGATGAACAAGTATGCCACAGAAAGGGAAATAATGATTGAAGGAGCAGTAATTGAAAAGGTGGAGTCATATACTTATCTGGGACAAGTTATTAGCTGTAATAATGATAAATGGCTGGAAGTCAAGAGAAGAATAAATTTTGGATGGATAGCATTCAGGAAATATAGTCACATACTGAAGAGCAATATCCCAGTTTGTCTGAAACGTAAAATAATGAATCAATGTATACTCCCCACCATGACTTATGGAAGTGAAACTTGGGCACTCACCAAAAGAATGGAAGAGAAGCTAAGAACTACACAGCGAAGAATGGAACGAATTATATTGGGAATCAGACTGTTAGATAAGAAGAGAAACACATGGATTAGGCAGCAAACTCAAGTAAAGGACATTCTTATCAAAACTAAAGAACTAAAATGGTCTTGGGCAGGACACATAGCTCGAAGACATGATGACAGATGGACTAAGAAAATAACAGAATGGTACCCAAGAGGAGCTAGAAGAAAACCTGGAAGACAAAGGCGGAGATGGATAGATGAAATTCATGAGTTTTTGAGTAGTAAATGGATGGCCAGTGCTCAAAACAGAAGGAACTGGAAAGTTGCTGGAGAGGCCTTCATCCTGCAGTGGATTGAAAATGGCTGATGATGATGATCACAAAGATGAGGAAAGATAAGCAGTATAATTAGTAGGATAAGCAGTATTATGGCGAGACTAATGAGACTTTTGATAGAACATGGCGAGACCCATGTTCTATCAAAATCGTAGTCCTGAATGGAAAAGAGGGTGGCCAAAACTGATTGGACCTCAAGTCATTTCTCTTCATTATGTCTGTCTGTTTGTTGAAACACTTGTCAGTTTCAACAAACTGACAAGTGTTTAAAGTGACACTTGTCGCGCTTAAAGTGACACTTTAAGCGCGAAACCTTAAACTGAGTTTCTATTTCGCATTAAGAAGCAAGGCCAATTTCGCCTTGATAACTCCTTTTCTGTCCAGAACTGCGACTCTGATAATATTGACTTCTCGCGGCTTTAGCAGCCTCAGCTCGAAATTACTAACTAACCAAGGCCAATAATAGTCCTGTAATTATCAGAGTGGGTTTTTCAGTAGATCTCAACTTCAACTTGCTTTCGAAAGAAATAAGAAAACGTAAGTTTTTCTGTGACATTGAAGTAAGAATTGTTAATCAGTATTCTGCCTCTGCTATTGGCTGTGAAAGCTCAATATTATCTAACCAAAAATTGGCTTGTTATTGAATACTGATGTCATTTTTATCTATTCGTTGTCAAATACGAAGGGGCCAATAAGTGACACTGAACAGTAGATAAGCTATTTAGCTCGATGCCTGAAGGATAATGACTTTCTGTGAGAGGAATAGCGTTTAACGAACAACTTTTATTTAAGTGTTTGAAAAATGTTGCTGCCAACTAATTGATCTGCAACGCATGGAGCACGCGTATATATTAGGCCTAATGACCTTCGATATATTTACTTATAATACCTTATAATTATACCTTAAATATATATATTTTTTTCAAAAATAACCTTTGAGGAGTTCAAAATCGCGTATTAAATACGAGCATGCTTCAGAACGAATTTAAATTTAGCTTGATTTACATTAGAAATAATACAGATCCAACATTCAAAAATTATACAAGTTCAGATTAGATAAAATATTCCACAGGAACAGAGGCCTAACGGAGTTTTCCTTTCCCTATCCCCAATTCGTTAAATCAAACGATGTTTATTGATTTTATTAAAAATGGCGAGTTCATAATTTTTTTTAATTGAGAATGTATTTAATAAATTTTATGTTTAATCGTTTATTTGCATTTTAAATGTACAGTCATCTTTATTCATTATACTAATTACTTTCTTACACATAATCATTGATTTTTAGTTGGAATGTGCAATTTACAAAAATCAAAATATAAATTAGATATTTATTGAATTATAATTAATTGAGACACGCTTGCTATCTTCAACCAAACAATTAAAATAAAGACTTAAATAACAAATATAAAAAATAATAATAATTCGTGAGCAAGAACCAATATACCCATAGAGAGTACAATGGTATGGAATCCTGTAAAGATAGAGACTGATTCAGTGAATCTATTTCTATCGTTCGCATCTGAGCATCCGTGGTCGATTCGTTGTAATTAGCAGGCCAAGAGAGAATTGTGGAATTTCGTGGAATTTTTACAGTCGTAGATGTTTCCGTGATGACGTTACCACTGCCATTCCCCAAAAAGTGTTTAAATCGATACATCATAAGTTCATTGTGTTTATCAACTTAATCATGTGAATGATAGGTTTAAATCCTCCATGACTGGTTGGATGGACTGGAACAAGATTTATGCGCAAGTCTGACGTTTGAAAAGAGTGGAATAGTCTACTACATCATGTAGGTCAAAGAGAAAATACAGATTAGGTTGGCCTTTCTTGTTTCCTTTCAGTAAAAATGTAATACATTTTCTGTTTATGCTTGGGCACGAGTACAATATGGTAATTGGAGCACTACCATTGACTTTGCTCTTTATTATTATTTTTTTTTTTATGAAATCACCAAGCACAAAAGGTATTAGAACCTGTGGTACTTAGTACCGTGCATGGTTTAAGGCTGAGAAGACAGATGATACTTGTTGACATTACATTTGAATTTCGGTAGGAGTTACAATTTTTAGGAAATACATGTTAAGGAAGATTGTTCCAGAAAATAGAAATAGAAGGGATAAGTGAGGAAGAGAAGAAGTTGGTTCTGTGAGTTTGCAGTTGGATAGTGAATTGATGCATAAAACTGCTGTAAATGGATGAATATGATTTCTCTTTATTCGTTAATTAACCTTGTTCAGTTCTTTCTTGGTGTCATTTAAGCGTAAATATTCCAAAAGAGATTAGTATCAGCAGTGATAAATGATGAAAGAAAGCAAACTTAAAGCATCGGCAAAAAAAAAAAAAAAAAAAAACGTTCCCACGTCACCTGTCGATTCCCTCTAATAGTATGTCCATCTCTTCCTTAAATTTATAGACTACCCACTTCCACAATACCAGATGAAAGTTTGTCCCAACAATCAACCACCCGCTAAGGCAAACTTCCGTGTATCTATTCTGCAACCATCCTTGCTCAATTTGAATTTTTGTCTCCTCATGTGAGAAGAAGAGGTAGAATCCCATCAGCATTGATCTTGCTCAATCCATTAAAAACCTTAAACACCTCAATCAGATCACCTCGCAGTTACCTAGTCAGTTTGCAGAGCTGAAGCCTTTCTTAGTAAGAGAACCCTTTTGTTCCCCTCACCAATCTCGTTGCCCTTCTCTACACCCTTTCCAAAAGCTCTACATCCCTCCTAAAATGAGTCCTTGAGACGTATGAAGTACTCAAAGTGTGGCCTGGCCATTGCCTTATACAATGGGACAATCACCTCCTTATTATAGATATCAAAGAATAGCACTTAGAAAATCAATAGACAAATTGATCTACAAAACTCAGCAACGCAACAACTAAAAGAACAACTATACGAACTTCTCCAGAATTTTGGAAGAGTTTGGAATTAGGTATTGGAAGCTCGGTTGCGCATTTCACTTTTAATAATATAAATTGTGCTTTTTTTTGTACTAAGAAGATTATTGTATATTTGAACCTTCTGATCATGAAATTTCGAGAACTCTAAACTGTCAGAACTTTTTTCAAGGGTATTTTTGCAAAGGAAATCAAAACCGAATGATGAGCATATACAGAAATATCTGCATTTTGATGGCTTCAAGACCAACTGTTTTCCGTGTACAAAGCTGTGGGTTAACAAAAAAAAGTTCAAGTTATGAAATTAACGACAGTTCAAATGTTCAGTGGCAAATGAAGGTAGTATCCCAGTAAAGTGATGCCCACAGTAAATAACGCCTTTGGATACACGATGGCCTTACGAATGCAGTTGTTGCTGGTCACATTATCTTTAATAGAGAAGCGTGCACAGTATTTTGATGCGAACACTTCTTGCTATCTGCAGAGCGAGCTTCAAGACACCAAGTACGTAAACTCTGAAACGCCTTTCATGTTGATGATTCAGAAGTTTACAATCCATTGAATTACTAAGGCGATAATCGAGTAGAAGCACAGCGTGCTACACTGGCGTATTAAATATTGAGGGGAGGGGAGCGTGGCGTACAGGTTAAAAAAAAATTGTTTGCCGTTTTCAATAATGAAAGGAACCTCACAGCGTGACCTTGGTCGAAACTAATGATAGTTTTAAAACGAGAAAATTATAGGAAGCGTCACGATCTTGCGCAGCTACGTACCAGATTACGGCGAATATAAAAGGATAGTAGGGCGTAAATCAGGTGGTCAGGTGTAAGAGCGGAGGCGCTGAGCATCTCGTATACCTGCGTCTCTTGGTGTCCGTAATTGCAGGGTTTCCATTTCGCAAGCAATGCGCGCGCGCGCAGCAGTTGAGCTTTGTCACCTGCTTGGGTTCAACGTACTGGCAGAGACGATAAAAGTCCTCTGCAGTTGACAGAGATGACTCTCAGCCTCTCCTCTTCCCTCCCCCCTCCCTCTCTCTCTGATAGCTTATCACAAACATGGGTATCTAAAGAGCAAACAACTTTCCCAGTCATAGCAGTGTGTGGTTAGCTCGACTTTACCGCAGGATAACGCACACAATGAGAGATGTCATAACAACACAACGATAAAAGAGAGACAGACAGGGGAGAGAGAGAGCGAGAGAGTTCCTTGAACAGCGGAAAGCACCCGCAAGTGTGATATAGGAGAAAGGTTTTTACGTCATTTTACAGTACTGTACTCTTTTCAAGCGGGGCACAAAAGTTCTCTTGCTTTTGTCAACGGTAGCTTAGCAACAAAAAATAAATATATAATCACAGCGATATTATTATTTCAGTGTAATTTGGGGCCGTGTTAAAAAGCAGATCAGCAAGCATCAGTAACTGGTAATTTTCCTGAATTTAACTGCTGCTTGGAACCTTAAAGGTTTTGCAATGCCCCTTCTCCGGAAGAGGAAGTAAAACATTTATCCTTCAGCAGCTCACGTATTCAGTGGCGAGATTCCTCTGGTGTCAACATAGCTTCTCGGTTGGAGATTCGTCAATAGCATTGTGGTAATTCTTGAGATGTCCTGTATTGTGATATTGTATGAAATCAGAAGTTCATATGAGCGACCTCGACGAAAATTTACATAATGAACAGATTTTATTTTCCTCTCTAAAATGAATTTGGAAATAGCTCTTTTTAATATATGTAAAAATTAATTAAAAGCAATATTTAATAAGGAAAAATCCAAAGCAATCAACCACTACACAGAAAAGACATCGACAGGGGTAGGCTGCATGGCAGCATACATAATATGGTTACTTACCAAGGATTCGATGAAGAAATTTAAATGTATCATATTAGCAGATACTCCAACACCCTTCATTCCCAAGACATGGAGGTTCAGTGGACTTCGCTAGATGATAATGATATGCATTCTGTCATTATCACTAAAGAAGCACTAATGCAGCTGGTGTCTATCGGGTTCTTATCTAAATCTTTTACTTCATACTGTTTTTGTTTTATTACTATTTGATCCATCCTGTTTATCTTATAGCAGTTCATTAAATCTATGAGTAGGTAGTGTCTTGTATCACAAGTTTACATTGTTAACGGTATTCCTATAACCTTGGCTATGTAAATATGTGTAAAGCTCATAGGATGTTTGACGGATACCGGCACTGGTGTTCGTCCCCTTAGTCAAGTTCTCTGCCAAAGTGCAGGGGGCAATGTAATGTGTGTCTAGGTTGTATGTGTTCACGGGCAGATTGTATATTGCGTGGGTTGTATTCATCCACTGCCAGAGATTAGCTAACTACATCCCCAATTGAAAAGGCCTTTATAAATTCCTCCAGCCCGTGCTGGAACTCGAACCTAGACTTTTCCAATCGAGTGACAAGTGATGAAACCACTGTAATGTTATGTAAATAAAGGAGTTTTGAGGTGACAGATGTTTTGTCTGTAGTCCGCGGCAGGGGATCATGACAACATGAAAGGAATTATTGAGGAGATTTGTTGTTATGTTTCATAGGGCAGCAAACGTTCAGCATACGTAAGCTACTGTCAGAGCGGTTTAACCAGAGCTCAACTTTCAATGGGCAAACTCGTGTAAAGTGATACGAAACGTACTGCATGCTGTAATAGCTAACATAATCAGATTTCCAAAAGGTATAGAATTTTCGCTCTCCGTGTCCTGGCTAGGACGGAGGTGGAAAGTGACATTGGAACATTCTGTGGACCGACGAGACGCATTTTCATATCAGTAGCAGTGTGAATGAACTTGTAATCGTCCGATATGGAGACAGTTGCCTTCGATTTTACCTGTTGATGCGATTTTAGGACTAATATTGTGATTTGACCATACTTTTTCCAAGAAGTTCGAAATCATACTCCCTTGATGGGTAGACGTTACTGTGAATTCATCAACCAGAATCTTATTCAGCACCTTGACTCAAGAAGGTGCTGAATAAGAAAAAGCTGTGGTATATCATAATGTCTTATAGCTCCCCGAAGTCTTGTTGTACCTTATTGACTCCAGTGGTTTAACCTGAAGTACAGTGCTTTGTAAGGTTCAATGTGGTAGTCCAGTGAATCTCTTGTGGAGAGATATCTAATAAATTTCGTTTTATGACACGTTCCAAATATTCCATAGAAAATGCTCTAAGCAACAACTTACAACAGAGTTCCGCCCTTCCAACAAATTGTTGAAAGTGGTGGTCATCACACTGAATGATTTGATCGGAAAAACATGTGATCCGTACAATATTGTATTCTGAACAAACTTGTGTGTCAAGGCATCAATTTTATAATGGTGTCGCATGTTGGAACTTTTTTCCACGCCTTTCGTTTACTCTTGGGCTGGTATTTTTCTGGGTATTGTATTTGAGCTTAACGTTTTTTTTTTTTTTTTTTTTCCCGATTGACAAGCCTTCGAACTGTCGCGCGTTAATTACCGTATAAACACCTTTATGCAAAGATAAATTTATGACTGAGCCTCCGTGACGTTAGCGGCTTTACCATGCAGTGTTTCGTATTACTTTGCTAAACAGGTGCCCATCGAATGTTGAGCAATCATTAACCGCTCTGGCAGTAGCTTATGCCTGTTGAATGCTTACTGCACTATGAAGCATAACAACAACGATCTTATCAATAATGTTCCTTTCAAGTGATCGGGAGTCCCTTGCCCATGAACAACAGACAAAATATCTATCGCCTCAAAATCCCTTTCTTTGTTTATTTGCATAACAGTCGAGTGGTTTCACCGCTGTTCACTCGATTGGAGAAATCTGAGTTCAAGTCCCATCATAGGATGGAAGAATTCTAAAAATCTTTTAAATCGGAGCTTTTCAACCGGGAGGAAGAAAGTAGAAAGTATAGCCCCCATTAGCTATTACAGATTTCATCCATGACATCAAATCTGCCTGTGGACGCGCATAATCCACACACACACACAAACAAATTCAAACACACACACACAAATGCAAACACACACAAATATCTTTACCACACTAGGCAATAAGAAAAACTGTTCATTTGTACGCAGCTTTTGAAGATAGACCAGTTTCTAAAAGCCGTTTTGAATATTAAAGAAAATTATACATCGGTAATTAATTAGCCACCATGAATGTCCAGTACTGAGCGTCCATAAAAGAACTGATGGTGATCAACAACAATACGCTGTAAAATAGCGACTCAATCCCATTTTCGTGTTCCGAGAAGAGTTAATATAAGCTTAGTTTCCTGCAGCGACATGAGGAAATGAATACTTTAAGAACTGGCTGAATGACTTTTCTAATGACTGGAATTTCATTATCTAAGAATAATGCTGTAACATAACATCAGTGTTACTGGCGGTGAAACATCAGAACTTTTGCTTATGGGAAGCATATCCGAGCATATACAATGAATATTAATGGAAATATTGCATTTAATTAGCTGTTAATGACAGTCCCAGAAGTCTGTTGTTGCTACATGTTTTCAAATATCAAAATCAACATCGAGTGTTGAATTTAAACTTTTTTCTTTAAATCGAATAAAACGTTAACCTAATTAATAATGGATTTAATTACATACCTCTATAAAGATTGGCGAAAAAGTTGGGTTTCTGTTATCTGTGGCAAGCTCGGTTCTATTCACCTCGGTTAATCGAGTTCCCACTGTATTTACTTCATCCAAATGATGTCGCTTACGGACAAGTATCGAATCCAAGTCTCTTCCACACCTGAAGAAGAACTACAGGAACCACAGCCATCATATTAACAACGAGGATCTGAATGACGCGCAAACTTATGTCGATTAATATTATCATCGCATCGTCCATTGATTTTATCGTTTGGATTTAATTGCCGATTTACAAGACTGCTTGGGTTAATTTTCTGCTGTCATTGGATAAAAACCTGAAATTAGTATCACCCTACAAAGATAGCAATTTCTCTTTATAATTAGTATCATTCCAAAAGGTTAGTCGTTTCAAAAATTCAGTGCCTTCATTTTACAATTTCCAGTTAACGAAGTTTTGAGAAACATATAAAGAAAGTCTGTAGCGACATATAAAATGCTCCTAATTCCTATCAGGGTACTTCATTTATCTATACTAAGTCTTAAAAACAGTAAGGCAACTTCAGTTAAGTTTCCTTACTGTTTTTACGGCTTGTTTTTAAAGAAATATTAATTAATATACATATATTTGATATTTCGATTTTTACCAAAGTGAATTGATAAATCCTAGAATTTACCGGATTAAATTTTCAAGAAACGTGTAATGCATGGTTGTTATGGAGCTTATAATAGAATATTGTATTAAATATTATAATAACATAAGTATTTTAATATTTTTGCGATTTTGATGTAGCTGAGTGGTCAGTTTAGAAGTGCTGTTGGAAGATTTTTGTTGACTGTGATTCAGACCCACATTACCACTAAATACGGTTAATAATGAAATTCTTGTCAAACAACTAGCTGTCAGCTTCTCTGACCTGTGTCGTTTTTCCGGAGTATAAACAGAACTTTTTTTTTTTTAAATAACGCTGTATTAAAGGCTGGTGCTTTTCTGACAGCTAAATCGCTACCAGGTGGTGCAACTCTACCTCTAACCAACAATTACAAAAGAGCAAAGGGAAGTGAGGAAAATTTCATCACTATTGGTGCAGTAATCATTGATCCCAAAAGAAAAGCTCATCTTTGAAGCTGTGATGTCAATTTCGTAATTCTTCCGCGCAATTATTGCACGAAAGATTGTGAAACCACGCGCTGGTTAACGTGTTTCGTGCGATCTTGCCAGCATGCTTAAAGATATCAGAAGCTTGTTTGGACAACTTCACGAAACACATCTGGAGAAGCCCGTGTAATTAGTAAAAACTTTCTGTCTCATTGGCTTTCAATCACGTGACCAAAGTGTCTTCCGATCTCAGTGTTGAAACTTCACAATCAAAAATTCTAATGACTTCTGAAAGTTGTGAGCTTTCGACAGAGATATGGAATTTTTGGTCTTAATTCTTGCTACGTAAAAGGTTAAGTCTATTTTTAATCCTTAACAGAAATGCGAAAGGTACCAAAACAGATTACATTGCAAGCATTGTGAGTTGGAGAAGTATGATGACTCTTCCTCAACTGAAGGACGTTATTCTAAGTGTTACTTCATTCCGGTATACGAGTATATTTCGGTGCCGTTAGTGTTCAACATTTTCTACTATTCTTTGCATTACACATCACGAAAACAGCGCACTGGTTAACGTGTTTGGTCAACGTGTCGAAAATAACATGAATAAAATAAAAGCTTGCTATCAACAGCAATGAAGCGTCTACAGTGATGGCATTTTTCTATACCAATAGCATATCGAAACGGATGGTGTTCTTATAGAGTTTTTTGTGTCAGTTGCCAGAAAACTGAAGAGGCTTTCGATATATTGTTTGTTTTTGTGGTGTTCAAGCTCGTGGGTGCCAGTAGCCAAAGTTTCGTAGCACGAAACCAAGTGAGAGATAATTCTCCTTTGCCTCTTAAAAAATTTCACTTTCAGAGAGTTACGGTCAGACATCTTTCATACAGTACTTTGTTTTTGCTCTCTTGATTTATACTACTGTTTTTTATTGTTTTGATCACCGTCCTTGCATTAATTTCGTTAATTATCTCTTCTCCGTTCTGCTCATACCCGTTACCAAGATATTCACATCAAGCCGCTCCACTGCGCACTACCCTTTTTATGTTTTTGACACCATGTTGTGATGTCCATAAATCGCCCAACTTTTCTGTATCTTACTTGCAGGCGAGTGCTTGCGCTCACGCTACCAGAAATCTCGTTGGATTTGTGCTTCTAAGTGCCAAATAAAAGAGACTTCCATATTAAGTCTGCACAAAATTAATATGGACGATCGAAGCGCAACCAAATAATATAAGTCTGGTACACCATATGACGGAATTCAGTACTCCAAAGCTAGAGCACTGTTTAACAGACTGAAGTCTCAAGCCATTAAAAAATATACAGAAAAGACCTTATCCAAAGGCAAAGTGCCATACTCTATCCGTACCTCTGAATCAGATTCCAACTTCAATACAGTTGAATGGATGAACTGTGTAGCCAGATTCCAAGACAACACCATACAACCATGATTACCAACCAGACCCCATTTCTGGTCCAGATGATGAGCTGTTTTCCATTCAAATTGATTGACAGCAGCTCCTTCAAGCCATCAACTCGCTGCGGCCATCATGCACTGCTGGCGTGGATAAAGTTCCGCATTTCATCGTAAAGTGCTCAATCCATATATCCTTGATCCTCTGCTCTACTTGTTCAACTCCATCCTCTCTCATAAAGTGTTTCCTGCATCCTGGAGCAAATACGCTCTCGCCCCACTACCTAAAGTTCAACTACCAAGCCAGCCGAAGCACTATAGACGGATATCAACTACATCCACGCTCCTAAAGCTACTGGAAGAAGTCCTTCCTCCGCATATAACACGCCATCTTCTTCCACAACCACTAAAGCAACTCCATTATGATAGATCAACCGTCTCCAATCTTCTAGCAGTCCAAACGGCAATTCTAAATGCATTTTGAGGCCAGATCAGAAATGGCGGTTGTTTATGACGATATCGAAGCTGCTTTTGATAGCCTCAACATCACAGCCCTCCTGAATCCCCTAACCAATTTCTTCCGGATAAAAGGTGACGTTTTCGCTTTTCTGCACGCACTCCTCCGGAATAGAACAGTGTACCTTACTCATCGCAACCTCTCCTATACCCGATCCATCAATGCAGTTGTGCCGCAAGGTGGCGTTTTATCGGGGCTACTTTTTACCGCCCTCCTTATTCCGTTTGTGCGCAACAGAGATGATGTTATTACCTACGCCGACGATATAAAGTTCCTAACCGAAATACCACCATCAGCCGACAGACGAGTGATCACATCGGAAATCTGTAATAAGATCACAGCTTTCTCTAGCCATCTCAACCATTTCGGTCTTAAACTGAACCCCCAAAAAATCCGCTATTATGGTTTTCTCTCTGAAGAAGTGTCCCACATTCATACAACCCTCACAGGAGGGTGCAAGTGTAACTAAACACAAAGATCTCGGTGTAACCTTCGACCCAAACCTCAGGTTCAACTGTCACATCGAATGTGTTCTACGGAAGATCAGCCGAATGAGCTGGATTGCCCGTCAACATCTTCTTCATAACACAGACGCAAGAACTTTTTTTTTTTTTTTTTTGATTTGGTAGTTGTTGGCGCATCGGCTTCTGTGGCCATATTGCACCTCCCAAGGTTTTTGCAGTACTTTGATCCAAGCCCGAGGCGGGAATCGAACCCGCGACCTTTGTGTTGCCAAGCAGGTACTTTACCCACTCGGCTAGCCCGGTCGGCAACGCAAGAACTACGATCAGTTATCTGCAAACCGTTGTGTACCCTACCTTTCTGTATGCCTTTGAAATAAACCATGGTCTTCATCAGCAGTTCGCTGATGAAGACCATGATCGGAGTGGAATCGCAAGCTTCTGTAATATAATATTTAACACAAGTTGACCTACTTTGTGTATTGCTGGGTAAGATTTAAATTATTGCCTTGCATACGTTTTTTTTTATTTTTATTTTTTTTAATGAACGCTGAACTTATAGCTGTACAACCTCCTAACATTTACTAGCACGCATTTTCAAATATCTTTCAATAAAATCAAAAATATTTGATTACCAAATGAAAGATGAGTAATGAATTTAATTTGATTAATCAATAAATAATTTTAATTTACCAGTAAATTCCCTTCATGGTACGCTTTCTTATTTGTATATCTCATTTTTATCACTTCGTTCAATTCCAAGGAACAGTTAGGAGGAGGAAGAAGCAAGAAAAACAGAAAAAAAATAACAATAATAATAAATAAATAAAATAAAAAGTCCATATCGGGATTTGATCACTTATACCAGGAATAATAACCACACACTCAGTACACTTTTTTGAGTTACTTAATTTCGTATTTAAAAAATTGACTCATTAAATTCTAGTTAATACCTTGATTTCCAAGTTGAATCTTTCCGAGTTATATATAATCAAACTTTGTAAATGTAGAACTCTAGGTCAGTGTCATGAACGAATATATACTCAAAAAATTTGATAATTCATGATAGATTTTAGCTCATTCAGAAAGAAATTTGTGTATAGAATATGCACAAATTTCTTTCTGAATAAAAACGGGGCCATAAAATATGATTCACCACGTGTTTGTGTGAAACATTTACTCTGCATTAGCAGTAGTTTTACTTTTTAAGTCAAAAAAAGTTTACCCAGAATGAAGCGCTTTGTGATCTTCACAGGAATCGAATTTGTATTTCTTCCTGCCTTTCATTAAGAATGCTTGAACTTCAGCTACCGTGTGTTAGCTCATTTCAGCTGTATTATCATCCAAGTAATGTTTTGAAGTATTGCGATGGAAGTGTAGAGTGAGAACGCAGCAGGAACATAATAAATCATCTTTTGCTCAACCTGATACTCTCATTGTAATTGTCAGAAATATGCTAAAAATCAAAGGGATGAAAAATTTGCTTGTCTGTCTTTAAGTTGCATTAGTGAATTCGTTTTTGTTTCAAATTAACAGTGAAGGCGGCAAACTTTTAATAAAAGTGCTCTACACATCTCTTAAATGATTGCTATTAGTCTAATGAAATAATACAATAATCTAAGATTAAAAATAGATTGTTTTCTTACTATCCATGTTGCGATTTGTTCTCCTAAGCTGTACAGCGTATAAAGATGTCCTGTTGTGCAGTTTCAAATAAAAACTAGATCAATATCCTTGGAACATTTGAGATCCCCGTAAATATTTGATGGGCACTAAGAAGTGGGGTTTAATGGTGCAGTTATTTCACACCTGTGATGATTATTCTCCGATATTTATGTATTTCTTTATGTGCTTTCTGCTCATCCCTGCATTCTACTCTAAAGCAGTTCTCTGTATTGAATGCGTCTATCAGCTTTATATCTAAAACACACACACACGCAGACAAAATGCCCTTGTTGAATTACATTCTTATTACTATTGTATACGAGTGTCTCTTAAAAAAACTAAGGTATTATCCGCTGGTCAAGAAAGAAGGGACAGCGAGATCTTGCAGAGCTGAATTTCTTAGAGAAATAGAACGACTTAAAGTGCGAAATAATCGATTCAATCTCTTCAGATAATCTTAATTTTATTATTTTTCTTTACATTAGTAGATAGAAATTCAGCAGATTCTTTATTAAATAATTTTTAAAAGAAATATCCCACGGAATATCAGTGAAAGGTACGAGAAAATCACATTGGCCATCTGGAAACCATGGTGGCGTCACTGAAAAATTCTACTCGTATTAGTGTGACGGACCTGGGAGTCAGTGAATTATGGGAGGAGATGGCAGAAAGTACAAAGCAACGTGTGCCAAGTTGTAGGAAATACAAAAGGTAAAGTTGCGCGCGCGCACATTTCACGAGGAAACTCGGTGGTAGAGTGAGGAAGTTCAAAGGTCACCGCAAGGAATGATGGTTGCATTCAAAAATTGCAGATTGCTGGTAAGAACACAGATTCGAAATTATGTAGAGCAGGGGTTCTCAATCTTTGCAGTACCACAATCCCCTAAAATGATAGACGAATTTGTGTGACCTACCTCCCGCCCAAGAATATAACTATACTACTTACTCGTAGTTTTAATAATTAAATTTTAATCGGTGTATATCAATAAAAAATACAATGATAGAACCTTACAACTTTATAAAATAAAACATTTTCATTGAAAATGAACAAAACAAAAAAACAATCAAATTTTAAAAAGGCAGAATTTACAATTTTGCTGCATTCGAGGCATTAATTGCTCCACAAGCAAAACGAAAGAAAGAAAAAGGAGATTTAAGAATCTAGGGAAGGGATAAAAGGAATGTATGCTCATTTTGCGTGTTGATCATGTAAAATATACTTTGGATACAATCCAAATTTTATTAAGAGATTGAGAATAAGATTAGGGTGAAAAGTGAGGAGGCTCCGACAACATGTCACTGGAGTGATGGGAGGTATTTGGAGAGGTAAGAATCAGGTGGCTGATTCTTACCTCTCCAAAGCTTTTCCCGATAAAATATGATTGACGACAGAGTCCCAAATTGCCTAGAAAAGTTGCTTAGTACCCATTTTAAGAATAAAACTGAAGTACAAGTTCTTTGAAGCTTTGTAAAATTATGGGAGAGAGTAGGACAGACAAGAACCGGAGGTATCCAACAATCCTTTTAGTTTGTCTCTGGACAGCCAAGGACAAAAGCAGTTTTTATCTTGAGGTAACCGGTTGAAGAAAGGAAAGGGCATGTGTATGGTTCTCATTGATTTAGAGGAAGTTTATTATAGGGGTTTCGAGATAGGTTATCTGTTAAGTATCGGCAAGGATAAGTACCGTTGGGATATACTATTTGAATTGCTACGAGGTGGTAAAAACTACAGTCCCAGCGAAAACAAATTACACCCACTGGTCTGCTTTTAGCCCACCTCGCATCACTTTGGTTTTGGGCGAAATAATGTTTATTGTGGTGTTTTTTGTTTATACGTGATTTACTCGTAAATATTCATTACAGCCATTGGTAAAAAAAAAAAAATAAAGAAATAAATCAGTTTCAGAAGAATTGCCCCACCTGAAAGAGTTAATGAACTGTCTGAAAAATTTTCACGTTGGACATTGTCATAGCATATGCAAATTATCAAACGGGCTATAAGTTTTCACTGACTAATCAGTGGTTCGCAGAACCACTGATTGGTCGATGTAAGTCATGCTATTAATAGTTATTTTTTTTTATTATTAAACAAGTAGGTAATGCACAACAGAAGACCCATTTTCAGTGATGTACAGGGTGGTTATAAAAGTCCTTTCTCACTATTTCGAACTCTTGATTCCAGCAGGCTAAGTGAGTTATTCACTCCACTAAGCAAGTTAACTTTTGTGTTCATTATAAAAAGAAATGATTCTAGAATCGGAAAATTTGAGTGTTTGCTAGTCTTATTCTTTGTCGTCAAGATTAAAAAAAAAAAAAAAAAAGACTTGAAATTGTAGCCCTGAATTAAGTAATCAAGTCCAGTCAAGTTCGTTTAAAAATATTACCTATAGATGAAGAAGCATTTTTTATTTAAACTTTATTAGAAGAATAGCGATATTATTATTGTGGCCCTTATAGCATATCAAAGACAAAAAATAAATGTCCGTTTATACTCTGGAGGGCGGAGGACAGAAGAGTTTGCAATTTCATTGTAACTGTTGTATTGCAACCGACATAACAGCTAAAAATGGGCTATGTTTCTAAGCATCCCAAGAAGTTATTCAAAGAATTGATGAGGTGCAACAATAACGACCCTTTCAGATCAGATTTGAAGGGCCCAATCCGTCAGAAGGTAACGAACATTCCATTGGAAATTTTGAAGGCAACCGTGAATACAATGACCCACCTAGATTGATTATTAGAAAATAGTAAAGGACGCGCGCGTCAATAAAGATTGGTAAAAAAATTTATCTTTTTATTTTTTTTTTCTTTGCGCTTTCCCCCTGTGGCAATATTTCGAACTAATTTTGTTATTGTGTATAAAATACACCTGCATTATACTAATCACAATGTAATAAAATCGCTTTTCGATACGACCTATTAAAAGTGGGAAAGGATTTTATAAACACCCTGTACAATAACGGAAAACACTAACAAATAATAACAATAAATAAGTTAAGACAACAAATTACACAAGACTTATCAAAGCGGAACAGGGAGAACAGAAAACGAACCAAAAGAGTAGACTACAAATTTCTTTCAACATCATTGGTAATGATAAGTGGCTTAATTTTCAATATTGTTAAAATGCTCTGAGGAAGTATCAACAAAAAAAAATTCTGTGCTGAACTTGTTTGCAGCACCAGCGAGTGTATTCAGTGAGCAGTATTTTCAATATTTTCCAGTGTCTATACTCTGGAAAGGTTGTATATGAAACATAGAGAAATGGCGGCACGACATCTCTCTGCGGATTCTTTGGCTGTGCGTGATTCTGTAGATTCTTTGGTGGTACGTCATTCTGCAGATTCTTTGACGGTACGTGAAATAATAATAAGGCGATATTTTGGTCCATTTCTCCTTAAACACAGCAGTCAATTCTACTACTGATTGCAGGCGTGTTGGCTTGGTAAGTGGACGTAACGGATCATCCCAGAAATGTTCAGTGGGTTAAGTTTGAGCTCTGTGCAGGCCAGTGTAGCTTTTGAACGCTCATATCAAGCCCCATATTGCTGCCACAGTGTAGAAAGAGCGGAATTTTTCAAAACTTAATGCAGCATGTGCCATTCATTGTTCCAGAAGCGATTACCAGCTTCGCAGTTGGAATTTGGGAATACGCACCCATGTAAATAACGTTTCCGGGCGTCCACCAGACCCAAACACTACCATCAGATTGGAAAAGGGTATATCGTAGTTTGCCACTACACAACACAGCTTTCAGACGTTCCAGAGACCGATAATGATGGGTTGTGCACCAGGCAATTCGACGCCGTGCATTGCAAGCTGTGATGTTTGTTTTGTGTGCCGTAATATTCGATGAGGTGCAGCTTCCTTCGGATCGTCCTCGTACTAATAACAATCCCTGTGGTCTCCCTGAACTCAGTTGATAGCATTCCATGAGTGTTCTTGTGATCTGCATACCACTCTTCTGATCTCTGCGCTTCTTCTGATCTCTGCGCTCCTTCTGACAATTTCTGTGTTCTACTCGAACGTTTCCCTGATGTAGTAGCATCATGGCACACCCATTTCGCGAGTACGACTTTGCTACGATGGCACGAACATATTTCTTTCTGTTGGAAGTCGCTAAGCTCAACACCTCTACCTATCTACTGTATTTTGTTGATCTGTCTACTTCTAGCGTGATCGCACTTTTATATGTATCCTAAAACTTGGATGACGTTAGTTCATTTCCCCCAATTTTCATGGTTCATTATGGTTCATTTTTTCCCACTAAGACAACAAGGTTTCCATGTCTCATATTTGCAAAACCCTAGTTTTCAGAAGAGTGACTAATTCCGGTCTCAGTGTGTAAATCAGCCTATAAAAAATCGTAATGAGATTCGAACGCTGGCCTTTTCCACACACACACTGTGTAAGGCAGACGATTGCAAGCACAGTTCAAGCCGTAAGAATTGGATAATTCGTTCCAGGCTGAGACTGAAAGATTTGCCTCTCCGAGAATAATTAGAGACGATGTTAATACATCTCTGGGACATCCAGTATCAATTGTCACAGTTAGTAGATTATGACGCAAGATTTAGGTAATGATAACAGACGAATTTGTTATAAAGGAGGTGTTCATGTCTGCATTCAGTAAAGGTATACAAATCGAACAGGACGAATCATGATATGAAAGTGTCATTACCCAGTACGTTTTGAAATGTGTAACTCCATGATCCCTGTTCTGTGATACGGTCTTCTGTGCCCATGATCCAGTTTAAATGCCACCAATGGGTCGAATGCTGAACCTTCTGTTGGCTAAGCTCCCTAGACAGTCTGTTTCGCCATTTCAAAAAGCATTCCCTACACTTCCACAGGATGGACCACCCCTTCTTCCCTGGAACATCAACATCCTCACTCTAGCAAAGCTTGTTGTCACACATAGATTGGAGGTACCGTCCATGGTAGAAATCTTCATTGGGCCATCTACTCTGCACAGATCGCCACGAACAGCAATTCGCCATCCTTCCTAAGTGGATCTCGACTGAAGTCCCTCCGGAATCTGTTCCCATACAACATGTTTGATCCTTCAACTAACTCCTGGTTGATTGCGAGCGGATATCTATGGCGAAAGTTTACCGGCAACAATTCTCCATCAGGCCCACCATCTCATGTCCAGCCAGCATGATGTGAATTCGGATACCTACCTTGGACCATGGACAAAGTACAAGTAATGTACTTCAACTTCGCAAGAGTGATGCTTAAGGATCTGCCCTGTAGAATATTGCCGATGTACACTCGTACATATGTTTTGAAATAACGTTTTATTTTTTCATTCTGTTCATTAAGCGATCATAATTACAGTACTCTGCAATCATTTTGTCATTATACATGTTTTTATCGCTGTTGTAAAAATATCTCTTACTGTTATAGAGGGTTCCCCCCCTCTCACTGTGTTTATGTGTATGACGTGCTACACCCCTAGCACATCCTGCTGCCACGAGGAGAAGTGTACACTTCTACTTGATGTTAATAAAAAAAAAAAAAAAAAAGAAAATGAGAGAGCGACTCTCTATAATAGTAAGACCTGTCCAAGGTCTTACTGCTATAGAGGGGTCTCATTTTTTCCATTTCTTCAACAGTTGCGTAACTCTCTCTTTCAACAAGATAAAACTCGACCGGCTGCCGCTAATATTTACGTTTAGATACACGGTCTTATCTCGAGACAGCAATGTGGTAAGAGAGTGCACAGCCATTTCACACTAACATTTATATAATTACATAAAAGGCAGTCCAAATAACCAGATAACATTTAATTGAATTATGCAAGAAAAATTGTACAAGTGAGAACTGACTCGATATCATTATTCCGTACAGTTCCAATCAAGTACAATTACCGCTTTCAGCAGTTATGAAGGTCAGTAATCCCGTGGCAACATTAAAACAAAATAATGTTCAGTCTCTTTGTTTTAAATTCCCCGTTTTTCCTTTTCTTTTTTTTCACTAAGCTTTACTTATTTAGAAGTAATACAGGAAAATCAATATACTACTCACACAAATAAGTAAGGGATATGGTTAAATATGTGGTCTGTAACCTAGAACGGAATGGAAATGAAGGCAATGCTTACACCTTGCACAAGTACATGGTGGGTGACCACCCAGGTGTGAACCAACGTAAGCAGGGGTCGAGGTGTGGAGCCCACACCACATGAAGGAAGGCCGTCCCTTTATGTTACCAGGCAGTACTAGGTGGTAGATGACTCTCATTAACCGGTCCAATACCACCACTTTGTTTATTGGAGGCTTGAAGTGGTGGAACCCATTTTTAGTCTCTAGAGCTAAGTTCCGGTCAACCCTTCCCTATCTCTTCCATCATGCAGTATGACTGATGACTTTCGAGGTTATGATGAACATCGTGGCGAGATCTAATATTCCTTACATTTCTAGGTATAGCTCTAAAACGGTGTTCGCAGGCCGGCCGCTAGTTAGTACACCGGACCGAACCTATTGGTAACTCTCTAGGAGGCTTCAGGATCAGCTAGTGTATAATAAATAAATAAATAAATTTTCTGTTTATACTCCGGCACGACAACCAAGTCAGTAGAGTTCACAATAAATCGTCAATACAAATATTATTCGTATTTAGTAGTCACGGGCTTGAACCCCGGTCCACTCAAGGAACGCGTGCTATGCACTCTCGCTCCTGACCACTAGGCTACGTCAGGCCTGCAAATAGTGTAGTGTGTATGCGGGAAGCATTGTCGAGACCACGTTATGTCAAGGATCTGGGTATATTCTTACTATGTGTACGCCATATCCAAAAATTTCATTACTTCATACAGCATGTCCCACTTACTTTTTCTTACTATTGAATACACCATGAATTGTCAAACTAATAGAGCAAGCTTATCTGCGAAAAGATCTAAACTTCCCAAGCACTTCCTAATTCATTTCACAAATATACGTGGTCTCAATTCTAATCTCAACGATGTCCATTTCCACTTGCAGTCTGCCAAACCCCATGTACTTTTTCTGACAGAATCTCAGTTATCGGTTGATTCAACTACTGCTCATCTCAGATGCCCAAATTATTCGCTGTATGATTCCTTTCGCCTCAAAGGTGGTACTTGTGCATATGTCTATTCCGATAATCCCTGTCAGAGATTTGGTAATTTGGAATCTCCTCTTTCGATCTTCTCTGACTTAAAATCTCTCTATCTCATTGTGTCGAATTCATCTGTTGTCTCTACCGTTCTCCCAACTCCACTAATCACTTGGAGCTCTTTGACTTCCTCTCTTTGCAACTTGACTTTCTCCAGTCCAACTTTCCCAACAGTGAGGTAATTTTACTTGGTGATTTTAATGTTCACAACTCCAGCTGGCTTCTGTTTTCTAGTCACATGGACCCAGCTGGTCGAGATGCTGAGGCTTTTGCAATTACTAATGACCTTGCACAGATTGTTCATTTACTTACAAGAATACCGGACAATCCTAATCATAGAGCCAATACGCTTGATCTTTTTCTCACAAACAACCCTTCTAAGTACACGGTCGAAGTGAGAGGTCCTTTAGGCACTTCGCCTAAAGGTGGGCGAAGATCACAACTTGGTGATTGTCTCTTCTCCAATGGAACCTTTATCTCATGGCTATTCCCAACCTCGTGTTGTTTAGCATTACAAGAATGCAAAATGGGATGACCTGCGAGACTTCTTTTCTTCTTTTCCTTGGTCAGATTACTGTTTCAAAACTTCTGATGTCAACGTTTGCTCAGATCGTGTCAGTGAAATTATTTTTGCAGGAATGGAATCCTTTATCCCACACTCCACTTTAAAATCTTTATCTAAACCTTGGTTTTCCAATAAATGTGCTAAGGCTGTTCAAGAGAAGAATGTTGCATATCGTAATTGGCTTGTTTCTAATTCTTCAGTTTCATTTTCTGCCTACACCAAAGCTCGCAACAATTGTAAAGCACTTATTAATCAGTCCAAACTAGAGTTTGAACAGGCTAAGAGTAGAAAACTTGCTTCTTGGCCGAGCATTCTGGTCTCTTGCCAAAGCTATTGGCCGCAACTTTTGCCCATCTCTGCTCCCAACTTTATCCAAACCAGATGGTTCTGTTATCACTTCAGCCAAGGATAAAGCTGACCTGCTAGCATCCCACTTTTCTTCCAACTCATGTATTAATGATCTTGGTAAAACACCTCCCACCATTCCCAACACGCTCCATTTAATGCCTCCTGTGGTCTTCCATCAAAAGGATGTCATAAGGATTTTAACGAATCTTGATGCTAAGAAAGCTCCAGGTCCCGATGGTATTTCTCCACTTGTTCTCAAAACCTGTGCTCCTGAACTTACTCCTATTCTTTGCCGCCTTTTTTTAATTTCTTATTCGAAAGGTGTTTTTCCTTCTGCTTGGAAATTTGCTCATATCCAGCCAGTTCCTAAAAAGGGTGACAAATCTCTCCCATCCAATTATCGTCCGATTGCAATTACATCTATTCTTTCTAAAGTAATGGAGAAATCAATTAACCGCCAACTCTTAAACTACATAGAAACCTTCCGTCTGATCAACGATCGCCAGTATGGATTCCGTCAGTTTCCACTGGTGATATTCTGGCTTATGTTACTCATTTATGGGCTAATTCAATGGAAAGGTTCGGTGAAACACAAGCAGTTGCTCTTGACATCTCAAAGGCTTTCGATCGTGTTTGGCATAAAGGTCTTCTAAACAAGCTTCCATCTTATGGTTTGCCAACTGTTTTTAGTAATTGGTTATCCAGTTTTCTCTCTGATCGCCCAGTGATGGTAGATGGTTCTCTTTCATCTAACTTCTTCACTAATGTCGGTGTCCCCCAAGGTTCAGTTCTTTTCCCCACTGTTTTCCTCTTGTATATTAATGACCTTCTTCCATTGACTGGAAATCCTATCCATAGTTTTGCTGATGATAGCACATTGCATTCCACTTTACATTTTGAGAAACCTTGTCCTGATCAATGAGCTTCAACTTCTCGAAAGTCTGCTACAAATTCCTTAAATGCCGATCTTCAGGTAATTCTCCAGCGGGGCAAAGACAACTTAGTTGATTTCAACCCTTCTAAAACTCAGTCTTGTCTTATATCTCGCAAAAAGGATCCTCCTGCTCCTATGCTTATCTTTAGTGACACTCCGATTTCTAGGCAAAATGATATATCTCTTTTGGGGATTACCCTGACTTCCAATCTCACTTGGCACAAGCACATTACATATATTGCTTCCTCTGCATATAAAAAACTTGGTTTTCTCTTTCGTTCTCGGCGTTACTTTTCTTCCAAACAGCTGCTCACTCTGTATAAATCGCAAATCCGCCCTGCCATGGAATATTGTTCCGACATCTGGGGTGGTGCCCTCAAAACCTCGCTCAGGCTTCTTGATTCCATTCAGAAGAAGGCAGTTAGGTGAATTAATGGTTCATCTCTAACAGAGGGCTGTTAGAGATGAATAGAAATGTTAGAACGTTAGAAATGTTAGAGAAGCTGTAACAGAGGACACTGTTCTTCTGAATTGGCTTCTGTAATTCCCGCTCTCTCTTTCCAAACAGTTCGAACACGTGCCGTCCTCAGCGAACATCCAATTTATTGTCCAACTTCAAACTCACAGAACCAACTTTTCATCTTCCCCGTTTATTCATTCAACTGCCGTTTTCTGGCACAACCTTCCTTCATACGTATTTCCTGAAAATTACAGTCTACAGAAGTTCAAGTTCAACGTCAACAAATATCTTCTTTCGTCTTCTCAACCTCCAACCCAAGCACGGTACTAAGTACTATAGGTTCTAATACCTCTCGTGTTTGGGGTTTACATAAAAAAAAAAAAAAAAAAAAGCAAAAAATAAAATAGAATTAAAATATATGTATGAATAAATAAAAATAAAGAATAAATAAATAAATCCTCCCCAAGCAAGGTAGGGGTCCGAAAGATTCTTCTCAAAAGTGCTACAATAGAAAAAAAAAAATGAAAATAATAATAAAATACTTGATAGGACAGCAAAATAAAGAAAAGGTAAAGAAGAAATATAAATCCCAGCATGAAGCTCAATGCAGAAGACAGTGCCAAAAACAAACTCACATCAGCGTCAAGACAGGAAAGTGAATTAAAAGGATGGAGTTAGAATATGTTATAATGTCTTTCAGCTCCGTGGCCAGGAGAGAGAGGCTAGATTGCAGGAGATAGCCAGAGGATGACGAAAGTCTTGATAGTAGTAATTACTACTGATACAGGTCATGTTTCAGTCTTCAAGTTGTCCACAAAGACAGAGTGAAGTGTCAAAAACACACACAAAAAAATTCCCACATCCTGTCCATTCACTCTGATAATTCTCTTCTTTCTCCTTAAATTTATTCAAATGACCCACTGCCACCACAACATGGTCTTGTGGAACATGGTCTTTGATGAATATTTAAATGAAGAAATGCCTGGTGTCACAAAGATAGCTTATGCTGACGATCTGGTAGTGATGGTTCAGGGAAATTCCAGATCTTCCATAGAAAGCAAAGCAGAAGAAGCTTTGAGAACATTAGAAATATGGACAAGGAAACATAAATTGCAGGTCTCAAAGGAAAAGACGGTTCAGATGTTGCTCAAGGGAAGACTAAGCATGAATAGAGCTCCTACTGTACGGCTGATGGGGAGTGCCGTTCGATATGCACAAGTAACAAAATATTTAGGCTTGATGATTGAAGAACGTTTGTTCTTTAGAGAACACGTTAAGTATTTAAAAGTTAAAATTAAAACCTTATATGCCAAGCTCCGGAGGGTGATTAGAAGAGATTGGGGTATAAAAGGTAGAGGCCTCAATCTGTTATATGATTGTTTATTTTCACCTATAATGTGTTATGCTGCCGGGGCTTGGGTTCATAGGATTGGGAATAAGGTTATTCAAAAACACCTAGTACAAGCACAAAGATTTGCATTACTAGGGATTACTCGGGCATGTCGGACGGTTTCCACAGAACACCGTCCGACATGCCCGAGGAAAAATTTATACAAGAGCAGATGTTAAAAATGAAAAGAACAGAGTTTTAGAAGAAGTTAAAATTAGATGGCAAATGGAATGGGAAACATCTGAAAAAGGAAGACAGACCTTTATGTTTTTGCCGAGAATTAATATAATTGATGTTAAAAGAAAGTTGTGGCAACAGTTTGGTCTTTGTTCTACGTTTTTGTTAACTGGACATGGATTGGCATTGAGACTCTTTCAGCTTGGACTTAAAGAAAATGGGTTGTGTAAATGTGGAGAGCTTGAAACATCTGAGCATGTTATGCTTGACTGCAATTATTATGTTGACTTGAGAATGGAATTGGAACTATCAATTGGCTATCTGGAGAAAGAGAGACTCCATGTTATGTTCACTGATAAAAGGTTATTTACTTATTTTAATAAGTACGTTTCGGAAGTCTTTAAAAGAAGATTTAGATTGCTGGGTAGTAGTGGCACGCCTCCAAGTGGCAGGGATGTCAACTCATCCAATTAGGATCAATGGATAGAAAATCAAAGTTGATTCTCCTTGCATGAGGCTAAGTGGCCAGATAGGAATTGTTTATTGTTCGGTTATTATTTATTTATTTATTTATTAACAAAATTGAATTCTAAAAGTTAGGAAAAATCCCATTCTCTGACATTACCGCGGATAGGCTACGGCCTCGGTAGCGGATTCGGCGAATGGAGGTTAAAATGGTAATGTCCACAAAGACAGAGTGAAGTGTCAAAAACATACACAAAAAAATTCCCACATCCTGCCCATTCACTCTAATAATTCTCTTCTTTCTCCTTAAATTTATTCAAATGACCCACTGCCACCACAACAGGTGGAAGGAAGCAACCTTAGCCCACATGGAGCCAATGTCCGGTGGGAGTAGAGACCAGGTGAAAAGCATTTTTGCACGGAGTGCTGTAAAACAAAAGAAACATAAGGAATGAATTTGGAAGTAACAAAGCCCATAGATGTTACAGACCAACGATCCTGCCATTGTTGAAGTAGTAGATGCCAGCAGCTCTTTTTCTTAGTCTTTATATTATTTTGTAGATCAATGGTAAGACCACAGTAACTAATTCAAGTTCCATGGCGGATATAGAAACAGAATCCCCTGTAAGCAAGATAGAGGTCAAGAGCAACACCTCCATTAACCACCTGCAAAACAGGGATGTAAACGGTTCGGCAAGCTCGACACATGGCAAGTAACATGCTTTTTTGAATAGAGAAAAGCTTCTTTTGGATGACAATCTTTACTGGAGAACCAAAACCACGCACCTGCGCCAAGTACAAATAGGCAAAAATACCGCTTTGTAAAGAATTCGTAAAGTTCTGTAATCAAGGCTCCAAGAACGTTTTGAGATTCGTAGTAACATAGATATATACTTAATAACTTTTTCATGAATACGAAATAAATTCCTTTGAAAATTTAGTTTGCGATCTAATATGAAACCCAAAAATTTATGGAAGCCGACCATGGAAAGTGATTGATCAAAGAATTTGGTGACAGGAGGCCGCCGAATGTCAAGATTACCTTTCAGGTCTAAAGGTTTTATTTTCATCGAAGAGATGGATAATTTATTACCAGCATACCAGGAGCAAAGATCAGTCATAACAAAATTATTTGTGAGTTCTAGTGAGGTTTGCGAATTTCCATGTCAGAAGGGTGAGGTCGTCGGCGTAAGCCAATTTAGAGACAGAAGGAGGTAGACCTAAGGAGACACTCCTCTAGAACCAAATTCCAGACGAGTGGGCCGCCGTCATATTGAGTGGTGAGCAAAGAATATGCAATATTTTGATAGTACGAAAGGGTTGCCTGATAGTCTAAGTAATCATGTTATTATTATTATTATTTATTCATTTTATTACATATTACTTGACAATGACCTCGCGGGTAGCGAAATGGTTACGATAGCTATCCTTCCACAGTGTGCGTTAAGGCGTGGGTTCAGATCTCTTTAAGGATAGAGGAATTTTTATGTGCTGGCTAAACTTACTACTGATTTAGTCAGTCTCCCTGGAAACATTGGTTTTTCCAGTAAAATAGTTAATCCGACCATATATTAAACTGACGATTTACAGTCTTAGTTGCTTTGGTGCGAAGGCAAACATTTACCCATGTTTGATATATGAATACCTTGGAAGTGCTGAAGACTAAATTGCAGAGACGTAACAATATATTGAAGTTTGATGCTTTGGTCGATAACGCCACCCCAAATGTTGGAACAAACGTATCCTCGGATAGTTTCTCTGCAAGATTAAACACGTTTGCCTGGAATGCTAGCTCCCCTGCTGAGTTCCCTAATTTGTCTCCTGTTGATCATGTCTGGGACATGATGGGACGGCAATCTAGAAAGCCATGCCTCAACCAGCCAACCCTCAGTCATGGAAGATTATTGTTCAAGAGAATATCAGACACTTTTCATTTCTGATCTTTTCGTAATTTCTTGCTCTTACCCGACCCTTACTTATTTGTAATATCAAAGCATTTGCCTTACCCTAAAACACTTATGTTACGTTAATCTTCATATACTATGTGTGTACCGTATATATAAACACTGCACACACACACACACACACACACTACCCCAAAAATTACTCTATTCTGAAACATATAGGATACACTGGCAGTTCCATACGTTTCTGGACCTTTTGACTCATTTGATTTCACGCTTGACTAAGCTTATTTTCTGTTAAAATATGCTGTTAGTCGCTTTGCGATTCAACTTCATCTTAGGACATCATCCTTCGATGCCCTAATACTTTTGATATCTGCAGCCACAACTCTAAAGAAAATAATGAAAAGCCTAAGAATAAATGGACTACAAAGATATTAAAGATTATCGCCACTCTCGGATACTAGCAAAAGAAGGAGCATAGATAGAAAAAGAAAAGCTCAAAAGAGTGAAATCCCAACTTCCGATCCTTACAACGAAAACATCCTGGAGAAGCAGCAAAGTAATAGATCAAATTCTGGCCTAAAGGAAACAGTACTGTCTGAACTTGAAAGCCACTTTGAAGTCTGATTCATTAGTTGTAAAGAAGCAGAAGTAGATGCAGTTCCTTGTTTGATTCCCCAGCAGTTGCATCAAATGAGAGCTAGCATCATTTATGGAGGAACATTTGCCGAAAACTGGACTGAATGCTGCACTTGCGAGTGATCAGCACATGACGAATGTGTTGATGCTGAATCAGAAGATCTTTATTATCATAGCGATTATTGTATTGCCAAAAATAAAGATTGAAATTGCCACACAGGCAGTTTTAAAAACTTCCATTGAGGTAGACTCGTTGACGATGAAACTTTTAGCCATTATGACTCGTAAAATGAACGTTACAGAAATGTTTAGTAAAAGTTTTTAATGAGAAATCAATATACTGGAAGTCTATAAAGAAAGTCGCATCAAAACTTTTGCCTAACTTGTGGATGGAGGTTTCTTGTCATTTTTACTGGTACAAAACACTTGAGAGTTTATCCGAATTTTGAACATCAGGAAGGACATAGCTGATTGAGCAGAGTCCGAGCACAACTTAAGCGACGTGTCCGAATTCACGCGATACTACAAATTATGTAAATATTCTTGAATTCAAGTTGAAATTCCTCTCAGTCCATGAGGTCCTCCGGGATTATAAACAGAAACTTTATTTTATTAATTTTGTTCTCAGGCTTTACGTTTCTAGAGATCAATGAGAACGAAATTTGATATGCTTAGCTATAATAGACAAATCTCATTCCTTCAAATATCAAAATGAATCATTATGGAACACATCTTTTCTATTCAAATTTTCGTTGAGGATCTGTTTTCAATTTCTCTTAGTAAATTTATGCTCGAAAGAAAAGTAATTTTCTTTCGAGCATAAAATTACAGAGGCGGAATTTCCGCTTGTTCTATCTTTCTTTCAGAGGCATCCTCATCTCCTAGAGATCATGTTTTCTTTATTTAATATACTTATCTGTAGGATATGGGAATTCTTTGAACAGTTATCATTTTGCTAACATGTCGTTTGAAGTCAAGTGATTATAAAATATAGAGAATTTATAATTCCAGCTAGATCTGCATAGAGTATTAATATATACGTATAGATATAATGTGCACGCGCACACGCACACACACCTTCTTACACTCCAGGAATTCTGCTCTGTATAATGTGACGTCATCTTTCCACCCGTGGAGTCAGGGCTGCAGGTTCGCACACTGAACTCCTCGATCCATCCTGGGTTCTCAATAAAGACCCAGAGCTGTTGTTGTTATTGCACAGCTGGTGAAATATCTTTATTCACTCAGATATCCCGGCATCCCTTCCAGACAGGTAAGCTGATTGACGACAATCCGTGCCGGATCTAGCGGAGATCCCACTGGAAGGTTTTGCTTTGTTATGATCCCCGTAGACACAGGATACACTTCATTCTATGCGATCTCTCGCTCTCTCTTTCTAAAAGGGAGGGGAGGAGAGAGAGAGAGAGAAAGGCATTTGCGAGCACGCTAAGATGTGATGACATCGCCATGATTGCCACTTCAAAACATTCTCTAAATGTAGCTTTGTGGACTTCCCCGTGCATTGTTAAATTTCAAACTGTAACAAGCCTCTTCTGTACCCTGCAGTCTTTTATCCGAGTTCCCTACATTTTTCGTGTTTTCTCTGAATGATTGTTGCATCTTCTTTTCATAGAAGTCAAATGAGAAAAACATAAAAGTGTCAGTTGCATAAAAACTTTTGGCCACCATAGCCGAATGATTAAACGCAAGTGTACAGTTAATATGCGCATTTGAACTAACTGTGGTTCTAGTCCACAGTTATTTGAAGTGGTGCTCTTTTTGTATTCTCTCTCTCTCTCTGTCTCTTGTACACTCCTGTGACAATAATGGCTGTCCCGGAATATGAACAGAAAAATTTTGATGTGAGAACACCTTTGGCGGCACCTACTAAAATTTTGGACTGAAGTAAAACCGATTGGTAACGAAAACGCGTGACGGAAATGATGCAAATGACGTCACTTCCTAGTTACGCTAATGACCCTAACTCAGTCACTAACGTTAATTCGGTAGAATATTTAGCGGGCGTGAGCATAAAACGTTACATTGTTCATAACTTCGGTTCTAGCTGTTCGATTTTAAAATTTTAAATGGTTTTGATTCTTTTTTTTTTTCGTCTTCTACTATTGAATTGCGAGAAGTGTTGAAAATGCAATCTCAAGTGCACGTTTCCTAAGGACGTTTTTACATAAAATAAAATATCTTTCGTGTGTACAGGATACACACGCTGTTTTTTTTTTTTTTCATTTCTCTTTCATTTGCGTTCATACATTTTATTAAGTAAATTAATGAAGTTGAGCTTGGTACATTAAATGTTTTCTAAACCTCATTAAATTAACGTCAGTGAAATATGAAATAATTAAATTCTCTGACAATTCGTTCTGTCGATCTAAATTTAATTTTTTTTTATCGATAATTTCTTGTAAGAAATTTCGCCCGTTTCAAAACAGTCGTAAATCAGAAATATTAAACACGAAACAACCAAAAAAAGTGAATTAAAAAAAAAATAATAAGTAATCGAAAAAAAAAAAAAGTTAGATTAGCCCTAGCATGACAGGCATGCGTTTTAATTGCGGCTTATTATTAAAACACTAATTAAGTTTGAATGTGTGGCAGCGATATTTGTTTGGAAGCACGTTGGTGCATAATAATATCTGAGACGTATTTAATTTGAGCGGGACAGTGATTATGTCACAGTATAACGTCACATCATCCACTTTACAGCATCCAAAGACGTTCCTCGGAGCGTTACATGGGACGCAACTCCGCGTGCCCTGACGTAACGTGATGGAGCTGCACGCAGGGGAATGACTGTTTGCCGCGCGGGCTGGTTTCCGCACGGTGTCATGCACTGTAAGAGCAGAGCACACTACCGCATTCCAGAGTGAGACGAGTCCATTACCGAGGAGGGGTGGCCGAGCGACGGGAGGGATCCGCAAGGATTACTACTCGACGTCACGGTGCTAGGGCATGCACACTGGCTGCTGCCGTAGTACCATGGGGTGCCAGGTTTGGTAAACTTCCTCCACGGTTGAGGTCGCCGACTAAGAAGGAACAATCCGTTGTTATCTGAACAAGTACCGTTATTTCTGAGGGTATTTTCTGCATCCGGGTCACCTGCCTGACCTAAGCTAAAACCGGCCTTGAACACAGATACGTAACAAAGAGGAAAATTAACCGAATCCCTAAGCGAGTTGTAGTCAGGCTAGATATCACACCGCCCGTCTTATGCTGTACGAATTATTAGATCACTGCTTGGGATATTCTCGGAAAGGAAAGAAAGAAAGAAAAAAATGTTTCTGAGAGTTGAGCGACAATGTCATTCGGGTGGAAATGAAGCCTTACCTGAAAGGTGGTTTTTAGAGGTCGCTTATTCGAAAATGTTCACTGATTTTGACAAATTAAACGTTTCTTTTGAGATATTCTTTTCGTGTCCTCTTTCGGTTGTTATTTCTGTTGTTTAACAAATGGACGACAATTCCGGGATATCAAATATACCTCGAGTTTTTATGCAGTGTTAATACAGTAATCAGCATTGGATAGAATTTCTGTTTAAATCTCAAAATACTTCACAGAAAAATTGTTTTATTTATAAAATATTTATATATGTCAACGGGGATTTCTGAACTTAGCACTTTCAAGTTTCGGAAAAGGATGAGAGTCCAACGGAGTTAATGCGAATAAGACGAATTTTCAACAATTTCAAATCCACAATCGTGATAGCGTTCCTGTGTGATGGTCTAATCTCTTTTCTAAATAATCCACTGACAGCAAATTCTTCGAATCCAGAAAGGTTGATGGCACCATCTAGCAAGCTGAAGGAGTGGGCTTGACCTTCTCTGGGGAAGAGATGGTTGCTTTCTTTGCTTAGATTGCTCTTTGTCCTCCAGCTGGAAATGGCGGTTCCAGATTACGTCCATTGTCACAAAACCTCCCACACTCAAATCATCTCCATCGCTGAGAATAATTGCAAACCGGCCGAAAATCTGTGGTAGATTTACCCCAGCGAAAGCTTTCCCTTCGATTCAACTACTTCTCGAGCTTCTGATTGTTCTTGAAAAGACGATAACTGACACTGACTGCAGAACATCTATTGCAGGGTGATTTACAGATGTCTGTGAAGCGTGATACTATATTAGTATGCCATCTTAATTCTAAAGGATGTTTAATATTGATATTGTCCATCCGCAGCGATATCACTCGAAAAGGCTAAAAATTTTGTACACGCTAATCAAAGATGCTGCTACATGTAATTTTCTCCCACTTGTAATCTGACCGTGCGATGATTATATGTTGATAATGGTAACTGTTCTTTCATCAGACTGTGATCATTACGGACCATAATCTACACTAGACTATTTCTCGTTGCAGCCTTTGAAGAATTAGAATTTAATACGATGAATGAAAGAGACGAGCATGTCTAAGTATATAAGTAATTGTGCTAAACAAGTAATCTCTGGGTAATGTAAAATTAAGTAAATATATATAAGTTATTCTATGCTCATCCTCTGACATTAATTGCAGTGATGTGGAATTTGTAGTTATTATATACGTTTTATCGGCTATATATTTATTTATTTATTTATTTAAAAAATCTAACCACGCGTTCTTTTTTATCTGTCCCAAAATGCGAAAAATTGCCCATTGAGATCTTGTATCTGTTTTTCATCAGATATCAAAGTTTAGGGTCCCAACAAACGGAAAAATTCATTCCTAGCGACTCCTCACAAAATTTTCCATTCTGTAACATCTTGGGAGCATTTGTATAGTGGTGGTCTTGTGTTCTATCGACCATTATCATATCATGAATATGAAGATTGCAGCTGTGGTGATCGTTAGCCTGTCTCATCATTTTCAAAGCCATCCTCAATATGATGGAATTTGGATACTCACAACTATACTGTTGCATCTGTTGGGTGTCTTCATCACCCAGTGTGATCAACTTATTATTCTGGTATATTATTATTATTTACTCAATTTATTGCTTATGCTTCACCCCTGAACAGCGTTCGGCTAGTAGGGTGTCTATATACAGTTGTCCAATATAACTTAGAAAGTAAACATACATAAGCATTAGTTTCTATAAAATAATACAACAAATAACATCCAATACGAGTAAATAAAGCACATGCACTCGTATATACAGTGACACAAGCAAAAGGTAGAGACATATAAACACATACGCATCGTAATATATATAATAATTTAAGACATTAATTCTCCTCAGCAGAGGAGCGAAGTAGGATTATTAAAACAGAGATTCCATCCTGAAGGGGATAATAAGGAAACTGCTACAGCTGTATTTGATGGTACATGTCCTGTATCTTCTGAGACCTGTACGCCTTATCATCACAAAATTTTTGAGGGCCAATCTTTAGGGTGTTGTACGTTTGGAGGATGTTAGCCAGAAAAAAAAAATCTTCGAATCATGGTTAAATTCTGTAGCGAGTTTCTTAGAGGAATCCACGAGTCATTGCAAAAGACACGGGACAGCCTAGGGCCCGCAACAAGATTGTGGACATTTGGAGCATCAAGCCGATCGGTGAGGAGCTGACAGAGGTTGTGTAGCTTTCCTGCCATGACCAACTGATTCCAAGGGGTGCAACCAAGGTTTGCATACATTATAGAACGCGAGATGGTGAAAGGGTGGCCATTAAGACGGTTCAACCTCCTTAAAATCCAGTACTCGATACCCATGGATTTTTTATGTTAGTGAGAGAAGCAGAGGACCGGATCGTTGAAGCATACATGGGAATGGACGAAGACATGTTTGTATATAGTGAGTGGCAAGTTTGTGATTGTTTACAGCAGTAATTTCCTATCTTATCGCCCACATTTCTAACAGAGTTTTTGCTCTAGTGTTGGTGAAGTGCCGTTGGAAGGTTAGCGATATCGGAAGGTTAGAGATGTGTCAGAGATAACTGTTGGAAGGTTAGAGATGTGTCAGAGATAACTGTTGGAAGGTTAGAGATGTGTCAGATAACTGTTGGAAGGTTAGAGATGTGTTAGAGATAACCGTTGGAAGGTCAGAGATATGTCGTTGATGCAAAGATTTTTTTGCTTTTACCTTTTCGTTGACATCACTTTAGGCACTGACATGATTGCACGACCTTCAAATTAGTTGGTCAACAAATAATGAAAGGTTGTGGACACATCTAACTATTATATGCCCTCGCTGTTTTTTATTTAGGCTCAAAAGTTCACTACTCATGTATGAGAAGGATTATTCATTCTATAGGCTTGTTGCAGAGTGCTATAGGCGGTTAATGTGGGAAAGCGTTCAGTGCTCATCATGCAGAAACCGCTGATATCACGAAGGACAATATGAAGAAAGCTGGGGGGTGGAGAATAATGGCAAGAAGACCTCCGTGTAACAATTCGAACAGCTGGTGCATCAGGTCCGTCTGAGTTCTGTACATATGCGTAGAATTTTTTTTAGCTGATGGATCCTTCCACTAGGTCACTTTTTTATTTATTGCATTAGGTAGTCCCACCATTTCTTGCTAATCCTGGTGTATTTACAATGCCATACAGAAAAAAGCTAGTAATAATAATAAAAAAAGATAGTTTCTGCGATGTTTACCAACCTTCTTTATCGTTTACGCTTAGTTTTCAAGGAAAATAAATTCTTTCAAACGAATGTGGAATTAAAATTTTTCTACTTCCACCATGGTCTTCCTCTACCCCTTCAGGTTTTTTTCTTTCTATCTCTGAAATCCTTATGTGTGGCAAGCATTTTCCAGGTGCTACTGATGGAGAGAAACCATGATTTCAAGGGAGTTCAGAGGCATTGCACGAAAATGGCAACTGTAAGTGGATAAGTGCGCCACCGTCCCCCCCTTTCCTTAGCTGATATCTATACATTTACTAATAGTAAATATGCCATATTTAAACTTTCTGTAAACACAGATCTTGATTGAAGCACCGTCATTCTTGATCTTTTATAATTTTAAATGGCCGAATAGTCCCTTCCTTGTATATTGTAGGCATTAATTCTTTTCATTTGGGTTAGAGTTCGGTAAGAAATATATATACTACTTACTATTAATAATTAAATTTATATATATCAAATAAACAATGACAGAAACTGCTTTATAACAGAAAACGGTTTCATTGTAAATAAATAAAACAACAAATATATTTAAAACCTGAGGTGAAATTTAAATAAAAGAAATGCGATTCCCCCTTCTAAATTGCTAGCGATCTTAAAACATTATAATGTATTTTCGGGTCAAACAAAGAGGGAACACGTGTCCCATCCCTCAAGATGAGTGTACATTGCATGGTTCATGCACATGATTTTTTTGTTCACATCTGTTGCCTCCCAACGAGTGTAACAACGTAAGAGACAAATAAACTTGTTATTATCATCCGTATGTGAGTGAACAGCTTTCGGGAATTGTGTTGCACTCGCATAATTATGTGACTGCACTGCATGATTTAGCACAATAAATACAGTACAGTATAGCCAAAGCAGCTGCTTAATGTGTTTGTGCAGTGTCCATAAGAGATTTGAACGATTTCATTAAAGGGATCCTCTGGGCAGGAGCTCTGAGTCCGAACAGGCATACACCTAATTTCTTATTATGATCTTTGAAAACATTTCCATTATTTCTCTTACAAAGTATCCCAGTGCTTGTAGAAATAGGGATGTTATTATCTCACTCTATGAGGCAATTGAAATGCTGCACTTGGAATACTATGTTCAAGTATGGAGACCCCACCTAAAGAAAGACATCGAGCTCCTTGAAAGGACCCAGAGATGGGCAACGTGCCTCGTGAAATCGACGGAGGGGACCTCCATATGAGGAAAGACTTCGAATATGTAAGTTGCAGAGTTTGGTAACTAGGCACCTTAGATGAGACCTGGTTGAGGTATACAGGGCTGTCAGGGGAAAAAGTAAAATAAATGAGGGCGAAATTTTCACTGCTATAAATGATTCCAGAACTAGGGACCATGAATTCAAATGACGAAGGAAGAGGTCTAGAATGAATTTTGCATGAAGTTTTCTTTAGTCAGAGAGTTGTTGATTACTGTAATAAGTTGCCTTCACAGATGGTTGAGCTTGACAGCTTGGGGGAATTGAAGGTCAGTTGGATAGCTACCTTCGTGAGGACGGTTAGATAGGGAATTTGTTTTATTTTATTTATTTTTTTATTATTTTATTTTATTGATTTATATTTTTTCAACTGGTGCAGCAAACGTCTGGGGGCTTCATTGCACCGTATGCCTAATACTAAATGATTAAAATGAAATGCTTGCTTCCCGGCTAAGTAGAACCTCAAAACCTACTCTTCGGATGATCGCTAGAATAACAACTTGTCCACTATCATCTACACTATCTATTTTTGGGGCTCTCTCCTACAATCGAAGACCTCGGAACGATCCGGATAGATCCATGCGAAAAGACAGTGGTCTAGCATTTGTAAATTGATGTACTGTATGATAGTCATCATGAAAATGCTTTTCCTGATGGTTATCATGCAGCACAGTATATTCTTTTATAAATGAGAAGTTTCAGAAAGGAAATAGATTTAAAATAAATGAATACGATACAATGCAATACAAAGTGTGAAATCCGGCAACCTTGGGACCATGAAATTAAACGTTATCGAAACCCATACAGTCTATCTATCGTAATACAACGTGACGTTTATTTCTACTGTGGTACAACAATCATTTTTTTAGAGAAAATGAAGCGTAAAACATTAATTAAATGAACAATCTGTCAGCTATACTGAAACAAAAACCCGAAAAAAAATTTGCCCAACATCCTTCCATCATATTTTTGATTTTAATTTATATTTATTAATTTTTTATGCTAATTATTTAATTTATTTTTTAATTCTGCTCTATTTGTACTTTATCATAATATTATTCTCATTTTAAATCTTCACGTACCACACTAGACGGATTTTGTATTATTATTATTATTGTACCTAATAAATTCTCAGTGTTGATTATTCCTTTAGACGATATGACTTCACCGATTAGGTTATGGCTAGTAATTATATAGAAGATATTACCATACAATGAAGATTTATTTGATGATGTATGGGAAAATTGCTTCCAATTTACAATCTTCTTCTTAGGAACACATGGTATTTGTAAATTGGGAGATTACTGTAAACCACAAATTTATTTTATTTAATATTATTTCTCATACAACAAAAGGAAAGTTTGGTGGCAGTTGCAAATACGTCGCTCAATGGATTTCCGTGACTTAGGAGCTTACGCCACTCACCCGCAGTGTGGAAAGTATTGAGTGTGATTCCAAACAATGGCCAGAGAAACTCTTAAGTTTTTCACTCTGCTGGACACATTTGATTCGTACCAAGATTAGGGCCAGATGCGAGCTGGGGATTGGTACTATGTCCGTAAATTTAGAGTACCTCATTGTGTTCGGAATACGCGGCACATCTTTTCATATTCCAGCCTTAGATTAACTTTCTGGGCACCAGTGGTACCTATCCCTCATTCTCCGATATAAGATTAAAGATATAAATCACAGAAAGAATTGGTGTATTTCGTTACACGCATTATGCAATGAGCTATGTTTGCTATTGCTGTGTTAACATAGCGCAATAGGATCAGCTTGTGTCAATCCAGCGCGTTTGGTTTGGCATAGATAATCATAGCTGTAATGTTAAGGAGTTGTAGCAGAAATAGTGGCATTCAATAGTTTGCATAGTAGAGCCTCAGTTGAAGCTGATATAACTAGGTTAGATCCGATGACCTTTTCAATAGGTCGTTGGCTTATATCATCTATGTTATGTCAAGCAGAGCAATCAATATGCCTCGGATGATGGCTTTAGAGATCACTTTCTGCTTTCAACTGTACCTATTCCGATACATTGGACTCACTGACACACTTCAAGTATCGCAAAGATGAACACGTCCAATGTAAAGTTAATCATAATAATATAAATCGGAACTGCATAAAAAGAAACTCTACAGTTAATTTAAAAGTTTAAATCAAACGCCGCCTAGTATTTATTATTAAATATTGTTTAATAATAAATTAAACATGTTGATGATTATTGTGATCCTAAAGCAACGACAAAACAAAGAAAACATTATTACATTAAAATTAATGCTTAGATCATAGCAAGCTAGAAAACTAGAAAGTTTGTTCTTTATTCTGCATCTTCCTCGTTTCCATTTGACTTCAGTGAAGGGGAGGGGAGGAAACTCCTTAAAATGAATTCTCATTTGAACATAAAAAAAAAAAAGCAGCTCGAAATCCCATGATTTCGACAAACGGATCGAATCGAGATATGATATAGGTGGATAGGGATATTACGAAATGTTTCTCAGATCCCTGATGTGTCAAAGTAGTAAATCATTGTACGTATTTTTTTCCAGTACTTTTTATTCAAAACATAATAACTATTTAGCTTAAGTCTTAAAATGGCACAAAAAAAAAAAAAAAATGTGAAGCTGAAAGGAATGCAAGAAGATATCTATCTCTTCGTGGAGAAATCGAGAAGGATTTTATTTCACGGCAATAAAACGCCACTAAACTAATGAAATCTTTTCCAGTATGTTTTCTATGGAGAGCCTCATCTGCATGCATTACATTTATGTCCTTCGACAATTATTTATCAGCTTAGAAGAATCAGAAGAATTATTTAGTAATTCTAGCCGAGTAATTGGTTCATGGACATCAGATACATTTTGAATCTGTGAGCTATTGCGCCGATGTGTCGTATCTTGTTCTAATTTACCATCACCAATTGAATCTTCATAAGCTGGGGAATTGAACCATTGAACTCTACATCCCTTGTCGTTTATTTAGGTTATCTCCCCCTCCCCAACCCGAATGACTTTTAATGTTGGAACGTTCTAAAATTAACAGTTTGCAAAGTATTGTACAATTTGTATTTATCAAAATTTGTTGGAAATTTTTATTCTCAGCATCGGAATACAATTTCTGTTTTTCATAAAAAGGAAAAAGATTGGTCGTTCAGCTCTGCTAAATGCATGGACCGCATTTCATAACTAAGGCAGCTAATGGTTCTTCGGTCCCCATAGTAGCTGATTTCCTGAAAAACTAGCTTTTCGGTCTGATCATCTGGCCAAATAGTATTCTGTATTAATCTCTTGTTTTTGGTGTATGTGACTGTTTTGGAGTTGGGGAGGGGGAGGGATTACAGATGCGATATAAAGCAACTTCCTATGTGTAAACAAAGAGCGTTTTTCCTCTTTAAATGCATTTTTGTATGCAATCTTACGTGATATCATTACAAATGAGGCAGTGATATTTTCTGTATTCACCACATGCGTCAACAGCTACGTAAAGCGATGGTGGCTCTGCTCTCTCTGGAGTGGAACACCATCCAGGCATCCGTTGCCTACATTTTAATTTGAATACTGTCCTCTTATTTGTAAACAAACGCGTGTTGTTTTAGATCAGATGACCCCACTTTATGCACCGTTTATTGATGGCGTGTTACTTGGCATACATGTGTGTGTGTTGGAGGGAGAAGCGAGGATATCTTCCTGGCCTTATGGCTATTATCTGTTTCACGGATCGGAAGGATTCTTATCTGTTACCCAGTGTAAAATGGTAGCAACTTATCAGTGCGAATCGACCACTTAATAACACATACTGGTGAGCTATTAAATTGTTAGGCCTAATTACATAACACAGAGAGAGCTACCTCCGCTGGTAGGAAAATGACAGAGAGAGAGAAAACAGGAAAATTAGTATATAAGGAGAAAAAAAGAATTTAATAAACGAAAAGGGAAAGTACTTTAATTGCCATTCTGTTACAAGGTGAGGTTAAACACGGATTAATTATTGAAGTGTCTTTGAAGTTGGTTAAATCATTTACGCAAAAAGAAAGACGAGCAGGAAGACTTGCAATGTGTAAATGAGGTTTGACCAGAGGAGAAGAAAGAGAAAAACAGAATAAGGCACGTAATTAATTTAAATAAAGGATGTATAACAGAAAAGACTGATACAAAGGAAGTAGAAACAAAAAATAAGAAATGCATATGGCAGAAAAGTAGAATAGCATTTTATATATTTTATTTTATTTTTTCAAGCTACACTCTCAGAACATGATTGTTATCAGGCATGAGATTAACAATCATGTTATATAGATAAACCTATACATATTACTTTACTAAAATATACGTTACTTGAATATACTGCACCCTGGGAGATCCCACTGATTGGAAAAAAAGTACATCGGATGTAGAAGCATGCATAAAGGCGATAGACAGCCAAGAAATTCACACTTGTCTTCGATAGCTTATCACCGATATAAGGTGATCTTGAACAAATTGACCAAGAAAGTCCAAAATCCTTGCAGACGGGGACCAGACTCTGAAAAAACTAGCAACATCATCATACTGCCTACTCTTAGAGCCGCTTGCTTTGGAGATGCAAGAGACCCAAAGACAACCTACAGTGCATACCATTAATTTCTACCATAGAGTTGCAACTTATACCCCACTGATTACAAAAGCCAATACACAGCTCCAACTTGCATGATCCAGGAAACACCAAAGCTGGACTGTGGTGTGGTGAGCCGTAGGGCACTTTCTGTCAGTCAGCTGGACGTGGTTGGGCCAGAGTGCGTTGTCCCAATTGTAAAGTTTGCAGCCGGTGTTATATTACCATAAGGGGCGTATCGAGTAGTATGACTTTGATCCATCAGTCGCAGTGCATAGAACCAAGTACTGGATAGTCTCTGTGGCAGCTTAGTCGGCACAATATATCGCTGTCTGCTACTCGTTTGGAGAGGCATAAGTCCATTCTCCTCGGCGACTGGAGGAATCTCCTCTTCATTCGAGGCTGTAATTCTGCTCTCGCCATCTATGATGGAGAGTGAAGAGTTTTTCAGCCTGCACAACATGCAAATACACGATATACAATATATATTTTTTCATATATAGGATAATGCTTGGCTTACAATGTGACAATTTGATGAAACTGGGCCTTATACCTTCCAAAACGATAATGCCCCATGTCACAAAGAACGAAACGACTTGCGTACATCTGGTTTGCTGAAGGTGGCGTCGGAGTAATAGTTTGGCTTCCAAGCACTGATTTCAATCCAGTAAAGTGCCCTTAGAACTAATTGGAACACCGGATGTGAGCGCGCTCAAGAAGCCCTGTGCACGACTGAACTCACTTCTATTTTGAATGAAGAATGGAGCACAAACCGCATCAGAATTTGTGGAAAGCCTTCTATGACGTATTCATTAAAGCCAAAGATGGGCTAAGCTAATAAATGATCTTTAATAAATGCATGTTCTCAATTACATGCGTACCATGAATCATATTAAAATGGAGACGTTTGTACGTCATCATATCTTCAAGTTTGGCACCTATAATGACAACTCATATCATCATTCGATTGGTCTTAACGAGAAATCGAGATTATTAACGAGAATATTAATTAGAATTCAATAAATTGAACTTTAATTACAAAATTCGTTATTTCACATAATTGCCACCCTCGCCTCCAGCAACACTGGCAAGGGTGGCAATTATACGAAAAGTAGTAAAGGTTGCTGGGGAAAATAGCACAATACTAGTAAATAATATCATTATGTATTTTAAATTTACTTTATAATAAATTATATGTATAATTTAATAATGTTATCATCAATAGTAATATTAAACTATAAGAGATTATTATTATTATAGAATATAAATCTGCTGCAAAATAACTCATATTTGGAAGCATTGAACAATGTTTATGATCGTTCACCTCAATTTCGAAAATTCACACAAGAGGCCACAAAACCAGAACAAACAAACCTTTCCATGATTAAAATATAAAGATCAGTCAAGAGATCAAAATTTTTTACTGTCCACACTAGGTTGTCAAAGAATTTTTTGACTGTCCACGTTAATTTATGTCATCAAGAATTTTTCACACTAAACTAGTTGAAATTTTATAAAATTATATTTTATTTCACATTAAACAAGTTGAAATTTTACGTTCAATGCAAATTTCACTAAAATTTGCACTGAGCGTAATCGGCCATGCGCATTGTTATGCGCATTTTTGATAATAATAATAAAAAAGCAATTATTAGCGCTGGTACTTTGAACTGCATTTCTTAGGCTTGTTTTTGTAATTCGCTTTTATACTTTTGCTGCTGATCCATTTCGAATTACGTAATGAACGGTAGACGCCTAATGTTAATGAGGACACTCACTGAAACGCTTGGAAAGATCTCAGAAAGTTCGTCCTTCGCCAGGTCAGAAACCAGAGTCATGAGCCAAGATTTCCATTTCCGTTTCAGTAACGAAGAGGAGAGATTCTAAGAACGCGTTGCTTTTTTTTTCGATTATTTTCACATAGGGCTTTAAATATGTTCGTTCAAAATATAGCCTCGGAATACACATCTAAACTGAAAATAGAGAAATGCGCGCAGAGAGAGAAAACATTGACTTTTATTTATTTGTAAACCGCTTAGTTGAATGATTTTGGAACAAATAAAAAAAAACAAAAAAACAGTAAATTCGATTTTGTTTCCCCGAATTTATTAAGTGCTGATCTTTGCTTATTAATAATTTATTATAATTATGGTTGTATCGTATTTGATTTGTGTACAATACAATGCAACATATAGAGTAATATGATAGTTACGTATAGTAATATATTTAACAATATTTGTTACACATTTCTTTTAACCATGTCTAATGTCGTCCATACTATCAGATTATAGCTTTCATAGTCGAATTCAAACCTAAACATATGACAACAAAGATGTAGAGCCATTTCTCTACACCACGGAACTCATGGCGTTAGGCAAAGTATGTTAACTTTGAGCACATTCTTTATTCTTATGCTCTCCAAACTTTTTTAACGTGCGAAAAGTTAATGCATTTGCTATTTATGCTAATAGCAATAAAAATTCCCTTTAATATTGATATTTAACAGTAATATTTACTGTATACTTATGTATAGCGCATACTATTCTTCTGAACTGAGTTCCAAATTTTCCTCAACGCTATAAATGTATAAAATGTTTTTGTGACGGTTATATACATAATCTATTTAAGTTATTGCTCATGGGACGCCTTTATTTAGTGTTCGTCTCCCACGAATAGAAAAACTTCTGGATTTGAATCCTAACGATAACGCGAGGAACTTTTCTAATAGTGTTTTTCATCTCGTTAAATTAATCATTTAAATTTAAAGCTTCAACCCAGATTAACTAACTGTTAGAAACACAATTTACAAACACATCACTCTAATTTGAAACTACCTCGCTCTTTAAAACTTTTGTGAATTGAATCGCATATATCAATTAAAATACAAAATTCTAAAAAGTTCCTCGTCTGCCTTGTAGCTGTTCGATAAGGGCTTCATGGACTGCTCTCTAATCGGGCAATCAATATTCAAACTTCTGTCAGCCCTCCCTCTTCCCATAACTGCCTTGCTGATAGATGCTATTATATGACAGATCTGACTTCAAAATGTCTGGATGTTTCCCTCCACAAGAAAAAAAACAACTTCTGTAGTTCAGAAGTTGCTTTGTGAGTCAAAGGTGTTTCCTGCCTATTCAAACAAACTGTTTAAAATGAAAAATAAATAAATAATTGTTGCCAGTTTGTTTTTATTTCGGCGTATGACACCATGTTATATACGAAACCCAAGTATTTAAACTATGTTGATCATCTTGACCCACTTTAATTATTTCAAATGGAAACAATTTTTGATTTTATTAAGAGATGGAGCGTTAAAATTCACGTCAGTTAGCGGCATTTTCTTTGAAACCCCTCCATCGTACTCGCTGCAACTGAATGGTTGTCATGACAACTGTCGTTTGAGTGATACGGTATGTTCATAAATAAATTCTCTTAAAGCTGATTGCCAAGAGATCGGTCATAATCTTATAAAATTCACGCTGTTAAATTTTGTGTAACTAAACTTTCGTGAGGGAGAAAAAAAAGTCTGTCTTGAATAAATTTACATTTGTAAGCAATTTTTGTCATCCAGAAGTACTGCTGACTGCTTATTGTAATAACGACAGCTGGTGTAGGCGTTTTGTTAGTTGTGAATGGTATTTTTGTCATCTGGGAAGATGCCAGTGAGTGTCGATACAGTCTTTCTTCTCAAACGCAATTCGATTTCTTTCAGTTGACTACATTATTACATTGAAATGTTGATGTATAATGAATACAATGCTCTTCGGAACTATTTTCCGAGCTATTCCTTGTCAGCTACTAAGCTCGAAATTTTATATGCAATAAAACTAAAAAATAAGTATGCTACAGGAAACGGCCAACCTACTCAACAGATGCGTAGAAGGTTCAGAATGGTAAATGGCTATTGGCAGGATTATGGCAGGGCAAGGCCAAGCCGATATGGCCACAACCTTAAATGTATAGAGAATGGTAATTTAAAGGATACAGCAACGATATTAGGAGGAAAGATGTCTCGAAGGCAAGCCCTAAGTCGCCCAATAGGTACGACATTCCGGAATGAATACCTGATCCTATCAACGAGACACCCTAAAGGGATGACAACTGGACAGGTCTCTAGTCCTCAGCGGCCACAGGGATGACAGTTTAAAAGCAGGTTGTTTATAGAATGCTTCAATAAAGGGACTGGATGCGATGCGAGACCGCTCATGACCAGACAACACCATTTATGTTTGTTTGTTTAAAATTGCATCGAAACGACTAAAGCCATGAAGTACCGAATTGTGTCTATAAATTACATGTAATTAGCTAATAAAATTATCTCCCGATCTGATGGGAAGTAAACCTGGGAAGTCTATACTGTTCAGAGGACAGTGTATACAGACAGCCATAACAGCTCTTAGAATTCTGTCAGTGGTCTTTTTCTCTACAGGCAAAAGCGGTGATTATTCTGTTTAATAAAGCAGTGGTTAGACCACATCTAAATACCACATACAACTACAGAGACTTGAATTTCGACAAGATTTCCCATTAGTCAAAGAGTGACTGTTAAAATGAACTCCTTCTTACTTGTGGAATTAAGAAGTTTAAAAGGAAGGGAGGGAAGGTTATATTGGTTTCACTCATGTGATACTACTATTGAGCCGTAGCCGAGTAGTCAAGCACAAAGGTACATAAGTTCACGTGCTTTTAGTGACTGGGGTTCAAACTCGTGATTGCTAAATACGGTGCTGTTTCTTGTATTATTTCTATCTTGTGAACTCCTCTGATTGTGTGGTCGTCCGGAGTATAAACAGAAAATTTATTTATTGATAAATTGCAACTTTGGCTGGCAATGAAAATCAAACCTGGACCTAACACGCGGAGAAAGACTGGGGACACTGACCATTGCATATCTGTGAGAGTCTTTCTCTAGTACAAGGAAGGAAAAGAATCTTGTAAATTGCAAAAGATAAAGCTTAGGATGGCAGCTTGCTTAAAAAGCCTCTATGCTAGACACGATCAAAATACCTTTGAGATGTCTGGAGCAACTGAGGTAGAGTTGTCCCCCAGAGGATCACTGACCGACTTTTGGTGGAGCTCTAGGGCATCGCATGATGTATAAAAATTGGGCAATAATAATTACTTATTGTTTATATTCTCGTCAAATACCTTTGAGTATTTGACGAGAATTTCTAAAGATTATATCAATAGAAATTCTGATAAAGCACTGGATGTAGTTCTGACTATGCAGTGGCATGATCAGAACTTTTTGCATGGAATTTGTCCAACGGTGAAGAAATATTATATGGAGCGACAATGGAAAACAATTTTCACCCTTCTTAGAAATTAATTATATCTCTGATTTCTAAGAAGAATTTCTAATGAGTGAATTCTGGACCACAGTTTTAAAACTTCAGATATACTGGAGAGACCACTTGGCATTAAAATTATTCCTTTAATGTCTTTCCGTTGAAAAACCAAAGGAAACGACGCTGATTTCGGATGTGTTCGATATGATAAGACGAGGAGGAGGAGATTTATCATGATTGTCAACTGGGAAGCTAGAGGAAAAGTAAGATGCCGGTAGGCTCGATTTATCTTTAGATGAGGATACACTACAACTGTTAAGAAGTGGAAAGCCGGATTTTCATTTGGACAAGAGGCAAGTTTTTTTTTTTTGCTTGAAATCCATACTAACTGGATCGCTTGAAAATGGATTCGTAATGGAGCATGATTATTAAAGTCACTTAGGGGAGTGAAATTACTTCACTACAAAAGTTAGCATGGAGAAAGTCGTGATTCGTGGAGAGGAAGTTAAATAAGTTTTGAGTGATCGGCAGAGATAGCAATAACGACTGTAAAAGAATTTTACAGGATGGCAAAAAAGATTTTGAACCAAAAGAGGCTAGAGATTTCAGAACAGAAAGTCTCCGGCAAGAAGCAGCAGAGCGGAGATATTCGTTTAATCTCTTTCTGTCTAAAAACCAAAGGAAGCGATGCAAAAGCGACAGGAATCACAGAGAGTAATCGCGACAAATGCTCACGGACGAGAAAACTAATAGCTGAGAGTGCAGATGGAAATGGACTCAATTGAGATTAGAACGGATAGCAAGCATACTGGGAGAATTAAGTCTGTGGAAGGTTTAGTCTTTTGCAGAGGAGCTTGTCTCATTAGCCTGACTGTTCGTAATTCATTGAAATAGAAGTTAGGGTATTTGAGAGGGCCGGATTTACACGTCAACCACTCTTAGGGACACGCATTTAAGGGTCACACGATATACATTTTTTTTTTTTTTTTTTTTTCTATTTGAAAAAAAAAAAATTGTAACGATAGCATAGAGGCGTCCCTGTTATTTGGTGGTCGTCGCTGAGAAAATCTCTGTTTCGCCTAATGAGAAATCCGGTCTGTGAGGAGGGAACGTGAAATTCGATGCAATGAAATTTTTAGACATGCGTACTATGGGGGTGGAGAGAAAGAGAGTTAAAATATTCATAAAGCTTAGTACCGCCAATGTTTCCCACATACTACTCGAATTCCCTTCAGTCACAGCTGGCAGAGTAGTGGCTGACCAGAGGTGAAATTAGGTTGTCCATCAGCTGGTCAAGTTGCATCGACAGCTAGCACGTGCCGCTGGGACAAACGTCATTACTAGGACGGCCCACGTTTCCCTATACGGCCCTGAATTCTGAATCCCCACCAGCTAACCGCCTCCCCCCTAATCTATAGGTAAGGGTCTTTGTCTCTGCCTATAGATTCAGTCTAAGCTGGGGGAGGGCCTTGTCAAACCATGTAAGTGCCTGCACGGAAACAGAGAAATGCTGCCCTCATTACATGAAAGGTCCCGGCACAACTGAGCACCAGCGTCAATGTAAGTATGGAGTTAGATATCACAAAATACGCGAATGTTTTTGTAACTTCTATCTTTTAATTCCTCCCACCTCATGTGACCATCCCGAAATATAAACAGAGAATTTATTATTATTATTTTATTTATTTATATGTATTTTTTACTACTTTTTCCAGTCCTAAGAAATGGTGTCCCGATGTGCTGGCTTGCACTTTTCCATGTCAACACTGTCCTGGCTAGCAGTATTGCATTGGATGATGAGAATCTTTTAGATAGAACCATAGTCGTTTAGATTCTCATTATACTTTAAACAATAAACGGTTAAAAAGAGAATCATTTTAACCGTTCTTTTATTTATTTATTTATTATTATTTTTTATACATATCACATAGACTATCCTATATTGTAGCTGAAGCACTGGTTATCATGATTGTTGCGATGCATTGATTAGAGGACGAATAAGAAGGATGCGCAGAACCGAAATGTCTTTGGTTCGAGCATAAAGTCTTTGCTTTTTTGAAGAGCCTGACGTAGCCCAGTGGTCAGGGGCGAGAGTGCATAGCACGTGTTCCTTGAGTGGACCGGGGTTCAAACCCGTGACTACTAAAATACGATAAATATTTGTATTGAACATTTATTGTAAACTCTACTGACTCGGTTGTCGTGCCGGAGTATAAACAGAAAATTTATTTATTTTTATTTAAGAGCTCGTTTCTTTGCTGTAGTTTACTAATCTTATTATATTAATCACAGGAGAAATATGTGTCATATTTCAATTTTTTTTTACAATTCGGGTGGAAATAAGTAAAGTAGTTTATAAAAATGTTGGCTCTTTGTTTATTTTATTAAATCACAGAATTACGTGTTGTATTTGAATTTTGTTTTTTATTAAAATCCAGAAGGAAATAAGTAAAGCACATAATAAAAAGTTGAGTGAATATTATGTTATGTGCAGTGAAGTGAAAACAATTACTTTTATTTATTAGTCAATTAATTAGTAATTAACTGGCGACGAGTTAAGTAGTTCTTTAAATTTCACTTTTACTAATCCAGAAAATGAAAATGCAATTAAAAAAATCGAATGTGCCTGAAATGTAACGTCGCAAAATTGTCGACTTTTCTACATTTATGTTTAATGGATTTTAATTCTGATTTTAAATTTTGATAGATTTAATATTCTATTATATATTTAACATAGATTTAATATTTTATTATATATTTAATATAGATTTAATATTTTATTATATATTTAATATAGATTTAATATATTATAATTATATAATATACAATTTAATATTAATTTTTAATAATATTTTGATTTTAATGGATTTTTGTGTAATGGATGGGTGCGTACTATATTGCAAGGACATATGTTGTATAATTCCTTGTTCTGTGGGACATACCAGTTAGGATTTCTTAAATTGTTTAATTAAGCTTGCTTGGAAGTCTGAATAAATCGTTTCTTATGAATAAAGTTAATTTCATTTGATTATTCTGTTTATACTCCGGCACTATCATTAACCAGAGGATTTTACCCATTACTCATTATTACTCATGATTTTACCATATTAGCCATTCATTCTCCAATCAGCACATGGCAACAAACAATATTCAGTGCTTAAGCTACAATGTACAGTGTATGGATAGGCTCTGTATATAGGATATGTATAAAAAAATAGTAAATAATAATAGGGTTTCTGGTAGTCCGATTTTAATGAATTTGAAAATAATCGACAAATTGCTCTAAAAGAGCCAAATATAAAATTTTATGAAAATCCATCCATTGAGAGTTGTGTTATTGCATGTGGGCAGACGGACGGACATGGTGAAAACAATAGATGCCTTACTCATATATGCTAATGCGCCTAAAAAGAAGAAAAACCATAAGCGATATTCAAACTGTTCGTTTCAAAAATGAACTTTTACCATAAAGAACGTTCTAAGATAGGGAAAGAAGTGATTTGTCTCCAAAGGCTGAAAGGCTATGCAACAGTGCACTAAAATGGCTCAAAAGAGGAATCTCCTAAGATCACCATGAGAAATTAGCAAAAGTACTTCTTTTATTGAAATAATGGAATGTATATTCGAAAAAAAAGGGCATTTGTTGTTAACGCGGAGAAGAATAAAAATTGGATCATCGTGCGTCTAATCTTTCTTGGTCTGTTCATTTTGTTCAACTGAAAGTTTATAGATATCCGAATTTTCATCCCACCTTCGATCCTCAAAGCAAAATGCTGCCCCTCTGTTTTTATAAGCCCATTTTGTTGATAGTTGAAGCATAATTAGCACGAATCCATTATTTTATTTTTATTTATTTTATTATTTATTTATTTTATTTCATTTATTTATTGTTATTATTTTCTAAAAATTGCTCATCTGTCAGCAGCTTATTTCTGGATTGAACTCGTAACCGTCCCGGCTCATTTCTAACTACACTCTGTATCGCGAAGCAGCTGGCATCAAAGAGCTCGAGCTCGCTATTTTATATTTACAAATAAGTATGTATTTGCATACTTATTTTATATAAAGCGAAATAAATATACTGTATAGACCTCATGTAATTGAATGTGAAATCTGAATTTCACCTGCCCGCTACACTTAATTCTTACCACTCGTATACAGCGAGCACGCGGGAAGGATAATGCTCACAAAATGCCTTTTATTTTAAGTGCACTGCAATCTTGAAAAACGCACTGCATAATAATTACCACTTTCTTTTACTCTGTCCGCGAAAGAATTATAAGATACTCTCTGGAGAGTTCTGCATATTCCTGAACGAAATGATCACTTGCAGGGTGTAGCGGGAAATTCACGCGAATATCCCATCAGTGCCGACAGAATCCGCACAATCGTTTTTTTTCTGCGTTCGCTGATTTATACGTAAATACCTGTGGCTGTATTGTGTAGGCGGCTCGACCCGAAAATCAACACGATCTGGAAACTCCACGAAAATTAATTTGACTTTTATTTTTTTTTGATCTTTAAGACTCTTACAGCTGTGTTTCCATCTGAGGAAAATGATGTATCAAGTCACCTCCCTGCTAAGTGAAATTGGTTTAGGGTAGGAGCAAAATGGACGTACACACAGTGCGAAAAATAAATAAAATATAACAAAAAGGTCAGCAAGGCCTACAGGGTAATTTGTACAAAAATTAAATATTTCGGAAGAAACATTTGTAATTCAGCGCACAGATTTATTCCTACAAATTATCCATTGGCCTAACACAAATGTGCTTTTCATCCATTTAATTTCTAAAACGTAACCAATTTCATGAACAACTAATTTCGAACTCAACAGGATAATGAAATGCCATCGCATCTCTGTGACTTCACAAATAAATGGCCAAGATAAATAGGAGTGTTTTTAAAAAATAGGTTTATTAAATTGGTTTACAACCTTCGGCGCAGCATTTTAAATGCCTATATATATATACATATATATATATATATATATATACACACCCATATGACAGATTATTAGGTTACATATTATTTGTGCAGCCCTCCATTCTACTCCAAAACAAAACTGATTCGTCTAAGTATATACTCCTCAATACCATGGTAACCTTTGATTGTTATATTCAGCTGTGCTGACTGGATGCATCTTTAACTGGACAAACGTGAGTCCGTGTGCCTGATGAACCCTTCGATAACTTCCCAAATAACAGTATTCAGTTGTGATCCAGTGACTGTGAGGATTAGTAAAGTAGGCATTCATCATGTTCTTGAACCAGTCTTGCAAGATGGCAGTCCAGACGTCAGAGTGTATTCATTAGATTGCTGAAAATAGCCACAAAGATGTAATTCGCCTCGTCCTTGATAGGGTTCCGGTAGGGCGTTGATCAGTTTATATTCATTGAGGAGTCAAAGCCTCCCAACACAACCGGCGACCCATACAACAGCAGTACCACATCATCTGCAGTATCCTCATCAAGCGTGTCAGCTTCATGTTTTCTCCATACCCTATGTCACCCCAGGGCAAATATTTTTCTTTCGTATAGATAATAGTGTCCTGCGGCGTTAGGGTCTTCTACCATTGTAACTCAGATTGAGAAATGTTCGCCAATTAAGAGAAGTTAGGTTAGTTTACCGAAGAAAGACTTATCAAAAGTAAAGAACTGAAATGGACTTGGGCTGGACACATAGTTCGAAGACATGATGATAGATGGACTAAGAAAATAACACAGTGGTACCCAAGAGAAGCTAAAAGAAAACCTGGAAAACAATGAAGGTTTCTGAGCAATGCAAACAGGCTGCCAGATTAGGTCAATGGGGTATTATCAATGATATACAGGAATTTTGCTAGCAGGGAAAAGGAGGTGATTATCTCTTTGTATAAGGAAATGGTCAGGCCAAGCCCTGAGTACTGCGTACAGGTCTGAAGGCCTCATTTTCAGGAAGGATGTTGAGTTACTTGAGAGTGTACAGAGAAGGGCAACAAGATTGGTGAGAGGAACGAAGGGGTCCTCTTACCAAGAAAGGCTTAAATTCTGCAAATTGCAGCGGCTGGAGACTAGACACCTGCAAGGAGATCTAATTGAGATGTATAAGGCCTCGAATGGATTGAGCACGCTGAATTCTGATGGGATTCTTCCGCTCGCTGAGATTACTAATCGGAGGGGGCATAAATTCAAATTGAGGAAAGATAGCTGTAGAATAGATGTGCGGAAATTTGCCTTTAGCCAGAAGGTGGTTAATTGCTGGAACAAACTTCCATATGTCGTTGTGGAATATGATAGCTTGAATAAATTCAAGGAGGAACTGGACAAACTTTTAGAGGGAATGGATGGTACATAAGCTTGATTTCTTGCATCACGTGACTCCATTACTACTACTACTACTACAACAATAACGGAGACGGACAGGTGAAATTAAAGAGTTCGTGGGCAGTAAATGGATGGCCATTGCACAAAAAAGAAGGAACTGGAAAGTTGCTGGAGAGGCTTTCATCCTGCAGTGGACTGAAAATGGCTGATGATGATGACGAACCAAGGAAGCATGGTCAAATGTACAATACAAGCCTGCTGCAGAGAGGAGCGATATTTTTTGTTACTCACGCGAGAAATATTTAAAAATCGTATGTTTACGAGAGTAATCCTACTCTAAATAAAATAATCCTCAATAAGGCAATGTATTAATACGCCCGATGGCTGCAGTTAATGAAAACGATTCATTCCATTTTAAATCCAAAGTTGGATTCGTTTTAGTCAGCGTGAAATTTTTATAAATTTTCTTCCGCGTAAGAAAAGAAACACTAAATAAAAAGCATATCCTCCATTTCTTTTTTCTTTTTTTTTTAATTAAGACAATTGTGGAGCTCTTCGATTTTTTTTTTTTTTTCAGTGACCCGAAAAGACGTAAGAGATTATAAGAATAAAACGATGAATGGAAACTATTTCTGTTGTTATTTTCCAGTCATCCCGACGGCAGAAAAAAAAAAAAAAAAAGAGGGACATCTGTTTCAACGAGGTCCGTGCGTGTTAAAAAAAAAAATGGATGTAAAAGAAAGTCGGAGGCGAACGCAATGTTTTGTGTTGTCCTCCTGCGAAACGCTTTACGAGAAAACTCACTTCCGGGTGTGCAGAGCAGTGGCAGTGGCTTTGTATGGTAGCGTCCTATCACTGCTTGCCTCACAGAGACCGCCGGGTCTAGCTGAGGCTGCTAAGTTTAAAAATATCTGCCACTCGCACTTTTAGCTTCCCCGAGACATCGACAGTCGCTTGGAAACGGCTCGCGACCTCCACACACATCTCTCGAGCAATTCTATAATTCCTTATCTTCCATTCTGTCGTAGAAAAACCAACGCCGCTATCTGTAGTGTGGATGCAAGTACGCCACATTGTCTCGCAGCAACACACACGGCGCAGTGGTTCACGTGAGCGTGGACGTCACCCTCCTGTAAACCTTCTCCTCCCCATCGGCGGCAGTGGACTGTTCTCATTGGACTGCGCCTACCAGCGGAGAAGTATTGGGTCTGTTGGGAGTGAGTTCACACGCTTGAAAGCTAGCTTACGAAACAGGTGCGGGAATCTAACGGGACTCTCCTATAGCCATCTGACACAGACCACAGCGAGAACACGGTCCTGGGACACGGTCGGCGTTCTACGTCTACCGTTCGTTTGTTGTGTGGACTAGTTTCAACTTGTTCTTTTTTTTTTTTTTTTTTTTTCTCTCTTCCTTCGCTGCGGACTGCCTTTCGACTGCAGCAGCCGAAGGAAGACAGCGTTTGGAGCGAAGGATATGCTCGGTGGGAAAATCGTCTGCTGTTATACCCGTCGTTGCCGTGTGCCGAATGTATGCCGAACAACCGATGGAATATCGTCTTTCTCGCAGCCCCTGTAGGCTTAGCTAGCAGAGGAGACTTCTCTGGCGGGACCCCACCGCAGCTGAACCGACTCTTCAGAACCTCGCGGTTTTTGTATCTCTCCGTTGGTTCATGGTTGGGCAGATGTCGTGGAGTACCAACTTCGCAAAAGTGGAAGTGGCCCAACCCCAGACCTCATCGGGTTCCATCAAAGGTTGGTACAAACTCTCACGTTTTACTCTTATCTCATTTGAACGCGGCAGGCGCATGCACCATTTCCGTGCACGTGAATTTGTTGTTCGCGTTTGTTAGGGTACAGAATAGTGCCAAAAATGGGTTCGGGGAAGGGAAGCACGACACGTGGGGGAAACGGTGTCCATGTGGCTGTCTTCCACGTTATTTCGCTAACACATGTGACTAGCCGATCTTCTGTTACCGCCGACATTCGTTGTCACGTGACACGTTGTAAACAACGAGGAAGTTTAGACGTCATTTTTATCGATAAGCGTACGTAATAAACGGGCCCTTTTATTCTCGCTTCATTCTGCCTTTGTTTCCGTAGTTGCTGCGAGTGTTGCCATTTTGGCACGCGCCGTTTTTTTTGCCATTAAAATTCTACTTCGGTTGGATGTGACCGATTCTGTGACCAGGTATGTGCGCGTGTCTGGATGACAGGTCGTGCTTCGTACTGCGCCTTCCCTAAACACTGCTCGATAACAGAATGTGGGCCTCGTTTCGAATCCCATTTGGTGTTATTGCTCGTTGAAAACGAAGAAAGCACGTTTGGCCACCTCAGTTCGGATCATCTCGATAATTAACGCCATTGGCGCGGTGCCAGGAGGGCACGAGGAAAACACGTGACCTTCAAATAGCTGGCTTTTAGGCAGGAAAAGAAAATATTGGCGATCAACTAATCAGCTGATCGTTACCACTTCGATACGACTTTGTATGCGTGTAGCGATTTTAAACGAGGACAGACACGTGCGCCTGTGGTTCCCCGTAGAAGACAGACGTATTGAAGCTCACTAGTAAAGCGGATCGGTGTCCCGCTGTACAAGAAATTAAGATGGCTTGTACGCGCGTATATTTTCGTTATAAATATTGTTTCTGCCACGCCGCTTTTTCGATATTCAGACGGTTGTCAACCCCCCTGTTCAGTAGCAACCTGACGTTGTGTTTCATCTTTTTACTTCCCAGAGCTACCGCTATTGTGAAATCGAATATGTTGTGTTTAAGATGGCCCTCAGTGCTCACCACTCTGCGAGGTTAATTATTGTTAAATAAGAGTCGTCTTCGTTTTAATTTTTATTAATTATCCGCAGTGGGCCAAATGGAGTAAATTTCTCTGCCAACACAGAAATTCCGTCATTAATCGCATTAATTCGGACGATGCTACTTTCCGTTGCATAATATCGAAATTAATATCCACTTCATTCAACTCCGAATATATTATTCCCATTAAAATCGAGCAATTTTACTCATTTCTAATGCTTGACATTGATTGACCTTGTAGTTCACACTTATTCGGCTTTTGGGAAATAGCGTTTAAGATGCAGCGCTATAAGTTGTTAAAATTAATTACATGTATTAGCATATTTTTTTTTTAACACTCGCTTCATAATTTCCTCATGTAATGGTGGATTGTTAATCTCAACCAGTAGTAACGTGTTGTTACCAATTTCAACGCTGCGATGTTTCAAAGAGTGGCAACATCGATAGTTTCTCCTTTGAAGCTCAAATATGTGTGTTCTTTTATTTTTAAACAACTGTAAACACGACTAGTTCTGGGGATCGCAAATATAATACCCTCAGTTAAACCCCCCCCCCGTCTAAATCTTAGCATTTCAAGAAACCGTGATAGACTTAAAGCCGCCGTTTCCACTTCCCGATAGTCCCAGGACGATATACAGGAAGTGCTTACGGAACCTTCCTACAAGGGGTTCCTAAAGAGCAGAGGAGGGATTGTTATCGGGGATATGTAACCCAAAGATTTCCCGCCGATGAATGCGTCTAACGATCGCGTAGAATCGATACAAAATACCTTGTTGTTATCAGAAGGAAACAATGAAAGGGTGCTTAGCCAGAACCAGATGTCTAATAACGGTAATGAGATTTCTGGCAGTGGGATTTAACTGTGAAGAGTCACGCCACGTGGGACTGTTGCTAGGTCTTCCCAGCTCACACGCCCACCCATAGCAAACGTGGCTAAATTAGCCCGGCCAATACTACAATGTGACAGTGCACGTGCGAGGCGGATTCCCTTTGACTGAGTTCCGAGTTCCTTGAGGGCTTTTAAAAATGTACTCACCACGTGTTCGGAGAACTAACTTCCACGTTGTCGGTTATCCCATCCAACTGTTAAGCTAATTGAATGCGGTGTTGATCGGAACGTGGATTGAAAAGTAGGAGGAGCAGTCATATTTCCCCACGCGATTTGTTTCCCTAGAGAGCCGTTACCAGCAATGACCCATCCCCCCTACGTGCACTTTTATAAAGGATTTTCAGTATCCGACTTTAAGCTGATCGGTCGCGTATTGACGTTAGTTTGTCAAGTTCAAAGGCTATAAAAGCGATGCTCTTCTTCTTTTGATGAAATTTTAACCAATTCAAATTAACTTCATTGAAGCGACCGCTGTATTTGCTTTGGAAACAAAATTGGGATTTCTCACAGTGGATAAGACAACACTCAAGTAGTAAAAGATTAATAAAAAACTTGTTTCTACAAGAAATTATCTGCTCACTTAAAGATTCAAAAATTTTGAACATTCAGAAAATATGACCCAATAACTAAATTATTTCTTGTAGAATAAACAGAAAGTTTAAAGCATTTTTCTCCTACAGTTTGTGTCTCTGTATTGAAGATTATTATTAAATCATTAGTTTACAGGAGAAGGATAATATAACCTTCTTATATTACCTTCATTTCTTTTAAAGTAATTGTTTGTGAAATTAAATTTGCTGTTCAAGAAGGTAGAAGAGCTCACAAATTATGATTGTTTATTTCTCGATTAGTTTAAAATATATATCGTAAATAAGGCTAAATGAGTTTGTTATTATCCTTTGTGCTTTATCCTGGCCGATTTTTCCCGACAGACGCTTCCTTCCCATCAGTTTGATTTTAGTGGATTTTTGTCTCAGAATGACACAAAATATATTGATAATTTAAAACGAAGACACTTAAGTTTTGATCTTAGGTTGTGTATGTGGAATATTCGATTGTCGATCCACACTAGAAGACTACTTTACTATATAAGATATCTCTCTAATGATGCAGCCAAATTGTAAATAAATAGCAGCACAACATTTCTATCTCTAGATTCTGATTTGTACAAATCCAGATCGATTTTAAATATTGAAATTGCACGTCACTTGGCCGCGTGCAAAAAGTGAGGGCCATTTTTATAGAGCAGTTCCTTATCCTCACATTCTGAATACAGGAAATGCCACCCAAAATTAAGTTTGTCGGTGTTTTCTACTTTTTTAAATTTAATATTAACATACCCAAACTTCAGCAGAAAACAATTAGTTTTGGCTAAAGTATAATGAAATAATCACGATTTTGAAGATATTTGAGAGCTCTGTTATCCAGACATTAGTAGGAAAAAGCGAACGAATATGGCCGCATATTGGTTGGCTCTATCTCTCAGCTGAACTTACGCATTCTGTTCACCCTTTGCCACAAGTTACCTGGTTTTGCAAATAAGTTTTGGTTCAAGAGGAGCACACTATTCTTGCAGCTGATCACTCCTAGTTGGGAATCCGATTCTCTGTGAGTAGCTGAAGTTTTCAATGTTCATTATGAACCGCTGGAATGTGCACAACAAAACAAAAAAAATATTTTTTTCTGTTTATAATCTATAATCTGGGAGGACCGCATCGGGTCAGAAGAGTTTACAGGAGTTCCGAGCTAGAACGATGGGCGACTCAAACGCCTGTACTACGTACTCTCACGTTTGACCACTGGGGTTACTGAGGCCTGTATAAAATGCCACCCCGATTGAGTTAAAGGTAAAAACAGTATCTCTTCTTACGTCACCTTTACTCATATTTTGCTTCTCCCCCCCCAAGTACTTCTATTTTGAGACCTTCCTCTTCCTGGCGTCGAGTAGGGCATATTCGCTGCCTTCCCTTCAAGAATTAGAGATTCTGATCCGAGATTTTATTTACGCGTGCTTGTGTTTCATTCTCTCCTTGGGACATAGCTCTCCTTGGCTTAACGATACATTTGAGAACAAAAAAAAAAAAAATGGTAATGTGGTGGCTTCCTACTGACTTCTTGCGTCGTCTCACGTTTGTAAATGATTCGGTGTCGGGAACTAGCACCAGGAAGAAAGCCAAGCCTTAATCTGCGAGAAAACCTAATTCCGTAGTGAGTGTAAGTGACTGCGAAAATCTTCGTTAAGCACCGATTTGGGATTCTAACTCCAGTTGTTTCACCCGAAAGCCTTTTGTATGATTACCAAAGCTAGAGCGAATCATCTGGGTTACTGCCAACGCAGCTTACGTCATTCGGCGTCAGCTCATCTTGCCTGTAAATTACATACTGTGTTCTGAGGTCGATTTTGTCTGTTTGTGGGATGAAAATCCTCGGGAAATTATAAGAAACGATTCTGACTTTCTTCTCCGAAGTCAGCCAACGAAGCACCCCTGAAAAAGAACTCCATATATTCCTCGCGTCCTCAACGACTTCGAACTCGAATCTCCAAATTTTTCACGCTGATATTGAGAAGTACTTTCTGAAGACGCTATGCAGTTTTTGAACAGGAAAGCAAAAACTTTAACGCAAAAAGAGAGGAATTGGAATTTTGCTGAATGGATATTATTAATTTCATCTTCAAATGTAATTGGTTCATCTATCTTTTACGTGCATTACTTTGAAGCGCCAAGTTTTCATAAGAAACTGGGAGCAGGATATTGCAATTTCGTGGGGTGAAATCACTGAGATCATTAGATTAGAGAGAGCAAAAAAATCTTGAGGTGCACATTCCCTCCGATTGTTTCTAGGTTCAGTGCTTACCACGGTAACAGTAGGTCAGACAGGTGATTGCTTTGTGATGCACGGTCACACGAAATGTATCACTTCCTGGTACCACGGCTCTGCCGCCGTTAGGGGCGGGAAACATCTGGGGAGCCTTGGGAATATTCGTGCTGCGAGTATATAAATGAATAAGGGTCTGCAAGAGAGGGGCGGTTGGTTAGTCTGTGGCGAGGAGAGTTTAGATATAATGAGGAATAGCTGGAGGTTAGAGGGGAAAGACACTGTGAATGAAAAAAGCAGAGCGCTATGACGGAAATGACGCTCAGTGGAACCCTGGGGTGGAGTGATATCTGAAGATGAGGACAGCTGTGAAGACTCGAGTAATGGATGTGGCCGAGTAGAGCTTCTCGAACTTATCAAACCACCTACGAGCTTCTATTAATTCAGTGCCTCATTCAATTCACCACAAAGCAGAGTATAATGAAATTCTTGATTGAGTCGAAGGAAGGGGATGGGGAGAGTCTGGGAATTTTACCCCAACTGCATTTATTAATTGATTAAGGTTATTAAACTTACAACAGAGGCCTAATGTTCTAATGACATTTCATAGTAAAACAGAACACCAGATGGTCAAAGAAGTTCAAAAGATCTAGAAAATCATATCATAACACCACCCTGCTTAGCAGTCAGGTGGGCTTCAACCATTTTCAACTAAAATTCTCGTGTTTAACCACTCGGCTACGGTGGTTGTGTATTCTGTAATCACATGGCTGCATATTGTTATTCCTTTAAGAAAAATTAATAAAGGAACTCTTTAACCACATTATAAGTTGCTAAATTTAAAAACGGTCTAGAAATCTTTGGTTTTTTGTATTATTCCAGCTATTCCACAGAGTAGTTGAATGCTGCGCTGTCCGTGGAGTAGGAAATGTATCGGAAGTAACTTCACGAAACTGCGAGATAAGTTTCTTGAGGTCAGAGGGATACAGGACGGGCGGAGTAACTCTTACAAGCTCGGCAGATGTAATGAATGGGCACCTTGAGGTTTGGCAAGTCGAGAGTTAAAAAAGATACCGGCTGATCCATATAATCCGCAAAGTAACGTACACGACTGAAAAGGAAACTGAAAGTCGCTGTGGGAAATGAAACTGGCAAGAGACCTGCACGCAGCCACTCCTTAGATGTATAGATCTCGTGCAAGTTCCTTGAAATGTTGATGAGAATGAAACCAACTGAGCAACGAATGCCAAATGTACAATGTTCATGTTACGATATCACAGTATCGCACTTGGAATTTGTTAGATAGCTCGTGCACATGCGCACATAAATCGGTTGTGCAGTATTCCGTTATCTAATGTTTTTCAGCTGTATGATATGCTTTCACTACATATTAAATTCCGATTGGGGAAGTTTTCTTCTCCACAGAACTTTGTAAATAGTCTACTGCCTGTCTTTTCGTAGCACACGGTTTGGTGCTTATCCTTCATGCATCCAGAGAGAGAGAGAGAGAGAGAGAGAGAGAGAGCAGGCTGGAAAACGCGTTCATTGCCGTAAATTATGCAGTATTGCTGGGTTTATTTATTTTTGACGAGGATCTCCGAGTGCTGATCACTGCTCTAAGATGTTCGCTAGCTTTTCTTGAAAATTTTGCGCGTTTAGATTTTTTAGTTTTACTTTCTGAGTTTATTACGATACTAGATTTAGATGCACGGAAACCCCGTATGTCCTGTGCAAGTCAACAGAACTCGTTTCCCTATTGATTATCTTTGAAGCACATTGAAGTTTTCATTCTTCAGAACCGAGAATGCTAAGAATTTCTTAATGTTCCGCAGTTTATAATCTTTATTAGATTCTTGGATATTAATCCCACGTGGTACTTGTAATTGCTATCGGACATCGTCTTCGGATATACACTACTGTAAAACATAGTGCACATTCCTTCCAGTGCTTTCCTAATGCTTATACTTTCAAATAAGTTAAGGTCTCTACATCGTAGTTACAACGATTTTATTTCAGGCACGATATATAAAAAGGTTAATGATAATAAACAGAAAGTTCTTTCTTCTAATTGGAATCAGAAATGTTAAAAGCGCCTTTCCACGAAGGTAGGAGAGTTTTATTACTTTGGCTTCTTGCGCTACTGAAGCACAGAACTGGGTTAGGTGGGTGAATGATTCTTTGTTTGATTTATTTATTATTGGATTTTTTAAAAAAAAAGTGCTATGATTTCTGATCGCTTAGTTTCTGTCGTTCCCACTATTTAATAATTGTTTTGGCCTGTTGAGAGCTCATCAGTCTTCATTATAACGTTTGCCCTCTTGTAAAGACCGGTTTTTAGAATTATGTGGCCATTGACTCATGACCACTGACATAAATATGCTCCCGTCAGAAATTCCAGACTTGTTTTTGGTTTTGAATGGCCAGTATTTCGATGCTGCGCCTGGACATGAAACAAACAGACTTGGTTTTTTCTGGGGATATTTTAGTCTTTTTTTTTTTTTTTTTTTTTTTTTTATGAAATCCCCAAACGCGAAAGGTATCAAAACCTATAATACTTAGTACCGTGCATGGATTGAGGGAGAAATATGGGGGGAGGGAGATGCCGGAAACTTTTCTCTAGAGATTAAACATGGGTTTCACCACTTTAAGCCTCCAATAAGCAAAGTGGTGCTATTGCACCGGTTGATGAGAGTCATCTACCACCTGCGATACATGTAGTTGAAGTATGAAATTGAACGGGTCCGATACAAAGGCATGGTTCGAAAATAATTGCAAATTTGTTTATAATTAGCATGTATGGTCATTGAAATGCATGTATTTTTATTCCATTTCAGTAAACAGAACATCTTAATAATATTTCTAGACAACATTGAAATTCGCGGCACATGCATTTATTTATTAGAGACGTCTCCCTCCCCCAAGGTTGAATCATGATCGAACCACACACAGTAATTCGTTTTTTAATTGCTGAATTCATAAAACCTTCCTGTTGTCTACTAGAAATGAACGATGGATTCATCATTATGACCTAGAAATAAAGAAACCGTCAGTGGAATAAGCATGGTCGTAGGGATTCAAGATAGTGCGAACTTGGCGTTCCCGGAGGTGAAGTTTTATTCTCAGTTTTTTCAGCGGTTGTTGTGGTCCTATAACTCATAGTTTTAAGGGGAAAATTACCTTAAGAATACTATTAAAACAAAAGAATATGGTGTTGTTAATGAAAAAAGATTTATTTCAGCGATAATGCGACACCACATACATCGCATAAAACTTGGATTTGAAACTGAGAATCCTTCTCCCCACTGACTGATCTAGCTGCTTCGGATTTGTCTTATAACAGAGGAGCAGGATTTTGAGGTTGCAGGAATTCTTTAAAGGTTTCTCAAATCTAAGCTGTAGTTAGCTGTTCTCACGTGGAGGCATTACTGTTTTCCCATGAGTTATTTGGGAATTTTCAGTACGGACAACATTCAGATCGGCGCATGAATGCATACGTTGTACTGACACAAGAATATGATCTAGCAAAGAGAATATAAACTAGCACCCTGATTCCCAAAACGATCAAAAATCACCATGGCTAAACGCAGAGAATAAAACGTCCTTGAAAAATCGGATAAAATGTTCTCAATATTGAGTTTTTTTAGGTAGGTATCGCTTGCATATGGATTGGACATGTACTGGTGGGGGGAAGAGTAAAAGATATTTGTCAGGGAAAGTGATGGGCAACAGATCTAGAGAAAGAGAATTGAAATGGTGGATGATTTTATGGAGAGCTGATGGCATCGTTGGTTGAAGGAGACTGCTAAAGACAGAAAGAGAGAGAATAAATTTCTGTTTATACTTTGGGACAGCCTCAAAGGGTCACAGAAGTTTCACAAGGTAGAGAGAATGCGAGATGGTGATACGATCGAGTTCTGACTGTCAAATAATTCATATTTTCTTAATTTTAGAATGTTTTAGAACCTTGTACATAAACAAGACAAATTCATAATAGATAGAAGACGCCTTGGTGAATAAACCATTTTTGTTTACAAAAATGATTTTTTGAATTTTTTCTCTGATGTCGGTTGTGACAGAAACTGTATGATCGTCTTTCAGCTATGTCCAGGTGTTCCCAAACAGTATCAATCACTATATTTGTAGGAAGCTCTGTTTTCTTTGTACAAAAAGTAGTCATCAACGAAGGTTATTTTGGAAATGTCATCTAGACGAGCAAAATGTTCCACACAGCAGTTCAGGTTTTATAACTTTTAGCGTATAATTTCTCGGCATCAGATTGTATTTATCGTTTTACACGTCTAGGCATACTTTAATAAGAACATGCCTGATTAAACTGCGAACAGTTAACTGATTATTATCAAAATATTTATACAGAAAACAAACAAAAAAAAAAAGGACTTTTATTCCTGCTAGATAGCTTTCGCCTACATGCTGCTGATGCATTTCGAGGATGCAGAATGTGAAGCATGATTTATTTTCGTAGTCAAAATCTGAATGGCATGCCATTTCCTCCTTGGTATGTCGATTCAAAGTCTCCCAGTAGCCGCACAGAAAGAGGATCTGCATACAAGATGCATCACGAATGGTTTAGCCATTTTCTTTCTATAATCACCATCTCTGTTTTCTGTTTACCGAAATAACACGATTTTGAGTAACGTATCCATAGCTGTTGTAATGGTGACGTCACGGCTTTATTAAATAACGCATTTATTAATGGCAATGGAACGTTGGTCATTGACAGAAGCGAATACTCTTAATTGCAAGGGTAGTCATTCCGGCTATCGTAGTTGGCAAAATGCCAAATGTCATAGTCTGCACTTTCTGAATTTGTTTCTGTTAGAGGGAGGACAGCCTATGAGAGGATGTTTTTAACTGCCTATCCTATTTTCTCTTGCTTCTTCCAATTAAAACATTGTTGATCCGCCGTAATATTTGCTGTCTGTGGATTAGTCGCCTGCCACTTTAATTGAGGTAGATTAGAGTTAAAAATTTTCCTCGTGTTTCGGAAGGACAAATTGTGCGTGTTCAGGCTGCACAAATTGGTATTTATCGAGGATAAAAAGACGGCATATTATTATATTATGACCGAATGACAAAATAGTGCGATAGTTTTACCGTGGAATGCTCGCAACATTGTTAGAAAAATAAAATATATACCAACACTGCGTTGATATGTTCCTTAGTTGGATGCAACGCTGATGGAAGACCATTTCTTCAACCGAGAGATTTAGCTGAATTCATTGAGTCCTACTTCCAACATCTATGGTTTCTGCAGATTGTTCCAAAGACCATTCATTAGGTTGTAATCGGTGGAAAAAGGATCCACTGAAATGACTTTAGTCCTACGTGTTAAAACGAATAAAAACTGAAGAAAATTGAGTAAATATCTACGATAACCTCTTGTTTTTTGCTCTGAATGACGCATTGCGAATCCGAACCTGATTCAGATATAAGGCATGCCAGTTGTATTTTTTTTTTTTTTTTTAATACGGAGAGCGAAGCATGTCGGTTAAAAAATATCCCTAAATGAATTAGGGATTTTTTTGTTCTCCTTCAGGGGATTTACTCTTCGGAATAAATCTCCTAAAGGAGGGTTACGGTAAATGATGTGGTACTGGGGCAAATGACATGCGTCGCTGGTCAAGTGCAACTCTTTTTCTGGTGAACTCGCATGACCCTTCGAAATTTGCTCTATCTTATGGTAGTTTAGCTGCGTAGTCGGCCATACCGTGAGTTAGGGTTCCAGCAGTGTGGAAATAGTACTGCTAATTCGGAAGTGTTGTATTGCGAATATTTTTCTACTGTTGTGTTCAGCCGAGGCTTGCATATTTCTAGGAAATTAGTTCAATATAAACTTTAATTTTCCTCCTGAATTTTAGTATGTGCTTCACGGTATAATCGGTATCCCCCCCCCCAACAGTTTTCTTTAATATCCTTCATTGTTTCGAAACCCGAAAGAAAATTCCTGTTTTTGAATAAAATTAACAAGCAAAAACATAGGCAGAAAATGCAATCTCTGAACAGATGTAGAAGTTGCGTTTTAAAAACAAGGACAAAAACATTTAAAGATCTCTCCGTTTTAAACGAAATTTAAGAAAAGGTGACTACATAGTTTAATAACGCAGTCTCCTGTTTACACATTTATTGCACAAGAATTTCTCATTTAGTTAATAAAAATATCTTTTTTTTAGTTCCCATTAGCACATCTCTAAAAGTCATTGTATCAGCGTTTAAACGATTACTTATATTTGAGTTATTTTTTATGGTATAAAAATACAAAAAAAAAAAAAAGCTATGAGATTTATTGATTTATTATAATATTTATTGAGGTTCATTCGAGCTACTCTTCATCAAACTGAATCTCCTGATCAATGCAGAAAGCATTCACCTCGCAGTTTCTATAAATAGGCCTATTTAGTTTTCACAATTTGAAATCTTAGCTAATGTTAAAACCTCTTTCAGTTTGGAGTGGTGCCATGACGTTGTTGTTTTAAGGAATTTTGGGTCTCCGTTCATTATCATCATGACATAATTTCCAATTATTAGCATTTTCTAAATGTGCGCAGGGTCTGTTAAAATAATTTACAATAATTTTGACATACCGATTGACATGTGTTATTTCTACCATATCGTCATAATCCAGATTATAACAGTATAAGTTTGACTTGTTCTTTGCTTTTTATTCATTTATGTTTTAAGGGTAGCACGGGTTTCCCCCAATGCCTTAATTGCAGTATTAATAATGCCATTTAAAAATATTACTTCTTTTTGTGTATAGGAGAAATCAGTGGATGCCTGAAAGAAGTTAGAATATACTTGGAGAAACGCAACCGAATGGATGTCAGAAATTGTTCATTGGGCCACGTCGCAATCCACGAACATTAAGAGACAATTACATATAGCGAACTTGGATCTTGAATGCATCTTTTCCGTTCCGGCCACCTTCTATTCGTCTTAAAAGTACTGTATATACATCCACAGCCAACGATGTCTGCATTGCTACTGAATTGGCCCTGCAAAGCACTGTACGCACGCACAGAATTAATTATAAATTGATGCAGAGGTATAAATACCCAAACGACGTTTATCGCGATCCTAGCGCCATTTGTTTATCGTTTAGTTATGTCACAACCTCGCTCGCTCGCTGTCTGTCTGCGACATGACATTTTAGTAGTAGGAATCCCATTTTCGACTGGATATGGCAAGGATCTTCCCTTCCGTATAGAAAGCGGGTCTAAAACAATACGAGCACTTATCTGCTCAGCCCAGTGAACACGTGACTGCTGCTGGTCACTGCCCCCCTTCCCCCTGTCACGCAGCCGCCACCCAACTTCGCGTGTTTGTATTGCATACAGACCAACGTCATCAGAGCCGCTGCAGAAACTCGGTAGTAGTTTCTTTCCCTCCCGACTGCACACTCGGAAGCGATCTGTGAAAAGAGGTCATCATCTCATTGAAGCACTAGGGAAGTCGGATAGTATTACTGGTTAATGCAGGGAACTACTTTTTACCGCCACTTCAAACTCTCAGCCAAATGCGTTTTCCCTCCAGCTTGCTGTTCTCACCTTAGTGCACAGTCACTTACGAAAGTTTCTCTCCTTGTGAACTACAGAATTTAAATGTATCTTCCCAGCTATAAATACTTCGTATTATACCCCCCCCCCTTCCCCCACTATTTCCCGGAAATCTTCGATAATCCTGACCTGCAATTAGAACTGCACGACATTATCTAAATTATGTCTATAAAGTTTCTTATCCGTGGATTGTTTGAACGTTAATTACCTGTCACCGCACGTTAATTCTGGGGATTATTTGCGAAGTCTCCACCCTGAGGACATTAAAGCGTACACATGTACACAAAGGCTCTAGAAATCTCTGGCGGTTACGTCATCAGAAAGACGCATAATACGTGTGGCCGAAGTGTCCTACAGACTCGGACGGTAAGCGTGTTTACTTCACTCGCCTGGCTGTGCGAATGACAGTTAGAGTGAGCTATTTATCTCTTTGTTTCTATAGCTACAGCGGTGACATTACGTTTACAAAACCAGACACTTTCCACAACTGCTGTATACACGGGTAGAAAGCCAGAACTATATGCTTGTGCGGAGTGATATACAACAGAAAACTAGCATTGTTAGAGCGAAGTGTAGAGGTTATCAATGGTTAAAATACAAAGAAATATGGGCTGATTGTGTTGTGGAAAGTATTTTTAATGTTATCAGACAATTGGCAAACGTTAGATACATTTGTCACGAGTATATTTTACTACATTTTTATTTTATTCTAACGAAATGAGGATAAAATTAGCTTCGTTAAATGCTAAACGTGTACTCATTCGAGCTATCTGTTGTGGGAAGTGAAGCAGCCTAACTGGACTTATAGGAGACAAGGCAGGAAAGAAAGCTGTAATTAATGTTAGGTTCTTTTTGCTGGGTGACACATTGATACGCTGTTTGTGGCTGATCTGCATGTACGTAATACTGGAGACTGTTTACATTTTTGGCTGTCTCCGATGCAAACACTCCCCGTGATATTTTCAACATGCAGACCTCTTGGAATCTCTGTAATATCGTACATTAAATACGAATCCTGAAGCGTTTCAACTTCGCCCCGGATAGATTTAAATTTGGAATTTGTGGCCGCCGCGACCGCAGTTTCTGAATATCAATGAGATTCTCCGATATTTGTATACAGGTGGAAGTACGTCACAATTCAGATGTGTGCGTGTGTTGAGTGCCAACCTCAAAATGGCTATCGGAATATATTGCCGATATAAATGTTAATTGAAGAGCATTCCTTAAAATGAACTCACGGCAAAGTTCATCGTAGGGAACGCATGCATTAAATACTTGATGTCACAAGGTAGCTACAACTTCCCCTTCCACCAACAGTTCGCTTTTCTCCGAATTTACCTTTCTAGACTATCAGTTTATTGCTTTGTTTTGAAGTACTGATGCATTCGTTGCAGTGGTGCGTGGTAATGCGTGAGATGAGCAGAAAACGGAAAGCAAAGAGGCAGAGATCATTGCATTGAAATGGATGTCATTGTTTATCGTTGTGAATTTGATATTTGGCCCATGGAAAAGATTTCTCAAATAGAAATCAGCAGTATGAATTTAGGAATACCATACGTCATGAATTTTATTAGTGCCATGATTTAGTCTAACTGGACTGAGAAGCTACAAATAAAAATCTAGGAGGTCGCAGCCTTCCCTGGAACCTCACTAAAGGACTTTGATACACATCCAAATCTTTCCAGAAAATTGTTATTTGCAGTCGATGCTGTCAGCAACGATTACCTAAACATTTTTGACATCTGTGCTACATTAAGATGTTAATTTGGGTGTTTGAACGTAGTTCATATTAGGAGCATTTTCAAAATCTCTTTGATCCATCGTTGGAGGTAGAATCGGTCCAGCTGAATGCGTTTTATTTATACAAGAGGTGGGGAGGGGAGCTGTTTTCTTAAGGCTGAAAACTAATGGACTGTTCGGAGAACAGCGAAGTATGCCACTACATATTTAATAAACAGTCAGCACAGAGTCATGTCATTTATCATACATTTGAAATAAATGCGATGAAATGTCATAACAGCCGTTTTAGATTTTTCTTTTTGTTAGCATTATACGGCCTCATCAATGACAATGAAATCTTATAATTTAGTTAAGCTCGATCCTGTTGTATTGCATAGCGGCAACAAATTGTTTTTTTGATAAAATTGGTTGCCTTCATTTGCGAAAACACTCGATTTTTCTAAACAAAGAATTTAATAATTTGTTGAATAATTTTAACAAGAATACAATCATTAACTGTATTAGGGTTCGAACACGTGGGCTAGAACCAAGGTCAACCCAAAGGCTTTTGCTATTGCACTCTTTCATTGTCCACGTCAGGCCGAAAAATCTTGCTGTTGGATGAACCTTTACTTCTGACCTATCTTTTACATAAGCATATTGCAAATACCTCTACATCCAAGAAACCAGACTTTTTCCCTCTCTCTTCAGTTGCCAACGTTAGTTTAACTTTGATTCATTACTTATGATGTACAAATGGCAAATCATGGAATACTGTTGATCCTCTCTCCTAAATTCACACCACTCCATGTCATACCGATGCTGATGTTTGCTGCATGACTCTTCCAATCTTCTTAAAGTAATAATTGGGCTTTTATTATACCAGAAGCTGTTTATAATTGTTTTTGCAAATCTTTTCAGCCTATAACTGTTTAGCAGTAATAAACCTTATCACACAAGTCGCATAAAAATGAAGTTTTATTAAAAGTTTTTTATGGTAAATCCAATTGAACTGCCAAGTATCTGGCCACCTTAAGTCATGCTCATTCAGTATATCACGTTTTCTAGGCCCTGCCATTCCTTGTGACCAGTCTTTTTCTGTTTTATCCAACGTTAAGTCGAATAATTTAAATTTCATACGTAAACTGCTATACGAGTTTATTTTTCATGTAATATTTTTCATATTTCTCTGTTAATTACATACGTTTCATATTCCAACATATTGATTCTCCTCCATGACAGTATAGTGATTTCGCCACTTGTCATTCGTCTGGCGAGGGTTTTCGGTAGAAATTTAAGTATGGAATTTCGGTAGATAGCCGAGTTACTCATTTGTGATGGAAAGTAACTTTGCCGGGTCACGCAGCAGAAGCAGTATTATACGCACGAGACACTTCGCCAGACATTGTCAGATGGTAGGTCACAAGGTCATTTGGAAGCGGGAAGGGAATGAGAATAACAGCCACATCTTCGGCATTCATACGATTACTGTAAATTACTTAATAAAGAAGTTTTGAACTCAACGCACTACAGTTAATAGCTCAATTGCTTAAATCTCATTATCCTTTATTGTTGATTGAAAGTGGTCTTTAAACATACTGGCTGAGGAACGAGGAAACTTTAACCAGCAGTGCTCTGTAGCGTGTCATGTTTATGCATACGAGAGTTTCTTTCGGAAATAGTACCTGGGAAATGATTCTTCCACATGCTACAGTCTCATCTGATTGCTTGGACTTCATTACCGGTAATTTTGTTCTTACTATACCATCCAAACTGATTCTTCTTATCCACCGCAAGCCATTGTGATACAGGACAAAGATGTCACACCCAACAATGGTTGCAATAACTCTGAAAAAGACCTAAAAATTAAACAATAATAAATAAATAAAATGAATAAAGTGTAAAATGTAATTAACTCGATATAATAACTTAATTTACCTTGGTTGGATTTTCATAAAATGTTATATATCGCTCTGATAGGACGATCTGGTAACCCTTACAAAATTTTATTGAAATCGGACGCACAGAAATCCAGCAATTATTATTTCTTACATAGGCTAATTCGTAGCGGTAAGAGTTGCTGCAGTTTGTCCTTTGATGGCAAGATACAAATGAAGTTGTTCCTGTTCATTGAGGTGCCTTTGAACCGGTTCTGTTCTCTATCACTAGTTATATATCGGAGGCATTTAAAAGACTGACTGGTCAGTTAGGATATCTGTCTTTGGATATACATGTGCAGTATTTTGCTTGTCATTAATCTAGAATCAATTCATTTGTGTTCAATAATTTCACTCATTCCGGCGTACCATAGCTCACCATTCCTCACCGAATCTGCGTTGAATTTCTACTAAACTAAATCAAATACATTTATAAAAATTAATGTTTCGGTATTTTTTCATTTCATTTTATTTTTTTTTTGTTTTTACTTGATGGTAGGATTGGGTAGGGTAGATTAAAAGGAAGGTACCTGATGACACATCATTGTAAGGAAATAGCAACAGAATAAAAAAAGAAATAAATGTTAAATCCTTCTAAAGAATGTTGTTCGGACGACGTTTGGAGGACTTTCTCTGACCTTGTGTATAATTAATTAGTTCCAGCTCTGCGTGACCTTTGCAGAAAACCTGTATGCTTTCCATTTTCTAGTGTACGGAGCTTACACGTGTCCATTAATAGCCTGGAAAGGTTACAAACGTGCACGACCATCAGGAAGTATAACTGTTGGGATGGTCATGTCAGACAGAGTATAAGAGGGTAAACAGTAAAGTGACACCAGATCTGAGAGGCAAATGTAGATAAGGAGCAACGTTTTAGACTCTTTTTAAGACTTGCAGTCTTATAAAGAATATTTCCAAACAATGCTAAACAACCAAAAATGTGTCAGATTAGCCTTATGGGCAACTAATATGATTTAAGGTGGTGAAGGTCACATTTTGCATAACGTAATTGCCATTTAACTGTCAGGACTTAATCCTGACGAAGTCAGTAAAGCGGATTCTGATCGAGAAGCACGATTTTGATATGTTTGGCTAATATTCAGCGTCTTAAGCTCCGGCAATGTAAAGCAACACGTTAATTTATGACGTGCGCATGTCGCATCATTTTTCGATGCATGGCCGTAAAGGTTGTTTGTGTCTACGTGAGACCAAGGTAAGCCGTCAATTCCGGAAATTTTGCACGAAAACAGCTCCTTGATCTCTGATAAACATCCCACCATTATCGTCAAAGCAGTGACAGGATTGCGGTGGGGATATTTTTCTTTCGCTTTCCATATGATTTACAGGCGAGCGTTGGCAAATGCAGTGTCAGTGCCCATGATGAATGTACTCTACGATTTCTACGACATTTGGTGAACGTTGCTGTTCGATCTCGGATTATTCAAACTGGTCATTATGTTGGATATTTTATTATTATTATTATTATTATTAGAAAAATTGCACCCCCGCTTTCACTCCTTTTTCTCAGCCGACCGGCTAGAAGGGTGTACAAAAAGGCAAGATAACAATTATTTACAATATTTTACAAAAATAATGGTTCAACTGTGATTTTAGATTGATTATAAATTCATATAATATAAGTGAATTTATCTTAACCTGTTACTATAATTTGACGTAGTATTTACATCTTAATATATTATATTTAAGCACAGTATCGCCATTCTTCTATATTTGAAGTAAGTTTGTCTGTGGGCTTCAGAGAGACTCTTGTAGTGACAGTATTTCATTGGGTCTAATTCCATTGAATCAAAGTGATGAGTTATTTGGGAAATTCCTCTTTTGTCTAAGTTTCTTAGACAAAAGAGGTTGGATAGCACAGAATGTAACGATAGATGAGGGTTGCCATGTTTGCGTCCAGCACATAGAGTAAAGACAAGGCTTTGAAGACCTGGGTGCATCAATCACTCCGGTAAGCATTTGAGAAAGAAACAGGATATTGCTGGATGCTGTGTGAAGTCTCCACGGGATGACGTTTAAAATTGTATACAATACGGACGTGCTGAATGGGTTGATGCTGTTCATCAATCTTATTATCCAGGCCGCCGTAGCCTAGTGGTCAGGCGCGCGGGTGCATAAGTACACGTGCCTTGAGTGACCGGGGTTGAAGCCCGTGACTGCTGAATGCGGTGCTGTTTCCTGTATTCTGTGTATCTTGTAAACCCTTTGACCGTTTGGTCGTCCCGGAGTATAAACAGAAATTGTATTTATTTTTATTTATTTATTCGATTGAGAGTAATTTCTATAGACACGCAGCGGAGAAGGCTAGACTGGAGAAACAAAGTGGGGTCGGTTGTAGGCACTACTGAATGTATCTCAGGATTACGTCCATATTATGTTGCCTGTTCTATTTCCACGTCACAGAGAATGTTTTCGTGTCCATGGTGAAGAAATGACTCAAAAAGATAAAACCTGATCCCATTTTAACCGAGGCCAGTGTTGGAACCTCACTTTCTTTACCTCCGATTTGCTATGATAGGCTCAAATGCCATTCCTCATTCTATTTTTGGTAAAGCGATTTGGATATGTTGAGCTCCAAGCTTATTTGCTGGACAGGCTACAAGACTATTAATAGGGGTCGAGACTCGCTGATTTACAAGGTGAGTCTGTGTAGGGTCTCTTGATGTTATATACAATTTCAGGTCTGCTGTGTATGATTGCAAACACGTGATCAAATCGTAATGATTTTAGCCTTGCTGGTGGTATGACCGGGCAAAGTTAAAATCACTCTTCTTTGCAAGGGAATGATCAAGGCAGCAGTGAACAGTAGTCTAGACAGAACTCCTCCCTATAGTATTCCCTGTTATAATGCATAATTGCTGGAAAGGTTGATGATCAGCTTCTCTGGCGGAATTAGATTAATGATTTTTAACAGGCTTCTGTAATACCAAAGTATTACAGAAGCCTGTTAAATGTAAGAATGTGTCAAAGCCTATCGTACGTGGAAGATATATCCAAAAAAATGACGTCCAGTTGAGATTTACTGTTGACAGCACGTTTTTATTTTAAATATAGGGTGTCAAGTAGGTTAGTATATGTAGATCTTTTGGGATCACTGTATGAATGAATATCCTGGAAAACTTGCATCGAAGCACTGGCCTATGGTGAATCCTGACACGATTATGTCAATCCCCATCTACCAGAACATGACATGCCATCTACAGACGCATACATTCATGAACTTCTGTGCTTTGAAGACTTCGGCTGTCTTTTAATAGAATTCATATTGTAAACTTAATTAATTTTCGTGTGTATACATGTTCAGACCTAAGTAATCTCTCTCATGTTAATATATATACACTTATACTATGCCAACTCCAGGCACTGTCAATCGTCCTTTTAACGTTTATATTTTTCACTTATAATTCTGTGTACACCCTTCTAGCCAACCAACTGTACAAGAGGTGAAATCAAGCACCTGAATAATAATAATAATATTGTTATTATTATATAATAATAATTCAATAATAAATAATGAAGGTGTTTAGGTCTATATAAGAAGCACTGGTCAATGAGAGCTATTAAGATGGTTTCTGAAAGGATTTTAATAGAATAAATAATAAAAAAAAAATTCTGTTTATATTCCGGGAGGACTGCATACGAGTTCACAAGATAAAGATAATACATGAATATCACTGTATTTAGCAGTAATGTTGGTCGCTGAAGCTCGTGTACTTACTACTACTAAGTAACTAAGTACTTACTACTAAGTAACATGGCTGTTGACCACTCGGTTACGAGTAGCCCACTGAGATAAGTCTAAAGTCCTTGGGCTGTTTACAGTTTCTTCTTTTGGGTATGGATTGAATCTTGTAGTGATTCAACATGGTGTGGATTATCCCGGATTTTAAAATGTAATTAAAGATTATTAGAACGGGATTCCACAATGAAGGCATAACACTACACACTTTTCTTTTAACCATGAATAGAGAAACGCCATTAGGACCTATGGTAGGTTTATTGGAACGTCTGTTAAGCCGTCAATTCCGAAAGTATTACACCACAACAGCTTTTTGATCTCTGATAAACATCCCATCTTTATCATCAAAGCAGTGACAGGATGGCAGTGGTGGTATTTTTCTTTCGCTTTCGTGCGATGCAAAGACAAGAGTTGGAAAATTCAGTGTCAATGATCATGATTTAAGCAAATTGGTTCAATATGGCTAACTGTCGAAGAACTTTATTCTGTGGCTGAAGATAGTTTTGGGCTTTTTTTTTTTTTTTTTAATAAATCTGGAATTCTATAAAAACTAATAATTTTTCTGCAGGCCATCGCGCTAATCTTTTTTCTGTAAGTGTATTGTAATAAGTTGATTTAATTCGGTACCACCGCATAAAATTTAAAGCTTTGCTCTGTGATGATTTCATTTGTTAATAAATTTCATTGAAAAGTCAACTGTATTTAAATTTAACATTTGCGAATGTTTGTTATAAATGTTAAGAGCTAGTTACTACGATTCCATCGGGGAACGTAATCCTGAACATCATAAACTCGATTCCTGATTGAGACTTTTCAAATGATACATGCTTTATCATTGGAAATGAGAAATGGTGGCCTATGTCGTGAATAAACATACGTTCAAGAGTGGTATTATGCATTATCAGTGCAATCCGTTATGCATTGATAATGCATAATAGATTGCAAGAGTTTTTCATCCTCGAACCACATTGCCCATATTATGGTTAATTTTATTGAAAATTCAATTTATCCAGCTTGCTTTGTACTTTTCATTTTTCAGAAACAATTCACTGTGGTTGATATATACGTTCTTGCTTCTACTCCAGATTACCACCAGGTCAGAAGAGTTTACAGTAAATCACGAATACATTCGTTAATCGTATTTAGCAGCCACGCGAACTTGAACCATGGTTTTTATTTCATTTTATTAATGAAATAAAAATTCCTTACCAGTTTCATGCATTCCCAACAGTAGAATGATTCTGGATGCCCTTCCTTATATTTTAAGCTACTGATTCATAATTTTTCTTGGTGAAGCAAGAATGGGAAATATTAAATTAGTTAGACTGCAGATACTTTGTTGGCAGAGTTATTGATATACGAAAAGGCGCAGACATAATAATCCCTACAATACTGTTCACATGTGTATGTCTGTAAACTGCATCAAAGCAAGATGAGCAAATCCCATCATGGTATCATCCTGCAGACGAATCATGCCGTGCATCATCTTGACAGAGAGGGTTGGGGAGAATAAACTGACGCTTTTATTGATTTGTTTGTTTTCTTTTCTGGTCGGTGAAACGAAAGAATCAAATTGTAAAATTTAGAAATGGAAATCTTAATAACAGTTTGAAAGCCAATAATCTGCTTAACTTTAACTTGTTTTCTCAGAAGGTTTTTGTTTATTAAAAAGCTGCAGACTCGGTTTAGTTATTGATATTCTGGACACCTTTTATGTAAATTTCTTTTGAGGAAACTTAATAACAAGTAGTATCATTATTAATGAAGCTAAGTTTAAAAATTAACTGTAATTCAGAAATTTATGTCCCTCACTTGGACGCATTTACAGGACTGACTTATCCTGTATTTATTCCGCTAGTGCGGGTACCTGTCTCTTGGTGGACTGTTTCTGGATATCGAGATAAGCAGATGAATGGGGAGGGCAGAATATAACATAATGGCATATTCTGTAAAGTCTGAAAATATCTGACTATGAATACAGCCACTCACATCACGTTCCAAGTTAACAAATATAGACCAGCCATTTGATTACTGCATTGAGAGATATCAGTGATTCTGCTTTGATACCAGTAAATCATTTTTTAAGTGCTTTGAAATTTTGCAATTTTTGCTTCTTCTAGTGGAACTTAACCTTAATAAAGTTTAGTCTTTCTCTTATATACCAGCAGGCTTTACTGCTATCTCATGCGACTTTGCTACTTTGGTCGACACCTGCTATTGTGGTCTTTTCGAAGATTAATATTGATGTTTACGATTTGTATTTCATAGAACGATTACCGTGTTTCAACAGGGAGCATCGGTCTAGACACAGAACTCTGGGTTATTACGCAACTCCCAATTAAGATTCATTAGTTTGGATACGTTATATAAAGTAAGGCATATACTTCTTTTAAACTGAACTAATTAACCACAAGTATCAGAATACAGCCAAACATTATTGGCATTCTATTGAGTACGTATTTAGTGCAAACTAGAACGATCTTGACAAAAAGTTATCGCTGTATGGTATCTACTCTGGTTTCTTAAAATTGTTTCAGGAATATTTTCTTATTTCTTTTCCCATAAAACTCCGTTTTATATAAACAGGTGTGGCTTATGTACTTCACTTTCTCAACCCGTCTGTGAATGATTCCTCAAAGCCAACAGTCAGCTTGTCAAATATAGTGATGACCTCAGTTTCACTTTCTAGTGCATTTTCTGATAATTCTGTCTTACCCTGGGCATCTCCAGTTATCCATTTTGGTTAGGAAAAAAGCAAGGGAAAACGAAAAGTTCATGAATCCTACATCCTTTTCCTGTTGGATGAACTTCGACCAGATAACTTGTGTTATCACCAAAATCCAACTCTTCGAAGAGAACTTTGACCAGGACCTAGTTTACTCGCTAAAATACTAGGAGAAACTTGTGTGTAAAAAAAAAAAAAAAAAAAAAAATGTAGCTAACACGAGCCGTTAAAAATCTATTACTGTTTATTGGCTTTGAAAGCCCCACGCCACGGTTGTCTGATTGAAAGTAAGACTACAACTTTCCGCATGTGGCATTACCACACGCCCTCTTTCCTAACAGGCAATTTGGAATGAATCGTATATGTTTTGAGTTTTGTTTATTGTGTCATTGGCCCTCACGTTGACCGCAGTTGGTCAACGTAAGCGCCACTTTTGGTTCTTAGTGCCATTCTGCTCCCTTCTGTTTGTCTCTTCCTTGATACGCTGATAACACAGATAATCTTGCTCGGAAAATCTTATAAAGACACCAGATTAAAGTGCGTTTATTCAGAGCCCGGTGCTTGGCTCCCTAAGAAAGCGTGTAGTGGAACATCACGAAATTGTATTTGTGCGCGTGCTTTGAGTTGGCGCGTGAGTACACTTCCTTGACTTTAATTCGTATACGGTGCCGCTTAAACTGATTGATGTTAATTAATTAATATTAAAAATTACAATGAATTACTTATGAAGACCCTCGGAAAAATTCCAAATTAATAAATATCACACGAATAATATTTAAAAATTTAAATGCCTTCATATTTATTATGAACACTTTGTGGTGTGAAATTTCTTTCTAAAAATACAATATTTTGAGTCAATAGCCCAAATACGCGCACATTAGAGCTTTTAAGGCTCTGGTTACCTCATAATTAATACAGATAAATGAAGCTTTCTCCACACTTCGATCAGAAATTTATTCCTTCTAATATTTTTAAGTTAATTTTCTTTCTTACATTTCATTTTAATTAAATACGGACTTTTACCTTAAGCAAAAATTTCGTAAGGGTGGGGACTTTATATAGAAGAGTCACAATGCAAAAATCAATGTCATAATCAAATAAATATAACTGTACCACTCTTCCTCTGGCACACGTTAGGGTGGTCCCCATTCATCATCAACATCAGCCTTTTTCAATCCACTGCAAGATGAAGGCCTCTCCAGCAACTTTCCAGTCCCTTCTGTTTTGTGCAAAGGCCATCCATTTACTACCCGCAAACTCACGAATTTCATTTGTCCATCTTTGTCGTTGTCTTCCAGTTTTCTTCTAGCTCCTCTTGTGTCCACATTATGAGATATTAAATATGTTGTCGACACCTGCCTGGAACTGATTATCGATCCTCAGCATCCAAATAAATACTATTGTAGATATAAGGGCTGTTTAATTACCCTGCTTACAAACAAATGCACGTCAGCCTGCAGTATGTATGAAGTGGATTAAAATAAACGAAAGTATTTCCGATGCCTTTATGTAGTTCACTTTTAAAACAAAGGGCAAATTAGAATTGGATTGGTTTGTGTTGCTTAAAATAGGCACCTAAGGCCATGAAGAATCCATCTTTTGCATTCGTAAGTCATGTATATTATATAGTCATTTGTTTCGTCCCAGGATGAAAAACCAGAATTCTGGAACAAAAAATAAATAAATAATAAAATATTGTTTTAGCAGTATTTCGCGTTCATGCTACTTTCGCCCACCACTCTCTCATATTCTCCTCTCTCCACAGCATTTTGTTTTCTAAACATCACATCTAATTTGTGCTGCATCTACTCTCTAACTATAGGGTGCTATAGCCACGGCTGTTGATGCGCTGGTGAAACCATAAACAAACAGACCCTTTTCCACCTATTCTGTACAATTGCAGAACGTGTCGATCTTGAATTCGAGAAGAAACACTGAACACTGCATTGAAAAAAATAAATAGTACGGTACCGTAACTTCTTGGCTGTTATGCCACAGCCTTTAGCAAAAGGGAAACGTTTGAGCCAGTGGTGACTTTAGATGTTGTCTCCGTTTATGTACGAAGTCAGTTGTGAGTTGCATCTTCCTGAAGTCAGGCAAAGTGACTTCGAACAAATAGTAATATATGTAACGCACGTGCCTTCGAGGAAGGAAATATTCGTAAATTTCTTCTATTATTCAGATTCCTTCTGAATAATAGATGAAACTGTCCAGAATTTAAAGGAATAGACATGTTTTACGGTTATTTTTCACGTGGAATAAAGTCTGAAGGTTAAATTTAGATATTGCTATTATCATTATCAGTTTATTAATCCATTAGTATTCACTGGACAACCATCGTCCAGATGGGCGAGTTGTGTCGTCCGGAATAGTACAGAAGCGCCAGTTGCAATTCAGAAAACGTCATCTGAATGTTACAAAGTTTCCCTTTCTAAATCCGCAAAAATCATGTTTAATGCTATAGCTGCAATGTGTTGTTTACATTGGTTTTCAAAGTGAGGTCTGTGACTTGTGAGAATTCTCTAGGTGGTCTACGGGGTGTGTGTGTGTTTTGTGTGGTGTCGAAGAGGAGAAGCTAGGTGGTCCGTGGACCGAAAAGATTTCAGGGACACTATTGTCACCAGCTGAAACAGTTCATAGTTAGCATGTTGCACGGGCACTTGACGCCACTTGATTATTTGAAATGGACAAGCAGTAGAGAGAATGGAGTATCCAGAAGGTTTCAAGTGAACAGAAACTTTTAGTGCAATGTTTGTGCGAGAATACAGAAAGTGGAAATGTTTCTATAGTAGCAACGGCAAAAAAAACGTAACTAGGGAATAAATATAGTTCAAGATTGTTATCTGGCATTAGTAGTTCGAAACAATATAACAGAAATTCCCTCTCTGTTGAAGATTTGAAATCAGTGCAACCACAGATTTATTGTATTACCGGTCTGAAACGATATGCAAATATATCTTATGATAAGCCTTTATGCACAATGAACGAATTCAGATATTCAAAACAACCAAAGGTTTGAATATATTTTACTTACGGGTAGCGCAGTGGTTATGATTGGAGTCCCTCACACAGAGTGGAAGAGTGAATCCCATCAAGGTGGTAGGAGTTTTTAATAGAGACGAGTTTTTTTGGTCTCTGGGGTGTACTGTACTGTTTTTCATGGCAAAACAGGTGGTGATGGCGTGTGTTAAGCGCCAAAGAAAATAAAGCTATGCGGCGTAACTATACCGTGTCAGTAGGCGCCTCCGTAGCCAGGTGGGAAGGAGCAGCAGTGCATAGCACAGGCTTCTTGATTAGACCGGGGTTCGAGCCCGTCACCACCAAATACGGAGGATGTGGAAAGGTCAGGGAATGACCACCGCATATCCCGGAGCAACATGGCCTTAGTTGCTAATGCTCCTAAACACCAAATAACTATACCGTGTCAGTAACAACGTATATTCTTCTGTCAGTTTGCTTGTTTGCCTGATGAAAAATTTCAGTTTCTGGACTGTAAGATAAAATAGGCAGAGTAATCACAGGATACACGCAATTTACAGACCCAGTACGTAGAACATTGCTTTAACGTAAAAACAGGCAACTCCAGGCCCAAACTGTTCACTTTGAGACCATTCATTAATATGAGGTGAGTGATAATGCTTACTGATGAGTTCAGATTAGCTTTGTGAGTAATATGGAACCATCCTCAACAACATTATTGCAAAAATACCTCAAACTCATGGTGTGGGATTGCATGTATAAAAGGCTTTGAAACAGTCCTTCTGGGCTAATCTGCGGAGGATCAAGGTTTACTACTGTTATAATTGGGTGAAGAAAGAAATTCATTATATCCAGCTAATATTAGAAATGAGTCTGATTTTTACAATTCAGGTTTTATTAAAATATATTCATTTGGGATGGGATTTTGTAATTGTGAATAAATATTTTAAGTCCATTATGGAACGCGAGCGCCCGCACAAAATTATAAATACTGATATATTTTATTGAAACATCTTTTCGTCTTCAGTGCTGAAGTATATCGTGTTTCTTAAGACACAGTATTAACCACACCTATGGTTGGCCTTTCCTCTGCATTTTCAATTTCAGAGTTGGTGAAGGGAGTTTTTTGGCCTTCCTATTTTCAGCCTGTTTGGATTCGTGGCGCCACTGTATAATCTACGCGAATTCTCTCTCTCTCTCTCCCTCTCTCTCGCGTGCTCACGTGCTCTCTCTCTCTCTCTCTCTCTCTCTCTCTCTCTCTTTCTGTCTCTCTCTCTCAGTGCTCCAAGGAGCGAATCTTAACAACGGAAAAGATGTCGTTTGATTAACGATGTTGTTAGCTCCAAAGCCTGCAAACACGAGGAAAGTAAAACAGATTTGTGGCTCGCCGGTTCTCAGGGTTCTCCGTCAATAATTCTTTTTCATTAATTGTTTGCCATTATATCTACAGTTTAATAGGGTATTAAAAACACTAGTTGGCAGTAATCCCAGCTGTCATCTCCGTTAGGAACTCTTACCAGAACTGGCCACACGACTGAATTCTTTCGGAAGAACAGATGCAAGTGAATTTGGCAAATCTCGTCAGGCTCACTTCTTCCGTCGTGTTATATGATTAAATTAAATTTTATTAAGTTTCTACGAAACATTTCTGTCAGTACATCGTGGCTGTTTGGGTTGATCATAACAGGAATAGTTAATATCTAAGGCAAGTAAAGATTTTGTTTTTCCTGTAGAGATGTTGTCCGATCTTTTCTCTGTCGTAAAGGTGACAAATTGAGAAGACTCAACTTTGCTTGGAATAATACAATTTTTGATGAATGTGATGTCCTCGTAAAATCCACCCGCTTAGAATCAAGCAGATGCGGCATATTCCAGTCTAAATAGAAGTTTAGCAGAGTTTGCAGTCAATAGTATTAGAACCCTCACAGTGACCGTACGTTGAAGTGAACGAAGTTGTTTAACATGGATTTAACCGAAGTGGGATATCCATCGGTGATGTGATCAAACTTCTGACAAAACAAGGGAATTCTCTTAATTCGTGTGAGAGGGTGCAAACTGTTTATGGATAGTTTGCCCCCTCATGTCATCAGCTAAAGTTCTGCATTGACGACTCTAGACAAGTAACTATGCAGTGTCCATTTTTTTTTTTTTTTTTATTTCTACTTAGATTCATAACACAATGCAAATAAAGATTTATTGCAATTTTTAAAAGTTGATCTACTATTTTTGTCTGCAGATTTATACCCGTGTGTTTTAGATATTTGGAATTTTATGTACGCTGATTGGTATTGAAATTGAAACTCCTATTGCTCTTCGGCAGAGCAATAAACAGATTTAATAAATAAATAAATAAATAAAAGGAGTAACGCATTTGAGCTCAATATAAGCAGGAGTGACGGATGTCAATGTTGACAAGAAATGATCAAGTTCGTAGATATATCACTTGGTCCTCCGTAACAGTAAACTGTAGTGATTTAGCCACTTTTCACTCGTTTGGAGAAGTCTTTGTTCGAGGCCTGTCGCATCGCAGATAGGAGTCCTGTCTAAGGGCCTCTTCAATCTGGCTGAAGTTAGCCGATTTCAGGAAGAGGGAGTAGGATTCTCCCCCTAAGTTATTCTGGGTTTACAGTTGTACAACACGCAAATCGGTCTGTGAACCTGCTTTCTTCTGAAAACGTAATTCTCAATGGCGCAGTATGGCATAATTTGCTAATACGCTCAAAAAAAAAAAAAAAAAAAAAAAGAAGACCATTTTAAAGAAATATCTGTTGTTTTTCAATGATACTAACGTGTAATCTTCCGTGATCGAATGACTTTAAGACGACATTTCAGGATTATCATCCTTTCAAGTCGAAGCCGAGTGATTGCACTGTTGTCAGGAAGAATTACATTGAAAAACAATCAAAATATAATTTTCGCAATGCAATCTTCTTCATATACCGGAAGCAAGATACACTATTCTAGTCGTAGTATCATTTGTTCTTCCGCTAGAGGAAGCTGGTGTTGTAGTTAATGAACAATTTTGTGTTCTTCAAAATTGTCATAAAAATTTCACAATATTAATCTATAAAGAACTTTGAGGCATTTTCTATGGCCAACAGATGCATTTAAAATTACGCACACGTTTCATTCTCAACTTACCATCTCTCTCTTTCTCGTACATTTCATCGTCCTTTAGTATTGTGAAAGGTGACCAACCTACATGGGCACCAATGAAAAATTTATTCTTCCAGATATTAATATCGCAGTTGTAATATATTATCGTACCGGGAGTCAGAATCCATTGAGCACTTACAGACAGGTTTGGATTGTAAAGGGATCAATAAAGACAGAAGTATTGTCTCAACCTCCATAGTCGTAAAGTTAATATCGTCCGACGCTGTACTCAAATTGTATGGAGATTCCGGCAGTCATAGGCTATTATGACTGGGTAGAGATTAATATCGAAGTCCAGTAGTAATAAAACTTAATTTGTGGAGCTGACGCACAATTCACGCGGTTTTAGTGATGGACGTGGATGGATGAGTATGCACGAGTGCGAAACGGCCAAAGTATTTTAGTGTGCCCACTAAGACATCGTGTTGGATCTGTTATTTTTTTTTCCCTCCTACGTTTAAAAAACCCCTCTGAGAGCAGAGCAACTCGCTGATTTAAAAAATATTATCGAATTCGGACAGCCTAGAAAATTCTTCCTTGAAGTTTAATTATTCCAAACTGAATTCTGTCGTGTCCGAGTCCCTTTGGCAATTTATTGTCGGAAGTAGTTAGCACTAATTAAAATTTATTTTGAAATGGATGATGTTTTACATATGAATGATAAATGGCATTATAGAAAATGCTTATTTTTCTAATACAACCTTCGGTTAGTAATTTATGTTCTTAATTGATTTATACTCTCCTTAGGAATACAGATTTTTTAAGCGTTTTTTATTTAAAAATTTATATTCCTGTTGTAATTTAGCCTCTCTCTCTCTCGTGCTACAACTTCATATCACACTTCTTTTCCACGTTTTCACCGATTCCATCCCTCTCTCTCTTCGAGGCTTTATCCAAATAGTTTTGTTTTCTGAAAATATACCTTCAGATGACGTCACTTCAAACGCATGCTCTTTAAATTTTCTCTCTTATATCCTCCCTTTTTGTTTATTATTAAACTGCATCTTACTCCCACTGTGATGCAAGTAAATTTCCCTGTTGCGATGTCTCTTGCAGAGTTGGTACACTGGTTACTGGTATTAAATCTTACGTGTTCACTCGCCAAGAATAAATTCCGATCGTGGTTTTCCGTTATCTTTCCTATCTTACGATATGCAGTATGCATCGTGTCCGTGCAGTGCGTGTGTAATTTTATCTTTGCTGGATGAGGAAAAGATATTAAAATCCGGGATGGATGGGGATTGCATCTTTGTCTGATACAGGCCAACTTAACTTCGATTGAAAAGATCATAATGGGGTCCTTACCTCATCGAGCGATTCGAACCCTGACTTTTAAATATTGTGGCAACTGAAAAGGAAACAATTCTGTGGCGCATACCATTACACAAGTAACCCTAACACAAAAACTAGAACCTCAAGGTCACACAGTTAGCTTTCTGCTCCTTACTGACGCTATGCAAGAAAAGGACAAGTGAGTGACCTTGAGGCGCCTGTTTGTTTTCTCTCGACTATAGTTTCCTTCGATTCTGCAAAAAGTAGAGCCTGTTGGAATATTATAATATTGTTAAATCATTTTTTTAGCAAAGAGAAACAAGCATTGAATAGATTTCTCCATTGAAAGGAGAAAAAATATTATTTTTGATGTGAAACCATTTATAGTGGCACCTAACAATGGAATGTAACGAAAATGCGAGACGAAAAAAAGTAATTGTTGACAAATATTTGCATTGTTACAATCATACTATTCAACAAATGGTCACAATCATGCTTCCTAATTAGGCTATTGTTATTGGCTTGAATTTTGTTAATATCTTCGGAGCCAAGGATGTTTTCACATAACACAGCTTTCGTACGTACAGGGTACATACGCATTTTTATTTTTACGGTGTTAAGGAGCTTTTAAACAAAGAATTATTTTAGCCCAGCCTGTCCAGGGATTGCAGTCGTACGAACCTGGCAGTTACGTATAAATGAAAATTCCTTTACATTTCTGTCGTCCAATATTGAAGATGTTGGGTTCGCGTTAAATCAAGTATTCGGTCCCACGTGTTCTGATGTTACCTTAACAGCTATCATGCACTCATTCATTACCTAAATTGTTTCATCTTTGCGCAGCTGTGAATGAAACTATCTGAAAGGCTACAAAGCGGAACCACACCGAGCAAGAGAGCCACGCAGCTGACGTGTCTGCTGCCTGAGAAACTCAATCTTGTGCGATCGACTTTTGACGACAGAAGTTTCACCGTACTCACGTCAGTTTACACATGTGACCATTGCATTCGATTTTACCGTCATCTTTGTGAAGTCACTAACAATTCCACATTAGCCCAGACAAAAGGAACTGCGAGACGTGTTCTCCTGCGTGCTGAACGTTGCATTTGAGAATTTTGAACTTTGCCTCGTACATTCGCGTTTTCCCTCGTATACTGAAACTGTATACGTTACATTACCGCGTTCTTCGCCATTAGACGCGCTACCGCGATATTGTCGGCCGTCTGAGTTCCCTAGGCAAACTTCTGAGTCTTGGCAGTCCTCTGAACATTACCTTTCGCTTGCGTATGTCTGCCAATTTGCACATATCTCTGGACGGTTTCTTGTTTTGTAAAACTCTCACAATGGAGGTTGCCAGCATTTCCTTTTTTGTTTGTCACCCGCATGGGATCGCGAATTGCGAGGATTCAACATAATTCTTCTCCAACCAGGAGTATAAACAGGAGAATTTAATATTATGCCCTTTGTAATATTGTGTGAATAGCCGTTATGAGAACCACTAGAACCAACCAGGTATAATATGCCTTTTATGTTCGCTGCAAGACAGTCATAGGTGCTGAGTTTTTTTTTTCTTTTTTTAAAACAAAACTTATATACCAAACTATAGTCAGCTTATTGACCATAGTTTAACTTTAGCATACAAAAATAAAACAATAATAAAAAAAAAAAAAAAAATGGCGCGTGTGTAGAGCACGCGCGGTAGATGGTTTTATGTGAAACATCCGAGTTTCTTTTAGGTATTTTGATTTGTATATATCGATTACGAAATAACAATGGAATGTAACGAAAATGCGAGACGAAAAAAGATAGTGTTGACAAATATTTGTATTGTTGCAGTCATATGACAAATACTTGTATTGTTGCAGTCATATGACAAATACTTGTATTGTTGCATTCATACTGTTCAATTAATAGCTATAATCAAATGGTTAATTTGGCTATTGGCTTGGATCTTGCGCTTCTGGCGGAAGCTGAGGGTGATGTCACTTCTGTGATTTTTCGTGACCGATCAGATTTACTCGGTTGTAGTTCCCCCAAGGATATTTCACATCAAAAATTTGTACTTAAAAAATAAATTTATGCATTAAATGTAGTTTTAATGTAGTGTTATTAGCTATAGACAGTCCGTGTACGCCTCGCGTGAATTCTTATGTAAGATTCGTGAACGTGGTGTCACATGTGAATATATATATTTATAGAGTGAAAGAGACTTAAAAAAAAGCATATGAGTGAAGAGTAATAAATATTATTCAGTTGTAATTAAACTAAATGGCTAAATTTAGAGAACGAAAACCTATGTAGAGTTTTATTAAGTGTTCTATAAGGTTATTATCTTGGTAATTAATTGATAAGGAGATAATTAAATCACAAAAAAATCGAACGTGCCTGAATGTAACGCACTACATATGTTACCTGACTTGTTTATCTTTTGCCAGAATGGTGGAATTCAGTTTTGAGTTCATCAGAACGAAAGAAATATAAGATTGATACTTGTATAAGATGAAACGTGACTTGGTCACAGACCTGAATCCCTTCATGAAAAGTTTTTTTTACTGTTTAGGACAGATCTGTATGTTCTTGTTTAGTGTTTACACCAGCTCGTTTTTCAGTTCGAATCAAAGGAGCTGGTTCAGCTTTTAACAAGACCTTGACTTTATAGTGTCACTTATATTAAGGCCGGTAGCGTGTGAACAGGAATAGGAAACAGGAATGTCTGGGGAAAAACCTCACCTTGGCATCTAACAAACTGGCATCGTCGAAGATTGTGGTCTGCAATTCCCACCGCAAGAAAGTTTAACAAAAGTAACATAAACTCGTGTTTCACAAGTTTGTAAACAGAAGAAAAGGCTAAGATGGGGGGAGAAAAAAAAACTGACATCAGTGTTCCTTACTTTCTGCGGAACTTCTCATTGTAAGACCGATTTCAAAAAGTCTTACGGTGTGTTTTGTGTGCGCGTGCGAAAAGATAGTAACGCATTCCTTGCGCGATGCGTTTCGCTTGAGGAATCATCTGCTCAATCCTTCTCTCTGCCGTAATATGTTCCCGTCGACTTCTTTTCACAGTCTAAATCCTTCCGAAACCACAGACCATCCCCATTGATCCTGCCTTTGGCGTCTTGTCGACGACTAGAAATTACATAATGAAAAATGTACCAAAGTGGGTCAGCCTCATTATGAACGTATATTACAGGTGGCAATAAGGGTCTCGTCTCTCCAGCCCGGGATCATCAACATAAAAGGATTTAACAATAGTGGATGTTCATTGCGGCGGACATACACGGAGCCCATTATGTTCGAACTAACCTCAGCCACCTTTCCACAAACCTTTAGATGACGACCTGCTTTTCCTATAAGAAAATGAGGAAATTAATTTATGGGCTTTAAGAATTCGCCGTTTTTTTATCACGTGAAACACTTCTTTTTTTTTTTTTTGTTATTTTTTTCAAAGAAAGTGTTTGTTCGATGGAGAATTCATTCAATGAGTGTTCTGCCCCGGCACATGGCGATTAAGAATAGATGCACGCGGCCGAAATATTTTATTCCATTAATGCGAGGAAATAAAAGTGTTTAGAGCATTAAGAAGAGGAACGCACCCACTAAATAATGGTGATTAAGTCGTCGCGGAGGAGACTCGGCATATGCCTTTTCCGCACAGCCCAAGACGAACGCTACGCGCAGAAATAGAGCAACGGGGGCCATCTTTCTCAAATAATAAAAAAATTACAAATAGCTTTTTCTTTTTTTTTTTTTTTTTTTTTGGGAGGGTGGAAGAACATATAGGCTTGGATTATGCCCTGTTACACCCTTCGTCACTAACTGCGCAATGAACGCACTCTGTAACACATTTTAGAGTGACAGAAGTGACCGTAGGCCTAATTGTTATTAGGCCTAACTTGCACTCGTTAATAGGCCATAACTTGATCAATTGTTATTAGGCCTAATTTGGTCAATTGTTGTTAGGCCTAACTTGTTGTTGCTTCCTTAACGGCTGCAAACGTGCGAACTGCACGTGGAGTTTAATACCTGCGTGAATCGCGGTATCCTTCTTCGTATCTGTGCTCGTTACCATAGTAATAGCTGAAAGATGCCGTTCGACACGTAGCGCTTAATTTTTCGAAAGCCGCGAGCACTTCCCAGAAGAGTAGCGTTAGTCATTTACAACAGTAACGAAGTGAATAAGAATGACGCCGATTAATAAAGCATTTCTCCGATGAAGCAGATCTTCGTCGAGTGAATTTACTCACTTCGTGGGGACATTTTAGCGCGTAATCGGGCCAACACCCCTATTTTGTTCTTTCGTCACGTGAATCGCATATATAAACGATGGGGGAAACTTTGCAAAAAATCCTCAGCGCGTCGTGTGTGTGCATGGATGTAAGGCAGGAAGTATCGCGATGAAACTTGAACAAACATGCAGTTGTCACTTCCTGGTATTTATACAGTCTGCAAAGCAACTCTTTTTCTTCCCTATTTCTTTCAGTTAGCTATTCGTAACGAACGGTTAACTAACAGTTAAGTGACGACTATGTGAAATGAATTACGACTATTACGGAAGACATTCGGAAATGGTAAGGAAAGCTTTGCTTGTGAGATCAAGACTTGGAAGAAGAGGGGATGGGGGCTAAAATACTGCATGAGTCACACAAGCTGCATTTTTCTTATTATTTTATTATTCACAAACTACGAATTTTCGAGATTGTAAATTGTTAAAAAAAAAAAAAACAAAAACAGCGTGTATACCCTGTACGCACGAAAGATGTTTTTTTTTTTTTTTTTTTTTTTTTTTATGTGAAAACATCCTTAGGAAACGTACACTTGAAATTGTCTATACAGTAATTTCGGTTCTAGCTGTTCACAATTCGATAGTAGACGGCGAAAGAAAATCAAGACCGTTAAAATTTTTAAAATAAAACAGCTAGAATCGAAGTTATGAACGATGTAACGTTTTATGCTCACGCCCGCTACTTACTCTACCGAATAAACGTTATTGACTGCGTTAGTGTCATTAGTATCAGCTAGGAAGTGACGTCACTTCCGCCCCGCATTTTCGTTACCAATCGGTTTTACTTCAGTCCGAATTATTTAGTATGAACGATGCATTGTTTTATGTTCACGCCCGCTATTTACTGCGCCGAATAAACTTTAGTGACGTCATTTGCCCATCTAGGAAGTGACGTCATTTGTGTCATATCCGTCTCGCATTTTCGTTATTAATCGGTTTTACTTCCTAAGTGATGCCAAAGATGTTTACACATCAAAAAGGGTGGGGCGAGCAACATGAATATAGATTACAGATGCAAGATAAGATCGCAAATTTAAATAAATTTTGCCGTTTATTCCCCGGGACGACCACACGGTCAGAGGAGTTCACATGATCGAGAGAAGACAAGAAACAGCACCGTAATTAGCAGTCCCGAGCTTCAACTCCAGGACTGCTAAATATTAGGCCTAATTTGGTGAATGCATAAGTACACTCAAAGCACGTGTACTTATGCATTCTCGCGCCTGATCATGGCCGAGTTTATTCACGAGGTCATTGGGAAAATTTCTGCTCACTTCATTCGGTTTCAGTATTTTCTCATCCAAGGAAGAGAAATTTTCGTATTGCTTGACGATTTCTTGCATTTTAACGTTTCCTGCTCCGAAGAATGAAGTGATTTTATTATAATTTAACGTTTCCACAGAAAACGAACCACACTTTTTATAAATACAATTAGTAAAACTAATAATTAGTTTTAAATTGCTTGAAATTGTTATTTCTGTTTTTAAACAAATTTTAAAATATCGAAAGACCTTTGCTAAGTCCAATCCACGATGCTACATTCCTTCTTTTATTTTCGGACTATTTTTATTTTGTTCAGCCAACGAAAGCGGTTTAGTAATAGCTGATCCCTAATTGGTTTTCGAAGGAACTGTCGGGGTGTTTCAGAATTAAGAAAAACCCGTTTGTGCTGGCGGGACTGTGTGCCCACTCGTTCTGTGTTGGATCCTCATTGATGCACGGCTACAAATAGCGAGTTCTGATATGTAAAATAAATCTTGTACATTGTGTATAGAAGTTTGTGCGTACCCACTATAAGATGTGCATTTAGATGGATACGGAAAGGTAGCTTCCACACGCGCGCATGCGTAAGGACAATGGGACCGCGATGCCAGATGTAACTAACTCGTGTGAGAATTACAAACTATATTTTTGATACTCGGATAGACCGTGTTCCGTAACTAATGTCCTCGTGGATTGTGAATGTATTGGACAACCCCCGTTCCGCCATGCAGACAATGTTCCGTTACTAATATCTCGCGTTGACTACGGTGCCGTCATCTCCAGCTGAGCGAACTTTAGTTGGCTTCTTCTTGCTACCTGTCACAGAGATAAGAAACCAGCTAGATTCGTGAGGATATACGTCATCTGTCAGGAATTTTCCTTAGAGCAGTGCTGCAAAAGAAAGAGCCGCTTTATGAGTATTAATATCTATTTTTATCCCTCCTTTCAGTTGCTGCCGTAATTTGTACAACCAGAAATACACAATCACATTAAGAACGTCGTAAGGAAATACATAAACCAGCCCAGTTTCTAACGTCAACGACGAGCGGAAAATGGGGAAAACAAAAACAGATGGGGAGGGGGGGAACCAACTTTGTGTAACTTCCGCGTGTAGCCATTTTGTGTGCCACCGTTAAAACCTGTTTTGCTACAACCCTTGTTTCTACGTCCACTGTAATTCAGCGGCTATCGCTGCGTGCTTTAACTAATGGCCTACATTTATACTGTACAAACTTGTTCGAGATTTGCAGTTAGCTGGGTCTCAGACTTTCCTACACGTCACAGCTACCAAGCGAGTTATGCGAGTAGCGAATATTACAGCTGATACACGCGGGCACACTTTTTTCTTCTCTTTCTTTGTTCGGCTCTTTCTGGAAATTGAGGTGGTCTCTTCCTTCATTTTCCGCGTTTTCGTTTGTGAGATTCCAACCGATAATCTGTGGCTGATCATTTATCTCTTCCAGGTAAAAAAAAAAACGACTCATAACAATGGTTTATAAAAGTCAGACGATTGTTTTAAAGACATTGTGCCTCCTCTCGCACTTTTTTCCTTTTGGAAGTTATCTACTGCAGTTGCTAATGTGCGCATGTCCGTATCATTGATATTTGTGCATAAACTCACGGTAGATTAAACGCCTCACTGTTTTTAGGAAGGTTTTAAATTTATTCGTGCACTACACTTATATTGGAAACCACTTGGTCGTATAAATGGAATCGGAGGTGGGTCATCTATTTATATTGCTTAGAAGTAAGCATGTGGAAGGAAAAGATTTTTCGCTTAATATAACGTTAATGCGAATCACAAGGGAAAAAGAAAGATGCGGGTTAAGGAGGGAGCTCAACGTTGTTTGGTTTAAGCGTGCACGTTTTAAATTTCACTGTTTGTGCATTCCATTTATTACTAACATTTCTCGCAAATAGTCTGAAATTCTAGAAACTTTTGTGCAGCTCCAAACGAACGAGTTCGTCTTCATTCGTCTGCTTGTAGTACAAATTCAGACGACAGTTAATATGCGTATTGTTAGAATCTCAGTCATTGTTTAAGCACCTCGTGGTTTAATTGAGCGTGACTTTTTGTTATTGTTGTCGTAGTAGCCTCAGCTAACTGAGCTCATTAGCTAGCTCTGTGGTGTGATCTGGGTCAGTGTCCTTCTTGATATTTCCACATTCTTAATGCCACAATGAAAGACTTTCTTCTAATAACCTTCATTTAGCACTCCGAATCCATTTTTTCCCCTCAATAAGTCAGCTCTTTAAAGTAACCTCCAAAAATTGTCAGACTTTCCATAATTGAAATTTCTGTTTGTCCTTAAAGTCGTGTATGCTGCTCCGACTTCAGAATGACTGCTGCATTTTGTGGGGGTATTTGAAACCACCGACTACGGCGATATCCTTAATATGTGAGAGGGAGCGATCGCGAGCTGTTCGGTTCAGTGCGCTATCGTGCGGGACCTACTTTTTCACCATTTCCCGCTTCCTGGTTATGTACCTGTGTAGGCGATTTGTGCCTTTTTAAAAATAAACCCCGATTATCTGAAAGCGGAACTACGTCATGGTAATTTTCTTCTATCTTTATTTTTGATCTGTCACACTCACAAAGTAACGCTACAAAGCAATGAATGAACGAACGAAGAACAAGTTGGTGGCAGCAGGGTCGGCCAAATAAGGGCCGATTATTTCCAAATTATTGCGGCGCGAATTTTGTTGATATCTGGTGGAAATATATTTAAGTACCCTTTCCCGGAGATTAAAAATGCGAAGGTGTGTCCGGCATGGCTGACTCACCTGTTCCGCCTAAACGTAAGTCAGTCACGGAACTTTGGGTCAGTCAGTGACTTCGTAAATCGCGATGGGCCAGGGAAACCACGACTTGGGCCCACAGTATCCTGAATTGGTATCTCCTCTTTTATGCAGTGGGGGGGGGGGGTGTCGGCATGGCCCTTTGCGTAATCGTAATGTCTCGCGAGTTTAATTCTGTTCCCGGCTCGAATGCGGTTTTAGTTCTTTCACTCGCGTTGTATGTGCGTACATGAACAGCCGTATTTGTCCCTAGAAAAGGGTACGTCGCATCACTTAGGAAGATATGACGTTTTCGTGACGTCATCGGTAAAGCGCGTGCATTAATTTGCTAGAAAACACGACTTCGAGGAAGTTGGAAGTGTGAGATGTGCTATCGGTCTTTTTTTGGGTTTCCGCATGAAACTAACATCCTGAAAACACGTCATGCTTTGTATGTGCATGCATCTATGCGTGCATGCGTTCCGTTAAACAGAGAGAGAAATTTGGTCAACGTCCGGCCTTGTACACACTTTTCCATCCAGTCCATTGTTTCCTTATATTCGCAACTCAAACTCGGGGGAAAAAAACCGTACTTAGAAAAAACAAAACATGCACGCATTGCTGTGAAGGTATTTTAAAGTAAAATTTCGCAAAAAAACATTTAGTTTAAAAAATCAGCATAAATCAGTCCAGAGAGAATTTACATCTGGTTAGGACAGACCTACACAAACGATCTTGGGAAACTTCGAAGCATTCAACTGTATGAATGCTTCGAAGTATGTGAATCAGAAATCAATTTCTCGAGATACAATCAAACCCTAATATTTACGAATTTAATGCAGTCATTAAATAATGTTAATCCTCCTTCCCATATTGTTTGATGATGGGCTTAATCCGTTTAGCAGTTATTTCGAGAGGTTAATCAATGTTTTTGGATCAGCTGTGCAATCATGACATTCAGTGGGACTTTAATCTACTTTTACACTTCATTTTCATTACAATTCTGTTGAATTCGGAAGTGAAAACGAACCCCGGAAACAACATCTAACCATTTCCGGTTTGTGTTCATGCGACCTTTTCTCATATGAACGAGTAAACATGTTGAAAGGGTTTGTCGCTCTGTCCACTGTTGGTTCAAAGGTCACAGGTGGCTATCGGCCACTACACTCTAACCACTGTAAATAAATAGCATGTGCGAAGGCAGGTTACCGTTCTCTGCCGTCTACGACACCGGAACGTGGAGTATTATACTGCCCGTTCACGTGAGAGTGTGGAGTGGCCTGCGTTGAATTCGGTTTCCTGTTTTTGTTGGTGTCGTTGATTTAAACAGCTGATGCGATGGCAAACCAGTTCACGCACAAACACTCAGCTTTGTATTGGCACTCGAACTCTTCGCCAACATACTCTAATATCTTAAACAGATAAAGGTTAGAATTTATTCTTTCTGAATAGAATTGTTTTGTTTCTTAGACCAGGCCATTATTGAAGCTCAGATTGCCCAATGGACCATCGTTTGTTTACAGCTGAATTTTGGAATTTTAAATCTTCGAACTATTTCATTTAAAATTCGGCTTACCTGTTTTCTTAAAAATTAATTTTATTGGCGAATAATGCAATACAAAATAAATAACTGTAGACAGTCAGCGTTAAATTGCTCGAATTTTCATCGGATAAAGACAGACCTATCTTATCTTCCACCAATGAATGATCCAGATACATTATTATGTAGCCGCACGACCCGTGGGCTGCAGGTAACCCACGAGGTGCCCTAGACAATCATTTGCGGCTAATGGACCTTACAGTCCCTCAGCAGCAGGCTTCCTGAAAGGAATTTTGCAGTTGATTCAGGTGCTGTAGACGGAAATTATTCGTGTAATTCCCGCGGTCGTGAGTCAGGGTGCTGACACAACCATAATTTCTTGAGAAAAATACTTAAAGAAAAGTCAAGTATACCTCGTCTACAGAACACTGGAAACAGCACGATGGACTGTGAATGGATTGAGTAATCACCGCGTGCACATAGATGACATATCCAGTGACAAGCCAGACAGCAGACAAATAAAATTAAGGACTGAAGTGAGCTTTGAACGGCATGATCGAGAAGGAAATCCTCAATGTTGCAATAAATGAAACTCCCTCTCAACATAATTATTTATTTATAACCAGATAGCGTATTACACTATTGTATTATTGGCAATGATGGTTTTTGAGGCAATGATGATTTTGTCTTCTATTTTAATTAAAAAATACCGTTAAAATTAATATATACTGGCACGTGTCCTAGTTGAAGATGGGGTTTGTACGATAACTTACTCTAATAGGGATAAAACAAGATGGATTTCAAATAATCTCGAATAACGTGCAGTCCACAGTGAAGTACCTTTTATAAGGTACCCCTGCGTGATGATTCAATAAGCACCAAGTCCCCAGCAAAAAGTTTTCAGTGACTTTTTTTTATATGAAAATCCCAAGCACGAGAGGTATTAGAACCTATAGTACTTAGTACCGTGCATGGGCTGAAAGTTGAGAAGATGAAAGAAGATACTTGTTGAAATTAGACTTGAATTTCTGTAGATTGTGATTGTCAGAAAATATGTATGGGGGGTTTGTTCCAGAGAAAGGAAGTTGAACAAATAAGCAAGAAGAAAAGTTGGTTTTTTGAGTTTGAAATTGTACAGTAAAAGATTGCGGCACATGTTGGGACTGGTTTTGAAGAGAGAGTTGGAATTATAGAAGCCAATTCAGAAGAACAGTGCCCATGGAGGTATCTATAGAAAAGGCATGCAGCAGAAACAAAACTTCTGTGAAACAGAGAGTGGAAAGACTTTCTAAGAGATGGGTAATTAATTAACCTAACTACGCTCCTTTGGATCGAATCTAGAAGCCTGAGAAAGGTTTTGGGAGCATCGCCTCAGATGTGGGAACAATATTCCATGTTAGGGCGGGTTTGAGATTTGTACACAGTGAACAGCTGTTTGGAAGAAAAGTTACGCCGAGAGCGAAAGAAAACACCCAGCTTTTTAGATGCAGAGGTAACAATATTTGTAATGTGCTTGTTCCAAGAGATTAGAAGTCAGGTTAATCCCCAATAGGGATATGTGATCGTGTCTAAAAATCAGAGTGTCATCGAAGATAAGCACAGGAGCAGAAGAATCCTTTTTGAGCTATATAAGATAAGACTGAGGTTTAGAAGATTTGAAATCAACTAAGTTATCTTTGTCCCACTGGAGAATTACCTGGAGATCTGCATTTAAGGAATTGGTAGTGGATATTCGAGAAGTTGAAGCTGTTTGTGCATAGCAAGGTTTCTCAAACTGGGAGGTGGAATGCAGTGTGCTATCATTAGCAAAACTGTGGATAGAATTTCCGGTTGATGGAAGAAGGTCATTAATATACAAGAGGAAAAGAGTGGGAGAAAGAATTAAACCGTAGAGAACACGAGCATTAGTGTATAAGTTAGAAGACAGAGTGCAAGCTACCATCACTCGCAGTGAGCGTTCAGGAAGAAAATTGGATACCCAATTACAAACAAGCAAACAAAAAAAAAAAAAAAAAAAAAATTTTGGAAGCTAATTTAGAAGACCTTTATGCCAAACACGATCAAACGCATTGGAAATGACAAGAGCAACTGCTTTGAGTTCCACCAAACGTTTTCATTGAATTTGTTCATAGATGGATAACATAAACCAGAATATCACCGATGGATCCACACTGACGGAATCCATACTAGCAGTTATTGATCAGGTGGAAGATTTCTAGGTAGTTTAAGAGTTGGCAGTTAATCGGTTTCACTGTTACTTTAGAAAGAGTATAAGTAAGTTGGATGGGAGGAATTTGTCATCCTTTTTGGGAAATGGCTGGATATGAGCATATTTCCAAGAAGAAGAGGAAATATCAGTGGGAAAAAGAAAGTACAAAAAGGCGACACAAAACAGGAGTAAGCTCAGGAGCACAAGTTTTGAGAACAAGTGGAGAAATACCATCTGCAATTGGCGCTTTCTTGGCATTAAAACTGTTCATATTCTTCTGACAACCTTTTGACGGAAGGCTACTGGAGGCATTGAATGGAATGTGCTGGGAATGGTAGGAGGTGGTTTACCAAGATCATCAATACAGGAGTTAGAAGAAAAGTAAGATTCTAGCAGGTCAGCTTTACCTTTGGCTGAAAAGGCAATAGAACCATCCGGTTTTGACAGTGACGGGAGCAGAGATGGGCAAAAGTCGCGGCCAATTGTTTTGGCAAGAGACCAGAATGCGTGATTACCATTTGGACAAAAAGCAAGTTTTCTATACTTAGCCTATTTGAAATCTAGTTTGGACTGATTAATAACTGCTTTGCAATTGTTGCGAGCTTTGGTGTAGGCAGAAAATGAACCTGGAGATTTAAATACAAGCCAGTTGTGATGTGCAACATTCTTACCTTGGACAGCCTTAGTATATTGGAAAATCAGGGTTTAGATAAAGGACAAGATTTGCTGTCAGTTCTTTCCAGTGATGGAAACAGATGTCAGTCATTGAATGAAGTGACCAGATGCATCGTCATCGAGGAGTGGAATTAGGGATTCCACCAGATGAATCGCTGGATGAGTGGTAGCACACCGGCAGACATCAACGGAAAATTTTGGCTTACCTCACAGGAAGTCTGCAAGTGAAACACTAAATTTCAAATGGAGTTGGTGATAGGACTCCATAGCAGTAAGTTTTTCCTGTACCTTTTGTCCATAGCAATTTTTATGATCACCATCTAACAGCTGTATGAATTCCAGTATTTGTGTGGAGCAAAACCTATCTGATAGTTTCAGGCTGCAGGGTGTGGGCATCAAGACAAGGATTCTATCTAAGATTTGGGGCAGGGATTCTCCAGGTACAGTGGCTCCAGAAGTTTGTTCTGGCAATAATACCTGTGATCGTTTTTACATCACAGGTATTAATGGCTGCCAAAGGCGTTTGACGCTAAGGACCTCCTTTTTTGATGGTTGAGTGCATGCGGTAGCCAAAATTTCCATGTTGTCCATTTCAACAGCCAGCACTTCTCGGAGTAAATGCGCTTAAGGCGGAATGGAGTCAAAACTAAATGAATGTTTTCTGTAAGGTCCAAGTTGGGCCATGCTTAGCTATTTCTGCGCCCCCGTGATTTAGATTTCATTTCATATTTTGCTACCCTAGCATAAAATGCTCCTGGGACGAGCGCTCTGTTCATTCATCCATGTTGTCATCATTCTGGTAAACAACGTGAGAAAATCCTTTAATCTTAATTGATTTGGTCGGTAGAAGAGTATAATAGCCTGATAGCTAACGCATTTCGAGTTTGAAGCGGCAATATGTCATTAAACTGAGTGTATTCTTCTTGCGGTTTCCCTGTTTCATGGGACGAATTTTTTAGAGGGAAAAGGAAAAAAAAGCTACAATCTTCACCGAGACTGACAACTTGGTCGTGGTGTTAAAAGATCCCATTAGAATTTCTCCTACGAAGAGAAATATTTCTCAGTTTCAGTCGGCAACGGGATTAAAAAGTAAATGTTTTTTCATACTGCGTGAATGAACAACGACCACTGTCCACCTCATAACTCTCGAGGGCGCTTTCACAAAGGAATGTATCTCGTACCGTATTCTGGTATTATATGATTATGGACTTCCACAAATTTCTCTGTGTGGTACTTTTTAGATCTTACTAAAGTAAAATAGTCTTCAATAGGTCTTTTCATTTTACCTAAAGTCTTTTGCCAAATAATTTACTCTATTACATCTGAATCAGGTCAATAGGATACGATACTAGATTAAGATCTTACCGTTTCATTGCATTACATGATGGCGCCCGGCTTGACTTGACTTCCGATTGATGTGAATTGTTTTTCAATTCGATAGCTTTGTTAGAGTATCCTCCGAGGAATATCTCATCTGTCAGTGTGGTTAATAAAGCTGCTATACGGGACATACAATTAAGATTTTATTGCAGCCGTGATTCCCGTTGTAATGTTCTTATGCCTTGAGGGAAGAAGAACAAAATAAATGCTACAAACTAATAAATTATTAAAGCCAATGCGGTGAAAGAAAGGCGAAAAACAAAAAGGATTTTGTGTATGTATGCATGCACACAGTTGTTAACTCTGTATATTTGTTTCGGTCACCTACATCTTTGTGTTCAACAGCAACGAAATGCAAAATACAGAGCTCACCAGCAGCCAACTAGCTGATGGATCTGTAAATAAGCATCAAGTTTAGGGGTTGAGGTGGATAGGGAGAAAGGTAGTCATTGCGCTGTACTTAAGAAAATATTTCTGCATGTTGAAATCGCTACCAAACAGAAAGAAAAGGAAGGTCTCATAAGAATTGAGCGATGAGTTGGACGAATGATTTGAATTTCAAGCTCTCTCTCTCTCTGCTCAGGATGTGCTAGTGCTCCCAATCGTTTTCTTTGCTATCTGTTTTGCAGTTCCTTTCAGGAAACATTCTTTGTTATCAACCGAGCGTACTAATTCTTTAGAAACGAAAATTGATATACAAACTATGCTGTCACAGTGTAAGGCTAATAGGAAGAACTCTTTTAGCTTCACAAGATGACATTTTAATTAATTTACTTTATAGTACTGGTTACAAGAGCCTAATGTTTGTATCTGTAAAGAGCACAGCTGTAAGGAAATCGGTTCGTTATGAATATCTATCTGATATTGTGGAGGCATTATCAACACGAATTGCGCCGGTATAACACTACAGATTTCAAATAAAAAGCAGCGCTCCAGTGAAGAAATATATAGCTATTTATTTGAAATGCATGCATACTTACAGATGGAGTCTCGTCGGTGTGTAAGTAAGCACCGTGAAGTCAAAGACTTGACAACCTATTGAGGAGAAATATGCACATTATGTGAGATGCTAGATGGTGTATAAGTTTCAAAATAACTGTTTAGGGAAAAAGTCTCAATCCAAGTGAGCTGTATAAAATTCTAGTACATGTTTTTGTAGCTTGAAGCGTTTGTCCAAGTATTACCGTATTTCAGTTTATTGAGCAACACTAGAGAGGGAAATTACGAAGCTCCCCACACCCAGTACAAAATCATTTCACCAAATTATTATAGAATACTTCTGGATCCACTTTTGGATACTATTCCACTCTCCATCCTGCCACGATTGGATCTCGAAGCAGATTCAAAAATGTCGGCTGCAGTAGTTTGGTGAATTGATTGTGTACTAAGTAGTGGAGACCTTTTGAAGCGATTAAAATACAGTCGCTTGGAGTTAAAAGTGTGCCATCTGCTAACTTTGCGATTTGTTAGTATTCTCGCATGTAATTTCTTTTACTCAACATAACCAAAATTTGATAACATTTTGTTGTAATCGCCTTTGAATGTGGAGTGCATCTACAAACTGAGCCGGTTTCCCGTTTTCGTCCATCTTCGTGGTGCTTCATACATGAAGATTTCTTACTTCGTGGTATTTGTTGTTCGACAGTTGTTGGCGTGCCGAGCTGGATGAAACTTATCTTTTTATCGATGTTTTTCATTCCTTTGTCGCACATGTTTGGTGTCGCTGTAATAAACGATCAGTTTCAAAACTGCGAAAGGTCATCGGTCAGTGTTGATTTTTTTACTCTTTTATGGCTGCTTGCCAGTTTCTCTATTGAAATGGAATATTCTTATTTATTTTCCCACCTGACAGTTCCTAAATCCACGAAACGCGTTTTTTACGCTGTACAACATGGGAAGCGCAGTTCGTATTAAAAACTGAAGAGAAAGGGGTGTCCATAAATAAGTACGTATCTCTCTCCCAGTCCCATAAGAGCCAAATGATTTGTAATGTATCTCGAGAAAGGTTAACGGGGATGGCCACGACGGAAAATCACTTTGTTCCCATCTTCTGTGTTGATTTATTTTGTTCCGTAGACTCTCGTACAGGACGAAGCGAAGGTCACTGACATGGCTGCTATGCTCGTTGTTAAAAGGCGGAACTGATCTTTCGGAACTGTTTATCGGGTCACCTTTGCCCGCCTCCTGTGAGTCCTGCTGGCGGCTGACCTACGGGCAACCGAGAAGTTTCTTTTGCAATGCCGAAGAAAGAACATTTGCTCCCACCTGTATAAACGTCTCTTCCCCTTCCTTATACTTCTGGTCAGGGAACAGACCTAGCAACCTGTCAAAAAATCAGTGGCACATGCATTTCTCTGCTCCGTGTCCAGTGGACTGTTGACGGAAAAACAGGACCTTTGTGGGGAAAAGCGTTATTTAAAAGTGGGTGTAGCTAACTAGCGTTCTTCCACACTCCCTCCCCCTTCCCCCCGCCAAAGGCCGCCAGGGTAGACACTGAGAGACGAGGGGAGGAGGTGTGAGGCAGACTTCAAGGTTCCGTTTCCCACTAGTTTGCCGAGGTCAATGTCCTCTGTAGCCCACTGTGGTCTGGCATAGCTGTTGTCATCGTTTACCTCTCGGTTTTGAGGGGTGACGGGTATTTTTTTCTCCTTATTCCCTCTTATGGTTGTAACTACGAAGAACGCTACATGTGTTTTTAATGCGAAAGCTACAGGTTGCTGAGCTACTTCGTCACTAGTAACGTTAACACAGGCAGTGATGATTTTGAGGTAAACCAGATGTTTCCAGCGTGTTGGGTGAATGTGGCATGACAGTGTTTGGGGGGGTCCGAGGACGGAACCTGAAGAATTTCGTTGTAAGAAATATGTGGAATCATGGAACAAAGCTTTTTGGAATTGAAGATGAACAAACTATGCCTATTAAATCGTTGTATGCGTTGTCTTTGTAACATGAATTTTAGAAATTTCGTATCTTTTCTAATTATTTGTATCTCCTGCACAGGTTTGAGATTAGAGTAAGTTTTAAATAAGTCTGTCTGTGGTAGTATTTGATGATTCTTTCTTTATTTTATACATCTGCAGACAAATACATATAATATTATTGTTTGCCATTAGTAGGAAAAGCTGAGTACAATAGTACAGTGTGGAGGATGATAGGGTGGCAAAGATTGATGCTCCAACATTTATTTTTACGGATGCGTGTCGATTCTTTCCTGCAGTTGTTTATTATGCGTCCCCAATATTCTGTGGTGCTCTGACTTTGCACCTCTGGTTCAGTAGCATCCAAGCGCCACAAGAAACAAATCGCGAAGTAAAAGCCGTCTAGAAAGCTAAAATTTATTTAAGGCGGACATTAGTCACCGACGCAGTCCATTTTGAAGGAGGAAAAATCTCCTTTTTGAGCCACGTGGTATAATGACCTTATTTCTTTACGTTCCCTCAACATTGAAGGGATTCATTCTTCACATCTCTAGCATAACTTTCTACACATCGAGAACTTACTATTAACGATGTTCCTTTTCCACCGCGCATTTTTTCCCCTTACTCTTGTTGTCGTATTCGTCACCCAAGTGGCGAAAAATATTTTTTTACTCTCCTTTTTTATTTGCGTGTGTTCGTCATTTTCGAATCATATTTTACAATTGTGACGTTTAGAACTACATTTAATGATACTTTGCGAGATTTATTTCTCTGGAAGCGATCTTCTTTTGGCTTTTGGACATTCTCGCATTCATTTCGAGATTCAAGTCTGGTATTGAACAAAGAGGTGTCTTGTCTGCCAACCAAAACAAATATCACGCACGCAAAAATCTGTGATAATGTGGAATGAAAAATAATCCCGAGATAACTGTGGACCTCTTCGCTCACTCCACCGTTGAGCAATAGCAAAAAATGTTGAGTAGTGCAGTCATACTGAATGACCACAGGTTTACCTCTAAACGTCCCTTAATGTTTTATTTTAAGCGCGTTATCCGCTGTACTGTTTTGCAATTCAGTTTCTCTCCGTCGTGTGAGCAGCCATTTGTCTTTCTATCGCGCGCATGCTGAGTCCATATCCCTAGAAATTAGTCTTCACAGAAGTTTTCAAAGCTTCCAAACCGGAAGAACCTAATCTTGCTTAGTGCTGGAGGTAAAGCTGGAAGGTAAGAACGCTATCTGGCCCACATTACGCTGCTTTTGCCTCCTTATCAGTCTCTGCTCGAAGAATGGAATTGCTACGGGCTACTTGCACTTCTAGATCCCAGCCTTGCTATTCGCTCACTACAATTCAAAAATATTACTTTGGCCAACCGACGAAACAGGAAATCATATACAAAAAAGTTGGTCTGCGTTATATGCCATACATGGCAAACCGCTCGACTTAATATTGAGATTTTAAAATTTTTTGTCGCATCTGTCTTTTTTTTTTTTTTTTTTTTTCTTTTTTCCATTCCCGAGGCTGCTCAGGTGGAGTGCGTTAGTATAGAATTTTGGCCACACTTCTGCATAAGTTGTCATCTGTCTAACTTCAGCTGGTCTCGATAGCGAGAGAAAAAAAAAATCAAAAATCAAACTTCATCATTCAATAAAGGGAGAGCTAAGAAGAAATAATTTAGATTTGGTTTTTTGTAATTCATATTTTATTAATATTCCGGATTTCTTCTTCGATACCGCAGTTTTTTTCTCGTGTTTAAGTATCCGCACAATTCTCAGGTTCTTGTAGTGGAAGCGAGGGAGAAGTAGTCATGCTGTTTCTCTTAAATACTACCACTGTTGTATGGAAGTATTCATTTCTAGCCGATTTGTATATTAGTGATCACGGAAAATATATTCAGAAAGACTCATCGCTGGATCTCAATACTTTTAAAACAGCGAGAGAAAAACAGTATCACAAAGCGTCTTCGTACTATCAATTGGTGGGATCTGACACAAGATTATATTTGCATATATACAGGAGGTTGATGAGCCACTATTGTGCACGCTGTGATGACGTGTGGGACTTTTTCTTATTGCCTGTGGGATCTTTTCCGACTGAGTTAGTATTCCTCTTGCATATTTTAACAGGACATTATAAGAAGCGTAACAAGAAATAGATCATTTGCTAATATACGTATGGAATTTATTCGGGTTTCGGCAATTTGAATAACACTAATAGCAGGACCGTCTAGTATATGTACATTTAGATTTAATTCAAGCTGTACAGCGCTGTTTCCATAATGTACTTATTGAATGCATTGAAAACAGTTGCTTCCGAAAAGTATTATTTCGAAAATTTTCTTGAACTTCACCCAAATATTTAAAACACTTCAATACCTATTAAGCCTGCAGCCAGTAGCTAGTTGCATTAATTTGTTTATTGTATACCCACAGGTAAACCACACTGTATGCTTCAGGTTTCAAGGAAACATTGATGTAACGGATTCTTCAAACCTGTGTGTGCTTACTGTTTTCGTTTATTTTAGGAAAAACTTGGAAATTTTCCGGGGACCTTTCGTAATACGCTCAGTAAGGGTAGTTTATGGACCAAAAACATTTAGAAAGCAAATTGTAAACACTCGTTAACCTTCTACTTCCAGCAGACTTAAGTTTCATCTCCATCTTGAAATAATCCAGACTTTGACTGATGACTTTCTCCCAGGAAAATAAAATATTTTCCTTAGCAAAATAGGTACATATTTCTGAGTACTTTATCGATGAATTGTTAACCTTTTTAGTGAAGAAGATCAAATCAAATACAATTCGGTGGTAATCAGTGAAAATTCAAACTGAACTGCTGCTGTTTTTATTCTTTTATGATGTCGAGCTGTTAATGGCAGCATTTAACAAACTTGGGATTCACACAGGTATTTCAAAGTGGTTGTGAATTATTAATTTTTAATATTTATTTAAAACGATTACATAAATTATTAACTTTTAATTTCGAATCAGAATGTTTAATAAATAAATAAATATATAATAATTAATGAATATATAGAGGCAGATAACGAAGACATCGAAATAATAAAACAAACATTAAATTATGTCTATTAAGTACAGAAAGAAAAAAGACATTTCTGGAATAACTGTTTTAAAGCATAAGTCGCCAGTCGAATTCTTAAGGGTTGAAGAGATAATCGTTTAATTCTCTTGGGTTAGAGTTGTTAAGTCATAATCTGTGCTATGTGCGATTACATAGTACTGATTTCTCTTTTCTTTTTTTGTCTGCTCCTCCCCAGCGAGTCGATTTCCATATATTCGTGTCCAACAGAGCATTACGATCACAGTTGCAGCTCCCTGTGTATTATTGGTATTCTGTCTAACCAGCGAATTCATGCTCATTAGCTTCCGCGTTGGGTGGATTGTTTATTTTTGTGCTTGCCATATATAAGTGAACCCCTGGTTGTGGTTACCAGCAGTCATCTATTACAGAAAGGTTACTCGCTCGCTGTCTTTCTTTTACTCCCTTCTGCGAAGGATCTAACTCGAAATCCACGCTATTGATAATAGTACCACCACACACGTACATGCACATCAGTGAGCTTTATTGCAAGGATGCGATGTCTTTTGTTCGCCACTATTTTTATCACGACTCGCTCAAAATCCAGTAACTTTACACACAGCAAGTTAGTAATGACCCGTTTGGTGAGAACCCGGCTATCCTCCCTACTCTCGTCAATCCTCCTCAGAACGGGCGTGGGCACGCTGTTTCGGCGCCTCCCACTTGGCTGACTGCCGAAACAAGTTCCTTGCCAACAGAGCCGAAGAACTGGTCGGGCTGTTTACCCTCCCAAACCGAGCATACTCCGACACAGTCACGTGACAGCGGTTATATCGTCCCGTTGCGGCCATGTATCCCGACGGCTTGTAGCTAACTGTATTGAAAAATTCGTTGTCAGACTTTAGATGTTCTTTTCTTTGAGACCAGGCAGAGAAGGAGAATTTCCCCGCGCCGGGGAGTTATTTAGTGGATTGCTGAACAGGAGCTTGTAAATGGATCCGTGTGGCCAACTTTGGTGCGAATTTTCCTTTCTGAATGCAAATGTCGGAACTGTTGTCAGCTATTGCAATTTGAACACAAGTCTTTTCACTGCTCTTGCCACATCCAGTTCCGGTTACGCCAAACTCGCGCTTCGCTCTTCCGTTTACATTGCTGCTAAACCGTCCGATGTTTACAGAGATCAGTGAAGACTTCAACATTAAACAGCTGTGCGAGGTTGGGAAGTGAACGGCTTATCATTTTATGTGAAAAGTGATTTCATTTGAATTACAAATTTGCTTTCGAAAATACTGTATCATGAAAAAAAAAAAAAAAGAAAACCTTCAAAGAAATACATACTGTCAAAGGAATTAAGATTACTAAGATTTCTTCTTTTTAATTTAATACGTATACAGTATTTATTTGTGAATTCTATTTCCCTGTAATTCTGTCGAAATCCTTTCGCTCATTATTTATAGCTATTTTGGCAGTTTTTCTGTATGTATTTTGCATGCCAATCATTTTAAAAACTGCACACAGCCCTTATGTACACACAGACTCTTGCGTTCATTCCGTGGTTGGAAGGTGACATTTTCATCACGTAGAATTAACAGTGAAAGTAGCGGACTGCTAAACTTTGTCAGATAATCCAAATTGAATTTCGATATTTATCAAAAGAAAAGCAGGAAATATATTTCTTTGCTTATTCCTAATTAACAAGTACCTTTTGTAATTGGCAGGAAGTCCCAATTTGTTGCTGAAAAACAAACGACTTTTTTTTTTTTTTAACAGAATTTATCGATAAGGCAGTGAATTAGGAACGGCATTCCTACTTGAACATCGTAGATCCTGTCCTACAGACCAGCGATTCTCAACTTTTCTTCTGTTGCAGCAGAACTTAAAGCTGCTGAACTTAAAATAATAATAAAATAAAAGGGCCGGATATTTAAAGTGTTTTCTATGAATTTATTGAAAATAACAGTGACACATTTGTCATCTTTTTTCGACACACATCACTGTGTTGCGATGCTCTGGTTGAAAACCATTATTCCCCAAATAGTGGGTATGTTTTGTTTTCTGCGAGAATTAACACATACATAAGAATAGCACGTTGTTTGACATCATATGGGTGGATGTTCACCCTAGCCAGAGTCGGGATGAAAGTATGACAACCAAGGCTTTTGTTGTAACACTGGAAGAACGTAAGTGTTAAGAAACTTAATGGTCTCAGTTCATATGACAATTAGTTTCGAAGGCGAGAATTTACAACATGCACTAAGAACCTCATTAACATTCATTCACTTTATGAATGCATCCATAAATCTGAGTAAATTCAAACAGTCGAAAAATTTGAAACACTACATAAAAGAAAATCGATCCCATGGTATAGAAGCATTACAACCGCCGTATATTTAGTAAAAGGTCACTTCCTGCATAACTCGAGACAAAAGTCCCTAGTTTAGGACAACACTGGTCCTATCTGAAAAGATGGCATCAGTGAGGAAGGACGAGACATAGATGGGATCCTGATTTTCGCCCAGTGTGGTTGAGGTTGGTTATTACTTCAGTTACAGTAGATCATACGAATCGCTAAGTATCTTTCAGTATCTGGCGTCTGTAAGTTTTACCGGCTGCATATTTCTCTATCTGTAATGTGTAGCGAATTGAAGAACCTCAGTGTGTAAACGGGAACATAGTCCGTGGGCAATCGAAGTTTTTCAAATTTATCCGCAGAGGGATATGCTGGATAGGTTGGCTTCTATTCGTGGTCTTAGGGCGAGAAATCAGGACATGAACAGGAAGGAACGCACATCCAACCCGTTAGGAGTTTGGCAGTGGTCAGGAGTTTCTGACAGTATTATCTATCAAAGACCAGACTCCAGGGAAGCATATTTACTTTTGCTTGTGGAATAACCACTAACCGGTTGAACCATCTTAAGATCCTGCATTCCATGCTCATAATTTTTTTTAAGGAATATAGAAGTTGAAGACCAGTTATTTGAAACATAAGGGGGAATTGGTGTAAGATCCTTATCGAACAGTACATCCTGAATGGTTGATAAGGACAGAATTAGATTGAAATAACCCTCGATTCTGCATAGGTTTACTTCCTCGTCGTCGTAAAGTGAGGTTCTCATCCCATGTCAAACCTCTCTATGATATTTTCTGGGAGATTTAGCTACATATTAAAACATGGTTCAATAGTTTGTCTGATGAGGGGGTTTCCGAGATTACGAAGAAGTTTGGCATAGGAGGTTCTCTCCTATGCCGAAAGGGTTACGTCTCCAGGAGACGTAACCTGGAGACGTAAAAAATGATAAAACCGCGCATTTTATTTTTTTTCTCCTCTTGATGTGATGTGAGGAGGGGAGTGACAAGAAATAATAATGTATAGGCGTTTTGGGGGGAGGGGGATCATAAAATGGCTTTTAGGCTATGTTGCGCCCTATATGTTTTGTCTGTAAATTGTGGTCGATTTGCTTCTTGCTGGAAGAAAAACTCTAGTTTCCAGGAGGAAAAAACCATGCTACCTGATACCGACTAACTCAGCCACGTTGTGAAAAAGATCCATTAAACTCCTCGCGTCATTGACGGGAAGAGTTTTAATGGATCTTTTACACTGAGGTCTTTTCACAAAGGTCTTTTTAACTGAGGTCTTCTCCACCCGATGTGAGGGAGGACAGTGATTATACCAACTGTGCTACCCACGAGGGCTACATGTCTTGGTTTAAGCGAAGAATATAGTTTGTATAGTATGTTATCTTGTAGTTTAAAGTACGCTTTCAGTATTAATAATAATTCTGGAAGAAAAGAGATAAGTTATCGAAAGCGACGATATCAAAATGCATAGTCTCTCCGTAATCTTTGTTAATGGCCTAGCTTGGAGAAAGCGTTTAGGAGATCGACAGTTATAGATCTTTGATGAACTATAGCTGTATTGATTTCTCAAAATTTAGTTTCGAGCACCTGATGGAAATGAGCCTAAAATTCTTAAGTGTCCAGGACGTTTTTTCTTTGGGACTGGTTTGGCTTAATAAATCCATATAGATAGGATGGTACCGATTTGTACAGTTTTCTTGCATATATACAAAAGTATATTGTCTGTGTAGGTAATGTTGATTTTGGCAGTGAATAACAAGAACAAGCCGTTGTTCTCACTATCGACTTACTGGAAAGCCATTTACTATTTCAGCTATTTGATCCGAGAGATAATTACTTCATACTTTTACTTCCTGCTGTTTAAGAGGAGTCGTCTGGTATCATGTAAACTTATGAAAGTGGAATCGGCCTATTTATTGAAAAAGTCCGGTCCATGAGGAAACACTGAAGTCGGTGAAATAGAACCATTTTGATTGCTTCGATCTCGAGGGATGAGAAGATGCAGCTAGTCTACTCTCCTCTTGCACCTCAGGAAGTTAACTCGCACATTTTATAGGTGTTGCGGACCACCTGCAGTCTTGCACTCCATTTCTTCTATTCCTGTTTTTGTGACAACTTTTGATTTACTGTTGCTGCCAGGTCCTCTTGGTGACACTTTTTTTTTTTTTTTTTTTTTGGGATGCCCCCATCTCGTCCATACTTTGAAGAGCACCTTAATTAATAGTTAAGAGAGGACTCAAATCTATGAAACTGAAACCCTGTAAATAGTTATTTCCGATTTATAAATCGAAAATAACTAAAAAGTGGATGGCAATAACGTGTTCTAAGGATCTAGAGGATGATTCTCAACCATTTCTATGTTGTGCCCCATATTCAAAATTCATTGAGCTTCGGACACAATTATGATCCAAGTAAAATGCTGACGACCAGAGTTGATTAATTAAAAAATAAAAACAAACTCAACTTCAGTGACAAATGGGCCTGGAGTACTGGGGTCCATAGTTTAACAGATATTTATTTAAAGTATACCCAGTAAAATAAAATAAAATAAAATATTTCCAGAAGCTTTCGGAACTCGTGTCCCTTTCTCAACTGACAGAATTTTTAAATACATTACAAGCAAACTGTGGCACGTTACTCATTCGTCATTGTTGTAGCACGGACGTGTGCTGCCTTGCGCCAGTGATCATCCATCAATAAAACGGTTGTCTCCAGGATTGGATGTATACGCATGCCTTTCTGGCGATTTAATGCCTTAGGGTTGTTCATTATGTTTAGTGACTCTAGCCATAGGCGGTGGCGAAAGTGTCGCGCGTGGTCCACTATCTCAAAGTCGCGCTTGGGGTCAAGATCGTGGTTGGTAGCCCAAAAATGTTCTGCAAGCGCGGACTGGTCAGTTTCGGCAAGCCGGATTGCTCTGTCGTGTTCCGTGAGGCGATCCTGGAGACGTCTCGATGTCTCACCTACGTAGCAACTGTTACAGGCCCTACAGGTGATACGGTACACTACATTGCTGCGTAAGACAGGTGTGACAGGGGTCTTCACACTGGAGACAAGTGAACGTAGGTTCCTACCTGGTAATTGTACACATTTTATGTTGTAACTTCTCAGGATCTTCGAGATACGTCCTGACACTCCTGGATAATACGGAATGTAGGCGGATGATATGCCGACTTGCTTCGGAGGTCTTGGGTTGGAAGTAAGTTCTTGTGCCTGTAACAAGCATCTGTTTAGCTAACATCGCCATGGAAGATCTGGAGAAGCAGATACACCAGAACCCACCTACACCTATTACAACGTGGTGTAGATATGTCGACGATATTTTTACCATAATACCACGTGGTTCTGAAACGGTACTACTAGAATACCTCAACTCTCTATCCAATTTCATCAAGTTTACCGTAGAATCAGAGGTGGACGGTTCGCTCCCGTTTCTGGACGTGCTAGTGCATCGCGTAGGCCCACATCTAGAGACCTCAGTATACCGCAAACCCATGTGGTGCGGTCAATTCACCAACTACGGGTCCGGCCACGCTCCAAGCCATCTCAGTAGCACTGCCCGCACCCTGTTCTCCAGGGCCTGGAGCCATTCCAGCACCGACACAATTAGACGTAACGAGATCTCCCGTGTGAAGGCGGACTTAACCAGATGCGGTTATCCATCCCATGTACTAAACAGATGCTTGTTACAGGCACAAGAACTTACTTCCAACCCAAGACCTCCGAAGCAAGTCGGCATATCATCCGCCTACATTCCGTATTATCCAGGAGTGTCAGGACGTATCTCGAAGATCCTGAGAAGTTACAACATAAAATGTGTACAATTACCAGGTAGGAACCTACGTTCACTTGTCTCCAGTGTGAAGACCCCTGTCACACCTGTCTTACGCAGCAATGTAGTGTACCGTATCACCTGTAGGGCCTGTAACAGTTGCTACGTAGGTGAGACATCGAGACGTCTCCAGGATCGCCTCACGGAACACGACAGAGCAATCCGGCTTGCCGAAACTGACCAGTCCGCGCTTGCAGAACATTTTTGGGCTACCAACCACGATCTTGACCCCAAGCGCGACTTTGAGATAGTGGACCACGCGCGACACTTTCGCCACCGCCTATGGCTAGAGTCACTAAACATAATGAACAACCCTAAGGCATTAAATCGCCAGAAAGGCATGCGTATACATCCAATCCTGGAGACAACCGTTTTATTGATGGATGATCACTGGCGCAAGGCAGCACACGTCCGTGCTACAACAATGACGAATGAGTAACGTGCCACAGTTTGCTTGTAATGTATTTAAAAATTCTGTCAGTTGAGAAAGGGACACGAGTTCCGAAAGCTTCTGGAAATATTTTATTTTATTTTATTTTACTGGGTATACTTTAAATAAATATCTGTTAAACTCAACTTCAATTATTTATAACCCAAGAACTCACAAACGTACAAGATGCACATCATGTACACTCAGTGCAGTTGGAGGTTGGGTGGGCTGTCAAGACGATTATATCTCTGTATATGTGAATCACATATAAGGAGTATAACATGAGTATCCGTTGAGAATAGTCGTGGAGGGGAAAGCTTGACGGAGGGAGAGGAAGGCCGAGACTCTTCTACACAAACCTGATTATAAAGGATGTCAGCACCAACTTTTGTTACGAAATGAAGAGGCTGGCAGGAAGACGAAATAAGTAGAATACTACATCAGACCATCTCGTGATTAAACTACAAGAAGAAGGTTGAGCAATAATAGGACTGTGAGTCCTATGGGTTGAATTTCTGCGAAGTTAGGTCATTCTACGACAACCAAGTTCTCTGCTTGCAGCTTCAGATAGTGTGACTGTTAATAATCTCGAGTGTATCCCCAGTTGCAAGATCGGAAACACTATATCTAGTAAACTGGAGGTGACCACCTAAGTGTGAACCAATGTAAGCAGGGTCGAGGCTTAGCTCCACGCCGCATAGAAGAATAGTCGACCCTCTGTATCACCAGATAATAATAGGTAGTAGATGACTCTCAGCACCCTGTACAATACCATTTACTTATTGGAGGCTTGAAATGATGTTCTCCAGAGCAAACTTTCGACATCGTCCGTCTTTCCTCTCATATAGTATGGGCCGTGTCTTTTGAGCTTATGACGGGCATCAGGATAGATTGAGATATAATGAAAATTTAATTTCGAGATCACAGCTTTTAAAACGGTTTTCTCAGTTAGCTGCTTGTTGGTCCACCGCACTGAACCTCTTGGTAAGAACAGGAAGCATCCGGATCCTATAGATCATAGTGTGTATAATCTTGCTGCCGCTATTGTTCCAGCTCTTGACTAGAGGGATTCGAATTAGTGTGTATGCCGGAGATAGCTATACTGCTGAATATATTCTATATTCTTGCCGGCTGTACGCCCTGTCTAAAAATTTATATAACCGTATTCCTACCAACCAGTATTAACGCATCATGATCAGTTAAACTAATGGAGAAAACTTATCTGCAAAAAGATCTAAACATACCAAAAATTTCCTAATTCATTTCTCAAATGCCAAGCTCAACTTACTTTTTTTCTGATAGAACCTCAATTATAGGTTGTCCTAATTATTCGCTCTATTATTCTTTTCGCTTCAAAGATGGAACTTGTGGATACATTCCCTCTGATGTACCATGTTCCTTGTCAAACACTCTTAATCCGGAATTTCCTTTTTTTTTTTTTTTAATTTCCTCTGTCTAAAAAAAAAAAGTCTTTATCCTATTCTGTTGTAGTTCTCCTTACTATATATATTATTCGGAAATTTTCGGCTTTCTTTGAAAGTCGACTTTTTCCAGATTTAACTTTCGTAACAGTGATGTAATTTTCCTTGCTTTTAATGTTTATAATTCCATTTGGCTTAAAATTTCTAGTGGCATAGATTCAACTGGTAGAGATGCTGTGGATTTGCTTATTAGCAATTTATTTTTATTATAATGACCTTACACAATTTATTTATTTATTTATCTACCGGAGAATCCTGACTACATACTCAACACTCGATCTTTTCCTCACCAACAACCTTTCAAAGTGCACAGTTAATGTTGGTGCTCCTCCAGGTATTTCAGATTTCAACTTGGTGATTGTCTTCTCCAGTGGAGCCCATTCTCACACGACTATTCTCAGCCTTGGGAAGTTTGGCGTTGCAAGAATAATACAAAATGGGATGGTCCGACTGATCTTACTCCTCTTTTCCTTGGTTGGATTGCTGTTTTTAACTTTCCGATTCTAATATATGTCCAGATCCTATCAGTAAAATTATTCTTATAGGAATGAAATACTTTATTTCTCAGTCCACCATAAAATCATTTTTTTAAATTTAAACCTTGGTTTTCCAAAAATGTGCTAAAGCCCTTCAAGATAAACTAAAGTTCGCAACAGTTGTAAATCTGAGTTTTCAATGCAAATTCGATTTTTAACATGTTTCTCTCCACATAGTAGCCAGAGCTTTCTGGTCAAGCATGTTGGCCACAGAACCTAGAAGGCTCCATATATATACTTTCATCTTTGCTGCTACCTGATGATTCCATTACATCTCCATCTAAAGATACAGCTGACTTATTATTATTCTATTTTGCCTTTAACTCTGGAACCGGTGGTTCTTGGTAAATCACCCCTATCATATCATATATCATCACATCTCATTGAATTTCTCCCGCGGTGTTCTGACGGAAAGACATTAGAAGAAACCTGAGAAACCTTGATATCAAGAAGGCCTCGGTCCTGGTGGCATTTCTCTACTTGTTCTCAAAATTTTTGGAGTTTCGTTTTTTTTTTTTTTTTTTTTATCAATCAGTTCCTTTTTGTTTCTTTTCTAAGAACATTATTGCTTCCATCCTATTGTTGAACCATTTGAATGTCACTTAATAAACAACTAAATGATGTCCCGCTCCTATGAGGAAGAAGATTAATATGATATTGCTTTTCATTTTTGTGCAGTAATTCTTAAGTGGACTTCATAATAACCAAATCAAAATCAGAATCTTCTTTCCTGCAAAATTATACAATTTGCTAAAATCACATCTTTAAAAGTTATCGTTAACCTCTTCTAGTGGTTAACGATAAATTTTAAGAAGGTATTTTTTTTCGAGCATAAAAATTCCCAGTACTGCTGATTGGACCATACATACATACTTCTTAGTGAGTTGTCAATAGATATCATCTACATAATAAACAAATTATAAAGTTCTTCCATTCTTATTATACATTTACGCTTGAATTTCATTATTCACCATTAACCTTGAGATATGAAGTTCGTTTTTCGTAATAAATCGTCACATAGCGTAAACAGTAGCCATTTGCTTCTTCACTGTGCATGGTGGGACATAATCTGCCATTTTCAGACAATAGAACAAGAGAGTTAATATGCATAGGTGATCTGTATGCCTTCTAGAAGACAGTGCAGTTATCAGTCCATGCTGTCAATGAAATAGCTTAGTAAAAGGTCTTTTATTTAAGAGGGCACAAACTTGTTTGCAGTCATATGAGGTAGAAGAAAAGTGCAAGTTCATTAATATGCTTTGGGGATTTTAGTAGGTCTATCTCACGGTTTCAGCCATTGATACACGCGAGCAAAGAGATCCATTCCTAACAAATCAAACTGCATCGATCAAATTAAATCAATATTAAGTCTAATTATAACCTCAGAGAGAATGTAAATGTCAAAGAAATCGCAGATATCCTTCGCATCCGCAATAACAGTAAGGGACTGGAAGTTTGTTGAATCTACTTGAGATTCCACTTAGGAATCTATTAAAAACACAGCACTTGTAACCCTTTATAATTAACGTCGTCGAAATGCTGATAAAGTTTCCCTGAAGGAGCGATCTTCACCTTTAATTACCTCCATTAATGATTTACCTATAAACGGTGCATCGTCTTTTTAGCAACAAGCTACTTTACTAATGGAGATTGATGAAGAATCTCAAAGGCGCCTGCTGATAAAAGGTCCGTCAACTAATAAAAAAAACTGGCCTTACAAATGCTTAAATTACCGCACTTTTTATGCGATTAGTAGTGATTGCGGTAAGGGAGAGTTCACATAGATGGAATTAAGGTGGGACTCTTCCAACACTTCTTTTTCACCCAAACTGTAGTTTTCCTCATTTTCCATGCTCATAAGTTTCCGCTGTGTATCATAAAGAAAGTAAGAGTTGTGTAACGATTAGCCAGTACATCAATTACTCGTATTTTCATTAAACTGGTTCTCTCTGGATTTTTGGGAGTTTGTCTTTGGATTATTGCAGAGGGTTCGAAGGAAATGGACTACCTAAAATTTAGAGGATGTCAGTGAAGTTCCATATTTACCTAGAAAGAATAACTGTAAAAACTTCTTTTGTGTGGCTGTGAAAATTTAGGAAGTCTGTAATTATGTCATTTTGTTACAAAACCTACAACAGAAGGGGTTGCCCAGTTTGTTGTCCATTCTATAATGTTGTCGTAGAGTACAGGTAGTTCAAGTGGGTTCAAGCAGTACATGATGCAAAAATTCCAGAGTTGAAACAACTGCTAGCACGGAGGAGAAGAATGTGAAGAAAGATGCAGAAGAATAATGGAAGATAACTGCATAACAATTTGTGATCTTCATGATATCTGTCTGTATATTGGTTTTGTGGAAAAATATGCTAAATCACTTACGACAGACTTCTGCAGCGGACAGAAGTTTAATGCAAAGTTGGGAAAGAAGTCATTTTTAATCTGAAAAAATAAAATAAAATTAATAATAAATAAATAAAACTTCTTTACCTGATTTCAAAATCGCAGTATTAAGACTTTGAAGCCAGGGGACGTTCTAACCAGTGGAAATATTCAAAAAAGACAAGGATGAACACTGGAAAAATTTTGTTCAGTTTTCTAGGGGACAGCTTGATGGTGATCCTCTTCGATTATCATGGGAAGGCGAGGGATACCGCCACTGGCACATATTACTCCAGATTTCTGACCAGTCTGCGTCTAGGAAATCGTTAGGAATGTTTTCCCACCACAGTACCCCTTTCTTGCAACATATATGCAGAAACACAAAGGACAAGGATTAATAAATGTGCCAGCTTTCAACCTTTTTTAAAATTTTGTCCCATCCATTATATTCTCATGAGATTGGCTTTCAAATTTCTTCCTCTTTTCATTCCCGAAGGCGCCATTTGTGTGTGCGTGTGGCAAACATTTTCTAGATGCTGATGCAATGATTTCTAGTGTGAGTCATGGTTTCAAGGTATTCTGTTAAAATCACCCCCGGAAGTGTATTTAACAAGATTTCAACCTTTTTTTCGCTGGTGGGGGAGGATACGGATCTTTCCCGAAAAACCCTACACCCCATAACTGGTATGTGCATAAACATGTACATATATATCTTTAAATGTGGTGTTCTTGGCAGCAAAATATGTTTGAAGCCGTTATAAGGTTGTTATTATTATTATTATTTTTACATCGTGGGCATTCCCTGGTACAGCCTTGTTGGTTGTAAATAACCTGCAATTTTATGCTCCAGTATTTAGCGTTTTCGTGTCAGCAGCGCCTACTTCGTTAGTTAGCACTTTTAAAAGACAACCTTGTTTGGCCTCGGAAATGAAAGAAATCGCATGTTGCTACATCTCATGGGTAAGATGCGTTCTCTGTCGTTATTATATAGATGTTGTGTTTAGAGACGTACTCTTTAAACAAAATGGACCTGTGTGCCTTTGAGCCCAAAAATACAAAGCGCCATCTTGAGCACTTGAACATAGTGCAACCGCCAGCCACCTGTCAACTTCAACATGTTAGTAGTTTTATAGTATTTCCAGGTAGTGAATCGAAAGTGATGTTACATGTTTCGCACTTTTCCGTATCCTAAAGTTCCTTTTGATATGCGCCTGAAAAGATTAAAGTACTTTATAAAGTGTGTTTGGTGACAGTATAGTGAATTCGCCATTTGTCACTCTTTTGGAGAGCATTCCGTTGAGGTTCGAATCCCTTCCGGATCGAACACTTCAACAGAGACCATAAGGTTTCCCCTTGAGTTATTTCTGGTTTTTTTAACCTGCGCAACATGTGAATTGGCCTATCAGTAAAAGAGATCACATTTAGTACCACAGGAAGTGGTGCACTGTGACTAAAGCAGCCGATGAAAAAAAAAAAAAATCCCTCAATACATCAACCTTGTATAGTCTGGCGAGCTGTGGCTTAAATCACCAAGTGCCATTAAATAGTCCTTCGTGGAAATTGACTCGGCACGATTCATCGCTGTTTCCCACTCGTTTTGAGAGTCTGGTTTCGATTATTTTCAATGACTAGAGGGATTTATAAAGTACTCTTCAGTCGAGGTGGTACTTCCCGATCTTGGATGGAGTAGAGAGGCACTGAGATAGTGAAAATTTTTCCCAATATGAGAGATGCGAAAAGGTGTAGAAAATTAACTAAAGCAGTTTATGGCGTTAAAAGGTTTCGTACTGCAAGCACGAATGTCAAATATGAGTGTTTAATGCCCTTTCATCTTTTACAGAACATCGTTTCCCGATAGCAGCTGTTCAGCGTTCACACAGAATCCCCATCTACTTATATATCGAACTTCTGTACCATTCTTTAAACATTTTTATTCTCTTTTCATTGCGAAATCTGTCACCTAACGATTTTATCCCCTCACTCACCGCCAAGGAATCCCCGAACTCAATCGAACAGTGTTCGCTTGTTCTGCCAATTCATTCCTGAGTAACAATCGACACACATTGTGACAAGTTATTCAGATGACGTCACAGTCATACGTCACACTTCGAAGACAACTGCTGAAAGTGAAGATTACAAAGAAGGTGCGAAGTTCAGCCTGCTGGCACGTTGAATTACAAGTTACGCCTTTATCTGTCGGGCACGGGTGGAGAGTCCAGAGGTTATCGCCAGCTGTATAAAAGTATACGGTTATGGTCGAGAACTCGTAATTCTTAGCGTTCTTACTGTTCCGCTATGAAAGAAAAAGTGGCGCTGGATCAAGGAAGTGCAGAAAAAAGAATTTTGATGACCTCTTTAATCAAACCAAGAATGTTTTATAGCGAGAAACCCCCTTGTTTACAAAATATTGCCTTCTGATGCGACGTGGAATTGACATAAGAGATTAAAGAAGTCACAATGAACTTCAGAATTAAAACAAAAATCGTCAAGTACCATCAGTAGCACTTTTAGTGTATTTTTTATATTTTCCTGTGCATACATCAGCTGTTGTTAGATATTGTAACCTCAGACCAGCCTTGCCTCATTTGTAAAACGTAAGTGACAGCTACAACAGCATTATCAGTGTTGTAATTATGTCTTTAACCAGTCATTGTGTTTTCAGAAAGTTTATTTAAGAGTGTTTTCATTGTCACTTTGCAGAATTTTATCTGGCTGCTTCCAGTATACATGATTCCTTGATAACAATAGATCTTTGCAAGTCGTAGAAGCCGTTGAAGATGACATCGGTAAATTATTGGAATATGCACGATGGCAAATCGTTCCAGCTACATTTTGCTCTAGAAATTTATTTGAACATTAGATTGATAGTGTCGCACTTTGACTTTTATTTATGGCTCAATTTCTAGACATAACATATTTCCTCAGTAGGAAAGTACACTCAGTGTAAAATTTCTTTTACGTAATACCGATTGAGTATTTAAATTTATTTAATAAATCTGATTAGAAACGTATTAATTTCAGTATCTTGAAGGATTTATTCACCCCTGACTCTTTCCAAATTTGCTTTTTAAACGAGTTCATTAACAGTAGTGTTGCTGTTCTTGTTCATCAAAGCAAGCCCCTAAAGACTGCGAGACGGAACAACTCAACATGATTTAAAATTTCTCCGGCGAACACGACAGCACTGGAAATGTGGGTTGCTCTACTACCTGTGGCCATTTAACCAAGAAAGGCGAAGAAGGCATTCCATCCCTCATACACCATTATAAATTCCAAACTTGTTTCACTGATTATGGTCACCGTGATTGTATTCCTTGAAAATAACACTCAGGTCAGACTACGGCTCACCGTAGATCCCGAGAGAACTGCAGGTCCAGTTCCTGTAGCTTCAAAATGTGACAACTGGCGTCTTATGCCAAGCATTCAAGCTTAGGTGGAGGCCGTAACAACTTCCTACTTCTCCCCCCCCCCACCTTGGGGCCCCGAACGAGTCGGGCTGTAGGTTGGTACTTATATAATTCCTGTTCTTTTAATCTAGCCATCCCCTTTCATGCTGGACACGTTCAAGCTTCTCGCATAGCTGACGGCGAGGTAAAATATGTGAATTAGGCGACAAGGATATGAAAAAAGACCCAAAGAGTGATAAGGTTTGAACACTTCAGGGGTTCGTGTGGCCTAGTGTAATGAGGAACTCCTTGGTTTTCCAGTGTGCAAGCCAGGTAAAGAAGCTTGGGTTTTTTTTTTTTTTTTCTCTCTCTCTCTCTCTCTCTCCCTGCTCGAGGGCTTCGGGTATACCGGTATCTCAGTTGCTCAGCTGAATGCTAATAGCAGTTCTTGTGAAATTGCGCCATGTTGAATTGGCGAAAAAAAACTTAGGAGGAACAAGGAAGTTTAAATAAGGTCCCCCCCCCTTTTTTCTTTCTTTCTTTTTTTTTTTTTTAACGTTTTTGGCATTTTATTATTTTGTGTCATTCTCCATTTCCGATTAAGTCATTAAAGAAGTAGATTATCTCAAAGTTCAAGATGAAATATTTCTCTTCGCTTAAGCTGTACCTTTAGATGAAAGTGCCCATGCGCTGAAATAGGTATTAGTCGCGTGTTTTTCGTTGCCATAGTAACGTCAACAGCGAATATCCCCCCCCCCCCCTGTATATTTTATTGTTTCATTTCCAAGTTATACGTCTGATACAGCTCGACTATACTTCTGCTTTATTGTGCAAAATAAAACGAACCAAAATTTTTACGACTGTCTTATATAATGGGTTTCCGAATTCACTGGTGCCTCATAGATGTATGGAGACAGTCGGCGATAGCTGTTTTGCTTTGAGGGTTACGCGGCTCGAGCCATTCCTTCCGTAAAATTTTATACAGGTATAAATTCCAGTGTCGAAACGGATACGATTCTAACGCAATATTAATGGCAATATCACACACAGGACCGGACATATTACTTTCTAAATTGTTTCGGGAAGAACAGAAGGAATAGAAATATGATCGTTGCTTTGAAAAGTTTCACTTCGACTCTTAATTATGAATACCCAAATGAAGCATTAGCTAAAGTTTATCAGTGACTTCTGAAAAGGATAATGCCGGCTTCGAAAAGTGTTGATTTTCTTCTGTATTTCAGGAGACAGCGTTATACACCATCGCAACAATATTAAAAAAAATTAATTAAAAGTAGACTTCTATCCAAACACAAAAGGCAAAAGAAATCGCAAAGTAAGAATAAATGTTTCATATTCTATTTTTCAAGAAAAAAAAGTAACTATTATTAAAATTCCCTCTTTTGAATATTCGAAATTACTTTTAAGTACGTTTTCTGAAAAAGGCAGTGCGCAATTTGAAAGAAAATTAAGGTGTTAACAAAGAATGCTCCCGCCAGTTGGATTCATTCCAGTTTCGGCGTAATTATCCACTTTTTCTACCGGACAGGAGTTAGAATCTTTCTACTCAAACCGCATTATTGGCTCCCCTACTTATTGCATAACTCGAAACATAAACTCTTCCGAACAAAAACATTCTCACGTCAACCAAACATTTGAATTTCACACCAAACGGAATTCCTTTCATTCCCAGCCGTCATTTGCGCGAAAAAGTCCAGCCTTTACTTTCATTAAATCGACAACAAAACACTCTAATCAGCTTCCGCGAAATTTTACACTTTTTACTTCCGCCAATTCCCCCCCCACCTTTTATCTTCCAATGTACCTTAGCTTCTAATATCCATTATGTTATTTAAATTTGCGTACTGGCTTGAGAAAAATTCTCAACATACCCATGAATAGCCATTTTTTAAATGCAGCATCGTTTTAATTAAAAATAGTTCCATTAAAACACGGTGGTCAGTTCGTTCTGAGATTCTGGCCTATCTTGTTCTATCGGTCACTGACTGATTGGTGACAGTCGCAACTTGGTCATTCCATTTGTGCGTCCATTATCTGTATTTTGAGTGCTTTTTATGTCTGCTAAAAGGTGGGAGGGGAGCAGAAAATCTCGGGGTATCTACGTAAAACTGGCTAACCGATTCCGTTTGGAAAGACCTTGGGTTCTTCTCCTGATCGTTTCGAACTGGAACTCTTCAAATTGGTGATGATCCATCCAATTAATAGGATAGGCCTGTCACCAGTTTGAAGAGATCCAGTCCATTTCTCGGACAGCGGCCACTACACTACTGTGAGAACTGCAGTCAATATTTATTCTAATTACATATGATTGTATTTTGTCATGTAGCCAAGGTCACTTATGGTTTCTCATTGCGGAGGAGCGGTGGTTTACTCCTTACCACCCTTTGAAAATTCTCGTTTGAATTCCGTTCTATGATGTAAGGAATTCATTGAGGCTCGTCAATTAAGAATAAGTTTCCCTGTCTCAAGAGAAGATGCAGTTTTCATCCCTCAAGCAGAAAGACAAATCGGCATTAAATTAAATGCAGTTTTTACTTTGGCATTAATCCAAAACAACTCTGTCCTGCTCCACCTTAGTGATTGTAGCGTTAAAGGTATTTTAACGGGCGTATCAAGTATTCCCCCCCCCCCCTCAAAATAGTCAGCTTCTGGAGAAACCGAACTAGTGTAGCCAGAATGGGAGATGGGTACTTGATTTGAAAAGCTTGCCCACCACTAGACAAGTTAATTAGTTTATTTAGTGGTTTACAGCTATACTTTAGCTGTATCCATCTGAAGAAAGAAATTTCGGTGAAGAAGATTGCAAGTGTAGCCAGAGTAAGGAATTTAAGGTTGATAAACTACCTGTATTCCTTTATTTCTCCATTGTCTTTAGGCGACAGATCCGAGTGTTTACTCTATATAATTTTTGCCAATAACGGTGAAGTATAGTTATCAACCCTTCTCCTAAAAATCGTACCATGTATACCGCCTAACCATTTCGAGTTACACCAAGCACATAGTACTTCGTGGGATGCGAAATAACGTGTATGAGAGTATTGAGGCGAACATTTTACCGCGTGACTGTTAACAGTACTGTCGGAAGTTCTACGAGGTATTTCGCTACATTGCCGAGTACACGAAAAAGTTTTCTTGCGTTATACTGACTTCCAATACTCCATGAAAACAATCAATAAATCAGGGCTGGTCGTTAAGTTTTTCTTACCTAATTTTCAAGGTTTTATGGCAGTCATTTCGAACCACATGACTGAACTACCCAGCAATAAAACTCTGATATGGACCATCTTTTATTAAATATTGATCTCATATAAATATGAATTAAAATTACTTCTATGCACGTTTAATGTTGCTGGAGACGAAGGATGCTGAGATACTTTACTTGCATGTCTTTTGACCTGTTTTAACTGCTGCATTTCTGTATTTCGCGAATATGACAAAGGAACACTGCCATCCTTAGCTTTTCTACAGCAAGGTTCTGTAGCAGTACCATTAATTTCTGACACTGCAAAATGTCAGCCATCAGGCACATAAAGAAATTTATGATTTCTACTTTGTCCACTCGAAACTTATTTTGCAGTCGCCATCCTGATGGACTACTCTTTTCGGAGGATTCAGTAATCATAATTATTTAATTAATGTTTAGTTATGATATATTTTAAAATGATTTGGAGCTAAACTCCATTAGCATTGAAGCAGCTGTCTGTGAAGGTTTCGTATCCCAAGATTGTACATTTATGTATTGGCTAGTTTCGAAATGGAGATTAATGTCCAAAATAGTTTTTGGCAGTTTTATCATAAAGTGATGTGGACATGTGTTTTGTAAAGGGCGGCTCCTAGAACGTCTGTTCAACTCCGCTTCGTATCTCTGTGAAGAACAGTATCACTACAAATGGGCCAGATGTGTGTGTGTGTCGTAAGTTTGTGTATTATGTGTGTGTTCTGTTGTTCTGTTCTGGTCTCTTGGCTACCCAGAAGTATCAATCACCTGGACAGATGATTCTGGGTACTCGTCCACACCACGGGAAGGTGAGCCAGTTCCAGTAAAACACGTACCGTCTCAAAAGAGACTCTGACTTACCTGATGTTGTCAAAAGATGGACCAGGTTCCTCTGGGGGCCCATTCCAGAGGAAGAGAGGGGAAAAAAAATTCCGTGGTGTAATAAAAAGAAAAAAGAGAAAGAAAGAAAGAGAGAGGGAAAAGCTATACTAGTGAAGAGTGGGGAGAGGATTGAAGGAAAAAAAAAAAAACAAAAAAAAAAGTACGCTAGTGCAGAGCGCGAAGAGAAAATGAGAAAAAAATAAATAATAAATAAAATAAATGAAAAAAAAATTTAAATAAATAAATGAAAATAATTAATAAGCTAAAAATAAATATAGTTAATTAAAATTTTAGATTAGTAAAATAAAATTTTTAAGCTGCTGTCTGGGGATCCCCATTCGTAGCCTGCGTTATTCTGTAGGAGGCTTTCCTGTGCATGAATACTTGCGTCGAGAAGTTTTGGAAGGAAGGCAGGAAGGTTCTGTGGTGTCTGTAACAGAATGTCCAGTTGGATTTCAGTGAGAGGGATGGTATTTGCTAGGTCTTGCCTCAGGTCCTCGTAGAGAGCGCACTCAAAGAAAAGGTGGAACCAGTTCTCCTTGGCCCCGCAGTAGCAAACGTCTATGGGTATTAGGCCTAGTTGGAAGAGCTTCTCGTTCAATGAGCCATGCCCAGTGACTAGGAACGATGTCTCAAGAGTTAGACAGAGCCACTTCTGCACTGATTTAGAGGAGGGGGAAAGTCATCCGGCAGGAATCTCCTTGTAACTGCTCCCTTGGTGGAAGTGTCTCATTTTGTCTGCCAGATGTTTATCATCTCATTATAACAGCGTGTTTTCTCTGCCTTAGGGTCAGTGTTCAGGTTTAGCTCAATGTCTAAGATCTTGGTTGGATTTTTCTTGTTGATTCTAAAGGTCAGGCCGTGGAAGGGTCCCAACTAAGACCTGGACAGCAGCAGTGGATACTGCCCTGCATACCCTATGGATAGCCAGGAGCACTGTCCGTTGTATAGAGCCTAATGTGCCTATCATATTTACCAATCTAGCTCTGTGGAACCAAGCACCTGCAGCATACGTCACGATCGGAAGGAAGATGGCTTTATGGTACAGCTGAAGCGACCGCTTGGACAGGCTCCATTCATTCCTGGTGATTCTAATGATTGAGCCTGTAATTTTTTTCACCTTGGAGCTGAGATGGATGAGGTGGGGGAAAACTTAAATTAATGATCCAGAAGCACCCCTAGCACAGTGGTCTGTGTGACAATGGGAAGTTGTACCCCAGAGACTTTAACTTGCGGAGGCCGCTTGAGGTTCAGTTTATTTTTAAAGAACATTTTAGTCTTGCTTGGATTTATCCGTAGTTTATTTAGTGCAGCCCAGGAAGAGAGGTCGTCAAGGACCCGATTAGCATTGTCTTCTATGGCTTTGCGAGAGCGGCCGGACACCACTATCGTGAGATCGTCCGCAAAAGCAACAATCTTGGTATTGGCAAAGGAGCGGGAAAGCCAGTTTTGTAGGATCATGTTTCACACGAGAGGTCCCAGGACTGAGCCCTGAGGGCACCCCCGGGTGATTGGCCTGGAGACATGATGGTATTTTGACTTTAGAATTACTGCTCTATCTGAAAAGTAGCTTCGAAAAAGTTTAAAGAGATGACTGGAACAGGAGGCTGTCCGGAGGCGTGCCAGAGCACTGCCCCACCAGACAGTGTCAAGCGCTCTCTCGAAGTCAATGAAGATGGCAAGTTCAAATTTTGCTTCGGAGTTTTCTATGTGCACAACTAGATCGAAGAGAGCCTCCTCACAGGATCGTCCTGGAGTGAAACCATACTGGCAGAGGGAGAGGAGATTCTGTGCTTGAAAGAGCGCTGTGGTCCTGAGCGCCATAAGCCGCTCCAGTATTTTGCCAAAGTTTGCAACTAGCGCAATTGGACGGTGAGAGAGAGCGGGTCAATAGGGTTTTGTGCTGCTTCTTAATTAGTCTCAGCTTCCAGTCCACAGGAAAACACCCCTCCTAAAGACATTTGTTGTACAGTAAGAGTAATATACCCTGGCCGAAGCTTGTGAAGACGGAGGATGAAACTGTATTCAATGAGAACTAATCCTGGACATTTTTGGATGTTAATATTTTGGAGAACTGCTGATAATTCTTCCAAGGCGAAAGGTTCTGTGGTTTCATCTGATTCATAACTGTTGTTTGCAGTACGAACAGTAGTATGCTCAGACAAGTCCTGAGCAGTGTCGTCTGGTGGAAATAGCTTCTGGTGGAAGCTATGTCGTCTGGTGGAAATCACAAGGATGTGATTGGCTGAGTCCTGCCAGTTGGAAGTCTCCCAGGAGTCTGCAATCACCCTGCTGAAGATGTCCGGATTGTAGGTTTTGTCCCGCATGATCTTGTAGACTAGGCCCCACCGATTTCTCGTGCCAGATTCTCTGATAAAGTCAGACCATGTTGCCTTCTTCCTAGCTGCAATAGCCTTTGTGTATTCATTTTTCTTAGCGATGTAGTCACTGTAGTCGTGCTACTTCTGGGGCTGGCCAGTCACGGTGTCGCTGGTAAAATCGGCGAGATCGGTGGCTGGACCGTCGAAGCAAGGTGAGTTCCCGAGTCCACCTTCCCGGTCAACATTTCTGATGGAAAATCTTACAAAGTCCCGAATTCTAGTTTCATTGGTGTTTATGGTTGTAGTTAATGTTATGAAGAACAGGATAACTCTGTGATTGCTAATTGTCCAGTTGGGAATGACTTCCCAATTGTAGACTACAGGGCTAAGTTTCCTTGTGGAAATGGTGAGATCAATGTTTGACTCTCCAATGGTGCTGCTGTAAGTTGTATACTGACTAAGCTGATTGTGGATCGTTAGATTCCTGCTGATGATGAAGTCCTCAATCAGCATTCCCCGAGTGTCGGTAGTCGAACTAAACCAGAATGGTGATTTTTGCGTTGGCATCAGTGGCTATGATGAGTGATTCGTGGCCGATGAAGTCCAGGGCGTACTCCAAGAAGTTAAGGGAGTCATTGATGTCTGCTGATGGGGGGCAGTAAAGTGACATCAGGTAGAAATACTGTTCAGAGTATGTGACTTGGATGGACGTTGAAAACTGGTTGCAGAGTCCCTGACTGACCAAGACATCCAGATCTCTGTTAAGCACCACAATGCATGTTTTGGGATCTGCCTGGGCAGGTTGAATAATGCGGATATGAATGGAATACCGGTGATTTTTGCAGAGAGAAGAGAATGGGTCCTAGTGACAAACGGCTCCTGAATCAAAATGATGTCAACAGAATGGCTCTCCGCAGCAAGTCGGATTTCGTCTGCCACAGTACGTGACCTATGCCCATTGATTTGCATAATCTTTAGACTCCGGGGTCCAGATATGGAAGGGGAATTATCAGTATAGTGGAGGGGGCTAGCAATGGAACCATCTCTAAAAGTAGAGCTGGTTGGACTAAACATTAGCGGTCCTTTGCGGTACTAGTTCTAATGCTCTTTGGTATTCTGGGCAGGAGAAGTCCCGGACAGAATGGTTATGTTCCCGTCTTCGCCTTTTGCAGTTTACGCAGCTAGGCTCTTCATCTCGGTGGGGACACTCGGCATTAACATGTTCACTGCAATCACAGTGTCTGCAAGAGGGGGAGCTGTGGGACCTCTGCCCATAACCCAGGCAGAGGAAACATTTTGTAACCACTGTGAATGGGCGGAATCTGTGTGCAATTGCAGCCAAGGAAGATTCTATCAGTTGATAATATGCACTTGTAGAGGCGTGGAGAGAGAGATTAACAACGTGGTGCTCTGTCAAACTGGATTTGGCCTTAATGACAAATCTTACCGTGGTTTCAACTTTTACTTCTTCCCAAGAGAACCCAGAGTCAGCCAGGTTCTTGTAAAAAAGGTCTTCAATGAGGGCCTCATTGGATAGGTCTTTAGACTTGTCATAAATCAGTAGCGAGGGATTTGATTTCTGGGTGGGGTAATGACAATACCTGCAGTGGCCAAGGAGTTGGAGGTGGAGATACTAGACAAATCCTCTTGTGTAGCTGTTTCCAGAAGGACACCCCGGTTTCTGATAGATCTGTAATCTTACTTTGATATTTCTGTAGTCAGTCTTGAGTATTTTTGCGACCAATTCTTTTATATTATTGCTCGTTTTAAGCTCCGAAGTCTCGTTGGCCCTCAAGAGCATAAAGTGATAATAAAAGATAGTGCTATTTAAAAGTTAAGTAACAAATCAAATTTTTGATTGATATATTTAGGCATTCAAGCCGTCCTTTGGTAACACCGATCGTCTATCGCAAAGATGATTTACATCAATTTACTCTAATATATTCCCTCGTCTGTTTTTGTTCAGTTACAGGGTGGGAAAGACTATATAAAACGATACAAAAATAAAGACATTTAGAAAACTGATTCAATCCAAAGTCCAGGTTATAAATAATTGTTATCCCATTTGAAAGTCCGCAGCGTCAGCAGTTAAAATGAGCAAAGCAAACCACACCAAACCACGGACCATCGGCAAACCACAAAAAAAGAAATCTTCCAACACTGACAAGTGACCTCAGTCTAGACCGACCCCAGCACAAGAAACTACAAATGCCGAATAAGGAAGTCTTCACAAAACTACATCTTCTCTGAGTCTTTGGGCATCAAGAACTCTGTAAAAAGCCTGCACCAAAAGGAACAGAACTACAGCATAAAGAGCTGCCTGGAACAGAACTGCCATATAAGGAACTGGAGCTGCTGTGGGTGTTACGAACCTGTACAAGGTGCTGCCCATGACAATTACAACAATGCTAACAGCGTCATGAACTGCTAGAGGATGTTAAGTGGAGACAGAGGACGTCGATCATATGGAAATGGACACACCCCACCCGAATTCGGGAACAGAATACCACATCCTTGCCCACTCCCACCAAAACGAATTCATTTCGTTCCGTCACACAGCACAATTCTTTATTAGAGAACTGTGAACTTATTAGATAGCTTTGTAACCATAATACTTCAACGCATCTTAAGTACTTGCATTCGCAGTTGAAGTCCAAAGCATTTCAAGATTCTCATCTCCAGATCACAAGAGCTTGATCTACTGCAGTGACGTATTACTCCAATACGGACTCAATTTTCCCAATTAGTAAGCCTACTCCTATCAGAAGAGATAAGGAATTGAATGTGACCCCATAATAAATGTAAATCAGGTAGCATAAATAATACACACACACGCTGGATACAGTAGGAAGGGGTAGCCAGCTGAGCTTTGTCCATTCGCTGTTTTAGAATATAGACTACACAAGATTCGCTGTTTTAGAATATAAAGCGATTTTACGATATTGTTCTTGGGGGAGTGGGCGTTAGCGCGAAAGACTGAACATATTTCTCTCCTCTTCAATATATATATATATATATATATATATATATATTTTTTTTTTTTTTTTTTCCCCTCAGAATTAAATTAATAGTACTTACTGATATTTAAAAGGGTCACATTTTAGTATCTGACTAATTTTTTAAGATTTCGAAGTTTTTATATATATATATATATATATATATATATATAAACAACTTTTATAAAAATGCAATTACAAACAACGAATATTCAAAATAATTTAGGTTTTCAACAAAATTTCACGATGTTTACGTGTCAGTCTTCCACCTCTTCCCAAAAGTGTTTATTCAGAAATGCACGATGATTATGCCCTGCGTTTTAAGCGAAGATTTGGCTCGGCTTACAACTGTCAGTAGAGAGCTACTCGCAAACGTAAGTAGAGTTTTGTACCGAGAACTACTGTAACTTAAAAGATAGTATGAATCTGTTAAAGACCGATCACTGGTTAAAAGACTAAGATAACTTAGTCACTGGAGTGGACAAATGATATATGAACTTCCACAGAACTCGATCCATCGACTTCGTCTAAAATTTATTGTTGTTTTTAGTTTACAGGAAACTGCTTGTAGTACGGTTTAAGAAGTTATACTTCTTAAACACATCCCACAGTCAGCATCTTTTTAAAACCAGTTCAGAGTCAGTTTGAAATAGTCTAATTCGAAATAAACAAACGGGGGATAACTTGATTCATGTCAATAGATTTAGATATTTAGATTCAAGATTTAGAATCAAGATTTAGCTTGCAAAGAGAAATTCCGTCATCTTTATTTGGGTTGAATAAGAAAGCATCACGAAACGCCACGAAAAGAGAATTACGTGTAGGTGATAACTTGATGGTGTGAGCTATCATCAGTGTTGCACAGATCTCTAAAACTGCAGTTTAACGGATCTCAGTTAACCCGATAATATCTTCCAGCCCTACGTTTGCCTATGCATGCCTTTTCTACAGAAATGAAGATTGATTTAGCATCTGTAATTCGTACACCTCTTTCTTCTAAACACATACCTCAACTAGTCAACGTCTATTCAGTGCTGAACTTCAAACTAACTGAACTAACCTTTCGTCTCCGTCATTCATCTCTTCTACTTCTATTCTTCAGAACAATCTTCCTTCGTATTTCCATGTACAGTATTTTCTGAAAATTACAAGCTGTCGAAGTTCAAGTCCAACTTCAAGTTTCTTCTCGTGGTAAAGTAGAAATCAGAGCAATCTTACAAACTATGAGAAGGAATGACTACTTCGTGGGACGAGAATTTACGAACCATTTTGTTATTCTTATTCACAAACATTACATAAGCCGTAAAGTCTGTACAGTTTAGAGTTTCCAGCTGACGCAGTTTCCATCCTACTTTTATTCGGTTATAATATACATTAAATCAATTAGGATAGTGGTTTTAAACCTGCATTCAGGAATCCTGGGGTCTGCAAAGTGGGTCTCAGGAATTCCACATACGTTACTGTTGTTAAAGATAGTGGTGTTGGCTAGGAAAATTTGAAAAGGAGTTTTGCAGCTATAAAAAGTTGAGGAAAACTCCATTAAAAAGAAAGAAAACAAAGCAAAGAGTAGTGTGGTTTGAACAGATGATGATCTTAATCGAAAGCTCTTAATGGGTTTCTTTTTTATTTCTCGTTTAAGGGAGAGACAAATTTTTAGAATTTCGATATGGGATCTAAAACTTAGTGCATTGCTGGATAGAATTGAGTTACCGAAGAAGCCAGTTGACGCCCTAGACGGGAATACGTCGGCTAACTTCGGTTACCCTAGTATCTAGTGACTTTCCAGGTATTGCCCTTCTAATTCAGGACTGAGGAGATAATCGTGAAATGCAGACTACTCTGGTTCAGAAGGATTTAGCTTGATTGGGATCTGCATTATTAAGAAAAACCAGTTACATTTCTTTCCAATTATGATAAGTGAAATAGAGATTACTGTATAATCTGGAACATGTTGGGATCATGGATAACGTGTATTAGATGGACTACATGATGGCTGCATGACAGGAAGTAAAATAATGCGAATAATAGCTGATAATTAAATTGGGCTAGTGTTAGAAGTTGGAGTCCGTCAATTGTTACTTCTGATTTTCCCAAATGACCCTACGAAAAGATAACAAATTCCGTTATAACGAACAGATGATGATGTGAACATTGGGAGAGTGGTAGATGTCCAGAACGAGGCTAAAGAAATGGTGCTCAAGCATCTGAAAGATGCCCTATTTTTAACAACTACAGAGATGGATCTGATGAGGACATGCCATATTTCAGTTGTAGAGTATATGGTTTGTTCTTTACCAGATCTCACTGAGGAGCCTTTGTGTGTGCCTCTGAAGTGTGCATCTAAGTGAACCTGTGGTAACAGGGGGGAACTCTGTTTACAACTTCGTATGAGAATTGGAAAGCCAGTGAACTTGTCTAGTTAGCGAAGTAGTGATAGTAGTCAATTTTACCAAGGTTTTTACACCTGCGTAGAAGTGAAATTTATCAAAACAAAATTATCACAACTTTGTAAGTGTCCCTCACTGTTTTTGTAGCCATAAAAAGTGTTATTCACGCAGTTGTTAAACATATCCTTTTTTGTTGCTCTTATTGGTTTTTAGGCGTCTTAGCAACTTAGATCGTACACACCGTATATATTAGGTTTATATATGTGTGTGTGTGTGTTCATGGATGATTTTCATGTTGTGCTGGTTAGAAAATTGGAATAATTTTAAAGTGGCACTGCCATACAGTGTGTGTGTCAGCAGAGTACACAATTTAGAGAAAATACAAGAACATAATGTGGATATGAACCACGGTCATCTCAAACGTATGTACTGATATACTCTCGCACTTGATTACTTGGCTAAGGCCGCTTTACTCACAGGAAAAAGTATCCCTTCGCCTGGGACCTGTGACAGAACCTGAACCCAGACCTCACCAAATATGTGACAAGCGGCAAAACGTAGGAAATATCCTTCGTAGACTTCACATCGTGATTGCATGCCTACACGAGCAAGGTGGATGCCTCCTACACATTCTATAATAGCTTTAAATTCTGTATTTTTTTAAAATAACATTTTGTTGTGTTGTAGACGGTTGCATTTCAATTGGATAACTCTGTATAAATGTGAAATTTTTATTTTTGGCGTGAAAACTGAATCGTTTTCGCCTAGGCCGTCTAACTCAACAACGAATGAACTTCTAAGAAAATTTCTTCAATTGTTGAAGGGATGCAACTCGGACCTTTCTAAACGGCAGGGCACAGCACAGCATACCTTAGTTCTGTGTTTTCTAATGGAAATTATGACAAAACTACAAAGGGATCAAATAGTGGATATTCGAGTGGTAGTTTTCTTCAATTAACAGTTCATGAGACAGAGGATAGAATTGTATATATTCTACGTAAACACAGTCGTGCAAATGGAAGAGCTGAGGACTTTCCCCATTATATTATTTTCTATTTAATTTTACATTTGGATGCAACTCCGAAATACCGACATCCAAATGTATATCAAGGTGAAATATGTAAATCCCAATACTGTTAAGGCGATGACGATAGATGCTGTAAGAAAGAAGGAGATAAGGTCGTATTATTCTAAAATCTAACCATTTTATAATGGACAAATGGCACTCATAATCCCTACTTAAAATATGTAATATACCTTGTACCTATTTATTAAAGATGATTGATTTATTCTGAATTTGTGCCAAGGCATCCGTATAATTTGGCTGTAATTTGAGTATATCCTATGGTCTGTTTACTTGCCTTTTCGGGTGAAAAGAATTCGAGTTCCTCCAAGGGAAAACTGTCGACATGCAACCCTCGTCCAAGATTGCCAACTATAGTGTGGAAAAAAGAACGCCCATAAAAGTTTGTTCCGTCGAGATGGGATTCATAACCAAACTTTTCAGGCGGTGTAGAAGGGAAGCAATTGTAACCACTAGCAGCGAGGGCAAAGATAGTAATAACAGCCCCTATTTCATAAAACTTAAAACGTTTTAAACGGTTTTTTTTTTTGTTTGTTTTTTTTAACTTTTGAAAGTGTGAATAAATGCTTATTAAGGATTGAGGGATGTTCAGAACCAAATTCAGCTCAATTTCGTCGAAACAGCTGAATTTGTCAGTAGAAAAGGTTCCACTTTGTTCTTGTGTTTATGTTGCGGCTGCATTCTCTTATAAAAGTCATAACCAGAGTTTTTTCCAGGAGCATCCATGCACCTAATTGTAACTTCTCTGACAATGGTCCTGTTCCTTACAATACTCAGTTGTTGCCAAGGTGGAGCTGCACTGTTGGGGACAGATCATGAGGTGGTTAATGGAGGGCGAGCTACTCTGAATCAGCTGAGAATTCATTTACAACAATAAAAATTAGGATTTTTAATTTTAGAAATGAGTATTCAGAAGATTAGTTTGGGTATCTCCAATCAGTTTCCGCCTGAGACTCCACTCCGATGAAATTCTTTTATTTTTCATGATTTTGAAATGGTTACTGAACGTGAGGATTTCATTGCAAGTAATCCTGGGTTTAGTTTGTTTTTCAGCAGCCGAGGTGACACTGGCATGTTAATAACCCCTTCTTCTGTAGAAACAAGAAGCATAACATGGTTGGTGGCATCAAGTTCGGCACTGCATATTTTTAAGTGTTTATATTATATTTTGGAATTCCGACATTTTTATAAATTGACTATCCTGAAGTACATAAATGGGGGAGGGGGAATCAAAAAAGAAAAGACTTCTCTCAATCGAAAAGTTTTTCCCGCTGTTTTTAACACTCTTATGCACATTCACATATGGACATCCATGAAATAAAAATTTGAGTCGAAAATATCAAACAGATGTATCTTTCTTTTTTATTTTTTATTGCGCTATGTTTGCCCAATGTAGTCGAGGTGAGTTGTCCTTGTTTGTTCAATTGCTGCCGATTATGATGACAGTAGTTCCACTTTTGCTGTTACACCCAGTATTCAGCAAATATCGGTAAAGGTCGATCTAGTAGTTACGATGATCAGATCTCGGATTAAGCGGCAGTACTTATAGTGGCACCGTGGGTAAGATTGTGAGGTGTATACATGCAACTGGAGTTTCGATAGTGTCGTGTCATTAAAGTAGAAAATGAGCGGAAGTAAACACTCCGCCCACATTTCTCGGTTCCAGTCGTTGACCATTTGAGTAAACTGTCCACTTTTTTTCATTGGCCACCGTGGACTCTGCATTCACTGCAAAGGCAGCAGATGACGGACAGTTGCCCAACGAACCAAGCACCAGCACGCACACATTGGATTACTTCACTCTGATGAGTTGTTGTTTGGTTTTAGTTTGGTCTAAGTCGCATCAGCGACTTCGACTATATTGCGCCATTGTGTATTATATCTTCACAAGTGTGTATAGATATAATACACACTTGTAGAGTGAGTTATTCTGGGCCAAAAACCCCGGAATAAAACACGAGGGAACCATACTCCCTCCGCCTGAGTTCGACTAATTATATCCTTAATTGAAGTTTTTAGAAGTTCCTGAAGTTATTGCTAGAACCCAGACTTCTCCAACCGAATGACAAGTGGCGATCATTATACTGTCACGAAGGAATCTGATGAAGGTCACACCTTTCACAAGAATGTTACGCGTTACTCTCGTGTGAAAATGATGCAAGTATTCTTGCCAACTGATTGCCCAAAGTGCCGTTTCTTCATGGATGGTTTTTACTCCACAGGTTTTTGATGAGTACCCTGTTCGTGGAAGAAGTGCATTTCCTAAGGGATTCGGTAATATTGGTTAAGTGACTCGGGCTTATTTTGAGATATCGAACGATGTTTTACTCTGAGGTAGACGTTGCAACAGTGCACTGTGAACTGTATGGTGAACATGGAACTTCTCTTGTTGGACATGCTGCGCAGATCATTATTGAATTGCGTTTGTGTCTTCGTAACTTCAAATACGTCAGGATCTGATTGACCCTTCGTCAAGTGTGGCCCTGATATTTTAGCTACGGATATATTCAGATAAGAAGTCCACTTGCCGCAGCACCATCATAACCTTACTCCATTCCTGAGAGAGCAATGGAGTAAGGTTATGACACACATTCTTACCTTGCAGTTTTCTTGTTCGCAAGTGCATTTTATACTGACGATTTATTGTTGGAAGTTTATGATTCATAAATGTCTTACGTTGTAAATTTAAGGCTGCAGTTTGCCTTAAAAGCTTGATGTGTTTCGGGTTTACAACGCAGCACATCACAATTTTACGTCATATGTTTAATGCACACCATATGTTCGAGGCTTCATAGTGTAGGCTAAATACTTAAATTCTAAAATGCTTATCGCCTATATTTATCCCTAGAATTAACAATTAAAAATCAGTGTTGGCATTTCAGTGTGTCAATTCTATCGTTTTTGTACTTTAAATATACGTTTATTCATCATTCTTTTTTCATTACTTGTTTAATACTGTTTTTCCAATTAAGTATATATAGTTTCTCTCTCTCTCTCTCTCGTAGATAATTTCTTATAGGTAAATAATTTACTGCTTTTATTTTTTACAATGTAATTATCTGGTATACTGTTTGACATTAAAATCGCCTCATCTTGAAGAGGTAGAATGTTGTTTGTGTTTTAAGAGATGTGTCATGCGGAATTCAATTCAGTTGGATTCGTTAAAACGTCAATTTATCCGACTATATGGGGATAAGACCTGTCCGCAAAATCCGATGTCCGTTCAACTCCAAAGAAACAAATCTAGTCTCCGAAGTTGCTAGAATATTATTAAAAAGTGCCACACTAATAAATCATAATAAAACATTAAATATTGTAATTCCATATGTACTGCAGTTACTGTGCGGAGAAGAAGAACTTTAGAATTTTTCTGTGTCGTATACAGGGGTAGTGTAAACTCCGAGTAAACTTTATTATTCTGACGAGCTCTGAAGTATCTTACTGGAGGATGACTTCCTACTGATGTCTTGACACGCTCTGCAGGCTGATGTGGAGCGATGGTGAGAAAAACAATGACTCACTGGAACCATTCGGCTTTATTGTGAAAATAACTGAGTAAATACCATCAGCATCTAGTCACCGGATTCATACAGGCGAAAAGACGGATTCAATGGAAGCTGTTCTTGAGTTCCGGAATTTGTTATATTGGGATTGGTTAAACGGAAGGTTTACTGTATTTGTAGTAATCTGATCTGAGTAGTCAACGGGGAGTGCAGTAGAATATGCGTTTGAGTAGACTCTTTAAAGAAAGATTTCTTAAACAAAACGAGCAAAATGTCACTATCGATAGTCTTTTCTAAAGTCATAAAAAAAATAACTGAATTTCCAGGGTGAAATGATGTCAGAGATACAAAATGAAGTAAATTGAGTACATGTATATACAATAAATTAAATGCATATGCTCATAGAGATGAGAACAAGTATTTTGTTTATTCTTTGCACTGTATTTCGATTGCTGTCTGGTTACTCTCCTTTGTTTAGGTTTTCATGAAGTCCGATATCGAACTTCTTTGTCTCCTTCCGTCCCTTAAAAAAATAAAAAATTGTCTTATGATTATTGGCAGTGAGCCATAGCCACTAAGAACTGCACCACAGACTTGTTATTATCTAGACATGCCTTCAGTCATAGCATGTCTTTATCAACTCTCTTAATCTTAGTCCCTCTTGTTCTTTTATTCTGTCCACCTCCTCCTCCTCCCTCTTTCGATGTAATTTTCATGCATGAAGACATAAGATCTGATGGTTTACTGAATTTTGCATTCAATTTCTATTCATTTTTGCATTCTTTCGCATTAATGATAATTTCTTCTACATCTGTGCGATTGTGCCGTATTTCTGACGATCTGTAGTCATGAAAAGCAACACACACGTGTTCCAGGCCAAAGCTTGGACGCTGTGCTTGCATAGACCCAGTACTTTGCAGTCCTCTCTTTGTCTTTTCCCAACTCGCCTGCGCTGCAGGGGACGGGGTGGTGACACCCTGCAATAAAAACAATCCAACAAATTTTCAATGTTATGAAAGATGAAAATTAGTTACTCGCTGTTTATTTTTAAAACTTGAAAAGACCTGGGTTTAATTCTCACTTGGACGGAAAGAACTTTTATAACCGCTTTCCCCCCCCCCGCTCTCATCGTGGCCGAACGCATCTGCCCACTGTAAAGGTTGCATGGTTTTTCATCCAGCGAACAACAGGCAACCTCCCATAGAAAACAAGCAATTTACAGACAGTATACTAACGCCCCATGAGCACAGCTGCTTCGACCCTCATTCTGAACAACCCATCAGCTGAGGACATCTTTGAAACAACCAATCTCCTTTCACTCTATTATATAACAATGCTTCGAAAAGAAAGATTTCTAACGATATATAGAAACAGCATATTGTACAAACACCATTCTCTTAATGACTTGATCAAATATTGAATTTTCAAACCAGATTATCAACTGAAAATTAGAGACTGTCATCGCGAAATATTTATTTACACGATTCACGTTTTTGTTGTCAAAAAGAAACGAAAGCCAACCCCGTGTGCGGACTCTCTCTCAACTGCTAATAGCGGCACTCACGTGTCAGCCACCGACCATGTTTACATCGCCACCAACGTCTACACATACTGTGGTACTTAAAAATAACGGGTACCTTTACGGAGCGTGGACATATGATCGCACGCATGGTTTGATCGCGAGGTGTCCTTTTTGTTTAGCTTCGTCACGTGATAGCCACCAAGCTTTTCTTCCTTTGTTTAGGGCAGGAACAGCCGACAGAAATCCTTGATGAGGTTGAAGCTTTATTCTGTTACCTTTTCACCAGCCAGGAGAAAGTGAAAGATGCCGTACGACTGAACTCCATCCTTCACGAGCAACTACGACATACCGCCGTTAATTTCTTCCCCGCGTTAAGAATGGTTGTTATCTGCACGAGAAAACCAGTTGTTTTAAGAACTAATTAATACGCCTTCTGGTGAGCAACTTGGTAATTATCAGAGCTCTGAGGATTGAATTTTCTCTCACCTCGTGTGGTTTCAATGCCATTTTATGGATTTATAAATCTGCAACCATCGCTCGTTTTTTTTTGTTTTTTTTTGAGACGCATGCGCAGTACGTAAAACAAATGTTCACGCCTTGATCAAATTCTCGACACTTTTAGAGATACAATGAGTCATTATAAATTACTAACGTGAATTCTGTGGGATAATTAGATTCACGTGCCCTTGAAACCAGTAGAGCAACCTTGCTCAGATTTTGGTTACGTAACCATACTTCTCATTTCTTGTAAGAAACATCCTGTTTTAGAATGCATGCAACTGTCATTGCATGTAATCCTCGTGGCAGTCTGTTGTTAATCTTCGGCCAATAAAGATCGTTTATTTATCTAAAACAGTGGACAACAAAGACAGAAAAAGAGTATAAATATTGTCCGAACGTGACAAAGTTGAAATTGTCATTGAAATCGAGTGAGTGCATGAGAGAGAGACTAAAGCAGATGAATCACCTTCGGAACAATGATTCAACAACATAACAGTTGATTACCAAACAAACGGACACGCTGAACAGGGTGTAAATAAACTGCGCGCTGCGAAAGGTATTTAATGAGAACTATTCCATTGATCATCTTCGTAATCAACGCTGTATGACGAAAGTTTTATCGTGCAATTATTGGCACATCGCGGGTGAAGTTTTTGTACTTCGCGAGAAAAGATCTTTCCGGACTGTTCGGTGGTATTTTGGAGAACGCATAGTGTATTGTATGAACGATAGTGTGTAATGTTTTGTAAACCTAGCGGCACGAGGAGCAGGGTGTCGCCGCCTGTTACTCTAATAATCATTAACGATTACTTTGTCCATTCAGCTGTGGTGATTGCAATTCCACAAAGTTATCGGTAACCCTATTTGTCCATTGTGTTAAGTTATCTTGTTAAAGGATCTCTTGAACGTGGTTATCGCTACCATAGTACCGCCAACAAAACTGCTTGCTTGTTGCTGCTGCTGCTGCTGCCGCCACGGGCAGCTCATTTGGTATTTTTATCCATTTTTTTTTTAACCGAAGGTATGCTAATTTAGGATATACCACTATTACTTAATTTGACGTCGTAAAATGCGTTTTCAGTGAATTCTTCGTAGAAGATAACAATACAAAGTAAGAGCGACAAGGATTACGTGGCAATCATAATCGAGGTAACCCACATAGTCCAACTGCGGTTTTTCATCGTTCTCTAGTCATATAGGGTTCACTTTCTTTTTGCTTTAAAATCAGTATTTTAATAATGGAATGTGTCGCTGTTAGAAATGATTCTGTCCAGGACAGTTATTTCTAACTGCAATAAAAACAGACATTGCTGTATTTTAAAGACAGCAAAAGTCTCATTCGAAAGTCTCTCACTGTGATAACACTACCATATGCGACTTAAATGGTTCATAAATATTGTCTCTTATTTGTCCTTTATTTCTGTTATGGCAGTGTTATCACAGAGTGAAACCCCTTGATTGTACCAATTCTCGAACCAACTATGTTGTGGTGTGGGTACAAAGTCCCACACACTTCGATGGTTCAAATCTGTAAAACGTTATAAATACGGTGGCCACAATTTCAGCCAATAGATGCATTATAAATGTAACATTATAAATCCAACTTCACCATTCAGATGGTAAAGAATACCTTTATATACTGGGGGAGGGAAGAAAAAGGGTGTACGGTGATTAGCTTTCCTCCATCTGATCAGTGAGTCTAGATGGCAGCAAAACGTGAATCTTCGGAAGTTTGTGACCTGTATTTTCAGCTCAATGGCGTCACAAAGTTCCATTCACATATAAACAAACAACATGACCTCGACTGATATAACCTCGGAATACATTCCTGCATATTTTATGGATCATTTAGTTTGTGTAAATTATAGCTTGGGACTGCCTTTTAAACTGAATAGTGGAACTAAACTGGTGGGACGCTATTTATCCTTATCTCATTCATATACAGAATTTTATGATTATTTATCTATTGTTATAGATTGTTTTAACAATAATGTTTAGTTTCCTCATTATATTATTATTTCCGATCATTACCTTTTTAACGGTATTTTGTATTCTGCATGGTATTGTATATTGACGCATTGATAAAGTCAGCATTAAATTACTTAATAAGATTATACTGCAAGTATATCATCCACCAGGGACGTACTCAGTTGTTGTAGAGTTTTTTTTTTTTTTTTTTCAAGCGCATCATTAAATTAAGGCCGTGTATAAGATGTCTGTAAATTTCGTGTGTCCTGTGGCCGGTTTGTTGGATGAAAAACCTGAGTTTTCTAGAGAAAATAGAATAGAATCTTTAATTGCAACATGATATATATACAATTAGTCCCGTCACGGCATGGTGGTGCCAGGGGTTTACAATACATATTTACAAAGATATACACATGAGAAAAACATAAGTTACATCAGATTATTGGAAAGCAACAAAGCACATACTACATTTTCAGTTCGACAAGGATTCCCTTCCTGTATTTTTTATTATTGATCACTTCTTGGAGGTCCCCTTCGATGGCTTGCAGTGAGGGCAGCATTTGCTTTGGCCGGAATCTGCCGGTTAGTACTAGCCGGTTATGGTTTGCTAGCGGCTGTACTGAAGACAGGAGATAAAGGGGAGGAATGCGCCAAGAGCAGTGATCCCAGAACTTCGGCTCTGTAATTTTACCGGTGGCCATCTTGATGGTGAACAGCAACCTTCTTTCTCCGATGAAGGCTCCGAGCCTGCGTAGTTGAAGGGCATCTGTTAACTGCGTTGATCTGAGAGCTGGAGGAAGGTGGAATTTGGTGTTAGCCCATTTTAGAAGCCAGAATTCGGCAGACAATATCCTTTTATTGTTGGATTCGGCAGCCGAGGCCCATATCTCTGAAGCATACAGTATTGTCGGGTATACGTTGTATCTTTTTACCAGGTGTGGGTCGGTGGTGTGGAGCAGCTGTTGTTTGGCGATCCATCATAGTGAATTCAGCCTCGACTGTATGAGATTTACGTGATCGTTGAAAGATAGTTTGGAGTCGAAAACGACCAGCAGATCTTTATTCGTTTGAACACTTGGAATTGAGGAGCCGTTAAGCACAGGCTCTAACGTTGTTCGGCTTCCCTTTAGTGAATAAATTATTTGTGCCGATTTTAGGGGGTTGATGTGGAGGTTGAAAGTATTGAACTAGTCAGCCATGTCCTGCAGTTTGCTATTGATTTGATGAGTCGTTTCGGCTGCCGAGTTGGATGGCGATATCCCATTAAAGAGCTTGACATCGTCAACATATGTAATCCAATTGCACTTGTTGGTCACAAAAGGCACCATGATTGCTGAGAAGAGAACGACAGACAGGACCCCCCCTCCCACCTTGAGGCACACTGGCAGTTATGTGACGCGTGAAGGTCTTTGTTCCGTTCTTTAGAACAAGGGTCCTCTTGGACAGGAGAGATTCTAAGAACATCGCCGCGAAAATTGAAGTAGCTTTCTAAGAGATGTAGGAAAATACCATACTACCCTGGCACGAGACTGACTAAATCATCGACGTCCATCACGCCATTGAGGGGATTGGGGATTCAAGCTGAGGTCTTTTCCAGCCGGTGGGAAGGACGGCGATTATACCAACTGTGCCACCCATCGAATAGTGTACAGTGTGTTCATCAGATGTTTATGTGATGTGCGACGAAATGTATGGGATGCTCAGAGTAGAATAGTGTACAGAAAATAGGGACGCACTCCCCACTTATTTTTCACTTGGCTCTAGGGGGTGGGATTCAAATTTTGAACGTATATAATTCATTAAAATTGGAATCTATTTCATTTCTACTTCTTTGACGTGAAAATAAAAGAGAACTGGTGACACCCCTCTTCGGTTACCGCTACAACAGCGGATATGTCGCTGAGAAAACCGGAATTGTGACTATGATTAACTTGTCAACTGAAGAAATTACGATGCACAGTTTGTTGCATTTCGTCAACCGAGGGCCGATTTCCGGAGAGTAGAGTGCAATTTCCGTCATGTTTTACGATTCCATTTTCATTTACAATTCCAAAATTTACAATTTAATTTTTAAAAAAAAATGTGTACATAATTATAATATATTTTAAAAATTTAATTTCTTATATTCTTTGTTCGTTGCGCATGGCAACAGCGAAAATATTAGTTGTGTGGCACGCATGAAAAGGCTTCCAACCTCCGAAGTCGGATATGTAGTAGAATGTTGAAAAAAAAAAAAAGAATTATTTCGGAACAAAACAAAGTTGTCTTTTCGAACAATCTTTTATTCTGTAGGAAGTTTCCACAGTTCAGAAGTGGTGTTATCGTTGATACGAAACAACCGATAAGCGTCATCTCCTCTGATAACCCTTGGGGTATGCATCTCTCGCTCAGGGGACAGGATTCAAATAACCCAGAACAACAAGCCTTACCAAACCCAGCACGCAACGCTGCTTTAGCTACAGGTCGACAGTCCATTCCCAGAGTGCTTTGCGCACCTGTGGATTCAAACAGGAGAGGTTTTATCTGGCTGCAAGTATGTCAGCCATGTTATGCGGGTCTTGTCGTAATGTAGTACGTCTCCGCCGTCACGCTGCTGACGGCGTTACGTGCTTATTACCGGCACTCTTCCGGGTCTTTGACCCAGCCTGGCACAACAGACCTACTTTTGCGGAATCTAGGTAACGATTCAGTGACCTGTGTTCCGCATTGAAGGCATGTTGGTAGGGGAGCGCAAAGGGGGGAGGTTAGTAAGGAAACAGTATTTATAGGTGGTTCTTCTTCACCGTTTTAGTGCCAAACCTTGGCCTTGCCAGGAATGGCTACTTCGCAATTTCTCGAAGTTGAGATACAGGATACAAAGGAGGACAAAGGGGAAGGGGGCTGAGAGTTATGTAAGAATTTTGATGTTTTTAGATAAGGATGACGGCGGGAGATTCGCAGACCCGGAAATATATTGTGTTTACCACAGCACCGAATTGTGGACGAGTATCATAATTTACATTTATTTACAGGCGCATCTTTTGTGCTGTGTGTACATTCAGCAACGGGGATCGGCTTCTGACACACACAACTGAGTCGTATACGCTGCCCCAAGTTGTAAGTGGATTAGGCTACATTTCAATCACAGTCGAAGCAATATTTGCCTTAGCTGTGTGGGCGCCTCCGTAGCCAGGTGGGCAGGAGCAGCAGTGCGTAGCACACACTTCTTGATTTAGACCGGGGTTCGAGCCCGTGACCACCAAATACGGAGGATGCGGAAAGGTCAGGGAATGACCACCGCATATCCCCGGAGCAATATGGCTTTAGTTGCTAATGCTCCTAAAAAAAAAAACCAAATAACAAATAGCCTTAGCTGTTCTGTTGTGCGTTCAGTGACTTCCGCCCTTATTCATTAACGATATTCTTTTGATTTATGTAGTTATTATTATGTATTTTTTTTACATAAAGTTTCATTGTTATTGAAAGTGGGGCGAAAATGGATCGAGGCCTGATGTTTCGCGCGTTATTTTCCGAAATGAAATCGAGAGAAATGTGTTTCGAGTCACGGGCGCCTTGATCTCACTCTTAAAAGTAGTTCCATTACTGCATCCTTCGTTTTACCCTTACTGAATGTCTTCGGCCTTTTCTCCAGTTAAGCCTAAATAGGTAACAGTTGCCATAGCTACGTACTACTTAAAAGTTCATGAAACGACGATAATCAAGCTTACAATTCACGTGTTGTGCTGTCTCGCCGCCGCACATCACGTGTGTCTGCATAGCAACGTAATAATGTCGATTGCCACAGCTGTATCGTTACACCGGTGCCGCTAGCTTGTTTGCAACGCCCTCTGCCGGTTTTCAGGAAGTGCAATTCCTAATTGCCAGTGCAGGGTGTGTACAAAGGAATGCCGCATTATAAGCGCTATTAGCGGAATTATGGATTGAAATTACAGTTTCTCAATGTTTAAATAAGAGTTTTCGATGATTGGACTGTCCAGCCAGCTCTGCCATTTGACTGTAATTTCGCACGTTCTTTAACTACTAACTCTTGGCATATTGCCTGAGAATCTTTTAAAGGTAACTTCACGGGAGCTTCCATTGACTCATATTTTTGAGTGGGGGAACAGAAGTTTATTTGTTTTCGTGTGTGTAACAAATATCCCCACCCTTTCACTTCCCAAGTTGTCTAGCATTCACGAACCTTCTAAGAAAAAATTATGTGGTCAGAATACCTGGTTTTCTTTGTACAATACTCGAGCTTCGTGTTCGAAATATTAACCTCATTCCTTAGATCACTTCTTCGGTATAATTGAGATCATTTGACTCGAAGCTCCTATATAAGGTGAATGTTGAACAAAGATACACGCAGCTGGCTAAGGGTATGTGATAATGGACTGTTCGTTAGTGGATACAGAAGTGGACATCGTAATGTCCACATTAATAAAGTGACCACAGATTCATGCCTGTAAATGCGGTTTGTAAACAGTGGTATCCTCGATGTAGTTTTATGAAGACATTTTAACAGTTGTTTGTTACAATTCTGCTTTACTTATACTGGATTCGATACGGTTAAGTAACCTGCAGGAAATTGCCGGGCTGGATGTACAGCGTGACCAGTTGCACAATTTTCAAACGAAACTGAAAAATTATAACTATTCAGCAAATTAAATATAATATGATATAGGCCAAACAGTACACGATGATAAATAAATTACAGGATGAAAATTTTTGTCGTGATAAAACTAAATGTTTAGGCTGCATTCACTGGTTATGAATCTTGTTTACAAGTAAGGAACTTCTGGGTGCTCATCTATTCCGCTAGGACACTACGTTCTTAAGTAGCCATTATTCTGGACGTGTCTAGGGTTTTAAAATATAATTACGACGTAAAAGTTGCTGTAATTAGGTTGCTTAGTTATTCCCACGAGGGAAGCGGAAACTATTATCTCACTGCGAATATGGCTTCCACCTTAGGAGGCAATTTAACCAGGTGTTCTTCGAGGACGCTACGATGGATATAGATGATTGCTGTGTCGGCCATTTGATAATGTCGCGTTTTATTATTCGGATTTCAGCAGTCCAAGAAGAGACTACATTTCTAAGTCCAATATTTGAGAAAGATATTATTTTCAAGCAGTGTATTTGTATGCCTTATCATGATTTGAAAGAGTACTCAGAAATAATGGCTGTCTATGTGACGTGAATTTTGAAAGTTCAACAACTTTTTTAGTGGCTAAAAAGTGAGACTTCTTAGGTTTAACAATAAACTCGATGAAGAAGAAAGACATTGCATAATAAGGAATAGACAAAAGGAATAACTTGTTCTGTTACCTGAATGATATGTACTGAAAACTTGTTATTTTTGTTTCCAGGGCAAAGTTAAAACTGTAGCCCTTACGTGTGTTACGCTTACCTCCATTGTCCTGCTGTTGCTGTCTCTCCTTATTTCAAAAATTTGTCAATTCGGTCTCTCTCTTATTCTAGCGTTGACAAAGAGAAATTATTATTATTTTTTGTCTACTGCACACTATATGTTTTTGCCCACATATGAAGAAGGCAGGGTTAGTTGTTTTCGCCATTTACCCATTGAAATTGCTCTTAAATTGAAGCACAGACCAGAAGGGGGTCAGCCGGTTAGGGGCATCCGTTGCTTAACAACCGAATTATTGCAGGCCACTCTTAGATGACTAAATGTTGACGTTAGTTACTGTCAATATAATGCAATCACTAGCTGAAAACTATTTTTGATGTAATGCTTTTTTAAATAACTAATTACATACGGAAAACAGATCCCGCATGCAGCCTATTTATCGCTATCCTTCCTTATTTGTGGATAAGAAACATTATCCTTGTAATTTGACTGAATGCCTTAGTACGAGCCGACAAACTCCCCATTTTTTTCCTTCAATCACTCGTCAGTGATCGAAGAATTTTTAAATTCAAATACATGAATGATCATTGGAAATTACTCCCTTCAAAAGCGCTGCAACTGGAAGCAAGTGCAAAATCCTCATTTTTCGGATGAGAAGCGAAGAAAGAGCATACGAAAATTCTTAAGTCCATATACAGAAGTCCTTAGAGCGTTTGTGTCTGCTGACAATTTTCTTGTAGTTTTTAGGACTTCATTGTCCTTACTGCCGCAATTATTTCTGGTATCCTAGTTTGGGACCGACGATGATTATAAAAAAATAAATAAATTTTCTGTTTATACTCCGACCAAACGGTCAGAGGAGTTCACAAGATAGCCAGAATACAAGAAATAGCACCGTATTCAGCAGTCACGGGTTTGAACCCCGGTCACTCAAGGCACATGTACTTATTCACCCGCGCGCCTGACCACTAGGCTACGGCGGCTTGTTTTCTTCGTTCACTTTCTTTGCACGGTGATATACACTAGCGTGATCCACATGCGATTATGAGTTTGAAACTCTAGAGAACTAAATCAAAATTAGATGAAAGATAACGATAGAGTTGAAGGTTGAGTTCTTGTGGATGGAATTTAGCAAAAATGATTTGAATATGCGTTCTGCTTTCGTCCGAAGGAAATGCACAATTCTGATCGTGCATCTTTTCCAAATATCAAATAAGCGCCTGCATTTCTACTTTTAATCGGTAGTGTCAAGTAAAACATGCTTATTCACAGGTTAAAACTTTGAAACACCTTGGCTAACCTCCACAATATCACCTCTAACTAAAACTGCAAATGCATTATAGTGTTCCGATGAACTGTATACGAACAGTTACTGTAATTTCCTGCTATTAAAGTAGTAAGTGCACATCCCGAAATACGCACCTACTCTGCTTTCGACTAACTTGTGGACCTAGGTGGAAAGGAGAGAAAGTCCTTCAAATCCTGGATGATTAATTGAAGTATTTTAAATTCATTTTTGCAGCTGTGTGTCTGTCGCTAGAAAAGAGATAACCTTAATTTCATTAGGCCCTCCCTGGTTTAGTCTGCTCCGTCGTAGATTCTTCCAGAAACTCTGGTTTTTCATCCAGGAAATAGGCAAATCGACCACGGACCACACTCGAATTTACAAACGTAATATATACACAGCGCGATATGTTCTAAGTTTATGCGCATAAAACCCAACAGCAACAAAAGCAGCCATCCATAATAAACGTAAGCCTACTGTGGATGCCCCATTAAGAACCCGCTACAAGCAAAAACCATTAGGTTGAATAAACCGAACTGTAAATAAATAAAATAAAAATATAACTAATCAAAGAGTAGCCATGTTTCACTGAGAGAACCAAGGACCGCACAGCAAATCTCAATGGGCCTGAAACGGGCAGTTATTGCATTGGGGACACACACACACACGAAAGTAAAATAAAAGTTGATTCGTTAACACGAATTTATTTAGAAGAAAGAAAATAACGTTTTAAAATTTATACTAATTAATTAAATTGATTAATTACCTTGTTGAAAGCCGGAATGCCTTTCAGCTGGCTGCCAATAGATGAAAATAAGTCCAACGAGTTCACATTGCAGCTGTAGGCCTTGTTCGCGTTATATTCGTTTTTGCCACTTGCAATAGATAAGCTTTTCGCCATAACGCAAACGCGTTATACTTGCTTTTACTTATTGGAAGCCACTTGAGACGTACGCCAGCTTCATTTGGTTAATTACAAGTGAAACTAAATAGATAATCTTGTTAATGTAATTAATTTACACTGACGCACATTTACGGCTGCACTTTTATTCCACAAGTGTCTAATATTATTTTCAAACCGAAGCTTATATATGGAAAGATTTACGATGATCACTCGAGCATTTTAAGCACTCAAATACCTCTAAAAAGGCCTTCAGAGGTCAGGAATTGTATTCATAAAAGTGCTTGCGCGGTACTCACCTGGCAGTTATGTATACTTTTTCTCCATTTTATTGAGATCGAACAGACGTCTATTTGACATCGAACTTTGTTTTTTTTTCTTGCAACTACTGAAACACCCGAAAAATGTTTTTTTTTTTTTTTTTTTGTGTGTGTGTTTTTTTCTTTTCAACTCTCGAAACTATTTCTGTTATTACTTTTCCAGCAACGGAAATCAAATGCTTTAATTATAAAGGAACACATTTGAAGAGCAAATAAAAAAAAAAAAAAAAAGCCAAGTTAAATCCTCTTAATTAAACTTTGGAAAAATAAGAAAAAAAGCCACCGGAAAAAAATTAGTTTTTTCCCCTTTTTTTAATACATACTAACTGCGTAGGTTTCTGTGCAAATTCTAAATCACCATTTTTTAACACAACCCACAATATTGTAATTTAAATTATGTACGCAATTTATTTGGCATAAAATCTTGCATAAAAACTTGTATTGCAGTGGTTTAATATTGGACTCGTTTTGCATGAGATAGGATTAAAATCCAAATGAACTTTTCTTTATTTTTGTCTTTAATAACAATGTATTGTTTTAAATTAAAATTTGTTTATCGTAATAATATTATTTTATTTAATAATGCAATAATATAACTAAGGTATTTTCATAAAGAAAATAATTATTTTGAACTTCTTTCCATTGTTACAATTACTCTATCTAAATTTGACTTCAATATCTGCAGTTACACTCATCCTGTGGTTTGTCACCATTTTCAACAGGGTGTTCTGATGATAGAGGCCTTCTTTAATGCCTAATTTTCGATTATCCTTGAAATTCGTACCGAATACTTTCAATAAGAGGTTCTTTATGTAATTATTCATCTGAATATAACTTATTTTGGAAAAAAATTATATTTTCATTGGCTTTTCCAGATTGGTATATAACTTTCTTTGAAGAATTTTTGAAGGAGCATTTTACAAAGGCTTACATCAGTAATACCATGCAACAAAAAATTTTCGTGTTTATATTTAACTGTTTCTTATATTAATTTTGCATGCTGAATCCAGTGCTGTCATTCGTTTTTCTCCAGTTTCAGTGTTTTGGCGGAAATTGAAGATTTTATGTTTTTGAGGATATTATATAGGACCGAAGCAGGCGTTAGTTCCTGCTCGATTTGCAAGGTGGTTTCACAATATTTCCTTACTTTCTCAGCCTCTGGAACAGTAGAGCAGTAGATTAACACTACAAATGAAGAGAATGGGCTGTCTAAGATGAGTTGTATCCCGGTACACAGTGTCATAAACACTCCCTTGGTTTAAAGGAACTAAGCCATATCAAGCTGTGACCATTCCATATCAAATTGTGGTCGAACAATGCGTTAAAGCATTGGATCCTCTAGATGACACCTTCAGGCATATACAATCTGTTTATAAAATTTTCTGATGTTAAAGTGAAAGATAGCATATTTATTGGTTCCGAGGCAAAGCAGATTTTGGCTTCACAAGAACTGAAACACAAAGAGACTGATGCTGAGCGAAATGCCAGTCATTCATTTTGCCTACCTTGTAAAGAATGGCTTTCTGTGTAGCATTAAGAGCGAAAATTTGAAATAACTAGTTGACAAGTTAATTTAAACCAGAATGTCATTCAAGTTCCATTACTTACATTTTCGCTTGGATCTCTACAGACAAAATATGGGAAGAGTATGGGGAGAGATAGATTCCAGCAGGACATACGATCAATGGAGAATTGCACTAAGGAAAGTGGGATGACGCTATGATGGGCGACAGTGTAGTTTTTTGTTCGGGATGATTACACTGATCACAACACAAAAAAAAAGCAATGACATTCAAATATACATTTAAGGAATATTTTTATTAATCCGAGGAGGGTTTCTACTTTTTAATTTGCCTTTTTTTAGTTTTCATTTTGTTTATTTGTAGAAAACCATCAGCCACGTTTAACTTAATTGCCAGTTCTGTACAGAATTTAAACGTTGTTAATAAATCTGAAAAATATTATTGTATATATTTACTTTTCTTTCGTTTCCGGGAAAACCATTAAATCTCTGCAAGATTAAGACCATATTCGGAATCAGCACATGCAGATTCATAAAAAAACACACCACGAAATGTAGATAGGTGGTAGATGACTTTCATCAACCGGTGAAACCCATGTTTAGTCTCTAGAGCAAAGTTTCCGGCATCCCCCCCCCCCCTATACTTCTCCTTCAACCCATGCACGGTACTAAGTACTATAGGTTTTGATACCTTTCGTGTTTGGGGTTTTCATTAAAAAAAAAAAAAATAAAAAAAAAAAATAAACAAAACCTTTTTGAAAATTTTGTTAAATAATGTAATTGATTATCACGGTTAGTTCAAATTGCGTTTAAAATTATTTAAACTTGTTTTGTGTATTCGCCCTTCAGTTATCCTAATTTTTACAGACGTTAAACCCTTTCAGAAGTGGGAAAGTGGGATAAAAAATAAATAAATGAAATAGTAATAAGTAGACAAAAAATAAACAATCCATAATGTGGGTTTGGCTTCTGCATGCAAGCGATTGTTTCTTTAAAATTTTCGTGAGATATTTGAATCATTTTCAGTGTTACTGACCTATTGGCAACCTTTTGAATGAAGTTGGCACTACTGCTGATATTCTGACCTTACAGTGAGATGTCGAAAAAAGATGAGGAATGGGTGAAGTTCTATAAAATTACACTTTTGTTTAAAAATCCTTTCTCCAAATGACTTTAATATATATTCTTCAAAAGAGCCGAAATTTCTCTCTTCCGTGCCCACTGTAAGAAAGGTTAGGTCGACCAATTCCTCGAATACGAGTTCAAAAAAAAAAAAAAAAAGTTCCTTCTTTGACCTCGTAGCTTCGTCTTCGTGATTCTTGACTGGGAAAAGGAAGCGTGGGCTACTCCAGCAAAGATCTCATCTGCCGACAAGTTTTTATGTGTTGACTGGTGTTCACCTCCAGACACCCCTGTTTCATCCTATTAGTATTAATTTGGTATCATTGGTCGTATTTTTTCGGACAACATTCACAGACCTGAGACGTATCTTGTGTCTCTCAAACTATCAAGTTCGCTTTCCTTATTCGCCTCCTTTGCGTTCAAACAGGAGAAGGGGAATTTGGAGGAACAGTTTCTGGATGCATACTCCTTGCATAACTGAGAAAGAATGGTAAATAAGCGAGAGAGAAAGAAATTTCGCTACACAACACCATTTATTTGAACAGCTCTGTTTACAAGCAAAACTGTCTTGTTCGTTTAACATTCTAAACATCGCAGGAGGTAGTTTGTACAGTGGTTGAGAAATGAATAGCCGACGAATTGCTTCCCCCCACCATAGTTAATGAGAATTTTCACTCAAGGATGCATTACTGTCTACCAAAAGTGCTGGTAGAGCAAAGAACGTAAAGGGATTCGAAGGAAAAGAAAAAGAGCTAGTTGGGTTTAGGATTACATTCTGTTAAGATTTGGTTTACGGCGATGTATGATATTTCCTAGTAAATCGAACACATGATATAAGCACGCAACTACGCATGTAGTTAACACCCCATAGCAGAATAATTGCCAATGATTATGTCACGGCAGAATGGTCTGGGAGGAAGGTGGGGAACAAATTTGAAGTGCGCTGTTTCACTTCCTTAAACCGGACAAAGGAGTTAATCGGGAGCGATAAAATCCTGTTAATAATGAGGGGTGTGTTTTTTAGTACTACTAATACAACTTTAAGGGTAAATATAGAGTAACGTGCCGTCTCGTGCGACGGTAGCTAATTGCACATTCTTTCTAACAAGTTAAGGAATGGATTGGTAAAATACAATTGACCAGTTTTAGTTTGGACTAAGATATGTCTTTACTAATACAATACTATATATATATATTTCGTTATGTGTATAACGAACTCTTCAGACATATAAAGAAAACGGCAGAAATGCTGTGAGTCTATTTTGAACTTTGATCCTTTCTGAAATGGTTAAAAGTGAAGTATATACCCTCTCTTTTTAAACAGAAATAAAAATGGCTGGCGTAGCAAAAGAGGCACGTAGGTGAAACACACATTGGAGTAATACACACTGTTCCACACTACGTAAATGACCATTCGAAAGGTGCTCCCTTTACATTTACTTGACCACCTGTCAACAGAGAGCTGGTTTACCATATGATAGTTCCCGAAACAGCCGCTACCGTAGAATTGGATTAACAGATGTTTCCGCATACGCCCATCAGGCTACATCTGGTATCAGGTGTCTTTCACCTCTTCTCTAAACACAAGGGAAATTTTGTTGAATACACAAAGCTTTTTCAACATCGGATCGCCTAATAAACAAAATGTTTTGCGCGCTGTTATGTGCGCCTACCTTCTCTGTGAATATTCATCCGTAGACAGCCTTCGAGTTTGCATATATATTGCGGTGGTCTCCACCCTTTCTCCAACAGGGACTACTTTAAGAGTTGCATCTTTTTTCAGGAGGGGTTATTATGAGAAAAAAAGTCGAATAATTAAAAGAAAAGCTTATGGCTATTCAATGTGACGTTTTAGGATGCATATTTTCTGCGAAAATATGAGCTTCAAGCTTCTGGTCTGGAAGACTCTATTATATTCAGAGACTGGAACTGTGATAGCAATCTTTAATTATCAGATAAGTTTTTTTCTGTTTGTTTAAGTCCATTTGCTAAAAAGGTCATCTCGTAGATATATGTGGAACCCAAACAATCCTTCAGATTTAAGGCACTTTTACAGAGCAAGTAGATATTTACGAATCATTCACTGATTTCCTTAAGATTTTAACGCCATTATGCTACACCCTGCGTTGGATTTTAGCCCTATATCACTCGTATTTCTTTTTGGTATGTGCATAGCAGTGGTGACTTCCAACTAATTAAAAATCTCACGAAGTCCTGTGACTACAACTCTACGAAGTGTATATCCCCATCAGTGCTCCGAATATGGCCTTCAATTCCAATTCATCTTGGGTTATTTCGTAAGCGTTATCTTTGAGTTCCCCTCATATCCTTTTTGGGGAAATCCTCTTGCGCGCTGAACTAAAACAAAATCAGTTAATAAAAGTAGAGTTATCAGAAACATGTGGTACTCGGAATTCGTTACCAAAATTAAGATGTTTACTGCAGAACATCGCTTTGAAGATTACTCTCTCAACAACACCTGCGAGGGAACTTGTTTCTTGCAGAGCATATTGTGGGTTTATGAAGATTGAGATTTGTGAATCTGTCCCTTCTGCATAGAATATTAGTCAATGATTGTAAGTACAGTGAAGAAACGAAGCCTCACATTAGGCAACAGTCAGTCTCCGTAATGCCTGATCCTTCGCACATGATGGTGACACGCACGATCTTTGGGCAAGGTCTGGCACTCATCAGAGTGAGGAATTGCAATGTGTGCGCGCTGTTGCTTAGATCTTTGTGCAGGTGATTCAGATGGCAAGTGTTCGTTACACCAGTTGCGTTGCAGAGAATGCACAGGGCCATAGCCCACAGTAGACGCTGCAGGAAATGGTCAACTCTCAAATGGTTAACAATGGGAACCGAGCAATGTGTGTTGTGTGGCGCCGCCTCTGCTTTAATGTATAACACTGTAGAAAGACCACGTCTATGTCATCATATTCTTCGCAGGTGCACACCTCTCAATTTGACCCGCTGGGTCCATCCATATAAATTTTCACTCTTTTCAAATCCACGTTGCTTACTGTCAGCCGTGCCGAAAGGTCGCGAGTCGCAAGAACATTTCCTTACTACAAATTATGCAGTTTTCAAAAGAACTCTTAATAAATAAGTACAAAAATCCATCGCTGCTATTACATGGCACTTATTTATTATATTCTTATTACACGGGTTTAATGAACTTAGGAAAACGCATAAGTTTTTGTAAGAAAGCAAAACAATCGAATACTGTATTATCAAAAGTCAGTATTCAGCAATATTTTGCGACACGCTAATTATAAACTCGGAGGGAGCATAATACTAAGAGATATGGCCACACAATACGAAGAATACGGACTCCGGCTTAGACACCACAGGAAGACATTTTTACTGCTGCGTGCGTACGCTGAAGGTAGTGACAAAAGTGGAACTATAGTTATATTTCCGAGTTCAAACAACTGAGAACGCATTTTGACTAGTGGAAGGGGATTCATAGCCCGAAAGAAGATATGTTTGGCGCCTGGTAGTTATTAATTCCATTTATATTTTTATTTCATAGAGAGAGAGAATCTTTTATTGCAACATTAAAATAATAATGGATAAAAATGAAGTTTATGTTGCTACTCACCCTTCACGGTCGCATGCCAGAGGTTTACAATTCTTGAAACAGTGAAAGTAAATTGCGTAGGAAAAGGTAAAAGCTACATATTCTAAGTGGCTTATTAAAAAGACTAAAAGGAAGAAAAAAAAAAAAAGAGTTTGAAGACCCGAGAGAACATTTATAAGGGTGTGGAAACAGTCCGTCAGGAATAGCCGAGTATTCTGGGGAGCCAGCCTTGGATTTGTCCAGAAAGCTGAGAGTGGAATTTTCCAGCAGCATGAATTCCCAAATGATGGTTTCAGAAATTAGGCCTACAATAATTTTCACCGTGATGGCCAGCCTCAGGGAATCAATAAGCTAGGAGAGTCTGGGAAACCCCATTGCATTTGTAATTCTGCCTTTTTGTTTTGAGGCAGCAGGTTGGATTTCCAATTGATTCACTTCAGATGCCATGAGTGGTTTTGGGTCGTCGGGGTGGCCGAAGCCATACTTCCGAAGAGTTCAATAATGGTGGGTAGACCATCGTTCTCATATATTTCTTAACGATTCCAGAATAACGCACGTTCATTTGAAACACTTAGCACCTACTGGTGGTGATAAGTGTTTAAAATACAAAGGACATTAGGCCTCCGCCATCTACCTGCTGCCTGACATTAATTGAAGACGTACAGTTAACTACATGAACTATTTTAGAACCTGTGGCTCGATGGACTGCAAACTGTTGGAGTGAGCTGGAGCTATGCTTGAGGGCCAGAGAGCAGATGTAATTCTGTATGGAAAGTATGGCTTCGATTCTCGAAGTAAGGGCTGATTATGGCCCCTATCGGACAGAAGGCTGGGTTTTTGATTAGATGATATGCCCCTGGATCACAGACTAGTTTTTCGGACGTCTACAAAACAATATACTATAAAATATTTAAGGGCAAAGGCCTCATGCTACGAGGTATAATGACTAACATGTAGTTTAGCGCAAGAGCATCATTTTAACGTAGCCATCTACCAAGGTGGTTAAATTAATTAATTAAATTGGCATCGTTTTGGTTATATCTCATATTGTGAATTCCTTCACAACGAGTTGCTACGGTATTGTACTACCTCGAATAAATAACACTTCACCAGTGGAGAAGACTACTGTTATTTATTCTCAGCGGATACCAACACCCATTCGGCACCGTTTCAAAGCTTGTTGGCTTCTCCTTGGTGGGTGGGCAGGTACGTACCCTGGTGTTGCAATTGTTCCAGGCCATGCCCCAACCTTCTCATCAGCTTCTGGTACATCCTACATTGATGTCACGCTCTCCAATCCCACCCTGACCAACTCAGTAAAGAACTGGCAACTGCATCCAACCTGGTCAACTAGTGACCATGCAGCCATTACCTTCACACTGGTGCCACAGGGCAATCTCCCAGCTAAAAGAACATCACACAACCTCCCGAGATATCAGACTAAAAATATCACATGGAACAACTTTGACGAACTCATTAAAAACACTTTTACAGCAGATCTCATCGATTCCCTCAGTGATCTCCCCCCGGAGCACTTCCTGTTGGAATTCATGCACCAATGCACCACCATCTGTGATTCCTCCTTAAAGAAGAAACGCCACAAACCCAACCACGTACCTTGGTGGACCAGGGAACTCAATGTGCTAAGAACCTCGGTCAAGACTGCGCGCAAACAGCTACAACGCGCCAGAAGGATTCAACTTCCAGAGCCTGTAATACGTCACCTACATGAAACATATCGTACGCAGAGGAAGAACTACTTTAACGAAATCTACAAAGAAAAGCACCAAGCATGGGGCCGCCTCATAGAAAATTCCTTACAAACCGATCACTGGGGACTGATTTACAAAATCATTTTTGATAAACTACATCCTGGGGAAATCGTCTCCTCCATCATGGATCAGAACAATGTGGAATCCTTGTCCTGGGAAGACTCCATCAACACCATCTTGGATGACATAATAAAACAGGACACACCATCCCCTGAGAGCCCATTCCAGACCTCCCTCCGTATAGACCATCTGAGCTACGCGGCTGTTGGCTACGAGGAACGCTTTTCACAGGAGGAAATAGGAACTGCCATTGAAGCACTCAATGAAGGCAAATGCCCAGGCCTAGACCTCATGGAGGTATCAATTGTGAAACGGATATGGTCACTCATTCCAAATGCAATAATCAATTTGTATAACTCATGCCTATCACATGGAAAATTCCCCCTGGCCTGGAAACAAGCAAACCTGAAAATACTTTTAAAAAACCCGGATAAGCCACCAAATTTACCAACATCCTACCGACCAATAGCCCTCCTCCCAGTTCTGGGGAAGGTCCTAGAAAAACTGATTGCAGGCAGATTTCGTAACTATTATAATTCCAAAGGCCTCCCATCAGCTTCACAATTCGGTTTCACCCCTGGCAGATCCTCCGTGGATGCCCTAAATTACATCCTCAACTCTATCACTTCCGCGGAATCTACCTATGTCCTGGGCCTCTTTGTGGACTTCAAAGGGGCGTTTGACACCTTATGGTGGCAGAGCGTCCTGGCGAGGTTCCGAGAGGCCGAGGTCTCAACTCCAATATATCGCCTGATTGCTGACTACTTTTCTGACCGCAGCCTCGTGGTCTCGGATGGAGTACATACTGTGACCAGACAGGTTACTCGAGGCTGCCCCCAGGGATCCGTTCTTGGCCCTATCTGCTGGAACGTGGTCCTTCATGGGTGGCTCTCCATCCCACACCAACAAATAACCAAAATAGCATATGCAGATGATCTGGCCTTGATCTTATATGGCAACTCCAGACTACAACTGGAAAGCTTAGCCACTGAAGCATTAGAAGACCTTAACCACTGGTGCAACCAACATAAACTAAGCATTTCAGTGGAAAAAACCTGTCAAGTTCTCTTCAAGGGCCGCCTGGATCCGCGTAGACCTCCCAATATCAAGCTAAATAACCAAAGCATTAAACTGGTAGACTCCCACAAATACCTGGGAGTAATCCTAGATAACAGGCTAAACTTTGTACCCCACTCTAGATACCTACTAAATAAAACAAAAATCATAACTGGGAAACTACTTAAAATCACCAGGAAAAAATGGAAAATCAAGCCATCAACCTTGCAGTTATATTACAAAACGCTTTTCCTTCCTACCATATGCTACGCCGCAGGGGCCTGGGCCCCTAGTGTCTGCCGGGACCAAGTAAACAAAATCCTTACTAGGGCTCAACGCTTCTTCCTCCTGGCCACATCCAGAGCCTGCCGCACAATATCATCAGCAGCCCTAGAAGTCATATGTGGGAAACTCCCAATCAAATTTGAGCTCATAAACTCATTCCTAAAATACCAACGCAAACTAGATACACCAAAGGAAATTGGGCAATACAGCATAGACCAAAACCTATCAGGAAAGGAAGACAGCACCCGTCTAAGATGCCAATTCCTGCAACAATGGCAGGAAGAATGGGCCACAAACACAAAAGGAAGAACCACGCTCCTATACTTCCCTGAAGTCATGGAATTCGGTAAAAACTGCAAACCCTGGCTTAACCCAAGCTTATACACGATGTTCTTACTATCAGGACATGGTAGCCTGAACTTCAAGCTCTACTCCTTCAACTTGACAGCGTCCCCAAACTGCCACTGTGGCTCCCCAGAGACAGTACAACACATCCTATTCGACTGCACGCAATATACGGACCTGAGGATGCCGCTGCAACTTGTTACTAATGTTTACTTGCCAAGTGAGCTACCAATATTGGTGGCCTCCCCGGACCATTTCTCTGCCCTCTCCCTATTTGCAGAAAAGGTCTTCTCCCGCAGATCAAGACTACTGAACGCAAGAGAACAGACCTAGGTCGAAATTTGATGGAGGTCTGCACTCTACATCTGTATGAAACTGTAAGGAGCTGGTGAGTATAGCCGCATTGCCTACCAAGTAGAAGACTCAGTCAATGTGGGCACATGCCTGAATAGGAAACTCAAACCTGTTGTTGACAAGTGCGTGAAGTGAGTGATTGTGACCAGCATAACCACATCCAAAAAACCATTAAAAAACTGACAGCAACTTAAAGACTGACTACAAGAAGAGGTTGAACACTCAACCTACTGACTGTTAGGTAACTGATTCTGATGCACATAAACTGGTGGATCAGATACTCTTCCTTGTACTAGACAATAACTAACACAAACAACCAAACACAGGCTGCCAGCTCTAGGACAGGATGCGCCCTGCGGGAACTGTGCTGAAGCCTGCCATGTCAAACAGCCACAACCACTAGAAGAATCAGAGACAAGAATGGTGGACACAACCATATACTATGCCCCACTCTGGACAGGACTGAGCCCTGCGAGCTGAGGGACGAGTCTCAACACACTGGACTCATGCGACAGGATTCTAAGCCATGCACTGAAGCAACTGGCTCAGTACAGGTAAACCTTGTAATAGCTTTCTCCTCCCTCCCTCACCCAACTGCTGGGTGTGCCAGTTCCAGGACAGGATTGGGCCCTGCAGGAACAATGCACGTTTAGGGATTTTATTATTCTATTACATTGTTATTAGCTAAAATAGTAGAACCTGGCTGCCTCCTCGTGGCTAGGGATGGGAGCGGGGGGGTTGGGGCACACCTCGCCTTCGACCCCCTGCTGCTAAATGCCAGGCGCCAGCCACAACCAACATAAAACAACACACAACTCACACTAACCTACCCAACTAGTAATCAATAAATTAAAATCAGAACAATTAAACATAAATTCAAACTTAAACTCGAACTCAAACTTAAATCTAAACTTTATCTATAACTCAATCTTAACTTAGACTTAAACTTGAACTTAAAATTAATCTTAACCTCAACTCTAACCCTAACTTCAACATAAACTAAAACTTAAACTTAAAACTGAACCTTAATCTAAACTTAAACTTGAACTTTAATTTAAACGAAAACAATAAATTAAACTTCAACTTACTTCAAACCTTAGCTTGAACCTAACTTAAACGTTAATCTAAACCTTAATTTAACCTTATTAGTGGAATTTCACAGCACTGCTGGCAACAAAAAACGCTTAACATACGGCGGACATAGGGGACACCCTGGAAACCGCCAGTAACCTACATAAATACTTTGCAGTGATAACCCAGTTATGAAGTATAACTTCACAATATGAGAGATGCCTGATGATGTGCAGTGATATAGCCTATACTATAATTATAGTCTATACTATAAAATATTAAAGGGCAATGGCCTCATGCTACGAGGCCTGGTTTTGGCGCATTATAGCCTTAGTTGCTAATGCGCCAATAAAACCCAACAACCAACCAACCAACCTACGAGGTAGAATGACTAACATGTACTTAACAAGTGATTAAAAAAGGGTGAATATATTTTTCAGTTGATGGAACAGTTTTCCTATTTATGCAGATCATGTATTTCTTATGTTTTTTAATTATATATATATATATATATATATATATATATATATATATATATATGTCAGATTCTTATATAAAAATAACGAAACAGCCTTTCGTAATTCCCTGTCCCTTTTGTTATACGTTTATTGTTATTGTTTCCTGGGCGGAAGTGTTGGCCTCGTCTCTTGTTTTTTTTTTTTTTTTAGATAAATAAATAAATCTTTCCTATTGTAGAGGTTAAATTGTCACACAGAACCTACAATAATTCACAATACGGCCCATGGGCCGTATTGTGAACACGACCTGCGATTAACAATATGGATTAAATATACAAAACAGATTCGATAAAATAAAAAAAAAATGAAAATAAAGAATAATGAATGTTTATCTAATATCTTACATGAAATCAGTTCAAAATTTTAGGAATTTCCATTCCAACTGCAAGATCCCATCGAGCATTGGAACTGGAAGGAATCTACAACCAAGTTCTAGACGATCTCGAATAGTTGATAAGGCTGGTTTGTGTGATATATCAGGGTTCATCTCACTCGGCTGTGTGAAATTTCCTTTGTGGTAGTTTTTCCTAATACCGTGCTAGTCGATCTGAGGCTGAGCTCGTGAAGGGAGAGGGTTCTTCCCCCACATACAGGAAAATTGACTTTTAAAATGCAGTTACAGACATCTAATTAAAATATATATGCAAATAAGTTGACTACAGAACCTGGAGTAGCGCAAAGTTAAAAGTAATATTGCTTCCTTGTGCGTGTATTATGTTAATGGTGAGAGTATAATAACTCTTCCCATTTAGAAACACACTTTCTGAAATATAGTTGATTATAATTGAATCAAAACCATTAAAAATATACATTGTAGACTATGGAATTTATCCATAGTCCACAATATATTCTCTTAGTAAATTATTTGGATGCGTATATACACTGGTGTGCAAAATTTAAGGACCAGTCAGGTTTTCACCTGTAGCTTTTCATAGGAGTGGCCCGGATATGGGAAAAGCATACCAAAGGAACCTCGTGAAGCACAGAAATGATGAAGGAAAGAAAACGGTACAGGGGAGCTTTATTCAAAAATGGCAACATAGCACTGGCTGCCTTGATACAGATGCATCACTGCCAAAGATGGAACAAAGGAAAGAGGTGGTCCTCAGTAGGAGATATGGCCACCCCTAATGTCGATGCAGGCTTTGCACCGCCTTTCCATACTTAGAACAGTGTTGTTGATAAGTTCTTGCGGTAACATCGTCCATTCCTCTGTCAGCGCCATCTTCAGCTGGTGAACATTTTCTGGTGGGTGTGAACGTGCCGCTAGGAGTCTCCCCAGAACGTCCCATATGTGTTCGATGGGATTTAGATCGTAGAACGGGCAGGCCAATCCATACGAACAATGTACTCACTTTCCAAAAGCATATCAACAGCTGCAGTACGATGAGGTGTGGTGTTATCATCCATAAACACGAACTCGGGGCCAATGGCACCTCTGAAAAGACGCACATGGATTACTTCAGTACAGTAGTGTGCACCGGTTACAGTACCGCCTTCCAGTATCTGGAGTTGTGTACATCTATCCAAGGTAACGCCTCCCCACACGAGAACACGTCGACCGCCATATCGATCCCTTTCAGTTATGTTTGCGGGGTGATACCGTGTGCCAACCTCTCGCCAGATTAGCTGATGTCCAGAATCGCTGTTGAGACTGAATCTACTCTCATCGGTAAAGAGTACCTTAAGTAAAGATTGTGGTTGTGACCTTTAGAAATAGTGTTGGTCCTTAAGTTTTGCACACTAGTGTATTTGTCTGTAAAAGGAAAACTGAAGGATTTATCACTACCTGGAGTCAAGGTAGATTATTTCGGGGCTGAGGGGGTCCGGATTGGCAAGCAATCGTAAATCAGCAATTGAATATTATACGATGGCATTTTAATTTGGAATAGTTCATCGTACTAACTAAAACCGCTAATTATTTCTAGACATCGTTCACCTGGATGGATTCATACATTTTTAAAGTAATCAGGTACACATTTTTACAAAGATGTGTACGTGATTCATAGGATTAATAATTTCCAGACTGGTTAATATAATCATTTTAACCATACAAAAGTCCTTAATTTAAAATCCAGTTAATACAAAATTTAAAAAAAAAAAATTAAATGATGAGTTAATATTTCGCTTGATGTTATCATTCTGTTTTGGAAGGATTGGACACTCGTTATAAAGCAGTGCCACTGAGAGGATTTCTGGGGCATGTCGCATGAGTCTTGCTTTAGGTCTCCAATCAATGGTTTACTCATTTTAGTGCTCTGATGAGCTCATATAATTTGTGTTATCTGAATCCACTGACCTGGTCATTAGTAGATAATTTCATTTGGTAATAAAATCTTCATTTGAAAATAAACACTTAAATTTAACAAGATTAAAGACTTTAGCTGGGTACGATACGCATTTTATTAAAATTGGACAAAAAGATCTAACTTTGAAATTAGATCTTTAATTCAATAAAGTATTTTTCACTTTTGCTATTAGTCAGAGGCAGAATTAAGGACTTTGGTGGCCCAACTTTAATTTAAAAAAAAACTGCTTAAGTATAGTCAACTAGTTCAGATCTGTGTTTAATATTTCTTCGCGGATGGTGTGAGCAGAAAAATTAGCCCTCAGTGAAATGACATCCATTTACTTTTCACACAAGTGCATGTATCCATCCATTAATCTCCGACGATAAGAGGGAAGCAGCTACTTACCGACAATATACAGCAAGGCACAACATTCTGAAGTGTTTAAAGGTTGTTCTAGAGCACTTTCTTCGCTTATCTCATTCGGTTATTGGAATTCGAAGTGTAATTATAGAATCCTCAGTCATCTTGTGTCGAAATTATCGAGTTTTTGTCTTTACAGTCTCGTGTCTCATATTCACTTATCCATAGTAAATATGTTTTAACACACGACATTTTGTTGCTGTCTCACTCTAATAATAAATAAATAAATAAAATGGTAGTATTCGGTGGTAAGGCAAACCTATTCGGTTCAATCTTTGCTATCCTTGACAACGTTTCTTATTGAAACACAGATCAATGGAGTTAAATGGTCAAATATTAAGATGCAGAATTCAGAACTCTCTTCAAGAATTACAAATTGTCTTTGGGGAAGGGTGCTGGTTTTTTGAACTCTCGCCGAGACCCCCTTGAACTTCACTACGCCGCATTATTTGGAAGTTACGTAAAAGAATAACTCTGTTAAAGGAAAGGCATACAAAGAAGCAATCAGAATTGTGAGGAACAGCGCAAAGTGTTATATCATAATGATAAAGTCACCTGTTGTAATAGTAGATAAAGAGCACGTGTTTACTATCTTGTACGTACGTAGTGGTGCCCCCCCTTTTTTTTCCTTTTTTGGATTGTGGCGTAAACAGCGTTGAGCGTACATGCTCTCCAACGTATGAATGATTTCTTTTTTCTCCAGAGAAATACACATCGACATAGAAGCGAGACCGGAAGAGAGTTTTCATTCCAACACGGTGCTCTAATTTTTGCACTGGTGCGATCAGCAGCTCCACTGATTTCTTTATATATTTGGGAGAAGGTTATCTGCTGTTAAATGACGTCGACGACACTCTTTGCTTACTCCGTTGCCTTGGGAAACGGCTGTGCGTGCGTTAACCTCACCGTACATGTCGACGAAGCGGATTTAATCAGCTGAGTCTGTTATTTACTAGAAGTCGTATTCTTGGGAGGGATGCACACAGTTAGTGTACATTTGCCGAGTTCCTTTGTTTTAACTCCTAATCTATTCCTTCCTTTGTTGATGGCATATTAGATTCTTCCTTATTGCTGATTCCCTTCCATACCATTGTCGTTTGAACCTGTAGCTGCCATGTTAAAGGATCTCTCACGTGGGACGCCTCGTGCATTCCACACCATACAACGCTGTAAACAGACCGGAACTAGATATTGCCATTGTTAGTGCCATAATGGCCGCTTGTTTTAAAGCCATATACTTCCGACTATCACATTCTAGATCTTGCCGGGTTCCGTCTTTCTTCTCCCTGACACGTCGACCGCTTCCCACGGTTGACGAAGATACTTCTCAACCGTTACGGATTTACCTGTCATCGGTTATAAGTCTCAGTTCACGTGTGCTGTTGCTCTGTGTAATGGGATGAGAGACAGTTAGAATCGATCATTTTTTCTCTTGATGCCCGATAATGCAAAACTGCGCACAGCGGAACTGAAAACGGCAGATTTTGTATGCATGGCTTTTGTGCATGCATAATGCTACCTGACGGTTTGTTCTCGAATAAGGCCATGTTTGCCGGCGTCCCTTTGCATAGCTCGCGATAAATAATGAACCAAATGCCACTTTAATGAGTTGAAACAGTTGCCGTTGCTACAACTGGTAGTTCACATTTCCTCCCTTCCAGGTCAGATTTATCACTCGTACAGTTCACTGACTACTTCATTTGTATTCTTTTCAATTATATCAGGCATCCGTCCGGCAAAACAATAAATTGTTACAGCGGAACTAGCGTACAAATGCAAAAAAATTGACACGATTGAACTTCCAAGATTTTGCAATTTCCTCTGATCGGTTTACTTCCCTGTCTAATATTTCTGGGCCCCTCGATAGCGCAGTGGGCACTGCTGTTATTTTCCCACATCGTGTAGAAAAAGCCCGAGTTTGAGTCAAAATGGGAAGAGCTCTGATGAGTACTGTTCCATGCCAGTTCCTTAAATTTCATCATCCTCGACAGTACACCCGGCTTACCATTTATCTCGTTTGGAAAGGTCTGGGTTCAGATTCCGTCGGACACTGAAGTAAAAGGAACCTGACGAATGGTCAGATGTGAGCGCTAAGTTACACGTGCTCCAGGTTCGAATCCACGTGATACCACGGAATACGATATATCTTCTATTTTGTAAACTCATCTGATCATATGTGGTCATCTTGTGATATATAAACAGAAAATTTATTTTTATCTTCAAACTTTTAGCTTCACAACAATCCAGTTCCCATAACCATGGAAGCTGAGTTTTGAATTTTAAGATTGTCATCAACGTGTTTTCATTATCCGTGTAACTCAGAGCTTGTATCAAGTTATTTTTACAAAAACAAGAACGCCCTCTTTATTTGCTATTTCAAAAAAGGATCAAAATAAAGCCATTCGTTTACAAACGATACTGGATGTATTCTTCTAAGTGTCACTTGTGTTATTCTCTTTTTTATTGACCATTCCAAGAACGTTGCCATTAATGACATCAGACTGCTTGATCTCCGGAAATCCAGCTGAGAGTGGTGTCTAATTTATATAATGTACACACGAGTATATCAATGTCATCTTAGCTTGTTTTCGGTTTCATCGAGTCTGCGAAGGAGAATGTCGACAAGTCTGTTGACAAGCAGACTTTTTCCTGTCTGAGAAAAACAGTTTTCTCCTTTAGTTAACTCACTCGAATTATTTGTCAAAAACAAGTACAGTCATTAGAGATCTGGATATCCGTTTTGCGCTGTCAAAGAGCAAAATAATCCTTGCACGCACACACACACACACACACACACACACACACACACACACCGCTCATTTTCTTCTCGGCTTCTCAGGCTGTGAGGTTTTCCCTGGGTACTCCGTTTCCTCTTTTGAAACCGATTATAGAAAACATTTCGCACAAATATATTTTCACTTCGAAATCCATATATGTTTTTTTCCCCCTTGTTTGAGAGCTGTTGATGATACGGGGTCACTATCAGGTAGTATCCACCCAAGACACCTTATAGTGGAGGGTGAAGGTTCCATCCGGTGTAGTTTCTGGGTATTTTACTATTAAATGTATAATAATAATTATTATTTTAACAGTCCCCAGGCTGTTAAAAATTTGCATTTTTAATGGGCCAATTTGCATGCTGTGCGGGCTGAAAAACACGAAATAACTCACCGGGATAAACACTACTCCCTCCCTCTCGTTACTTCTCATGTCTGGTTAAAACGCAGTACATTTTGTAGGTACAGCACCTTACTTTGGCCAAAACGTAGTAAAAATTATGCAAGAGATATTTTTGCACTGTTAAAATAAGGAAATACAATTTCTATGTTCTTATAGCCATTCTAACCTCAAAGTGAGAACGATTTTGTATCGGCTGCTCTAAGGAACCTGGCTGCGGATGAACCTGTATACTTGTTTTTACTTCCAAAAGCTGCCATGTTTGCCGATATCAATCAGAATTCGCCGTGGTATTATTACATATTTCATTGATAACACTAGCCGACAAAAAAACATTTTTTGTCATACCTTCGCAATGAAAATATGTGATTCTGGAGGATAAACGCACTGATTCCGAAAATCACCATAAAAAGTCTCTATCACGTCTACATCAAAAGATGTACAGAAGTTTAATGTTAAAATAAAGGGATATATACATGTAATTGAAGTTTGTAATACAAGTGTAAAAAAATATTATACGTTCTCTATAATTCATTTAACTTCGGAAAAATTATCATAAATCATAGAGAAATAGTTATCTTTCAATAATGTATAATCAGCATACCTGTAATTGCCCTTAAAAATGTTTACTACTAAGGGATTTTCTCTTGTATTCCTGCTTACTCTCCCTCACAAAGAACCAGCAGTAATTCCCCATCATTACAGACCAGCAACCTTGATTTTCCATCATGAAAATATCTTGATGAAACCGCTCCCCTTGTTCATCACTCACATCTCCCAGATTTTTGGGGAATGAAGAAAATGAATTTTCAACGGCATTCCACAACCCATGTTTTTATAGCACTCGAGTAAATTAGACACCAACATTTCATAGTTTTCTTCTTTCCTCTTATCCAAAAAACCATGCACTACCGCTTTAAATGATCTCCAAGCTGCTAATTCAACCTCCTTTAACTGGGTCTCAAACACTTCGTCTTTCAGGAGTTTCCTAATTTGGGGTCCTACAAAAATTCCTTCCTTAAGTTTGGCATATGTTAAATTAGGAAGTATGCAAATCTTTATCCAGTCCCTTCACGAAATTTTTCATCAATCCAAGTTTGATGTGCAGGGTGGAAGAAGAACCTTGTTTGATTGTACTAAAGGAATATATTTTACATTACATTGTCTTGATATGAACTTGTTCCAATATTGCACAAAAAAAAACAACAATATTTTGGGAAACCCTTCTGCAAACCAACAAGCAAAATCAATAATCTTAAGATCACTGCATATGTTCCAACCGTAATCCTGGTATTTTATAGCATGCAGAACCTTTTGTAGCATGTAAACGCCGTTCATCTGACTTATGCACGACACCTAGTTCTTTCAGTTGAACTAAAGCCGGTAGTGGAGGAAAGGGACTTTGGTATTACGATACGGTCAGATATGAAGCTCTCCGAGCATTACAGACTGGTTGCAAGGAGGGCCCATGGTGTCCTATCGATGATTTATCGAACAATCTCTAGTAGAGATAAAGACGTCGTAATCCCATTATATAAAGCTATTGTTAGACCACACTTGGAATACTGTTTTCAAGTATGGAGACCGCACCTAAAGAAAGACATTGTTCTTCTTGAAAGGGTGCAAAGACGGGTAACTCGCCTGGTGAGATCGGCAAAAGGACGTCCATATGAGGAAAGACTTCGAATATGTGGCTTGCAGAGCTTGGAAACTAGGCACCTTAGAGAAGACTTGATTGAGGCGTTTAAGGCTCTGAGAGGCATAAGCAAAATGAATGAGGACGAAATTTTCACAGTTATAAATGATTCTAGAACAAGGGGCCATAATTTCAAGTTACGGGGGGAGATGTTTAGACTGGATTGTAGGAGTTAGTTAGTTATTTGGTTTTTAGAAGCATTAGCAACTAAGGCCATATTGCTCCGGGATATGTGGTGGTCATTCCCTGACCTTTCCACATCCTCTGTATTTGGTGGTGACGGGCTCGAACCCCGGTCTAATCAAGAAGCATGTGCTATGCACTGCTGCTCCTTCCCACCTGGCTACGGAGGCGCCGGATTGTAGGAAGTTTTATTTTAGCCAGCGAGTTATAAATTACTGGAATAAGTTACCTACATGGGTGGTAGAGGCTGACAGTCTGGGGAAATTCAAAGGCCAGCTGGATTACCTAAAGGAGGAGGGAAATGTATGCGTTGTCCATTTCCTTTTCTCTTATTAATTATTATTATTATTTTAATTATTTTCTTCTTATTATTATTAATTTGTTTTAATTCTTATTATTTTATTTTATATATTTTTTGTTATTTTATTTTATTATTATTATCATTTTTTTTTTTTTTTTTTTGCTGGTGCAGCAAAAGCCATAGGCTTCCTTGCACCATGTGGCCATTACTAATACTAAGTCCAACTGAATGAAACACAGGAACTGATGGAAATTCCTTGCCATTATGAAGCAAAACCGCTTTTAAACTAAACTTTGAGGCATTTATGAATAAACGCCATTCATCTGACTAATGCACGACACCTAGTTCTTTCAGAAGCCCAATAATGTCTTTGCAAAAACACATATTGTCCTCCGCAGCAAAATATTTCGAAAACTTTTCATGTCTTTTTCGAAACACTGAAATCTTTGTTCCTGTTGCAAGTATATATTCCACTGCTATAACCAAGGACTTAACAGTTCAGCTTGTTCTTTAGGCAAAGTTAAGTCTCGAACCAAATCATTCAACTCATCTTGTTTGATTAAATGTACCTGAGTTAACTGGCTGATAGTCGACATCTTGTGAAGACATAGATGGGCCCTCGAGAGTAGAAGGACCTTACCCTCCTACTCTCGAGGGGCTGTTTATGTTTGGAGGATAGATTTACAACCCTGAGAACATGTGACGATCAGTTAATACTTGGAAAACCTTGGCACAGCCTAAAAGAAATCCGTTAGTTTAAATAAACTTTGAAAATATTATTTTAATTAAATTAATTAATTAATTTGTTTTTAAGCTCGGATCAACCACTAATACGCAACGTGTTTTATTAACAGTTGACACTGCTCATTTACAACTAATTTACATTCGGTCATATGTAACAGTTTGGTTACATTTTAGGAAAGTTTTCTAAAAGATTTCCAATTTGATGCACAGTAGCTGTCAGTCAGTCGTGTTCGTCATTCGTTAACAAGCAAGGAATGACAAACGTATCACAAAGTTTGATTATCAACGAATTGTTCAATAATACCAGAGCGCGATTTTGATTGATATCAGCAAACAAGCATCTTCGAGAAGTGAGAACTTTAGGGTCGATCACATATGCTTACATTTCTTAGTTCTAATAACTCATAAAAGAAGCAATAGATTGAAAAAAATAAATAAATAAAACAGTTTGGTTGTTACCTTGTGCTGAGAAGTTGTTTGGCCACTTTTTAATAATTTTATTAGTGTTTCGGGAGTCACTGTGAATTCACAATATTCTAAAAACTAGTAATGCTGTAATTAGTGATTAGCTATTTTGTGACCTCGGTTTGACAGGTGACTTAAGTTTACGTTAGGAAATGCACGAGAAATTTCTCAGTCACTCTAATGAAAGCCCAACTTTGTAACTATACTGTTACTATCAGAATTCATAACTGAATGTCTTTTCTGTTGTCGTTCGCCATAAATGTCTGCATTCTTCGTTATTAGTGGAATGTTATTTGCTCTCATGTTCGGATTTACCACTTCTGTGTTTGATAGATCAGACCACACCATTCAGAATCGGCTCTGAAGTGCAGTTTCATACTTTCCTATGTTCTTATCCGGTTCGTTTCAGCGTCCTTCGTTGGATTTTCTGACCTCCACGTGGAGGTGAGGAAAATGGGAACACTTGCGCATATCATTTTTAAGACGACCTGAGGATGATGTGTGCTAAGCGCCAAGGAAACTAAGGCTATGTTGCGTCATATACTTTGTCTGTAAACTGCGTGTATTATTGTGTGGTCGATTTGCTAGTTTGCTGGACGAAAAACTGAAGGAAGCGAGTTGATGCCCTGGAACAAAATCAGTCCAGGGCAGTGCCGTGTCTAGGTATCATCGTAAGGTGGGGGGGCATGGCAACCAGGTCCAGGTAATATCGTAAGGGGGCATGGCGACCAGGTTTCGAGTTTTTTTTTTAGAGCGCCCCCTGCGTTCTGTTTCTTTAATTTCGAATTTTTGGTTAAAGGAGGGCACATGCCCTCTCTGCCCACCCCTGAATACGCCCCTGGTCTGGGGGCTTGTCAGAGACCCACGTGTCTAATGCTGTATCGAATATTGTACTTCCAAAGCCGGCTTTCCACAAATGGATTGTCCGGTAAAGAAGGTTTTGATCCCGCAACAGGCATTCTTCACTAGGAATTCAATTGTAAAAGAGAGAGGGAACGTATTTTGTAAGAAAGACAGATAATACAGAAGCGGAGGATGTTTAGGACCGAATATTGACGATGTAACAAACAGTTTTTCAGCTCGTAACAGTTCCAGTGGGTGCGTAGTAATACATGTGAGGAATAATGATTTTCAGCTTAAATGAAGTGATGAATTGGTTATGAAATTTAAGCTGTGAAGTGTAAATGGGGTACAGTTCTGTTGTCTGATGAGTCCCGTTTTAGTCTATAAACAGATTCTAGGTGTTATTTCATTTGGAGACGAGGAATGCGGTACCATCCCTCCAACATCAGAGAAAGAGACAGTGTTCTCGTGTGGGCGGAATAAAGATCAACGGCCGCACCCTCTTCATGTTTTTGATAGGGGTACCCTAACCGCGTAGAGGTACGGAGAGTAAATCTTCGAACGAACTGTACGTGCGACTTTTTGAGGTGCGGTTGACCCAGATTTTCTTTCATGCACGACAACGCCACTGCACATAGAGATCACGTGATGGAGGAATATCTTGAAACTGAAGACATCCAACTACTGCCATGGCCAGCACGATCATAGACTAAAATCCGATCAAACATGTGTGAGACGCTCATGGGTGTCGCATTGCACGCCGACAGCCAACTCCTCGGTCACTTCGTGAGCTGAGGTCTGCGCTGGTGGAAGAATTGCCACAGAATCTTATAGACACCCTTATATCGAGCATGGTTGACGAATGTCAGGCTTGTTTAGCTGTTGGCGGGGATCATATGCCGTACTGATGTCATGTGATAATATTTTCGAGCATCTTTTATCGACTTCTGCAATGTGACCTTTTTGGTGATTCTTATACAACCTCTATAAATTTCCTTTATACCTTCGGAAATTTCTCGCTGTCGCCTCAATTCATCTTTATTCTATGGTACACTACCATACCAGATTTTGTCCCACTTAATCGCAAGCTGCACGAGTTACACCACGTTTTTTATAAATTCTGTTAATTTTGTCGAACAGTGTAGTTGGATGCAAGTAACAATTTTAACAGTATATATCTAGACTTTAGTAAAGTTTTGATACGGTTATTCATAGGAAGCTGTTAACATAAAATGGAAAAAGGTGAAACTGCTATTATGGTTCTAAGTTAGATCATAGGCTAGTTAAAAATAGTAGACAGAGGGTTGTCATAAATGGGCAGTCTTCTAGGTGAATAGTGTAACAAGTGGGGTTTCTTAGCTCGGTGTTGGATTCTATCCTATTCCTAATTTTCATAGGTGATATTGATGAGGATGTCGAAGGGAAATCAAAGTTTGCTGATGATTTCAAGGTGGGACGACGGTTGATTAACAAAAAGATCCAGGCCATGTTGCTTCAAAAAGACTAGGATCGACTGCATATATGATCCGAAAAATAGCAACAGTTTAATGCTTTTTAAGGTAAGGTTATAATTTTGGGGAACAGAAATGCTGGAGTTGCATATACCAGAGAGTTCGCACCCTGACTTAGATAAACATCAGTCAGAAGATGCCGTTTTTAATATACGTTGTCTACATATTCAATAACTAACCAGTGAAATTTCATTCCCGTAGGTGATGGTACACCAGAGGTGGAGCCCGGAATCTGAAGAAGGACTCTATGGTTGACAAAGTCGAGTATCGAGCAGTGATCAAGTTCCTGCTTTTGCCGGGCAAGAAAGCTCAGGAAATTGACGAAGAAATGAAAGCTGTGTATGGGCAGAATTGTCCATCCTATGACACTGTAAAAAATGTGGAAACGGGAGTTCCACTGCGGTGGTACAAATTTCTTTGACGAGCCAAGAGAAGGAAGTCCATCAACATCCACATTTCGGATGCAAAGTTGAACAGCTGGTGCTGAGTGACATATGTGTGACAATTCATTTCATCGCAAATACAGTGAGAATTAGTTATGGATCCGCCCACAGAATTTTACATGACCCCAGTGGGGAGGTGATGGCAACTACCAGCATTTTATGTGACCATCTGCACATGTCTAAGGTCTCCACACGACGGGTTCCAAGATTACTGACGCCTTTGCAGAATTAATGTCGAATGCAATATTCTCGCCAACTGTTGGATTTGTGTAATGCGGATATGAAATGGACTTTTTTGATCGGTTGGTGACGAATGCTGGGTGTACCAGCATGATCCAGAGACTAAAGACATATCAGAGGTATGCGCGGATACCGCGTTGATTCGTCTCAGGAAGTCATCAATGAAGTGGAATCGTGGTTTCAGGCAAAAAAAAAAGTGCGGACTTCTATGATTAAGGCATTAAACAACTGATCCATAGATGGGAGAAATGTGTTACTATACATGAAGAGTACATAGAAAAGAATTAAAGTTCCTGTGAAGTTTCACCTTTCTAGGGCTATTATTTCTAGGTAAGGGTACGAACTTTTTGGTACCCCCTCGTAAGCTAGGGCGCAGAGGAGCTAAAAGTAGTTCAAGACTTAGGCGCTACGATTCACTCTGACATGAGAATTTCCATGCACTGTAAATGGGCGGCTGCGAGAACACACGGTGTTCTGGCCATGATTTGTAGCCTTGTTTCCCCTTAAACTATACATGTAAATGTATCAATAACTATTTTTTAAATATAATGTATTTAACATATGTAGTATAATTTAGGTGGTTATAGGCATATCTGTACCTACCATCGTTGTCACTTGCTTCATCAACAGCTTTGTTTTATTGTTAAGTTATACGGACTACAGGTTGGGGAACGTTGGTTTGTTGTTGGTTATTTGATTTTTAGCAACTAAGGCCATATTGCTCCGGGGATATGCGGTGGTCATTCCCTGACTTCCCTGACGTTTCTGCATCCTCCGTATTTGTAGTGGTCACGGGCTCGAACCCCTGTCTAATCAAGAAGCGTGTGCTATGCACTGCTGCTCCTGGCTACGGAGGCGCCCGTTGGTTTGTAGGACCTTCGCTAATAGGGAGAAAGGCGTATATCGTTGTGTACATAATTATTTAATTCTGATGTGAGCCTTTTGCCATGGCGGGATAGTTGCAATGAAGATTTTTTCTCTCTCTCATTACCCTGCTATACACGACAACGGTTAGACCAGTGGTTTTCAACCGGGGTGCCGCAACAACATTCCAGGGGTGCCACGTAATTTGGGTTTAAGTTACTTAAACATATTATTATTATTTTTTAATTTATATGTTTATTTCATTATAAAAAGGTGTACAGTATCTTTTTAATTTTGTAGTGATCTATAATTGATGTTTACTGAGTACATCTATATAAAGAATAAAATTATACACTGTATATGTATATATAATTTGTATTATGAAATGTAATTTTTATAATTATATATTTTTAATATTTTTTATATATATATACAGAGAGAGAATCGGACAAAGGGCAGAAAATTGAGTAAAACAAAATAAATTACTTAGGGGTGCCGTTATTAAAAAAAGGTTGAAAACCATTGGGTTAGACAATAGTTGGTTCTAGAGACCACATCTAAGAAATGACTTAACACTTCTGGTGAAGGTTCAAAGAAGGGAGAGAAGATCAGTGCAAATCGATGCACATGTGAAGAATGGCTTAGAGAATTTGGCCGCAAAGTTTGATAACCAGATATCTAAAGGGAGATATGATCGGGATCCATAACTCACTGAAGAGGCTAAATAAAATGAATTAGGACGGTCTGTTCTGTCTTGTCGTAAGACAACAACCAGTGGTTACAAATATAAAAGCTCAGAGAATAACAAAATATTGGATCTCATGAACTTCACCTGTGAACAGCGAGTTGCGAACACTATAATAAGTTACCCCTCAACGTAGCAGGGGCAGTAAGTCTGAATAAGTTCAAAGCGGAATTGAATGAATTACCTTGTATGAATATTCTGTATTATTATTGTTGTTGTTATTATTTTATTATTTCTCCCTGATGGGTTGTTGTTGTTGTGGGGATTTAGGAACATTGGCGACTAAGGCCATGTTGCTCCGTGTATACTGTCTGTAAATTGCATGTGTTCTCAGGTTGATTTTGTTGCTGGACGAAAAATCAGAGTTTCTGGGAGAAAAAAACCATGCTACCTTCGCCTGAGACCGACTAACTCGGCCACATTGTGAAAAAGACCCATAAAAATTCTTCCCGTCATCGACGGGATTCGAACTGGGGTTTTTTCCACCTGGTCTGGCGGGGGGGGGAGGACGGCGATCCTGCCAACTGTGCTACCTACGAGGGCTCCCTGATGGGGTTCGACCCCAAGATTGGTACTGGTGCCAAGTGCACAGGGTGGTTGTTATGTCCGGTTATTACTGTTGGTCGAGGACTTTCTGACTACAGGTGTTCAGGACTGCGACTTTCTGGAGTTTCTCATAAGTGTTCTCTGTGAGGCTTATTGCTTCTAAGCTCTTGTATAGGTTACTTGGCACCATGACTGTGGTTGGCAAGGTGATCGGGGATGGTCGTTATTTGTTGTCCTCGTGGGTAGTGTAGTTGGTAGGACCACCGTCCTTCCCCGCACCGGGCGAAAAAGACTTGAGTTCGAATCCCGTCGATGACGTGAGGAACTTTTATTGGTTTTTTTCACAACGTGGCTGAGTTAGTCGATCTCAGGCGAGGGTAACATAGTTTTTCTTCCGGAAACTCGGGTTTTTCGCTCAGAAAACAGAAAAATCGACATCAGAACACATGCAATTTACAGACAATAGTCACTGAGCAACATGGCCTTAATCGCCGATTCTCCTAAAACCCAACAACAACAACGTTACTTGTCTTATATTCCACATCTCTTTGACCTCCTGATAGGTCTGTGTACTTCCTGATCTTTTCCTCATAGGTTTTCCCGAGGTTGCTAGTGTTGGATACCGCTATTTCGATCAGATAGGTAACCTTTTCTTCTTTTCAACAAGGGGGTTATGACCGGTCTGCTGTGTGGGATCGTCTTATCCGTTATTATGGCGCTGTCCCAGTACAGCTTGTGGGTTGGGGTTTTCAGTACAGTCTGGGGTTCGTACTTGAAATACGGTACACTTTCCTATTATTATAATAGGAAAGTGTACCGTTATAATAGGAAAGTATTATTATTGTAATGGGAACGTTATAATGATTATAATTATTATTTTATGTTTCTCGTTAATGCAGAAAATGTTCGCTTCCTTGCATTATATTTTGCGTTACTAATATAAAACTGTTTCGTCTCAGCTGATATCCTAATTTTTGCTTGAATGTTTCTTACCGGAAATTTACAGTCTCCGAAAACCGAGACTGTGACTCAAAAGAGTGACTCAGACTTCCTTTTATCTGCTTTATTTAGAGTGCTCGGCCAAACAGAAACTTGGCTTAGATGATGCTCAAGAAACGCGTTCTTTTAGCTGCTTCCTTCAATTATTCCGTGATGTCTGTAAATCGGACCCGGGTAATAAGGTGGAGTTTATTTGTGTTTTGCTGATGATTTAGTCCTTTTAAGGACGCCTTACTAAATGTGGGACTGGTTGATGTATTAATCACTTTTTTTCCTGCTATATTAATGGATCCAGGGCGAATTTATTTGCTATTCACAACGTGGCTGATTTGGCCGTCTCGGACGAGGGGGTTTTTTCCGGAACTCCAGTTTTTCGTCCAGAAAATAGTAAATCGACCACAGAACACACGAAATTTACAGACATTATATATGGCGCAATATGGTCCAAGTCGCTAATACTCCTAAAACCCTAAAACAACAATAATAACAGCCCTTTCCTCTGTTTTGACTTGCTTGGTTATTTGCCTGGATCAGTTATTTTTCAAGCTGTGATGGGATGAGTTGGAGACCTCATCCGATATTTAGTCTGATTCTGATCATATTCCTCTTCTTTGAAAGCGATTGCCAAGGATGAAAATACATCAACACTTGTAATTTAAAGTCTGGTTTCACTAACAGTGTTTTCTCAAAAGCATCCGAATACGTGGGCTCTAATTTATCTCTTCCGTTGCTGTGTTTAAGTTATGCATATTGTCAAATTGGTTTATACCTTGGTGGGATGATCAATTAAGATGTTTTTTTTTTTTTTAATTTAAGCATAAGTCATTTCTTTCATTTAAGCATAAATCATAAAAAATATCCCTCTCAAAATACCTGTAATTTGTACTCTGAAGGCTCCAGATTATTTTCATTTCAGCATGCTGCATTTCGTACTTTCATGATGCGAATATTTTTTATCTTCCTCTCCAGAGATTTTGAGTTCTTGATTTATTTAAATGTGTTTTGTGTATGTGTTAATTGTGTTTTGTGATTCGGGGTTCTCTTCCAGAGCTTATTATCAATAAGTCAGTTGTAGAGGTTGACATGATCTCTTTGTCAGTTGTAGAGGTTGACATGATATCCACTCACTATTAAAATCGACAGCGAAATTGAAAGTTTTTTCCCAGCTATTTATTTCTCCTGATCCACTATCTTTTCGTGTAGTTCCAATTCCGAAGAGAAAACGGCAATGTAATTAGCCAATCTCAGTTGGAAGGAGTGTGGTATTTCCTGGTGAGTTATTCCGAGTTTTTCAGGCTGCTAAACATGCAAAATGAGTCCGTTAACTCACAGTTACAGTTGTTGTAGGCTTTTAGATTCATTCGAAACTTTTACCATAATGCGTCGTATATAATGTCTGTAAATTGCATGTATTCTGTGGTCGATTCAGTCTTCTTTGACGAGACCACCGTACCTGGTGAGATCGGCAAAAAGCGCCCATACGAGTATAAGGAAAGACTTCGAATATGTGGGAGGGCCCTTACAGGGGATCTAATTGAGTTGTATAAGGTCCTGAAAGGAGAAATATTTTGAGGGCAACTTTTGCAATAAATTATTCCAGTACTAGGGACCATATATTCAAATTGCGCAGAAAGTTTAAACTTAAAGTGGATTGTGGGAAGTTTTTAGCGAGCGAGTTGCCAATTATTGAAATGAGTTTCCACCATGGGCGGTTGAGACTGACAGCTTTGAGGCTGAGGGCTCTGAGCTTGATTCTTGTCTTTTTTTTTTTGCCATTTATCATTTTGATTCTTTTCTTGTCGTTTTTTATTTGATTCATGTAATTTATAATTTTTATTTCAGGTAACGGGGAAGGGCTATTTGTACGTGTATGAGTTCCATACAGGTTTAGTCCAGCATTTATGCATCAGCAGTCGCGATGAGACAGCCTGTTCTTGGGATTTAAATATCGGTAACTTTCTTTCGGAACATCATGCCCTTCACATATCCTCATAAAAATAAAATCTAGAGAGATTCCTTTTTTCTCATGTCTTCCGATCTTTTTGGCGAACTGCGGTTCTTCTTGTGGAGAATCCATTTGCGGTACAAGTGACTGCATATTTTCTGCAAATTATACAGAACTTCCAGAGAGGTGTTGTTTCAGATGGACAATCTCGGCACTCAGTTTTTTTTGAAAATAACCATTTGAAACCCAATCTAATACCCTGTATTAGATTGGGTTAATTAGGAAATTGTTTCTTCCGCATTTTATGCGCCAGTCAGACTATTTAAAAAAAAATGTCGCGTTGAAGCATTTGAATCACTTTTCTCCGAAGTGCAGTTCCAACAGCTGAAAATCAGTGCTCCTATTCTGTTGATGTTATCTCGGGTAATTTGCAAAATTACCAAAAGGAATGTTTAAGTATGGCTGAGTAATGTGCAAGTATTCGACCATGAATGACTGATGTGCATTGATCACCTTACCTTTGCTGTAAAGTTCACTGAACCTTGGAATTGGCTTTATCTGTGGACAGCCGCGACCTATGTCAATATCAACGATTTCTTGATATTTGCTGCTCGCAGATGTTCCGCATTGTTTATAAGTTTACATATCCCTACCGGGTGGTCAAACGCGAGAATTTATTTGTATGTGCATTTGAGTAAGCACCCGTGACTACTAAATACGATGACGTTCTTGTATTCTCTTTGTTTGTATACTGGCTCTATATTAATAGCCGTATCAGTGTATAAACAGAAAATTTATTGGTATCTAGCAACATTTTAAATCAGAAATGGGAAGCATTTCGGCTGGTAAATCCCAAAAGCGGACTTCACAAAATAATAATATTGTTTAGTCTTTTTTTAAAGTAGCGAATAACATTAACTTGAACTGGCTTGTGCATCATTTTTAATTTTCACTTATATATGTATTATTATTTTTTCTAAGTTGACATCGTGGATACAGCTGGTAAAGGGAGTTAAGACATTTTCTATCCTTAAAAACAACTTCCTGCTACTAAGGAACTACACTTTTTACAAGTAGAATACCTGCTTTCAGGTCATACCTGTATATTCTACAGTTTGACTAACGAATAATTATGATTTGTGCATCGCATTTCTTTCCAGATTAAACTGTATTTTTTTAAATATCGACTAACGATATTTTTATTTTGCATACTTAACATAAGGCGAATGCATTTATTATCAAACCTCAAATAACTTAAATAACAACTTACAAGGCACCCCCAGCCCATTAATTTCTTCAAACAGTTTATCAACTTGCCATATTGCGCCATCATATGTTGTTTGTACAATATGTGCTCACTAGTCGGTTTACATATTTTGCAGGCCGAAAAACCCGGAATAACTCATGCGGGCCTTACTTTCCTCCCTGCTTGAGATCAGCTAACTGCAGTCCCGATTGAAGAGACACTTAGAAAATGCTTCTTTGGTACGCAAAGGCTCAAAGTTAGACCTCTCCAAACAGATGGCAAAACCACTACGCAGTCATGGAGGGTGACCTCCATGACTGTGTAGTGGTTGTCTCATGGAGGATGACCTCCATGAGACAACCACTGTGAGAGGTCACCCTCCATGAGACAACCACTGTGAGAGGTCACCCTCCATGAGACAACTGTGTAGTGGTTGTCTCATGGAGGGTGACCTCCATGAGACAAATCAAAAGGTTAGGTGGGACATTTCGGTAAGATTTTATATGCTTAGTAACACATCCCATTTGTATATCAAAGGTTAGAAATGCATACCCTAACTACTTTAACTGCAGAACTTCCATGCTCCAGTGAAGCTAGAAAAATGTGAAGTGATTCCTGTCCATTGCTTCGCTTAGCTCAGTTTTCTCCCTTGCTGGTTGTTGTTCTGAGTAACTTTAGAGACTATTTGTGAAATTTTCAGCTCAGGAGCCCTATTTACTCGCATCTTCTCCAAAAATCAAACATCGTTCAAAGGTTATACTGACTCTCGTAGCCTTAGTTTTCTTTGACGCAAAAAAAAAACAAATAAATAAATGATTACTCGTAAAATGGAAGTATGATGTCTGAGATGCGGATGTTCTTCACACAGTCCCATGAATAAGCCGTTCAGTCTGATAAAGTAGAAGCGGAGTTTTCCAACCGGGATGGTCCATGACTTTCTTCTTCTCCACCCTTACAACTTGGACGATTCAAAAAACGCCAAAGCAAGTCAGAAAGTTTGGAATTACTATACGAGAAAACGATTATAATATCTAACTGTGGGTGATTTTTTTTACTCTCAAAAAAGAATAGCTTATGTTTGTTTGTTTTCACATTTTAAGGTTTAGAAAACTTCGCATCATCCCAAGATTAGCACGATGATGGTCGAAAATCTGATATTCTTAGATGCGGCAGTTTAATATTTAATAGCAAGATCGATTGACTAGAGCAATGTACGAGGAAAAAAGATTTGGCGCAAAGAAACATGCCCCGTTTTCAAAATGACAATTATAAAGTACGTAGCTTGTATACGAGTAAATACTTCTCATGAATAGTATGTTAGTATTAGAATAACTAAGTGATGAAGGATAGCGAACTTTTTCTGCATCTACCGAAAAAAATAAAAATAAATAAATAAACCCCACCGCAGTCTCATATTTTTTCCATCCCTAAAAAGTGGCTATCCAACTCCGCTATGAACCACGCGCTTCGACCACTTTCGCAGGTAATTTATTCCAATGATCTACAACACGCTGCCTGGAGGTTTACTTAATTAGATCCTGCCCCTTGTATATCTAATTCAAACCTTGTCTAAGATATCTATTGTCCAGGCGTTGAAGTCCACACCATGTAAGCCGTTCTTCATTTGAACATCGTTAGCACCCGTCACCAATCTGGTTGCCTTCTGAACTTTTTCTAGAAGTTCTGTCTTTCTTCAGGTGTGGCCGGCTTATCTGAACACAATATTCTAAATGCGGTCTTTCAGTCGCCTTATACAGATCGACAATGACATCTCTTCCGTGCTTTGAAAAGGTCCGATTTGGAAGAAATTCATGGCTTTATTCCAAGCCGAAGTTAGCTCCTGAATTAATAGTTCCTTGGTACATGGACCCTGTCATCGTGTACAGCGTATGAAAATTAGTAAGGTACCTAACTTCTACGTGATGTCATGCTGTTGCACTGTAATCAGATAGTCGCTTCTCAAAAGAGAAGTTTTACCCTTCTATATAAAAAGGATCACCCATACTTAAAGAAGCTCTTTCGCTGTTATTGTCAGCTCCTCAAGGAGACCCTAATCTGAGGGGGTTAGTCTTCAGTTGGATGTACTAAGATCGGTTACTGGTTGTAATGAAGCTGTAGAGGCATGTGTTAGGTAAGGAGAGAGAGAGAGGGGGGGGAGGAAGTTTCAATGATCCAGTCTATTTTAATTTGTTTCACCATCTAGCCGGAGGCTGTTAGAAGTTCTGTGTGAATCCTTAAAAATGGGGACAACATCCGAGGAAACTTGGATTATCGCTTTGCAAAATGTTTGGTATAAGTTAACTGAGTTAACTCTTTCAATTAGTACATAGTACTACCCAATGGCATTCTTTCCTAATATTCAGAATCATTAATAATCCTCAAAATAAAATTTTCACTGCATCTGCGGATTCTTTGAAACACGAGTTGTGTACGAGCGCTTTTGCTCAGAACTGTAGTTTCAGAATTCTGTATTTTAACCTGCGTTTTGAGATTTTGCGTGACTGCATGACTTTTCCTCCCGAAAACTTGAGTTCTTCACCTAGTAAACCCACTAAGGAATACACGCAGATATACGCACTAAGCGTGATATCAGTTGCTCTGTCGCTCAACATGCACACACACCTTTACTTAACGTAATACCATAAAGATCGATTCCATATCCAGTGGGCAACGTATTAATACTTAATTTATTAGGACCACTTCCCCATAAAGAAAGCGAAAAACTCCAGCAGCCGTCAACAGCAGTTTAGTGGCTATAAAATGGATATAATTTTACCGGATTTAAAGTATTTCACAATATTTAATTATCGTGATATCGTCCCATGCTCAGAATCGATTACGATTTTGAACATGGAATGATATTAGGAACCAGGATGATGGATACCACAACAGAGACCATGTTCATAGTTTCCTACAACGGTATCTAGGATGGCCACGTTTACCCAAATAACATCTCATTAAACAGCAAAGCTGCCTACCCTAGAGCACGATGTGAGTTTTAGTGGTGAAAAAACTTGTTGCTTTTCAATTGGAAATAACACGGCCACACCACACCGTAACTCTTTGTAGACAGACAGGCTGAAATGCGTGCGCTGGGCAAAAGACCAAGTGGACTTGGATACTGGAGAACTAAATTCAAATTATTATTTTTAATGGACCTGAGCTTATCGCTCATATTTGTAGGGAGAACTGGGTAGCCTCGGACACTCGTGCAAATGCAAATATTATTCCTTACAATTTATTTATTAAAATTGTATATTTAACTTTTGTTGCTATTCCACGATGACTTGACTTTCAAGATCCACAAGATCCGTATGGAAGTCACGCAGCCTCACAGTACGATAAACTCAAACAGAAAACTTAACAGAAACAGAACATAATAAATTGATGTCGAATGTCAGAATAGAGAGAGTAACATTTTCTAAGTTTAGAGAATACACCGGACACTCTAAATTTAGTTCTTTTAAATCTTTCTTTTTTGGCAAAACAGTATTAGCAATGGCCACCTGGTTCGGCATTGGCACATTCTTCATTTACGCCATTTGCAGTAGTATCCGACGTCAGTTATTCCGGTTGAAAAAAACCCAAATAACTGACAGGGAAACTCTTCTTCCTTTACTTGAAGTCAGCTAAATACAGTTTCGATTAAAGAAGGCTTCAGAAAATCCTTCAGTCGTAGATGGGAATAGAACCGAGACCTCTCTAAACGAGTAGCAGATGACGATGTATATAGAACCGACTAAGCTGGTACAGAGGACGGGTACTAGAGGGCTAAGAAAAGTTATCTGGTCCAGTAAATCCCCCCATTCCTGGAGCCAAGTGGTCAAACTTTAAAAGAGCAGTAGTAGAAGCGTTTGGTTTGATTGTGGCCAAACCTCACCCATTCCTTCCCACTGTAGTACGAAAGCACGTTGAACAAGGAGTTACTGTAGATGGATTTTACACTCCCATTCTACGCTTGACTATGTTTCATTTATGGACTACAGACATATCATTGGTTGATTTTGCAATTCGAAGTCCCTCACATGGAATCTTCAGTTGTCTGAAAATTAATTTGCAAGGTTTTAGATTACGAAGAACAATAGTAGAATGCAAGGTTTTAGATTACGAAGAACAATAGTAGAATGCAAGGTTTTAGATTACGAAGAACAATATTAGGACTCCAATATATCCAGTTTACAAAGATAATCGTAATACCAGATCACAGTGAATCAAACATAGTTCTTATCAAAATATACTTTAAAGTTATCTAATTCTTCATAGATCATCATTTGTTGACTCTCGTGATATTCCGCATCACGATGTTCGTAGATGTCGTAACTCATCGTTGTTTATATCAATTTGACAGCCCGATCTCGATCGATATTAATACAGACTGCAATTCGACACCGATGCACTCTGATGTAGTACTTCGATCTCACTGCAGTAATTGGATGGACTTAATTTAGCACTTCGCTCGCTTGTAATAATTTGATGCGGTTATTTTAAGCGGAGAAAGTATCAAACCACTCCCTCCCAACTTCAGCCTTAAACCGGCTAATGCGGCAGCGAACATAAAAAGAGAAAAGAAGGGGGGGGGGGGAATGGAATAATTTTCAAAGTTCATCGGCGAATTGCGTCTTCTTTCGCGTTAAGTTTCTATCTAGGCTAATTTCTATCTGAATCATGTGCTCTGTTAGAGAGTAGATATTTCTGAAATCCTGTATGTGTGCAAAAACAATTGCAGATGGCTGATCATCGGGTTGTTTTTTTTGGAGACAAAAGGCATAGTGGGGGAAGATACGCCTTGTCATGTTTATTAGAGGGAATTTTCGTCGTCATTGCCACCAGAGCGTGAACATGGCATTTTCATGAACCGCTTCTTGAACATTCGCTCTTTAAAATGGTTCGTCAACCCTTGCGCACGTGACGCGTGTTTTATCAATAAATCGTATATATAACTTCGCATCCGTACGCACGTGCCTGTTACAGCTCCCGCAGCTGGTAGCTTTCCGTCTCCGTACATGCGGAGAGAAGTCTGCAGTCAGCTGTTTGCCACTTGTAAAACTCGCCACTCGGTTTTCCGTGGATGATCGGTAGCGAGCAAGAACACGTCGCAATTGGCCAAGGGTACTGCGGTTCTCTTGTCATTCTCGCCGTCGATGCTTGTAAGGGGCTACATTTTATAGGGAAAGCGCCGGTTAAAAATGTTAATTAATGTCGTCATTTATTAAACGCCATTTGAACGACTTGTTTCTGTCATTGCTGCAGTTGTTGGGCTTCAGAACGTATCTTGTGAGCGTTCCTTGTCTCGCGCACAGCTGGTTTCCAGCCTCCATTCTAATTGTTCTACACGTGCATAATATTTTAGCCTCGTCGTTACGCGCAAAACTTTCCGTTGTCAAGAACGAAGTGTGTTGAGTGCTCCCCCGCTTAACAGCAGGTGCCGCTAATGTCATTTTTCGCCTTTTCAGCAACTCGGTCTTGTTTCTTTGACCGTCACACGCGCACGGACACACAATCCCGATCTTCCATAAATGACGAATAGCCAAAGTTTGCAGAAGTCATAACGAACTGAAGTCGAATTATAAGTAATCTTGATACGAATTGCGTAGCAAAAGAACTTTGAATATAGAAGCGAAACACTAAATATTTACCAGTGTGGAATCATTGCGCATCCGCATAGCGCATTGCTGTTCTGTGGTATAAAAACTGAAGAAAATAAACAAAGCACTTTGGATAATTGAAACCGATAACAACTTAAGCAGTCATTAAACTATTAAGTGTGTTCTGCGAAACCCAGGTTTTTGATGTTAAAACATCTATAGCGGCACCTAACAATGGTATGTAACGAAAATGCGAGACGAAAAAAGAAATTGTTGACAAATATTTGTATTGTTGCAGTCATATGGCAAATACTTGTATTGTTGCAATCATATTGTTCAAAAAATGGCTACAATTAAATGGGTGTTTTCACACAAAATAAAATATCTTTCGTGTGTACAAGGTACACACGCGGTTGTTTTTCAAAGGGAGGCCTGACGTAGGAGAGTGGTTAAACGCAGACTAAAGTAGTACACACCTTTCAGTTGACCCTGGTGCAGGACCAAGTAACTGCTAAATACGGCAATGTACTTCTGCTTTTTAAACTCCTCTGGTGATATATGGTCGTAACGGAGGATTAAATTTATTTTTCTTATATCCCAAAGCGAATGTTCCTCTAATTTTTTTATTTAATTTTAATTAATGGAAATCTTTATTGTATCATATACAAGAAAATACAATTTTCCTTTACGGCAGACTAAGGCCAGGGGATTCACTTATATTTTTGGTTACAAGATTTCTGATAACAAAGATCTTCAACATCAAGATGCTGAGCACCTTAATATTTATATATATATTTTTTTCCTTTAGCGAAATCGATGCACCTTCAGAGTCCCAATTATTGCAACATTTCATAGCACCTAATGTCAGAACACGAAACCCACAAAGCAGTAGGCCAACGATAAGATTTATTGCACTTTCTTTTTTACCTCTTTAAGCCTACCACAGCCGCACAGTGTCTCAGTTTAAATCAATTCACATTGTCTGCGCACATCACGTTTATTTGTCTTTATCATAGCGCAGTAAGTTCCGACCATCCAGCGGGGACCACCTCAACATTATAGTTAATGATTTATGGCCGAAGTTTGTGTTTTAAAAACCAGCCATGCGGTTAGATCGAGCTCATTTAACTCAATGCTGATAAATTTGTACTTTTTCCCCCTTCCTCATATGTGTACGACCCCCCCTCTTTTGGGACTTGATGACAGAAATATAGGATCCTTAAGACAAGCATAAAATGGCAAATGATATAAACAGAGTCGTACGTTACTGGAGGCAGTATGTCTTGAATAATTTCCAATGCGCATGCTAAGATCCTTTGTACTTTACCCCTTTCTTTGACGTTATCTATTTTTTAATGAGGAGTAACAGAAAGCCTGTTTTGTTCTTTTACTGATCGTAAAACGAGCTGACTTAAAGTCACCATCAGTAGCGAACTTCTTAACTAAATGGCGATTTATTTCCTTTTTTGCTTTTCTACAGGGAAAAATCTGCAAACACGTTTACTAAGATGTCTTTAATCATAAAATTTTACGTTACAGAGAGAGCACCCTGTAAACGATGGTGAATAATAGTCAGAAAATCCTCTCTTCAGTCTCAATAACCTGCATCCCTCCCCATACCTAGAAAGCACTTCCATTTCCGGAGAAGTCTTTAAGTGCTATTTAAAACAATACATAAAAGAATTAATTAAGAAAACAAACCATCTTCACTGAACACCTGAATGCTTAAGAAAAATAAACTCGCGGTGTAAATTGTTACTGACAACCTCTAATCTCGAATCTACATTGATCTCTTTGCACCTAATTGCATCCTTTGAATTTCTAGAGGATTTAATTGCCTCAAAGAAACTGTACGAATCAAATGTCTGAAACTATGCGCGGATGGAATGGTAATAAATACAAATGCAACAAAAACTACGGGAAAAATTTACTTTATTTACATAACGTGCGATTACGAATGCTTAAGTATTAAGGATAAAAAAAAACAAACGCCGTTAAGATTTAAATGCTTAATATTCTAATTAAATTTAATGATTAATCTCTAACTTGTACAACAACTGATGAAGGCCTTCCACCATTTCGCCTTAAGAAGCTACACGAAGGATAGAAATCTAGCTTATTTTATTAAACACGCAGTCGGAACTATATATTGTCTCCACCTTGTGGCTACATTGGAGGACGACTCAGTATAAGTAGAAAATTCCAACTCTTTTTGTGTGGGATTTTTTAAGCTGCACTTTTTTTTTTTTTCCCAGTACGGTAAAGCACCCAAAGTTGCCGAACTTTATAGAACACGCACACACTTACGTATATATATAATTCTACAGTACCATAGATGGGCTGAAGGTTGGGAGGGGGATCTTTAGACTTCCCCATTCCTCCCTATTAGTTTTAGTCATTGGCCATCACTTTTGTCACAATTTTTCCCCCATGGAATTTGTTTATATCTGGATGACCTAAGTAAAACAGTCCCATGTAAAGAAATCTGCGATCATAATTTTGCTGCATAAGAAAGGAGACAAATCAGAAATTGGAAACTATAGACCAATTAGCTTGTTATCCCACATCTACAAGTTGTTCACAATAGTCTTTACTAACATATCAGAAAGAATACTTGATGAGGATCAACCGAAAGAGCAAGCTGGCTTTAGGACAGCATTCTCAACTACGGATCACCTTCACGTAATATCACAGTTAATGGAGAAAGCAAATGAATATAAAACACCATTATGCCTGGCATTTGTAGATTATGAAAAGGCATTTGACTCCATACAGCATAAGGCAACGTTTCGGGCACTGGAAAGACAAGGCATAGATACCCCACATATTATGATTTTGAAGAAAATATATGATAATGCTACCTCCTTTATTAGACTAGACAAAGACAGTAACAAATTTTAAATTGAGAAAGGAGTTCGAAAAGGAGGCACAATATCTCTGAAGTTGTTTACTGCTGCCCTTGAGGAAGCTTTCAGAAAATTAGACTGGTCGTAGAAAGGAGTCAATGTGAATGGAGAGTACCTAAACCATTTACGATTTGCAGATGACATTGTGATCATAAGCCACGATCCCAAAGAATTAGAGGAAGATCTTAATCAGTTATGCTGAGTTAGAAGTATTTTGGACTAAAGGTGATTATGGCTAAAACAAAAGTAATGATGAATAAGTATGCCACGGAAAGGGAAATAATGATTGAAGGAGCAGTAATTGAAAAGGTGGAGTCATATACTTATCTGGGACAAGTTATTAGCTGTAATAATGATAAATGGCTGGAAGTCAAGAGAAGAATAAATTTTGGATGGATAGCATTCAGGAAATATAGTCACATACTGAAGAGCAATACCCAGTTTGTCTGAAACATAAAATAATGAACCAGTGTATACTCCCCACCATGACTTATGGAAGTGAAACTTGGGCACTCACCAAAACAATGGAAGAGAAGCTGAGAACGGCACAGCGAAGAATGGAACGAATTATATTGGGAATCAGACTGTTAGATAAGAAGAGAAACACATGGATTAGGCAGCAAACTCAAGTAAAGGACATTCTTATCAAAACTAAAGAACTAAAATGGTCTTGGGCAGGACACAGCTCGAAGACATGATGACAGATGGACTAAGAAAATAACAGAATGGTACCCAAGAGGGAAGACAACAACGGAGATGGACAGATGAAATACAAGAGTTCGTGGGCAGTCAGTGGGTGTCCATTGCACAAAACAGAAGGAACTGGAAAGTTGCTTCTGGAGAGGCCTTCATTCTACATCGGATTGAAAATGGCCGATGATGATGACGTAAAGGAATCTGTACTGATGATCATTAATTAGGCAATAAAATAATAATTATTGTTAAGGGTCCTCGGGCTGACCCTTATCCTTATGTGTGTATTGTTCAGTAGGATTGTGTGTTCACGAGCCGATTTGCATGTGGTGCTGGATTTAATATGGGGAATAACTCATGGGGGGGACTCCTACTCCCTCCGCTTGAAATCGGCTAACTATAGATTCGATTTAAATGTACTTGAGAAATTCCCCAGCCGTCGACAGGACTCGAACGCAGATCTCTCCAAACGAGTGACAAGCGACGGAACCACTACACATTCTAAATGGGGACAGGCAATCATTAGATGGCATAGACTCGTTTCCCTTTTTGATATGACAGTTGCTGTAGGAGCATCAGCGACTGAGACCATATTTCACCGAAATATCGCCAAAAGCCCTATAAAATGGCGTTAACTCTTGGAGATTTTAAGAAAAATTGGAAAAATTGCTATTGAAAAAAGTAAAGTCCTTTTGATTTCTTTCTGATGCAGATACAAAGGAGACATTGGAGGAGCATTGCTGAGATCATCAAGCCACAAGATGAAAGATGTTTCTCCTAGTAGGTCAGCTTTATCTTTAGGCAGCGAGAAAAGCGACCTATTGGTATCCATTCTGACAAATGGCATTACTTTAGTCCATGCATCGAGGTAAAATTCAAGACTGTGCTTCGATTGTCTTCATTATCGTGCCGTTTTCCCGATTGCTAATTCGCAAAGCACTGAACATTTCTTTCAACTGCGGCTGCCTCTGAGTCGCGGGGGAATGTTAATGGCCAACAGTGTACGTGGTGATGAATAATACTAAACTCTTGAAAGTTGTTTTTGACCCATGGAGACACTGGCCAATCTCTAGTAAAAATCTGTTGTCAGGAAACGACTTTTTGCATGGAAGCGTTTCATTGCCAGCGGCGTACAATCGATAATTGTCTTTAAGATTGATTTCTTACTTTCTATCATACAAAAGTTGGTCTAAACAGATAACAGGGAGGTTGTTACGGCGAGAGAAGGTATTAGCATAACGGGGAATGATACTTTGTGATTTTTATTCTGTGTATTAATTTCTCGAAATCTGTGCTCTTCCCTCAAAATGTGTACTTCGCTGCCACTTAATATTTCCTGTCCTCTGGTGGAAACGCTGATTGAATGTATAAGAACCGACCAGACTGTGACGAATTAAAAGAGGATTATGTCGTTAAGCTTGACATAAATATTATCAACTGTTCTCCACGAATTTTACTTAATAGGCTACTTTAATAGCTCTCAGCTGTAATGGCAGGAAAGTTGTTATAAATTGAGCCTTCCAACTCGGACGATAATTATTTGTCCGCAAGTAATTCTTTAGTACACGGCAGCTTCTCGAAATGAAATATGTATTCGCTTTATTATGCACTTTTGGTGATATTAGCGCGCTGCCGGTGACAATAAAATTGTCACTTCGGCAAATCGGATTCCCAGTCTTAGACAGCTGGATAATCTTAATTGTCATGCGCCGATATGACAGATTTACTTAACGTATAAGATCGCCTGTTATACAGCATTGTATAAGTTTATAGAAAGTTCCGAACCAGTATTTGAATATTCTGGTATTCGTTCTTTCTTCTCAATGCGAAATACAAGTGAAAATTTTAATATCATTGTGTTAATTTCCTTAAAATCGGTTCGTTTGTGACCATATAATGGATTCGCCACTTCTTGCTTGTTTGGATATGTCTGGGTTCAAGTCCCTTCGGACACTGCAAGAATTCTTCAAGCTGTGTTTAATCGGAGACTTAGTTAACAGATGTCAGGCGGAACAATAGTTTTTCTCCGTGAGTTGTTTTTGTCAGACATACTTGTACAGAGACAGACGAGTATAGAGACTTGTCGATATACCAAGGAACTTCCAAGAACCAATCGACCAACCACAAAATTATCTGATGACTTAAAAATAAACCTAACTACCTTGGCCTTGTTGGAACTCGCATTATTCAAATACAATGAGTTCCAGTACGTTGTGTTATTCAGATATTTGGTGCCAGTGTCCGTTGGTGTTAGCAATAACTTTTTGATTGAACACATTATTTACATAGCATACTTTGGTAAACTGACTTTCTGCAGTTAAATTGTATTTGAACTGTACTTTGCAAGAAATTTATAATTTTTGAAATAAAACATTTCTTTTAAAACCCCAGGTTCGTGCCCGTGAAGAGTTCAATCGCTATATATTGTACTTATCTTACTTCCAATAAATTATTGAAAGAAATGAAAAGAAATTGGACTGGTAAAGCGAAATGCATGGCTCGTACTCAGAACCGAGTCAAACTATTTTAACGCCCAAGACAGTCTGCGCACCTCCTCCCCAGCTAATTACTTTGTACTGTATGAACTTGTATCACGTCCCTTAATCCTTGCGCTCCTCCTGGCCCTGCGCCTGAGGTAGGTGGTCACAACACCCTAGTTCTGGTCCTGCTGCTACTTATTCAAACTTTATCATTCAATAAATACATAAGTGAAATCAGTACTGTCGCTTTATAAACGTTGAAGATTTAAATACGGTAGTTGTTCGAATACACGTGCACAATTATTATTTTTGTTTATTTTATATTTTCATTATTTATTAGTACTAATAAATAATGCGAATAACAGCAAAAGATTATTACAGTTATAAATATGACACTTTATATACTTGTGACACGCGAATATTTAGTCATGCTATGTGTGTGTATCAGTTTCTATCTGTTAGAATTGTGAAGCCATTAATCAGTGGGTGGTGCCTTTACGACCATTTTGTTTGTCTGTGAATCACGGAACCTTCCATCTATATGTATAAAGGACTGAAAAGTTCCTGTTTGTATGTTTTTACACACAGATATTTATCTGAAAGCCCTGGAAATACGCAGGGCGGATATGTTGTATAGTATCTTTTACGCGCAATAAACATAATATATATAAAACTGTTACCATAGTAATCATCACTGGTTTTGCTTTTGCTCCTCTTCATCCGAAAGAAAATTTTGAAAACTTTAAAAGAAAATTTTCTACATACGCTACTGAATGGCTCCACTAGTGCCTTTGCCACTAGTAATCCAAAGTATTTATTAATTTGCTACCAGGCAACAAAAATTCCTGTGAGGTTATTTTAGTTTACGGTGGGCAGTTATTTCTCTCAGATTGACGGATGTGAAGAGTTCAGATTTTGAAGTGACCTCGTACTGTGGAGAGGCCGAGGGAAAAATGTTTTAGTTTGCGATTTGTCAGTCTTTCAACAATTGACGCTGATATAACATAATTTATAGATAATACATCATTTATAAATACTAATAATAATCATAAAGGATAATGATGACCAAGAGCCGTCAACACCACCCGAAGTCAGCCATCAAGAGACTGACCATAGTCCATAAAGAAGTAGGGAGGGGATTGACTGACCTAAATGAACAAGAGAAGGCGATTGAAAACTAGCGGGATTACTTCCAGGAAAACACAACACCAATCTGCCAAGCCATAAGAAAGATAGACAAACTGCACACAACACTGAACTTCATCAAGGAGACCCACTCACACAGACAGAAGAAACGAAAATAGAAAGATGGCACTCCATGGCAGACACTACAATGACCTCCATGACTGCATAGATAAGATGGCTTACAACGCATGGCTAACGAATGGGCGACTGTTCCCAGAAACCGAAGGATTCATGCTCGCTATTCAAGACCAAGTAATCGACACCAGGAACTACAGGAAATACATCGCCAAAAAACTCGGAGCGACAGACGTTACATGTCGACGATGCCACCTGGCCTTTGAAACAATCCACCATATTATCGCGGTGTGCATGGTCACCCAGATGGAGTACACTCACAGGCATGATCAGGTCACCAAGATAATACATGAGAAGCTAGCGCAAAAATACCAGTTGATCAAAGAAAGCTTACCGTATTACAAGTACGAACCTCAGGTCCTACTAGTACCCCCACTCACAAACTATACTGGGACCGTGCCATAATAACGGAGAAGACGATCCTGCAAAACAGGCCAGACATAACCCTCAGTGACAAGAAGTAAATGGCTACCTACGTGATAGTTCCTCAACCAACCAGCCCATGCACATGGTAGCAGTGCCCGTCATGGGGCGTTTATCCCATAAAGGAGAAAAGTTTTAAATTTTTTAATAATAATAAGTTTATTTGGCCGTTATTTGTCACTTATATGGAAATAATAGCAAGGTGGGAAGAACACGTAAGCCAAAGGTTTTTTAGGGAACATTCGCTAAAAAAAAAAAAAAAAAAAAAGATACTGTCTGCCAAGAACGCCTCTACTAAGAAAAAAGATACAAATAACTATATAAAACTTATGAAGTTCTGAAATTGTACAGATATTGTTCAAGAGACAGATCGCAAAAAGAAATTAAGAATTTTTAGATACATTGCCATTTGAAAATTTCAAATATCTCCTCTTGAAAGGAAAAAAAAAAAAAAAAAAAACTCTCGTACATAAAAAGTTAGATTCTTAATTACGAGCAATCAGCAGATTCAGCGTGCGAATAATGCACCATAAAAAGCATCGCAGTGTTAGAATAGAAAAAAATAGACTACACTTACATCATTTACTATGGCATCAAATGAGAAAGAGGCTAAAATTTTTGCTGCATCTGTGTACTGATGAAATAGATGCAAGCCTGGTTTCTTTGAGGAAATATGAAATATTTCAGAAATTCATGCAACGAAGATTTGGTTAAGATGTAGTAGTCAAGGGCATCGATTCTTATTGCAAATTAATTTGGTGACTGGAACTGCAAACCTTCAGTGGCCTGTCGTTTATTTTTTTTAACCATCCGCTCGGTTAATTTGTCCTTAAAAAATAAAATTTGACAGAGAAATGAAATTATTTTTTAGAATAAACACTAAGGAAACAACTGCAATATACCTTGTTAAGGTACAGTTTCATAAAACGCCATCGATGACCTGCTTTCTACACGGATTCGGATCGCCAAGAACAGTTTTGCTCTCAGTGTGCTGGCCGTATTTGACCACTCCTGATCTAGTGTAAGAAATTGGATTTAATAATGATCAGTGTTTTGAATTTCTAAAATGTGCAAATCAGAAATGTGGTCACGTGTTTCAGGAGAAGAACAATATCGTTTTTCTATGAAGGGGTAAATAATCTTTTTAGTTTTTATTCCTTTCTAGAATTTTCTTGAGTTGTGTTAAATGGAGTGAGTTCTCTTTTGGATTTATGTTAGTTCGTATAAGTGGATAGAAATAGAGCCTGGGCGTTTATCTGAACACTGTTCAGTTACCATCTGCTGAAACTGAACTTGGGGAACATTGTTTAACTCCCTCGTCATGCTGGTTTGGATCTCTGAAACGCTGTCAAAATGGCGCCCCCTTCAGGTGGGATTTCACTTTGAGGAACAGAAAATATTCAGCGGGTCTCAAATCCGATGAATACAGGAGATAGTGAAGCACTGTAACGTCCTTGCGTGCGAGAAACTGCTTGACGATGGTCGCGTTGTGTGAAGGTGCATTGTCGTGAAAGCATGAAGCACTCACTCGACTCTGCCGTGTTTGGCCTGACACGCTCAATTGATTTCAAGTTTTGTCCATCATACTTCTCTGTAAAATTCAGATTCTTTGTGAACAAATCATTTCGGTTCGAGACTTTTGGAACCGGAATTTCTTTGGCCTCGGTGAATTTGCTCTAACCCATGCAGCTGATTGTCTTTTTGTTTCGGGTTCGTACGCAAAGCACCAGGATTCATCACCAGTTATGTTTCTTTTTTTTTTTAAAGTCTGGATCACTGTCTGCCATCTCATTCAAATCTTGACACGCAGCAACTTGTTCCTCCTCCTGTTCTGCGTCAATGCATACAGTAAGAAATGCGAGCTCGCTTTCCATTTTTTTTAAATCTTCGACAGCAATCGAATGCATGGTATCCTTGCTGATATTTAGCTTGTCTGCTATCATTCTGAGAGACAGGCGAAGATCGTCCGTTAACAGCTGCGGAACTTTTCGATGGTCGAGTCCATATGAGACTGTAATGAGCGATCATTCCTGAACATCTTCACACCCTTCACGGAACCACCCAAACCATCGAAAAATGTCGGATCGTGATAGTGCTTCATGTCCATAAGCTGCACCTACCATTGCAACCATTTCAGTTGCACATTCTCCTGGTTTTAAAACAAAATTTTATTGCCACTCTTTGCGCGGTCTTTGAATCCACGACGACATGATTTTACTGGGTCAACTTAAACACGACTTTTCAGTAGAACGCTTTTGTGCACATTGATGAAACTTGGCACAGAGCCAGTTCAGACTTGTATGGCGCTACTAGTATCGTTTAAAAAATCAGTCCCACTTTTCAGACACACATTGAACTAGTATAGAAACTAGTAACTTTTTTTTTTTTTTTTTTTGAGAGAGAGAAGCCCTCTATAGCAGTCTAGTCGGCACGATACTCGTTGAGAGTGGCCTAAGTTCGACGAGAAGCGAACACAGGCCACTCTCAACCGGAGAAATTTCTAAAGTCCTCTTCAATCGAGGTTAGTTAGCCGATCTCTGTCGGAGGTGGAGAGTTCCCCGAGAGTTATTTCGCGTTTTTCAGTCCCCATAACTTGGAAACCAGCCTTTGAACACACTTCTGCTTACGGTTATGAACGCACGCTTTGGGAGCAGCTACTATCAATATTTATTTTTGTGTGCTGATACGAAGTCAATCCATTTGTTATTCGTACTGCATTCCAGTTTACATACTCTTATCTTCTGGACAGCGTGACAGTTCACTGTATATTTTCACAAAGGAATAATTTTATTTTAAGATGGAACCACCAGAACATATAAGCTTTGTTTCTACAATCCTTCGCAAAGAAAGGAGAGCATTTTATCATTCCAAACCAAAGCAGAGGTGTGTATTCCGTTTAAGCAGTGGCCCAGCATTGGCCTCTGTATCTCAAACATCCGGGGTTACATTTTCCAGAATGTCTATTGAAGTTCTTCGGCTCAAACATCCGGGATTACGTCGACGTCTATTACTTCCGTAATCGTTAAGACGCACCTAGATCGAGGGCTGTCCGAGAACGAGTGTCGGAGGGACTCGTAATGCATTTGGCAAGCATCTCATTAGTGGCAAGTGTGAACGATATGCAGTATCAGCTATTTTTAGGCCTACTCGTGATCGAGCATCGATATTTTCACCAAACTCGACCAGAATTGTGACAGGCAGCACGCATGTGCAGAAGAATTTTACGATCTATTGTAATTCTCCCTCTATAGCCTTGCCGTAGGGAAGAGTGTACTATCGAGCCGGGCCGGGCCAGGCCAGGTCATGGTGTAACGGGTTCTAAGCTAGCTACTAGTGCATGACGAACAAATCAGCGTGGCCGACTGACTGTTGTGGTTTACTGTCTGCGACCACCCCATCACAGCAAAACGGGAATTTTCCACAGCTCTTTGAGTACTGGAAGCTGCGCAGGGTTACAAAGGTGAGACAAACCGGTTGTTTGCGAAGAAGGAGGGGGGTTTGGGGGAGAAATTAATGGTTGGAGTACTGCAGCCGAGGGAACAGTTCCAGTTGCTGGAGTAAGCCTAACAACCAGGAAGTACTAAGACGCGGTGGCCTCGATGCATACATAACAAACAGCCCCTAGCTATCGGCTCTTCATAGACCCTCAGTTGGCCACGTATCGGTTAAGAAGGGGGGGAGAGAAAGGAGGGGATCATCTACTTCGTTTCCTCCTCGGTTTGACGTCATTCCGTCTGAACTGGTGGCCGGCTGGGGTTGCCATTTTTAACCAAAAAGTGCGGCAGACGTGTTTCCAGATTCCTGGAGTGTCTATCAGGGAACGACTCAAGGAAGTGGGGGGAGGGGGAAGGAACGAATACCGTTACAATGGGAGGACCAGCAATCATTAGCGCCTTGTTGCAGGTACAGATGTACAGTAAACTGTGGTAAGGTGTGTAGGAAGAGGGAAGGGCTTTCCCATGCCTGAACTAGGAGGTAAAGGCGTTTGTAAGAATGCGTTGCCATCTGCCCTCTGCTGAGTAAAGACGTCATCACTGCACACATACCCTGCTGATTGCCTAAGTTAAAATTAGAAGAAATTAGTATGCACCCTATTATCTTAATATCGCATTCCGTGTTTTGGAATTTAGTCTTAAAGTTCAGTAATCATTGTTTATACTGAATTTGTTAAAGAGCTTGATTATTTGGTGGCCACGTGACATGTAGACAACCCACCTGCTACAATTTTTATGCGCGTATGAACCGTTAACTGCTGTTTTTGCAAATATTTTTATGCTGCCATCTGGCGATAAAATGAAAAATCAGATTTTTAATTTCTTCGGATGGATCATTTAGAAAGAACTGTACCAGGTTCAAATGAGTTTAAATCTCCACTCTGGTGAAGCGCATATAAAACTGTTTCATAATCTGCCCAGCAATGCTGAAATAATGCAAAATGATTGCGTAAAATCAGTATTTTAACGATAATTAGCATAATTTTTATTTATTTATTATTATGATTTTTTTGAATTCTTGTAACAGAACGCATTCCAGCTGAAGAGTGAACAATCCAAATCTCAGTGAAAACTGTATTGGTCTATTTACATTACTTTGCTGTTTTCTGCATGTCAATCAAGAAGTTCAGAAGTGCTGCATCATTGACTCATTGCTTCTCTCATGTTACCAACAATACCATAAAATGGCAACAGCGCTAAATATATTGAACTCTACATTACGCATTATGGTACAGGGAAAAAGCTTAGTTACATTTCATAGTGGTAATTTTATTAATACAGCTCTTATCGCTATTGACCCTGTCAGGTAATTCTTTCTCAATCTCTCTGTTCAGCGTACAGTGCTTTTTTAGGCTCGTTAGTATATATGCATAAATGCTCATATTTTCTTCATCATGTCCGTCCACATGTAATAACTTGATTCTCAGTGGACAGATTTTCATGAAATTTTATATTTGGGCCTGCTAAATTGACTTGTCAACTCTTTCCAAATTTCATTAAAATCGGACCAATAGAAATCAGGCAGTTATTATTAATTTTTTTAAAAACGTTTTTTTTTTTCTTTATGGGGTTGTTTCTTCCGTTCCATGAAGGGTACTGGAACCAAGTGCATAGGATGTTTCGTTGTGTCTGATTATTATTATTATTATTATAAAAAAAAAAAAAAGATCTTTTTCTCCTTAATGGAAATTATGAGGATTTTTCCACCACGAGGGGTACTGGTACCTGCATGGGGTAACTGGTTGTGTCTTGTCATTAATATCATTGTTACTACTGTTGGTTGAGGAACTCTTGCTGTTCTACAGGTTTTCAGGATCGCGGCTTCCTGGGGTTCCATTGTAAGTGTTCTGTGGGAAGCCTATTGCTTCTAGGTCCTTATGGAGGCTCTTTGGCACCACCGGCATGATGCCAAAGAGCCTCCATAAGGACCTAGAAGCAATAGAAGGTTCGTAGGAGGGATATCCTTGAAGAAATGATATGATTGTGTGTGATTCCCCCCCCATAACTGGGTGCATTGTTCAAACCGTATTTAAAAGTGAATGAGTTTGTATTTTAAACGGTGTTTGTCTCTCTTGTTAACTATTGTATATGATTTCTGAACACTATACTTTTCATTAAATAGACATCTTTATATTATTTTGTATTTATAGGGGCCCTGCCTGATAAGCTCAGGCAAAGCCACGATTCGTCCAGCCTTAATCCCTCCTACGTGACCCGGCTCCCCGCGCCTGGTACGATAACTAGGGGTCGATGGTGTTTCATGTGCCTTTAGACTAAGCGGCCAGGTGAACAACATAACCTTACACTACACTACGCTGCTTAAACCTCATATCACTCACACCAGCTGGACTTTACAGGGTTCAATACAAGAGAACTGATCGGGGAATTGTGGGAAACTACCGGCGCCGCTTGATCCTAAACACTATATACTGCGCATTATTTTGTATTATAAAGCTATTCATAATAATTGTCAATGTTATGTTTGTCATATAGTGTATAGAAATATCATATATGTAATTTGTAAAACCCCCTAGCTTTGTACAGCTGTGATTTGATATTGTATCATCATCAGCCATTTTCAATCCACTGCAGGATGAAAGTCTCTCCAGCAACTTTCCAGTTCCTTTGATATTGTATATACTAGAGTAACTATACAATAAAGATTCAATGTACACTGTTCTACTATGCTGGTTCCAGTTCTGTCTCCTTAGAACTATGCGAATAAACCGCCAGCATAATTCGGAAAAGCCTTTTCCATTCTTACTCATTACTGTAAGATGTGGAGGGATTTTTTGGGAGGATCGGGAAGGAATGGCTCTTGTATTTATTGCGTACTTAGTATTAAGAATCGTAATATTATATCAGTTCCACGCATACTTGTTATTTCATCTTGAAAGTTTTTAAGAGTGGTGAAAAAAATAAATTCATTACTTCTTACATCTTGAATGAAAAGCTTAAGTTTCTTTTTAAAACTTAAGATAGACTCGTAGGAGACAAATTTTTGCATCATTAATGTAAGAAAAAATAGGAATCAAAAATGCTAGATTGGAAAGACGGTGGGCGCCCTCGAAATGTCAAATTATTTAGTTTTATCACTGTATTCGATCTGCTTCAAAAAACTCAAAAACAAATCACTTCTTAAATCCCATATCCTTTTCAGCATTCTTCCCTTGCTTAACCACCTCACGCTATTCTAAGCAACCAGGTCAGGAAACTCAGCATCAACATTTTTTAAAAACTGTTTTAGCTGACTGTGTGCCAGTGCTGATTTTGATCGCAGAAAATTAACTAATTATTCATTTCGGTCAGGGGAGAGCGAAAGTCCCCACGCAGTATTGCAATATGTAGAGAGTTGTAGCTGTGGAACAAGCCTTGATCACCTACAAACCAGCCATAACCAAAAATATAATATATATGCAGATTCTCTTAGTTCATTATAGGCCTTATCGATGATGAGGAATAATCCTCATGCAGTCCTGTCCCAAATACAGCAGAGGCCACATTATCTTTTAGAATCTGATTTTGAAACCAATTATATTTAACCTGATTCAGATTAAGCCTGTAATCCAACTATGGCAGTCTAGTTTTCACAGGAATCGCAAAGAGGAAGTAGTTCTAGTTCGGCTCCATAGAACACAGTCAACGGACACTTTCTTTTCTGTTGGCTGAGCCTTATACACTCAGTCCGTTTTGTCTGCCAGTGTGTCAGAAATTTTTCAATTTTTATAAGCTGTAAACCTTTAGCAATATATAAATGTATTTTTGATACTTTTATTCTTTTCTATTTTCAAATTGTTATTTACTACTACCTGTAAATAACAATAAAAATGAAGTCCCTATATAGCTATTCTATATAAAAGATTTTGTTACGTTGACGTATTTAATTTTTGACTTGGAGCATCATGGCCTAAAGTTGACAATGCGCCATAAAAAAGAAAAAAAAAAAAAAAATCAAAAGAGTAACGTTGAGAGAACTATGACAGACCTCGATTTGAGTACAGAGAGGAGAGAACACGAAAGACAAATGTGAGAGTGACGTTAGACATTCGGGATGCGTATAGGTTGAGACATGACAAACGCAAATTTTCCCTGTAGTGTGATGACCTGGAAGTCTTCCGGTTTCAAAAGACAAGAACGCTTTGTGTGAGCCGAAGTGTCTAAAACAATGCAGGCAGTGAATCTTGCATTTTCCACCTTCCGGATTGCGTTGGAATTCTCTCTTCAATCAAATACCACAACACAGTTTCGGCCTTTCGCCAATTAAAAGAGGCGGAAAGGGATAGGGGGAGGAAGAAGGATGCCCCAAAGCTGGCACGTTTGTTGAAAGATGAACCTAGGATTGAGGAACATGCACTGTCGTCGGTCCTTAAGTTAATGATTGCCGAAATGTCCCAACCAGTTAAAGTAGCCGAGGAGGACTATTCTTCCCATAGGCGTAACTAGAGTATGGCGAATGTAACCCTGGCCACCGGCGCTGATTCATCGTAGGCGCCGAATGTAGTTAAAGTGAATTTATTTCCACCACCTCATGGATAATAATTTAATGATTATGGGATTAAGTTATATAATAATTTATAATTAAGTTATTTTTATAACTTAATTAATAATTATTATAAAAGTTATTATCTTTATGAAAAGGAAGACTCATATATGATATTTGGCCACTGGTGTCAAAGTCTTAGTTGGTTACGCAGCTGATTCTTCCTATGATGAGCCGAAAGAGAAATCTGTTCAATTGATTTCCCCTACTCCCTGCATACTCTTGTTAGGAATTTCTGTGTGGCGTAGTCTTATTTTCCAAGTTGAGTTATAATTATAAATTTAGTTTATTTCTGATTTTTGTTAACTTTTGAAGGCAAGCCGGAGTATCCAGAGGAAGACTTCGAAAAGCGGAGACGAAGTATTATACACCCGCCTCAGTAACCATGGCGATCTTGCTGACTTCGCTACCGTAAGGTCTGTTTCGTTTTGCGTGTATAAAATTCGTTTAGTAGGTGAATGTAACTTGTTCGCTCTATTTCTGTAAGCGAGAAGAAGAAGACTTTCTTATACGCAATACAATAAAAGACATAAAACACGTGCCAACTGTTGTTGTCCTTCAGACAGCCGTATCGCACTGTTCGGTACCAAGTGAAAAAGTAACCAACACACGCCAACGTGTTTTAGAAACAAGTATGTAACATTTAGAAGCACGGGACATTAGGAGTATCTCGCGCTGTCGAAGAACAGGTTCATCCAGTGACCTCACGAAATCATGTCTAGACAATGCATTTCCGAGTCTTACAACAAACGTGTGTTCGCAATCGTGATTTTTAGCTTGTAGGCGTCTGCTGGCTATAAATCATTAGTTGGATGGCAAAAGTAAATTTTTATTCTTCGCAGATTCCTGTTCACATAAGCTCTTCTCGCCTTCTCAGTGTCCAGTGCTGTGTTAGTTGGTCTCTGGAGGAGCCTTTGGAGTTTGCCACTAGGGACACTCGGTTCTTGTTTCACAAAGCAACCGAACCGACCTTCAGAACACGTGCGATTTGCAAGCTCAATAAACTAATGCGTCTTAGCTGAATTGCTACTTTTATTATCTGAATACGAACGAATTTACCCTGAATGGTCATAATTAAAGTCAGAACACACCAAGAAATAGTTAAAAATTGGATACTTTAGAATTTCGGCCACCCATCTTGTTATCCGATAAATTACGCCCATAGTCCTTATGACAGGGGTCATACACCTAAAGGGTCTTTCAAAAAGACGCTCCAGTTTTAAATGAAGATACACTTTATACGTATCATACATCGGTATATCTCGTGTCACTTCACTGGAATGTCGGGAGAGTTTCATTTATTTATTTAACCATACACTACAGTGCTTTCTGAACTGGTGTATTCACTGTTGGCCCTCATCCATAACTAAACACCATACTGTTTGTCAAACAAACAGCAGCTTCTTCTGGTTTTAATCGTGTGTGAGTGTTGTGCTTTATAGATATTACTTCTTTATCATTTTTACACCTTGTCCTAGCTACATCAGAATTCGCTGTGCTCTTAAGGATTCAAAACAGAGTCCTTCACTACTACAAAATAGCAGGTATGAACCATGTTTTGAGTTATCTTTGATAAATTCTTTCTTTAGCACGCTGTAGTTATTTCTTTCGTGGGATGGGCACATAAGCAGGATAGATGCTAAACGTTACTTGCATTTTAATTAATTTTCAAGGACATCGTATAAAAATCCCGCAGTGAGTTATAAAAGTAAGCCAAATGAATAATGTGAATTATTAGAATCAGACTATATTAACCGAACAGAACGTGAGCTACGACATTTTTTTTTTAATCTCTAAAGCAGTGTTTTCTAACCTTTTTTTTCGGAAACGCAACACTTTGGAACGTATATGATATTGAAGAATAGCGTATATCTACATAAAATATGTAACTTTTTAAATTCTATCTTATTTGGTTCATTCCCTTTCAGTGCAAAAAAAAAGCCTTTATATTCATGATTATAAATAAAATAATTTAATGTTATTACATCACCAGAAATTGTTTCTAGTGTACAGCATATCGGTTATACTTTCTTTTTATTTTACAGCATTTAAAAATTAAAAGTTAGGAGGGTTACAGATAAAAACCGCAGGTGTTTGGATAATTCTGAAAATGTTGTTAAAGGTATTTGCAACGATTTAATTCTAAGTAAATCGAATAGTGTTGTGTAGGTGTGTGCCATTATGTGTTCAGGGAAATCATCCCCCTATTAAATGTAATGTTCTTCTCCAGGAGTAATTAACAGATTACGAATAGGAGTTAAAAGACTTAGGGGTTGCGATACAATTGAACATGAAGTTACGTGTTAAAAGGCAACCAGGAAGGCACATCAAATTATAATTTACTGGGCCTTTACAGGTAAAGAAAGGAATGACGTTGTTTTTCTCTGTATAACACGATGATGAGACCACTTGGGTATTCAGGTCTGGAGGCCGCAAAATATAGAACGTCTTGAGAAGGTCCAAAGAAGGGCGCGATTATTATTCCTCACCAACATTAGTGAGGAGTAATAATCGTACGAGGAAAGTCTTAGAAAGTGTAGTCTGCAAATCTTGACAACTGAAGGGGGGGGGAAGAGAATTGAGGAACATAAGCCTTGTGGTGGGGGTCAGTAAAATGAACGAAGATGAAATGTAAAATCCTAGGGAGTAACAGGAAGCTGGATCTCATGAGATTTATCCTTGGGCAGAGTGTTGTGGAGCATTTAAGAAATTAATGGCCACAGTGGCCGAGGAGAGGAGAATTCGGTAAAGTTCAATGCGAAACTGGTTGGTCACTTTATGGCGATGAAAAAAGTAGGAGTGATTGGAATTTCTTGGGACGGCCCAGAAAAAAGGTCGCTTCTTTAGTCATTTAGTTGCTTTCAATACCAGAGTTTCAGCAAATTGCAAATATTACTCATTCTGTTATCAGTTTGAATTTGAGCATTTTTTAAAAATTAATCTGAATATTTGCGAATGGAAAAGGGAGTGCCTAGAATTAATTTTCATAAAATTTCATATCTTTAATGGGACCGAACAGATATTTGCACATTTTTTTTTGCATAGATGGCTCAGGTACATTGCCTGGAAGTGAGTAAAGTTCGCGTTACACTTCCGTCAGAAGGAAACTAAAGAAACAAACAACCTTTTATGAGGTTCAATTTTTATATAATATAATGTCAAAAGCAAAATTTCTGCTGTACGCATGCTTACCATTGGGACTCAAAACTCACGTGAATTCCACTGAAATGTTTTTCCAAATACTCCTTTGTAACAGCCAAGCCACCTAAGACTCCAGGCTGCATTGCATCTGACAAAATAATGATACTGAAAGAGTGTGTGTGTTAAACCAGAGCATATCCTAGAAGCGACATTTACAAACGATCTGAAATGAAGGATAGGGAGGTACCTACTCCACTATAAATACAGTACTTTCCTATTCTTCATGTTAAATCAAAGTGGAGAGATTTAAAAGCAGAAATTTATATCTTAAATAGTGGAGAGATTTAAAAGCAGACCATTAGATCTGTTCTTGCTTCCCTTCCTCCCTAACAAAACAGTACATTTTCTTTAGAATAGACTATCTTCTGATCTAGCATTAGGTGAGATGATCAGTGCTTATACCGATTTATAAAGATTTAGTTTTGTGCGTTCGAACGAGGAGCACTTAGTGTTGTGAAGGTTCTTTTATTTATTTATTTTTTTAATGAAAGCCTCAAACATGAGAGGTATTAGAACCTATAGTACTTAGTACCGTACATGGGTTGGAGGTTGAGAAGACGAAAGAAGATATTTGTTGACATTGGACTTGAACTTCTGTAGATTGTAATTTTCAGGAAATACGTATGAAGGAAGGTTGTTCCAGAAAACGGCAGTTGAATGAATAAACGAGGAAGATGAAAAGTTGTTTCTGTAAGTTTTAAGTTGGACAGTAAATGGATGTTGGCTGGTGGCGGCACGTGTTCGGACTGTTTTGAAAGAGAGAGCGGGAATTATAGAACCAATTCAGAAGAACAGTGCCCATGGAAGTATCTGTAGAAAAGGCATGCAGCAGAAACAGTATGTCTATGAGAGGGCGAGTGGAGAGACTCTGTTAGAGAGGAGTCATTAATTAACCTAACTGCCCTCTTCTGAATGGAATCAAGAAGCCTGAGAGAAGTTTTGGGGGCACCGCCCCAGATGTGGCAACAATATTCCATGGTAGGGCGGATTTGCGATTTGTACAGAGTGAACAGTTGTTTGGAAGAAAAATAACGCCTAGAGCGAAAGAGAAAACCAAGTTTTTTAGATGCAGAGGAAGCAATATTTGTAATGTGTTTGTGCCAAGAGAGATTAGAAGCCAGGGTAATCCCTAAAAGAGATATATCAACTTGCCTAGAAATCTGAGTGTCACCAAAGATAAGTATAGGAACAGAAGAATCCTTTTTGCGAGATATAAGATAAGACTGAGTTTTAGAAGGATTGAAATCAACTAAGTTGGCTTTGCCGCACTGGAGAATTACCTGGAGATCGGCATTTAAGGAATTGGTAGCAAATTTTCGAGAAGTTGAAGCTGATTGAGCAGGGCAAGGTTTCTCAAAGTGGAAAGGTATGTATGGAGCCATTTGTAATTCGCTGTCACATATTTTATGACTCTAATCCACGCAGCCTCAATATTTTTTACATGTATGTACCTCTTGTTACCGTGGCACCTGATGATTCCTTCATCATCTGCCTAATGTGGTGACGCATGTCTGCGTAGCTGTGTTTTAGGTTCTGTGGATGTTGCTAGCAACAGTAACCAGGAAAGCTACTAGCTGGTTCCTGTCTCTGCTAACAGGGAGGCAAGCCATCTACTCTAATGAACTACTTTGTCTCCCGATCTACTCTGTTATGGGCTGCCTTCCGTCAACTCTATGGAGCAGGAACCCTTCCTACAATGTGCGCAGCGTATATTTATTTTTGAATTGGCTAAAATTGTTGTACACACCTCAGGATGGCGCACTGCTGGTGTGAGGTGGGGGGGGGGAGATCTTTGTATCGTATGCACAAACTCTTATGCATGAAAATGTTGGATAGCCAACAAATTTTTCACCAGAGCTGTTGCACTTGAAAAATACTCCCAAGAGCAAGTAATCGTTTAACCAGCATGATTTCCAGATTTGAATTTCATAGTGCATTCCAATAAAATCCCAGTGCCATTAGATGGAGCAATGATTCTTAATATGGGTTAACTCCCGTAAACCCATAATCACAATTTTTATGCGCCGAGAGGAAAATAAAAGAGACTAGTTTTAAGCTCTTCAGCTCCCCTTCAAGAAATTTGGGAGTGCTTTATTGTAAAAGTATCCTTTGTTGCTTACTTACCTGATTAATTTGCAAAGATGCTGTGAGATTTGGGAATAACTACACCCTCTGTTTTTTAGGACCACTAACGCATTTTTTTCTGTATTTGTTATTATTTCATTCCCGAAGAGACAATATTTCATCGTACAGCAAACAGAATAACAAAAAAAAAAAAAAAAAGAGAAAGCAAATAAATTTAATCTGTTTGGAAATTGGAGTGGGGGTGGGAAAAAAGTATTTTCAGGCTCCTACTCCTGGTCTGAGCATGCATAACCTTCACCCTTATACTAGCTGGAATGTCGTAATGCATTATGTATTATATTCCGGAACACCCAATTGAAAACCCTACGGAGGCTAAGCTGAACGCACTTTAAAAAGTGTGGAATATGCTGACGGTGAATCGGATCAGCATGTAGTTTCCAAGAGGCGCCGATACTACGCGGAACCCGTCAGCTTTCGCACACGACTTCAGTTTAAAAGGGGGGGGGGGGTTGAGTAGAAAAAAGGCATCGAAATATATATCGAACTCCTTTATTAGACTTGGGCAAGAAACTTAAAGTCGCTCTTATTTCTTCGAGGAACCCTCGATGGACGAATTGCATGAACGTGAAACAATTCGGTGGTGGAGGTGATGGAACCTACCCTTGTATTCATACTTAGCTTAATTGAAGTGTGCACGGCTCCAGTTATCTCCGGCGTGGTTCCATTTCGTTAAGTTCACGAAGAAGTATTCTTTACATGGCTTAGAGAACAGCACTAATACACAGATTTAGTGTATTAGTGCTGCGATACAAATTACTCGTGTTCTTCATCTCATCTGCTCTCTGGGCGATTTAGTCTAACGGTCTGGCAATCATTACACTGCTTTTCCTGCCTATTACACCTATAAACTTCCTTCAGAATGCTTTGTTAATGCTACCGAAGTATACGAAGAAGAGAAGAGCGATGTTAGCCAAGCCAATTAACTTTCCGTTATCTCTGTTTTTCTTTTTTTTTATCTGAGTTTTTACTATTTCCCTTCCGCATTCTTGGTGTTATCATAATTTTAGAGCCACGCTTTATTACCCCTCATGCTGCCCGACTGTATATTCTTTCTGTCACATCTGTTAAAACCGAAGGGGGAGGGAGGTTCCAGGAAAACATGAAATCCTACACGTGAGTTGCATGAAAAATTAACCGACAGCTTGAGTAGCGTATGTGTGACGTGAAGATGCGGAAATCTACGATTCTCAAGACAACCTCGGGTCATCAGAAAAAATAAAAAAAATTAGACATCACTGTTTAGAATGTATATTCCATTGTCCAAGATTCGTGTATTTTGATAAAAGAAGTGTAACGGATTTTCAAAGAAGAAATCGGATGTTATCGACGTCTTGCACAGAAAACTATAAAGTAGCACTAAAAACCTAAAGTACAAAGCTTCAGCCAGATTTATGAGGTCCACTGCACGCCAGCAACAGTCACTAACGACTGCAAACACAGCTAACTGAAATGTTTAAAATCCTTTCATCCTTCCCAAGCAGTCGATACTTTGCCTGCTTATACGATTTCAGCACAGAACTGGGTTCTTTATCTTCATCAGTAAAAAGCTTCTCAGATAAACTGGGATTTTGCAGTTACCCCGTGCTTCTTGCTCACGCTGAAAGGACGAACGACATTCTGTCTAGAAATAGGTATAACTTCAAGAGATATGTTGTTGGTATTCATCCAAATTCTGAAAATATTAACTTTACGGTAACGGAAATACGTCATGCAAACTTCCTGTTCTGTAGCACGGTTAAGACTGCCGAAGTCTGTGCAGCAGCCAGCATTAATCTGTACCTCCCCACGTCGGTAGGGATAGCCTTCAGAATGAGTGTGCTGGTTTCAACGATTCCCATTATTTTTTATCCCGATAGTCAGCAGAGAATTGAAGAAAATTAGATTAAGCACTGTATGCAACTGTGACAGCTGAAGACGCAATTTACTTCGTAATTGGATTCGTGTGCGAATATATTGTTCTTGCTTTAGTGACTCATGTTTAGTGTTAAGTGTACTTGACCAGTTGGAGACCACAGGCTTTCTGCACAAAGATAATGTCTTTTAAGACGTCTGAGAGGAAGAAAAGATCCGAAATGGAATGTTTTGTTGCTCGTTCACGAGAAAGTTTTCTTAACATTTAAACACACTCTTAGAAAATGAAATTTCAACCTTCACTTTCTGTACTTTGCAGTTGTGTGCAGAGTTTCATTATGTCCAATTCCGAATCCTCTCAGGGTTCCCCTGTTTAATAAACTTTCTTGATTCTTGAGCATACTAGAAAGGAAGAGAAAGGGGAGGAAATCGAAAAGTATAGTTTATTTCAATGAAATTGTTTGAAATTTTACATAATTTCAAACTTCAAGAATAGTCAAATCATGTTAAGGTGCTTTCCAGATTCATTTGCTGGATGCGATAGGTGCTACACTTAAAAAGAAAAACAACAACAACAAAAAAGTAGGTTCTTTAACAAAGGCTCACTAAAACCCCTAATTGGTATATCAAGAGTTATTCCTTTAAAGGAAGAAGGATCACAATGCAATATCAAATCTGTGATACCATAATGTTTTATCTCTTCTTGTGGCACAGAGAATAAAAATACTGATACTGTTTTGCATCTCATTCATATCTTAAAATCACATTCATCTCAAATTGTGGTGGTTCTTAATTGTTCAGAGATTTAACAGTTTGCAGCTATACGAAAAGAATTGAATTCTTGGCCTTGATGGAAGAGAATGGGCCGTTTAAATCTATTGCTTACGAAATCCTGCAACTGATTTTTTTAAGATGTATTGATTTTTCCTCCTTGGAGAGTATTGAGGATACGGAATGCCTTTCTCTTCAAGATTTCATTAGGGAGTCCAAGAACTTCATTATGGGTGGGGTACGATAAAAACTCTCGATAGAATCGCAAATATCTTTTAGTTTGTGTAGGTGGGTCGCAGTGATGACAGCTGTGAAACATCTGACCTTTCCTGTTTGATCTTGAAAACTTCACAAGGTCAAAAAATAGCAGAAGACTGGTCAACAGATAAATTTCATAATGCGTAAAATACTGATCATGATGCAGACAGTAAAGGCTCCATCTTTCTCTCAGCAGTGATTCTCATAGTCGTATCTACACCATACGTAAAATCCTTTCTTATTCTATCTTCTAGTTTACTGCTGCTGTTCACAAAAATTATTTTTATACTGGCATTGTTTTAAAAGATGAGAGGTTTTTCTACATAATGAGTGAAAACAGCTCTTTCATCATGACTTTGTCCTAACATTCGTTTGTCGTGGCGCATTATAACCCAGTCATTTTTGCGCCATAAAAAAACAAAAATCAGATCAGATCAAATCAAACCAAACCTACCATTCGTATAGAATCCAGTACTACATAAAAAATCGTCGAAAAAAAAAAAAGTGTATAAATATATTTCTATTTCTTTTTTCACCTCAGATATTTCGAGGCTCTGTTAGCCAAAGTTAAAAATATAACTTTGGTCAACTTATACAAGGTGAAATTACGATCACATTGCACATGACTTTGTCTGTGCTCACAACACCGGAAACATGCAGGATCGTCGATGTTCCGATACAGAAGAAATGAAAAACTTCAAACCTTAGATATGTATTTTCTCAATGAAGAATTTGAGACGCTGTGCGTGCAATATTTTTTTTTAAGTTTCCGAAAGTAAGATTACTTTGATAGAAATTTATCGTTATATTTATTTTCTGGAACTATTTCTTCATTAGCAGCCGAAAAAGCGTGGACTATTCACACACCTAGTTAAGTTTGATGGTGCTGCCATCTTCTATGGAACAAACGCACTAATTATCTTTCTCTTTATGGTAGCGGGCCCTAAATTTATTACGTACTCGATACTTAGAGACTTACTTTTCTGTTTTATTCTTTTTTCTCTTTCTTTATGCTTAATCGAGGAACACCGGATCTTAATTTTGTGTCTTTGATACTGACGAGTCTTGTCCAGGGTTCCAGAACAGGATTCCAGCTAAATGTACGTGTACTTTTAGCTGGAATCCTGTTGTGCATGTTTTGTTACAATAATAAATAAAGAATTAAATAAAATAACGATCTGGAATACCTTAAAATCATAAAATAATAATTTATTTGATTTTTAGTAACTTTTAAGTGAAAAATGGTGAAAAGAAACCTGAAGGTACGTCATAAATTTTCACACTAAAGGCCTAGTGATTATATGACATTTTTTTTTTTTTTTAACATTTTTTGAAATTTCATACCGAAAGAAAAGTTATTTTGGCAAGAATATGAACACTTGGTGTCATAGGCATATATTCTCTCATGGGTCAGTTGTGCTCGACCCATGGAAGACTGCACATGTCTGAGAGATTTGTGCCCACAGAAATGTTAACATGGATACAGTCACTTGACGTGGGTCTGAACAAGTTCGCCTGTGACAAGCAGTACAGGAGAAGGATCCTATTGCAAGCACGTGATCTGCTCCCTGTACAGTAGTGTACAGTGGAAAACTCTGCCGGTGTCACTCTACCTGTGAACCTCTTATCTGATCATGGATTTTTATTTTATTGATTTATTATTGCTATTTTGTTATCAGCATTGTATATTGTGTTACTCAATATCACTGTTTTGTAAATTTGTATCCATGTGAGACCCCTGGCAGCATGCCGTGATAGGCATATTGTATGGTATCTTTATATACTATAAAGATTGATTAATTATTCCAGCAATCACAAAATTTAAATTACATAAGAAGCGTTCTTTAATACTGGAATTTTCCAAGTGCTTTTGAACTGAAGCTTATCTCGCAGAATTATGCTATTGCTTTTCAGTTTGAATACGTTGGGCTGCATCTTCTTCTCACGTATTGTATGATAGCAAAATACGATCTTTAAATAGCATGTACAGTGGATTGTTGTGCAGTTACCCGAAAAGTTGAGACAATGCCGATAACCTTGATAACCTTACCACTTAAAATATATCAGCGACCCATATGGAAAAAGCAAGGTAATTAGATATAGTTGCAATTTGAGAGATTAATTTTGGAAGGAATTTAACATCTTAAAGCAGTTTTCTTGCTTTTTATGTGAAGCATGCCGTTCATCACTAGCACACCCCAATACTGTAATAAATTTAAAGGCCCTGGTAAAAGCCTACTTTCGTCCCTCGAAGGCTGTTTATTATAGGCGTTCATTATTCTTTGCAAGTAGCCTCTTCCCCGGCACCCCATAGTTGAGCTCTGATCAATGGATGCTTTCTCACTTAATTTACCCTCTATTTTAGGTCAGCTGTATGTTGTTGGCTTCAAGAAAATTTGAAATCAAACCAGGATAGCATCGTGGCTTTCTGCATTGTTCACCTCTTCTCCCACCGCTCGATTAATGCAACATTTCTTAAATTAATTTATTGATGATTTCTTTAATGAAATAAGTTAATTAAAATCTTGAGTGAGGGATGACTGCAGTTTTGCGTCGTGTGTTTTTTGCGGTTCGTGCACACTATAAAATATTAAGAGCGAGGTAGAAAAGCGCACTTTTGTCATCTTTTCACCGCTTTAAATGTCTGTTCCAACTCGTTTCCCCCAAAAAGTTCAAACGTTCTTCACTACATCCAATTCAGAGCTCGATCGTAACAAGCCATTTCTTGCTGATAACCCTCGAAGTTGTTAGAGACCGAAGTTTATCGGCAAGTCACCTAGCAACAGTCCGCTATCAGATTGAGGCAGCAAAAAATAAGAATGCTTTAGATGACAAGTGGAGTAAACAAACTAGTGTTATCAGACAGACATCGGCAGTTGCACCTGAACGCCGCCAGTAATATAGCTTGCTTTCCATAGAGTCAGGAAGTGAAAAGAAAAGTGAACTTTGAATTTGTCGTCACTACTAGATCGACAACAACAAACAACAACTTTAGTTCTCGGTACTTTTAAATCCCGAAAAAAAGTTACCATTTATCTAAAATCATGTTTATGACACTTTTTGTTCGTTTAAGTCCTCTTTCTCTCTCTCCCTGCCCCCTCCCAAATTTTGCACGTGCTCAAGAAACTGCGAATTTCGAAAAATTTTCGCTCTGCGGCAAAATCTTGGTAGTGAAGAGCCCTGTGGAGACATTTAAACTTGCAGATGGATCAACTCAATTAATCAGCTTTATCAGGAATGGTGACCAACCAAGCGATGATGTACCACGAACGGCGTGCGGCTGCTAATAGCACTACAGTTTTCTCACAGTGCACATCGGAAGGAAATGCATATTTCTTTGTTTCTGAAGAAGCTCCAAAATGTTGAGGCCATTGACTGTGATACAATGAATGATTTTCCACGCTATTTTTCATGTTTTTCTTATTTAAAGTTTCTCGGCTTCTTTAAAAAAACAAACAAAAATATATATATATATTGTTGAAGGTAAATATAATGTGAAGAAATGTAGATCACTAGGCTGTAGACGGTCTTCACCTACCTTAGAATATTTAGTCGGTGAGGATTATCGATGCTATCTATGATTGAATATAAATCTTGAACATGATGGGGCTGCTTTTTTGGGTTAATCGCAGTCTTATCTGTCTGGTTATTCAGAAATTCCTTTTAAGGATAGTTATGTTCCCGTACTTTCTCTCTCGTTTATTATTTTTCTCTCTCCTCCTTCCGAAAGAGGTCATATCAAATTCCCAGAAAAGATAGTGTTGATAAGCCAGCAATTTTCTTGAGTTCGCTATTTTTTTTTATAAACACTATTAGCACGTCACATTGCTGATATACGTACGCACTCTTTGTGTACTCGTATGCTGTTTATTCGGAAAAAAAATTTTGAAGCGTTTATTTTGATATCGATCCTTATACGGTTTGTGTAACTCTGAAATGAAACAATTGATTGCAGTTGCAGCATTTTAACCTAAAATTTTCCCACCTGTTTAAACAGGTGTGAAAAATTCCCTGTACATTTTGCTTTCATCAAACAGATATTTTAGCCCTAGTGTAAAGAATTTTATTTCTTCCTATCCTTGAGCCTGGAGCAAAATTTCATCATAGTTGCGTGCTTTAAGCAGAGCCCAGCCTTGAATTTACGTTTGGCCACCCCAGAAGGGTGTTTATTGTGGGTTTTCCTCCAGCGGAATATTTTTCCTTTTTAAGCCAACCCCGGAGAAATATGTCTCCTCCTTTCTTCCTCCTATAATTAGGTGCTGGCTTTAAGAACGACATGACCTACACATACAAATGTGTCCATTAACTTCAGCAACAAAGTCTTCCACTGAAGTTAGGATTTTGATATTCTTACTGGATTCTTCCACCTCCATCTGTAGACAGCGAAAACAGTAAATCAAAAACGGTTTGTCGAAAATTTTTAATTTTTAATGCAGCTGACTGCTACGCTTGTTATAAAAACAAAGTGCCTTCGTGCTTGTGTTGGGAACAAGTCAAAATCCTTAAGAATTTAGGAGTATTGGAAAAAACTTTAATATATTTTAAAAAACTGCGCGTGTACCTTGTAAGCACGAAAGATGTTTTATTATTTTATGTGAAAACATCCTTGGCTTGGAAGAGGTTAGCGAAATCTAAGTTAAGAGCCTAATTACCCATTTGATTTTTTTTTTCTTTTTTATAAAAACCAAAGAACGAAAGGTATCAAAACCTATAGTACTTAGTACCGTGCATGGGTTGAACGAGATGGGAAGAGGGGATGCCGGACACTTTGCTTCTCTGGTGACTAAACATGGTTTCACCATTTCAAGTCGACAATAATCAAAGTGGGAGTATTGCACCGGTTAATGAGAGTCATCTACCACCTAGTTTTAGTATTAGTACTACTAAGTATTGGTATTATATTATATTTTTTTATTATTAAGTGTTATTTTTATATTAGTAATAGTCACTGCATATATATAAAATTTTCTAACCATGTAGTTCTCGGAGTTGATGATCAACTGTTCCTTGCAGGAAAACTGGTAAAACTTACTGAAGTTTTCTCTTGGAATTATAAATATTTCACTTAATATTATTTATATCTTTCGCTGTTTAAGTTATCAGAGTTTCTCAAGTTAATTTTCATACAGGAATGTTTTCTTGCTAGACTGTTCTGAAATGTAGTCAATAGCTTTCTTTAATAAAAATAATTGAATATCATCCAAGTGTGTGGCGCATAATGGCATTTAGCTGCCGTCGCGCCGTAAAACCTCCAACAACATCCAGGTGTGCAACCAGACTGCACAGTTGGCCGGCGGTGATCATGGTTGGGAAATGTTTTCATGGACATCATTGAATCCTCTCATCTCCACTGAACACACCCTTACCTTCAAATCTTACCTCTGCATTGTTTCTGACCAAGTTTTGCCCTACGTGATGACCGTGTATCGAGATGGCACTGGGTGCTTTAAACAAGACAACGTATCATAAGGCCTGCATTTTGCAGAATTGGTTCTAGGATCATGTCCAAGCATTCTGTGTGCTACATTGGCCGACAAATTCCCACAACATCAACCCCATCGAACATTTGTTGGATGCGGTGGAACGCGGCATTCTCCAGTTTACGTCGGTGCCTCGCTCCGTTGCCGAACTTTGGAATGTCCTTCTGTCCAGCTGGTCCAGGAGAGCTGAGAACACCTTCTGCTTTCTCGCGGAGTCATGGCACGCCGGGTGCAAGCGGTTATCACTGCGAAAGGTGGCCTAACACTGTTAGGCAGGTAGTCATAATATTTTGGCTCATGAGTGTAGCTTGCTTCCCTGCATCATTTGCCACTACTAATACCATCCCAGCGCCCACCGGTATTGCACTATCTCCGGTGGGTCAAGGTCACAAGGTGTGTTTGTTTTAATTGCGGTCTTCAGTGTTTCTCCAATATACCGCAGTAGAATCTGAAAAGGCAAAAGGCCAAGGCCGGCAAATGTATGTGTTGGGTGCTGGCACCTGGTTCTCTGCCCCCTCACTCCCAAATTTGGCCACTAGGAAGCGCGCAAGGGACTGCTTTTAAACTGAAACTCCTACTGGGGCTATCAGGCAAGTCTGGGAGCCCCAAGGTGTTTAGGGAAAAGAAGTAGAGATAAGAATGAGAAGTATGGGAATTGGAAGGGAAGGGAAAGTTGGATAGAAGATAGGGGGAAGAAGAAATAGACATCTCCTGAAATAGAAGAGAAGAGAAAATAAAAAATACAAAGTATTCAGGTATTTTATGAAAAGGAAATAGGTAATAGAATCCGAAGTATGAGAGCAGGGGAATTTACATAGAAAGTAGCAGAAGAAAAAATATATCTCCTGTGGGTGCGGTGTTTTATGCGTTTCAGCACTACAGGTGATAGTAGACCTAGGTCAGACTTCTCGTGTCTAGGGGCGGGCACTGGGCAGCAGCTGCCCAGGTGTTGGCTACTCCCTGGTATCGGAGTGACCTGGCACAAGCAATACGGTAACACATGCACTTTAGGCTGACGCACAAACGCTAACATTTCGGGCCCGCTCTGCAGAGGATTTTGCACCAACACAGACAAACAGGGTGGAGATGGGTAAAAGCCTAGGAGATACCACGACACACACTAATACCGCCTCGAAAAGGAAAAGTAATAACACAAATATTTTTGTATTTTAGAAAATGTTTCGCATTAACGATTCATCCACTTTTTCGAATTTTAAACAAGGACATATTGGAAATGCATCCCCTACCCTACAAAAGGTGTGATGACATTTTTTCAGCTTGAGAAGTAATAATATTTTATTTCAGTCTGTTTACTTCCCCCCACAAAATTACTTGTCATAATAACTTTTAGGAATATTATTTCTCCCTGAAGTATATAAGAAAATATTTCAGTTGAATCTGTATACTGTATTTGAAGTCCAACGTGCAGAAATCTGTGAAGCGCAACAATTTAATATAAAAGTACTAAGGACATTCACGAACAATCTGTTTGTCTCTTTTTGATAATCGTACGCAATTCGTACAAAACAACATCATTGGCAACACTATGCATCTCGTCATGCAGAGCAGTGGGTGTAAGGTTACACTTACACAAACTCATCCAAAATCGCAAAAATGCGAACATCAAAGCGGAATTTCGAGCAAATGTCAAGATTCACTGGAACCAAACAAATCAACAATTTCATGATAATTAACCCCTTTTCGTGAAATTGATTAGAGTTTGTAACACACACACACACACTAAAAAAATAATTTAAAAAAAATCATACAAAAGATATCATCGGATATGATGAAAAGATACCGTGATGTATTCACAAGGTTTTGCCGTATTCAGTGTTTATTATAAATTTTTTATAATTGCATACTCTAAAAGTAAAAGAATTAATGATATTTGAGTTTCTCAATTTCAAATTGCTTGTAGCATCGCAAGATGAATGATTCGCTTACCTATTACGGGGAAATGTAAAGCATATGACTTGGTTTGCACTCGCTGTTCGTGCGGTCCACGGTAGCACAGTTGTAGCGTGCTTGTTCGCCGAGTGGAAGGGCCTGGGTTCGAATCCAGCAGAAGGTATTCAGGAAATTTTCCTGCCTTCTTCCACCCGGTGCTGAGTTAGTCGATCTCGGGCCGTGGAGTGAGGTTTTCTCCGGGTACTCCGGTTTCCCCTCACAGAGCTAAAATCGACATCGGTTACACACGAGGTTACAGACCACTACACTTCGCGTTTCTTGACATTTCAATGCCCCGTTTTGGGGTATTGAACTTTCAAGGTTCTCCTACGGGAGCTACCCCCGCCCGGGAGAGGGTAGTTCCTTGCTCCTCCTAGAAAATGTTTAACTAGTTTATTCTTGATTCAAACATTTGTTCGCAGCCATTTGTTGAATAATATAATTGCAACAATACACGTATTTGTCAACAATTTCTAAGTCTCGCATTTTAGCGTCATTTCCGTGACCAAACGGTTTTACTTTAGTCCGAAAACTTGAAGTAATAATATTTGGTATCGCCAAAGATGTTTTCACATCAAAACTGGAATATTAAAAACAGTCGCGAATTTAGAAGGTGGTTGCAGGGATTCCCCCAAACGGTGTATTGCAGTAACTATATTTACATAAACATGGAATGTAATTTTGTCCACTTCTCTCCACAGATGGCGCCTCCGTAGCCAGGTGGGAAGGAGCAGCAGTGCGTGGCACACGCTTCTTGATTAGACCGGGGTTCGAGCCCGTCACCACCGAATGCCGAAAAGTCAGGGAATGACCACCGCATATCTCGGAGCAATATGGCCTTAGTTGCTAATGTTCCTAAAAAAACCAAATAACAAACTTCTCCACAGCGTGGCACAAAATCCGCTACTTTGGGGGAGGGACGAAACAAAATTTTCCACATTGCCATCACTTGGTTGTCATTATCTCAAAAGTAGAGCTTCGGCTATTTGCCCCTATATTACTTACTATAAACCTTCTGAAGCTGATGTTGACCGGCCACAGCAGGTTTATAAATAGCAGTGTTGTTCATCATTTCTCGGGTCTTCGTTGAGTAAGGAATGATTATGTAATCGTGCCTAGTGAAGAGTATCTTGACCTCATTTATGATTTTCTCTAGTTCGTTTGTTTCACGTTGTGTACTGTGTCGGAGACCTGCTTTTTCTTATCGCTGAACCGCAAGCATTCGCTGTAACAGGAAATGCTTATTCTTTTGATATTCAAGACAGGTTTATTGAAAATTTCTTGCAGTATGTATGAATTGGGGAAAGAATGTACACTCCTTCATTTATATTGTACTTCTCTGATCTACCAGGAATAGAGTTCCTACACCATGGATGGTTACTTTCTAGCGCTATTTTTTAATAAATGACACAGTTAAAGCATCATTATAAGGCAACATTAAAAATTATAAACGAGGCAAACACATTGTTGTCCATTATTATAAACTGGACAAGATTGTACCATGCTGTACGGTTTGGACGATTCAGCAACGGAAATCTGCCGAATAAACCACTCGCTATGGATAGTGGTCGTTCTTCATATGTCTGTTGAGGAATGAAGAGGTGCAATGCACCGGGCCCCAAACTGAAAAGTGGCCTTAATCCCCCACATAAAGGGGGGGGAGACACTCAATCCAAGCAAGGGGTATTCTATCCTATTCTCCAATAATAATACTCGCACCCCGTTCTCTTTAACTTTAGTACCGGCCCTGTGAGCAACTATGGATTTGTAGGCCTGCATCCAAGATCCAAACTCCATTATTAGTAAAATAATGGAGTTTGGATCTTGACCATGCATATTTTACTAATAATGGAGTTTGGATCTTGACGCTCATTTGTCAGATTTAATTTTTGAATTCGCTGGTACCACATTTAACATAAATGAAAGCCCGCTATTTCGGCATCGGCGAGATGAAGTGATTTTTCATAATCATGAGAATTCCATGTAGCGTAAATTGCAACCTAATAACCCCAAATGTGTTTCCGTGTATTTGTTAGAATAATTTTTAATTGGATTTGGTAAAAATTGCAAAGTACCATCCATTTAAACGCCGTCAGCAATTATTAAAACCATTAAATTTGAAAAACATGAAATATATCACCTTGGTCTTTTTATCATTGATAAGAATTAAAGGTTTGGCTCGATTTTTACACATTTCAGCAAAACGATGATATACCTCTTGATTTTTAAGGAGAGGCAGAAAAATAGATCGGCGTACATTATAATTTCCCTGGAGCTTTATTAAATTTGAAGAAGCAACATCATTACCTATAAATTATTTAAAAATAAGTCTTGATGATCTCTCCCACAAATCGGCAACAGCTTTGAGCATTTCATTTCTGCTAGATTAGACTTGATGGCTTAACGTAAACTATTTGAATCATGTTTTTTTTTTTTTTTTTTTTGTATGATTGCGATCATAATCGCTTAATGTTTCTAAATTCGGCGTAACAAGTTCCATGCATATTTCCAAAGAACATAATCGTTCGAAAAGTTCATTTTTCTAAATTTATAATGATTCAGTGAAATCAAAATTTCCCTTTTTCGCTGACTATACATATTAAAGGGCATGTTTTCGTTTCAACACGTACACAAAGGTGGTTGCTTCTCAAGTCGCGTTTCAGAACTGTCAAATTTTGACAAGTAGAATATTTTGGCTCAATTTGACTAAGTTTAACGATACCTAGAGGCGAATATTAGTGATAGCTCAGCCCTGCGTGGGATTATGCAGGTATATTGATATGTCGAAATACAGTATACAAAATCGGGTAGCATGAACTATGCCCTCAATATAATAATGACGCATAATATATTGTGCGTTAGTTATGATGATATCGAAATAAAATTTTTGTTTGCCGGTTTGTCCATCAAACAAATCTGGCGACCCTACGCTAATCCCTATTGCCAATTAAGCCCCGTTTACTTTGTAACTTTAATAATATTATTTTCTGCACTTTAAGAAGTTTCATTATGTGGTCAAGGGATTACTGGGGGATTACGGAAATAGGCACCAAATTTCATTTAACAGGGGAAGCGAAATACAGTCTGAAATATATATTTAAAACCAACGTAGGTGGTGGAGGGGGTAAACAATACTTTCGTCCTACAGTTAGCAGACTGTGCGAACAGATTTCCCACCCTCTGCCCCGTTGTTGGCGCTTTTGGTCAGTGCCAGCGGACAAGAGCTGACTTCTCTGCGCGTCCACATGCTCTTTTTACCATATTTTCATAATAAAAACAATATTTTATTGTTTTTTTAAGTGAAAAAAAATTAATAAAAATGCACTGCTCGTTAAATTAACTATAGGCCTGTGACTTACAAAGTAAGAACATTTTAAATGTTTTCCTCAGTGTCAGGGGAAAGGCGCCTCCGGTGGTTTTCCTCATCTGCGCCATATAAACTCTGTGGAGACAAACAGTATCACTGTGAAAGCCAGAAAGTGTTATGTGTTTTAAATGAAGTATTGTGTTGGGTTCTGTTGGGTGGCCTGGCTTTTAGCGCAGGGCCCCTGGACGGACCCCACGTTGCTCTCACACAACACTACAAGGTTGCTAGGCTGCCATAATTCTCTGGCTAGTCTACTCCAGGTCGCCTGAGCTTCCTGAAAAGACACCAAGTAAAAAAAAAAAAAAAAAAAAAAATAGAGTACAGGATGTACCGGAGAGAGTAAAGGAAAGGAGGAATAGATAGAGCGACGGAGGATGTAAGGGAAGGCATCCTCCACAGGTTGGGTAGAATTTCTCCCACCTAACCCGAAAGTGCAAGAAGCGGGCCCTCAAGCGACCTGAGTGTCAAGTCCAGTAGGTAGAAGTGGTCATAACCTAGGTGAACATGTTCACAGTCGGGTTGAGACAGTCGAATCTGAGGTGCAGATGTTCAGTATATGAGAAAAGAGTGTCGATCAGTGTGCATTGGTTCCAGGACGCTGTACCAGTGATCTTCTTTTGGTGAAGAGATCATGGGCGAAGGCAGAGAATGAGTGGTACTGGTCTTCTCATTGATCAGATGTTCATTTCCTCGAGGCAAGGCATGTATCTTTGTTATGTGCAATGCTCGCAGTTCCTCGTAGAGCAGGCAAACATAGAACAGGTGATCCCAGTCTTCGTTTCACCACAAAGACAGCGAGGGTCATCCACGATGTTCATAGAAGCAAGTTTCTGATTTATGGATCCATGACCTGTAATCAGAAAAGTGGTATATAAACCTGAGCTGTACCATGCTGGTAAGAATTTTTTTTAGTGATGGAACCTTTGGAGGTGGTATTCCATCTGTTTTGACAGGCGTTAAGAAGGTGGACTGCAAAGCGCTTTTATTTTTTTTTCTTCTTTGGTGTTTCCTGGGTTTGTAGTGAAATCCAAGATGGTGGTAGGGAGTCCCTTTGAGATCCGGTAGTGCACACGCCTTTGCGAATTACCTGCAGGTCCAGAGGCAGAAGTCCTGCCAGGACTTGGAGCGCTGGTTTGCTTACCGTGCAGGCACGGGTGATAGTGAGAAGGATATTACGCTGAATGGAAGTTAGCTTTAAAAATTCTGAAGGAATATTCGACAACGTGCTTGAGAGAGGTGAACTACGTCGAAGTGCTTCAGAGAAACCTCCACCACGATTAAGCAACGTGGACTGTGTCCCATCATCGGCTATTTCTTCGGAGAATTACACTCCAGCCTTTCGTCTCTACATCCTTTCCTTCCGGGCGCCTCCGTAGCCAGGTGGGAAGAAGTAGCAGTGTGTAGCACACGCTTCTTGATTAGACCGGGGTTCGAGCCCGTCATAACCAAATAGAGGATGCGAAAAGGTCAGGGAATGACTACTGCATATCCCGGAGCAATATGGCCTTAGTTGCTAATGCTCCTAAAAACCAAAACAACAACTTCCTTTTCTTTCTGGATTGTAGAGTCAGTTCAGTTTTCGTTGTTGAGAGCGAAGTGGGAGCTTTTGTTTTCATTTTTTATGTAATATCTGTTACACATGGAGGGTTATTATGGTGAAGTTGAAATTCACGTTTTCTACCATTTTCAACGACTTTGCGTCAAACTGTCATCGTAAAAATCGACTTACGTAAGAAGTCCTGTAACATATCTCTTACTTTTGTCGGGGACAGACTACTCTTCTTCTCTTTGTATAATAGCTGGTAAGTGTCTAAATGTTTTTTTCTTATATCCCTGTTTTTCTCAGAGGCTCTTTTTTTTTCAAAGATGACTATTGCATTTTCTATACTGTAAAAAGCTTCTGCATGTCCTTTGTCGCTAATAATTGACTGCATTGCAGTGACAACAAGCCTCCTCAACATTACCCAAGCCTCTCTCTTTTGCAATCTCCACTATGCTTCTGTTTAATGGGAGGACTATATGAAAGGCCCAATGCATCTTGAATTCGAATATATTGAAAATGATCTGAAGTATCTCGCTTTACTTCCCTTTATTTCTTCAAGATACTAATACTATTACAACTAGCATATATTGAAAAATAACATACAAATCAATGATTTTGAATCGCTTCCAACTAATTCAATACCCAAAACCTGACTCCCTGTGTTCTATTTAAAATGACAAAAACAATCAGAAACTCCTTACATGAGGCTGCAGATCCCTACGGACGACTTCAGGTATCTAGTGGAGTCGTCTAGACCCAGCGGTTCCCAACCTTTTTTGACTCGCGAACCCCTTTCAATGTAATATTTTTATCGCAAACCCTTAATCCTATTATACGATTTCTATGAAATCGTATAATAGTTCTGAATTTTTATTATAAAATATTTCCAGTAGTACGTTTTGATAAGCGACAATTGAGCAATAATAAAAATTATTATTAAGTATTATTTATACTTTGTAAAGCAGTTATTGATCACTCGAAACTAGATTTCGAACAGGCTAAGAGTAGAAAACTTGCTTCTTAACCAAATGATAGCCGAACATTCTGCTCTCTTGCCAAAGCAATTGGACGCAATTTTTGCCCATCTCTGTTCTCACCTCTGTCAAAACAAGTTGGTTCTGTTGTCACACCAGCCAAAGATAAAGCTAAACTGCTAGCATCCCATTTTTCTTCCAACTCATGTATTAATGATCTTGGTAAATCACCTCAAACCGTTTCCAGTACACTCCATTAAATGAATCCTGTGTTTTTTCTGTCAAAAGGACGTTGATCGTTTTGATTAATCTGATGCTACGAAAGCTCCAGGTCCTGATGATATTTCTTTACTTGTTCTCAAAACCTGTGCCCCTTACTCCTGTTTTGTTTCGCTTTCTTATTCCAAAGGTATTTTTCCTTCTGCTTGGAAATTTTCTCATATCCAGCCAGTTCCTAAAAAGGGTGACAGTTCCCTTCCATCCAATTATCGTCCCATTGCGATTACCTCTACTCTTTACAATGTAATAGAGAAATCAATTAACTGCAAACTCAAACTATTTGGAAATCTTTCATTCATCTGATCAACGATCGCCAGTATGGATTCCGTCAGTGTCGTTGCACTTGTGATATTCTAGCTCATGTTACTCATCTATGGACAAATTAAATGGAAAAGTTTGGTGAAACTCAAGCCATTGCTCTTGACATTTCAAAGGCTTTTGATCGTGTTTGGCATAAAGGTCTTATAAATAAGCTTCCATCCTATGGTTTGCCAGCTGTTCTTTGTAATTGGGTATCCAGTTTTCTCTCTGACCGCTCACTGCGGGTGATGGTACTAATGCTGGACTTCCCCAAGGTTCAGTTCTTTCTCCCTCTCTTTTCCTCTGGTATATTAATGGCATTCTTCCATTGACCGGAAATCATATCCATTGTTTTGCTGATGATAGCATATTGTATTCCACTTTCCAGTTTGAGAAACCTCGCCCGCTCAATCAGCTTCAACTTCTCGAATATCCACTACCAATTCCTTAAATGCTGATCTCCAGGTATTTTTACAGTGGGGCAAAGACAACTTAGTGGATTTCAATCCTTCTAAAACTCAGTCCTGTCTTATATCTCGCAAAAAGGATTCTCTGCTCCTATGCTTATCTTCGATGACACTCCGATTTCTAGGCAAGATCTTGGGGATTACCCTGACTTCTAATCTTTCTCTCTCTCTCTCTTGGCATAAAGCATATTACAAATATTGCTTCCTCAACATCTAAAAAACTGGGTTTTCTCTTTTGCTTTCGGCGTTACTTTTCATCCAAACAGTTGCTTACTCTGCAGAAATCGCAAATCTGGCCTACCATGGAATATTGTTCCCGCATCTGGGGCGGTGCTCCTAAAACCTCTCACAGGCTTCTAGATTCCATTAAGAAGAGGGTAGTTTGGTTAATTTATGTCTCATCTGTAACGGTCTCTCCACTCTCTGTCTCATAGACGTTTTCTGTAGTTTCTTGCATGGGACTGTTCTTCTGAATTGGTAGTAGTAGTGGCATGTGATGCAAGTGCATGAGCTTATGCACCATCAGCCAAAAAAAAAAAAAAAAAAAATCACACCATTCCCTCCAAATGCCTGTCCAGTTCCTCCTTAAATTTATTCAAATTCCACAACGACAGATGGAAGTTTGTTCCAGCAATTAACCACCCGCTGGCTAAAGGCAAATTTCCGCACATCTATTCTACATCTGTCTTTTCTTAATTTGGTTTCTATAAATCCCGCTCTCTCTTTCAAAGCAACACGAACACGTGCCGCATCCAGTCAACATCCTTTTACTGTCGAGGTTCAATTCCACAGCGCCATCTTTTCTTCTTCCTTATTTATTCATTCAACTTCTGGAACAACCTTCCTTCGTACATATTTCCTGAAAACTACAATCTACATAAGCTCAAGTCTAATGTCAACAAGTATCTTCTTTCATCTTTTCAACCTTCAACCCGTGCACGGTACTAAATACTATAGGTTCCAAAAACAAAGGACCTATACATGACAATGATCCTTGAGAATGAAAAAAAAATTAGTATGGAAAACATATTTATTTAAAAAGGTTGTTTAGGCATGAGTAATGCGCTTCCATCATTTCTACTACCAGGTAGTACGCATACATCATTTGATTATATATCATATTGTGAATACTTTCACAATGAGTTGCCGAGTTATTGAACAGCTTTGAATGAGTAACTTCACCAGTGAAGACGACTAATGTTACTTATTCTCGGCGGATACCACCACCACCCAGATGGCACCGTTACGAAGCTTGTTGGCTTACTCATCAGCTTATTAGTTGGCTTACTCATTGGTTTACTCATTTTGATCGTGTTTGGCATAAAGATCTTCTAAATAAGCTTCCATCCTTATGGTTTGCCAGCTGTTTAATAAATTAATAAATAAATATTCATTTATTGCAAATACAGCAAGCCCATCACAGCACATGGCTAAGGGCAGATAATACGATACAAGGGAAATAAAATGAAATAATCGAATACATAGCAGATTTCATATAAACATTAACAATGAATAGGACTTATACTTATGAATTAATAAAAATTTGGCTTTCAGTTGCAGTTATTGGGTTGAACGCAGGCTGTTGTTTTTATTTCTCTTCATTTATCAGATATCTGACTCCTGTAGGCTTTCGAGTTGAGTTACCATTTGAAATCAACGTTGTGATGATTTAGGAGGTAAAGGAATGCATGGGGAACATTCTGTCCATTTGAGGTTGGATTTGAATTGTTGGTTTCTTGAATTTTCTCTGTTGGGAGCTGCTATTATATTGGCTAAGTTTGGCGAATCGCATGCAGAAGTAATTAACTTTGCAAGAAGCATGGCTCCAGAGGCTTTGTTTTTAAGTTTTCATAAAGCTATTGCCTGGCTATGGGGGAAAACGAAGCTTACTATTGAACCATCTAAGAACCCAATATTCTAGGGCAAGGAATTTCTTGACGGTTACTTGAGGAGCACCAGACCAGATTTCGGAAGCATAGGACAGAATGGGAAAGAGAATCTCTGAACATGCTTAACGACATTTTTTTGCCTTGAATCGCTGCTGTTTCTTGTTTGATCAACCTTTTTGCTTTTAGAATTTTTTGAGCACCATATAAACTCAACATATCACTCAGCTTCTAAATTACAAAAAAGTCTCCAAACGGATATTCGCCCTCTGCTTGCTCGTGTCAATTAAAATGATAGCGGGTGAAGTCAATTCGCCAAATTTTTGGCAGATGTGCAATTGGAGGATCCCCCCCTCCCCTCTCTGCTGTCTGTGGCGTGGAGGCTAAGGATAGGGGATAGATTCCTGTCCATGGAGATGTTCCACAACGTCCAGGAGATGGATGTGGACTACAAAGGTTCATAGAGGACAAATCGTACAGAAGACACATCATCAGGGAACAGCTTTCGTCTTCAACCGAGTGACCGCCATCGTCTTTTCATCGCTTTTCATGTGTTTTCATTTCTATGTTAATATCGATTTTAAATGTAAAATATGTAATTATATGTTTTATGTAATTTTTCCTGAGTTAGTTATTTCATGTTAAACCCCTAGCATTGTCGCTGTTGTGGGTATTATTGCATCAGGCAGTCATGTAACCATTCACTGCCTGCAATAAAGATATTAATTAATAAATAGTGGGCGTTAAAGGAGAGATTTTTATCAAAAACAACTCCAAGGTCTTTATGGGAATAGACATTTGGGATCGGGACATCTGCAATTTTTATTTCTATGTGGTTGGGTTGTTTCTGAAGGGAATAAGTAATTTGAGCAGATTTGCTTGCATTTATAATCAAATTGAGATCTTTTAGATACTTGAAGATTTTACAAATCTGTAAATTTGCATCGTGGATAACTGCGAATGTAATTGGGTATCCAGTTTTCTCTCTGACCGCTCACTGTGGGTGATGGTAGACGGCTCTCTGTCTTCTAACTTCTCCGCTAATTGTGGTGTTTCCCCAAGGTTCAGTTCTGTCTCCCACTCTTTTCCTTTAGTATATTAATGACCTTCTTCCATTGACTGTAAATCCTATCCATAGTTTTGCTGAGGATAGCACATTGAATTCCACCTTGCAGTTTGAAAAACCTTGTCGTGCTCAAACAGTTTCATCTTCTCGAGTATCCATTGCCAAATCCTTAAATGCTGATCTCCAGGTAATTCACCACTGGGGCAAAGAACTTAATTTTATTCCTACTAAAACTCAGACCTGTCTTATATCTCGCAAAAAGGATTCATCTGCTCATCTTCGATGACGCTCCGGTTTCTAGGCAAGATCTTGGGATTTACCCTGACTTCTGATCTCTCTCTTGGCATAAAGCATATTGCAAATATTGCCTCCTATGCATCTAAAAAACTGGGTTTTCTCTTTCGCTGTCGGCGTTACTTTTATTCCAAACAGTTGTTGACTCTGGAGAAATCGCAAATGCGGCCTATCGTAGAATATTGTTACCACACCTGGGGTGTTGCCCTCAAAACCTCTCTCATGCTTCTAGATTCCATTCAAAATAGGGCAGTAATGTTAATTAATGTCTATCTCTCACAGACTTTGTGTTTCTGCTGCATGGCTTTTCTGTAGGTACTTGCACGGGCACTGTTCTTCTGAATTGGCTTCTATAATTCCCGCTCTCTCTTTCAAAGCAGTCCGAACACGTGCCGAAATCAGTCAAAATCCTTTTACTGTCCAAGTTCAAACTCACAGAACCAACTTTTCTTCTCCCTCATGTATTCATTCAACTTCTCTTTTCTGGAACAACCTTCCTTCATACGTATTTCCTGAAAATTACAGTGTACAGAAGTTCAAGTCTAATGTCAACAAGTATCTTCTTTCATCTTTTCAACCTTCAACCCATGCACGGTACTAAGTACTCTTGGTTCTAAAAAAAAAGGACCTATACATAATTTTCATTGAGAAGGAAAAAAAATTTAGTATGAAAACATATTTATTTTACATGATATACTGTAAGATGGTAATTATAAGGAATTGTGGGAGATGTGGTTTTTTTCTTTGGCAATTGTTTACTTTTTATTTAATTTTATATTTTATTTTACTTTATTGTTTATTATTAGTTATATTTTATAGTTTACAATAATATACCTATGTAAATCTAAGCAGACGCCATTACAGAATTTTTAATGCGAACCCCCTGGAACACTTTCGCAAACCACCGGTTGGAAACCGCTGGTGTAGACGAATAGCGACTGTTATCAGTGCGAATGGTTGCCCAATTTTTACCTTAATAAAATAAGATACTTCTAAACTATAAATTAAAGAAATTCTAGTATTACCATTTATCAGTCCCTTGCAACTGGCATATGGAGTAAACAAATGATTCCCTCAGTATTGTAACTAGAGAGTATATTTTAATAGGAATATAGCGATTGCCAGATACTAATATTTGTTTGTGAATATTAGTATATGTCTATCGTCAAATTATTCAATGGATTTTGGCTTATTGAATGCAGGTTTTGAGACTTAAAGGTGGTAAATAACTTAAGAACTTGGATGCTGTTAAAAGATAAAGGAGTGGAAAAAATATTGCCAAAAAAAAAAGAAAGTTTACAAAAATAAAAGCAGACGATTTTTTAAGAAAACATGGTTTTCCTTCGCGGAAAAGCAGTTCTTCTTATTTAACTTAAAAAATACTGGATATTTACTTTTCTTGCCTTTTCTCCAAAGGTTGTATTTGCTTGGTTGTCAGTTATAATTTTAGTATTTTTCTAATTAAAGTGACCAGGTTTTTAACTCGCAGCAGGATACCTCACTGCAGTGTTGCTATAAGGAGATATCAAATTTTGAAAGTGAAAAATAGAAACCATAAAAAGTGGTAAGCAAAAAAAAAAAAAAAAAAAAAATAGTTAAGAAAAGTAAACTTGCAAATTTACTTACTTCTACTGAACCCTGCATCTTCATTGGTGTGTGTGTGGGGGGGGGGGCGGATGATAATCGCAATTGATTGTTAATGCCCACGAGCATTAGAAAACCTCTGACAAAATTCATTGTTTAACTTTATACTCTCCTCTTCTTTAAGTTATTCATAGTAAATTCATATTTTATTGTGCATATAGATAATAAACGTTTTTTAAATCTTAATAAACAAACGTCAGAAAGTACTGTGCAGTATTATCTGATGTATAGAGTATCCACATGAAACCTTTATAGCTTTGAATCACTGTGAATAAAGAGCGAGAGTATGTATTTTAATGGGTTTACTTTATTGGGAAGGGCACATCCTATAGTTTGTGTTCACTCATTGTCATCCAAGCTCTAGCTTCTCCAGTTCGCTCGAGCATTCCTGCATCAAATCAATGATCTTCTGATGTAATCTTATATTGTATATCTTCCTTTGGTATAGAGTGTTCTTGACTGCTTTCTGTGGGGATAATGTTAGGAGACGGCGGCCAAGGAATTAAACTCTTCCCCTCCAGCGATCTGGTAATGTTGTATCAAGGTAATGAATCTTCTTTATTCAATGCGGGGACCGCATCTAGCCGGAAAATTCTTCATCAAGATGAGACAACTGAGGAACGCTATTCTGCTAAACATAAATAAAAAAAAAAGGTCCCACCACAAGCCCGTGCATATTTTCGCAAATCACGTTTACCTATGGACTATCACGTACCGTTTTTCGAACGACATGAGGAATTCTGAGTCTCAGATCCTAAGGCGGTGTAACAACGTGGGAAGTAGCCTTTTCAATGAACATCACACGTCTTGGGAATCTGAACCATCACATTCGTGGCGAATGCATAGTGTTGCTGACGATCATTGGGCTTGAAAGCTTGTACAAGTAGCGTCCTGTATGTCTCAAGCGCTTGTTGAATGTGGCGACTGCAATTACCAGCTACAAGTGTGTGTACGGATTTCTGAGGAAAACGCATAAATAATTCTTGGATTCGTGCCACATCCCTGATACTTATGCATGGATGTCTGGGTCCTGGTCACAATGTACACATCTAGTCTCCATGAACTTTTTATTGCCATTCATATATCAGTTGTCTACTTGGTGGTGTACTTCAGATTATCCGACATCTACGCTGCACCTGAACGTCTGATTTAGTCTCAACGAACCATGAAACGCACTGTACGTTCTTCTAGGATATTGCCATTTTCATTTGCTGGGTTTTGGGGTTGCTCAATTACCTGCGGTCCACCTGAAACAGATATGCTTGCTGACGAATTTTGTTGACGAAACGAATTTTTTTCTGTTCGCGCATAAATAGTGCTTTTTGCTGTAAATCGTGAATTATTAAAGTTTGCTAACGCGCCTGAAATGAAAAATGCTTTGCTCACATTATTTTTCAGCAAGTGCAAATCCAGCAATTGATTTTTGCTGAACAGCATAATTATTCGCATTTTAATCGATGGATTTTAGCTGCCTTAGTGCATGCACTAAGCACAGAACATGTCTGTTAAATGAACTGCCCACAACTCAATTTATGATGGTGGCGCGGCTACCCCTCTAACCTCAACAAAACAGGTCTGTTAAATTGATTGCCCACAACTCACCTTATGATGGTGACGCGGCTGTCCCTCTAACCCCCTTCCCTCAAGAGTAAATTCCGCAGCGTTTTCGCTGCGGAGTTTAGTCTACACGCGTACCTAGTCCTGTCAAATTTTCGTGTACCCCTCTTCGCGAAGGACGGTTTGTCTGTTGTGAGGGGAAAACCAGAGTCAATCCCGGTGAAAAATCTCACGACCACGGTTTGAGACCGCCAAACTCAATACTAAATGGAAAACCCCTGGGAAAATTCCCATAAGGTTAGCAGCTGGGATCGAACCTCGGACCAGCTATTTAGCAAGCCGGCAACGTTGCCGCAAGACTACCGTGGCTCCGTATGATATCGCTTTAATTTCAGTATTTCACATCACATTTCCCACGAGTGCGTGGATATTGTGACAGATTGCTAAACTTCCGTTACAACAAAGCAGAGGCATAAGAAAATCGAATCTCTGCCTTCCTCCTGCAAAACTGAAAGCAATTTATGGCATAGTTGCAACTTTAAAAAGCTAAACTAACCTTACAAACTGCATATTAGCATATTGAAGGAAATGAAAAGTAAAATAGAGGAGCAAAGTGATTGGTGTGGGGGCGTTGAAAAAAAAAAAAAAGTTTATGCTTACCGTTAAGCGGAACTTACATTATTTTATAAATTTATATTTCGGTATTTATGGAGCTATTTGTATGCTTCCCTGTAGATGGGATCTGCCGATACGCTACTGGCATCAAGTCAGTTCAAATATTATATTATAATAAAAAAACACACGCGTTGAATGTGCAAAGTAAAAGTTTAATAACACATTCAAAACATTAACACTGTTTCAAATAAATGACGCAGTCTGAGATGAAAATATCAACGTGGATAGTACTTTTTAATTCAAAAAAGGAATTCGATGATGAAGGATGATTTAATCTAAACAAACAAACAGCATACTTAATGGAAAAAGTTAGATAATTAAAAACAGGAGTTTTCAATTATCTAACTTTTCTTAATAAGTAAAGCAATGCTTTATTTATTAAGAAAAAAATAATTTATTAGGAAATAAGTAAAGCAATGCTTTACTTATTTCTTCGTGTATTTTTAATGAAAATTGAAATGCAACCCACGTTTCGCGGTTTTTTTTTTTTTTTTTTGTGATTGAATTAAAACAAACAAGCAGGAAAAAGTACCTCGGTTGTAGTGTATCAGCATTTTTGTAATGCACTTTACTTATTTTGTACTGGGTTTTAATAAGAGTTGAAAGATAACATGTATTTCATGTTTCTGCGCTGATTAATATAATAACCAAATAATACATAGCGTTTAGAGTCAAGCCGCACCAGTGGTTCCCCATAACTCGGTGATTTGTTCTCTTGCGTTGAAGGCCAGATAGTATGAGTGATGTGTGGTTTTTGTAGTGTAGTGTTGTTTCATCTGGCATCTTAGTCTAGGGGCCTGTGGAACACCACTGACCCCTAGTTACCGTATCAGTCGCCAGGTGGTAGGGCTGTTCTCTAGTTCTCCTGAGCTTACCAGGGAGGATCCCTATAACACACACACACAAACAACAAGTTTTTATTGGAAAAGAGCGCGGGGGGGAGATAGCGCTATTATATACATGATGTACAAAAAATTTAACCTGTTCATAATGTAATTATTTTTACCAATTTTTCGGTAAATTGCTGTGCGGAAACTGGATATTGACAGTTTCTGGATTCAGCTATATTCGTCATTCTTGGATTAAAAATGTATATCCAGAAAACCACCTTGCTACACTGTTGGCAGAGATAGAAAGAATGAAATCTAATCTTTCTCATTCTTCAACAGAGAGGAGGAATATAGCTGACAACGACCAGACGAAACTGTATGCCCTAAAATGTTAGCTACCATATAAACCCGATTTATGCGGAGTGAGGGGTCGCTGCCATCCATTGGCGTCCACCCAAATCCTGCCCCGATTTCAAAATACTAATCTAAATATCGATCTCTAAATACTAATTTTTTAATTGATTATAAATGCTATTATATTTTCTTAACTGTATACTTTATTTTTTATATCTTTCGACTTGCCGAATCATGGCCTAAGTTTGCCATGCGCTATAAAAATTAAAATAAAATCTTTATTCATATTTATGTTCTTATATCCTCGTACATGTCTGGTGAATATACACTTTTAAAAAGAATTTTAATAAACAGTAAAACATTAAAATTCAGACAATTTTGTATGTATGACTACTTAAATCATTCAGTAATTTTGAATTTCTCGCGATGAAAACAATCCAGAAAAGTTAAGTGTTCTTTTAAGCTGCAATTTGTATAAAACTTTTAATAATGTTCTTCTTCCAGTTTTGTACCGAACTGTTTCATATTTAGTATCGATTCAATTTCTAATTCTGCAGCGGTGGCTTTATAGGTGGCGGTGGGTACTAATGGGCTATATAATAATAACAGTAACACAATGATAATGAGCAATAATTCAAAAATCGTAAAACGACGTCCTTTTTTGTTCTGCATTTCACGTTTGTTAAAATTACAGTTTCTAATATAGAAAACAAATTGTACAATTTTTATAAAGATAGAGCAGTGTTGTGTGTAATTCAATTAGCACAATACGATATATTACTTAGAAAAAATAACTAATAAAACACCTACTTTGTGTTAATATATTAATTTTTGATATTATTGCGCTAAATTTATTTTCATTCAAAAACTGGAATCGCACGCGAACCACAAAATTACTGAAGACCTACCCGCATTGCCGGTGACTCGTGGATATCGGCATGATACAGGACTCTAATTGAGAATCTTTGCTGGCAATACTTCCTCTTAATTGGTTGAGCTGTGCGAGAGTAAACTCTATTGCGCTTCCTACCCTCATATAGTGCATTTTTTCTTCCATTTGTCTCTTACCGTCCATCCCCACTCTTTCTTCATTATCAGAACCGGCTCGAAAAATAGTATATTCCACCAGTTCTAGACGCACAAGTAGTTGATGAACTCCTCAATTGGCTGCTTAACCATCTCCATTCTTCACTGAAGCACGTCGTGTGTGAGGATTTCAAATACTCTGGGGAGCCTCAAGAGAAGACTGAGTCAGCGTCTAGACATATTAGGTCTTAAGCTAGTGAGCACACCACCCACGAGAGGCGAAAGCACATTGGACCCCGTGTTCGCATCAGCATGGGGTTATGATCAGACATAAAGTCTGATCATAACCCCATCATTCTCTCTATGCAAATATCCCTTCTAGCACGAGGAAAGTCACAGCCAAAACAATTACAGCGCCCAAATACCTCAATCCTGAAAGGTGTGTTTATGCGGCCCAAGCAATCCCATGGGATGTCCTCGAGGAATGCGACCCGGAACTCGGGATTGACCTAATGACAAGGTGGATAGCCCCTCTCTCTATGCTGCAACGAAGAAGCTAACCATTACAGAGCAAAGGCCTGGTGGAGTCCAAAAGTCTCTGAAAGCTTGCACAAGAGGTGACAAAACTCTGGCTCACCCTTGGACAGAACTGCCTTCTCCTGAGCTAGGGCGCTTTTTATCAGGAACAAGAGAGAAGCGATAAAATTTCACCTAGAGGCTATCATAAATAGGGGCACGCCCTTCCATAAAAGCCAATCAGAGGACGCTGTTGACTCACTCAACTGAGCAGTTGGATCGACCATATAACTCGGTTCGCCGCTCAGCCAGACTCCACTACACTAGTGGTTTTCAACCGGGGTGCCGCGGCACATTAGGGTGCCACAACAACATTCTTGGGGTGCCATGTAATTCGGGTTTAAGTTACTTAAAATTATTATTATTATTATTTTTTTTAAATTTATACATTTATTTCATTATAAAAAGGTGTACGGTATCTATTGTACCGTAGTTTTTTAATTTTGTGGTAATCTATAATTGATCTCTATTTAGTACCTCTATATAAAAAATAAAATTATTATATAGGTATATATTAAAAGGTCGCAAACCACTGTGTTAGGTATTTATTTTGGCCTAGGGGTGCCATGAAAAATTACTGGGACACTAAGGGCGCCGTGAACCGAGAAAGTTTGGGAACACCAATGAAATTTCCAATCAATCCGATTTCAACAGACCCCTTAAATTCAGTTCAACTCATCAAATATCAGCTGATCGATGCAATAAATAGTTTAGCACCTACGGCCGCATCCGGCGCCGATGGGATTCCTCAATTTATGCTGAAATGCCTCAGTACATTTATTGTTCTGTCGTTATTTAACAAAATTCTTCCCTCCTATATGGCATGTCTATCTAGTAAGACCGCTGCCAAAAATACGCTCTGCTTCTCAACCCTGTCACTTCTGTCCGATTTCTTTTGCATCAAGCCATTAAAGCTCTTTGAGAAATCTCTTCCGAAAACATTAACCACTCAAATAATGCCACATCGGCCACTGCAGATCCACTATGCTACCTGTTCAAGATCCACCGCTACAAATCTAGTCACCACCACTAGCAAGATCCTCAAGGCATTTGAGTACGGTTCGGAAATCACGTTACGTATATCGACGTCCAGGCGGCATTTGATTTCGTATCCGTTCGCGCGTTGGCAAGGCTACTACGTAAGTATTACCTTATTGGCGGGACGTGCTCTGGGTTATTCAGACAATGCTTGAGCATAGGACTATCATTGTTGGCGATGCCAATCGGCGCTACACCAGAACTATCACAGTTGGAGACCCACAAGGCAGGGTCCTCTCTGGTATCTTGTTCTGACTACACAAATGCCTTAATCCGACAAAAAATCCAGAATCTCGAGGCCTTCCTCTCCAGTTTCGGTTTTCACATCAATCCTGAGAAGTCAAAACAGTTGACTTTCTCGCTCAAACGGAACCCAATCTATTTTTGACCAGAAGCTCTCCTTTGTACCACACATAGGCCACCTGCAAATAAAGTTCTGTCGACTCCGGTGGATGATAAAGCAACAACTTATGCACGTCCATTACCAGGCTGTTGGGTGCAGATACATTAAGACATGTGTGTGTCCGGTCATAGACACAAAAATTATTTGTGTACGGCGTGCGCCTTTTGTATGCAATAAAGAGTTATTTAACAAAGAATAGCTTCCCAGAAAGCCTCAGTTGTGGAAGGTAGTCTAAATATTAAAAAAAAAAAAAAAAAAAAAACCTACTCACTTAATCTGTACACCCTCTCTAATAATTAGTCTAACTATTCCTTAAATTTATTCAAACTGCTCTACGCACTTCCAGAACACCAGATGGAAGTTTCTTCTAATGGTCGATCACTCTCCGGCTAAAAGCAAATTTTCGCACATCTTTCTTACCATCATTCTTTTCCAATTCAGATTTATATCCCCTTATTAGGGCCACCCGAGAAAGAGTATTTAGTTTACCCAATCTGTTTAACGCATTAAACACCTCAATCAGGTCTGCTCTCAGAATTTTCCAGGAGTTCCAACTTTCAAAATTGAATTCTTTTATGGTGAGAACACGCTTTTGTGACCTTGATTAATTTTGTTGCGCTTACTCGTTCAGATAGATCTACATCCTTTCTGAAACGAACCGATCAGACCTTTATGAGTAGTCAAGATGAGGTCTAACCACCTTCTATAATGGGATAATCACCTCTTTGTCCCTGCTGGCAAAATTCTTGTCATTGACAAAATCCCAAGAGCTGGTCTAGCAGGCTGTCTGTACTACTACTCACAGAAGTACTTGTCGGCTGTACAATTACGCTTAGGTCTCTTTCGTTCTCCACCACCTTGAATGTGCTATTACTGAATTGGTATATGTTATTTTTGGATTACATTTATGAGACGGTGGTCTAAATTCTCAAAGCTCTCAGTAACTGAATACAAATTAAGGCATGAGAATCGGGGGAAAAAAAAACCTGTGGCTCCTGATGAGAAATTTTGAGAATTTGTAAAGATTTTGCAGCATTTCGAACAGTTTATAACCTTTATAATATTCCTGCTTTCATTTCATTAACCTTGTTTCTTCAATAAAACAGTTTTAAAACAGGCCCGTTCCTTATCACCGACAGACGTTCTTCTTCCCCAACATCAGTTTGACAGATCAATTCATTAAAGGCCGATAAAACCCTTTATTATTATTCAGCGCCGGACCAAGACATTTCCGCGCCCCGGGCAGAAAGATTTTTTTGCGCCCTTTAATAAGGATATATATTTTTGCCTCACTGTTGTTCTGTTTTTGGCGCCCTTTAAAGAATGACAACCCGGGCAATAGCCCTGCTAGCTCTTATCTTAATACGGCACTGTTATTATTATTTCACTTACATGCATTTCTCTTACACGCGCGTCCGCGCGCACACGCACAAACTTTACAGGATGGGCCATATATCATTCTACCTACTTAGAAATAATTTGTGCATTGGAAGCTTGAAGTAAGTTAGTGCCATATTACTTTATTTACACTAATACTATATGTGATGATTTTTATAACAATTAAATGAATTGTTCAAAGTGTTTTCGATAAATTGTATTTCTTCTTGATAAACTGGCACATGGCCCATAAGCGTTTTTCGAGAGCAGCTTTAAGCTGGAAAACCAAATTAATTTTATGCTGTCACTCGTGCGATGACGGAGGCGTCAAATGAAAAGAAAACTTCATGTAAACTGAAATCATACCCATCCCCCCACTTCATCCTTTCCGTCATATTTTCTTCCCAATCATCATCAACTAAAATTGTAGCAATACTCTTTTTATTCTTTAATCTTTGCGGCCCTTCTAGCTGACTGAGACATTTGATTGATTCGGTTGCAATACCCTTTTCTCGGATTAGCTGTGGGATCCTTGCATACTCAACGTCAGATCCAGGGGATAATCGGCGTAATTATTACTCCCTCGCCAAGATTATTCATAAAGCAAGTTAAGTTATTGCATGTTATGCTTCTGCATTATATGTAAACAAAAAAAAAAAAAAGATTAAATAAATAAACAATTTTCATGTGCTACTACTACCCCCTTGTAAAAACAAACAAACAAAAAATATGGGGCTGGATTCTCCCTTTGTGCACACTTTGTTAAGAGTCCTTGTTCCGCCACTGCAAGTTAGTTGAGTACTACGCACGTACAGGGTCGATTTAAAGAAACCAGTCTGTGCACACAGCCTCTTTGATTCAAGAATTTTTATTTTAAATTTTGTCAGAATTAACAATAAAATGCAAACTTGTAATGTCTGTTACAAGAGTGCGGGGCTCTGCGCTAAGGGCCCTTCAAATGAGCAAGAAAAGTGCTCAACACGCAGGTGGCAAGCCTATGACAACAAACTGTACTTTTTCAATAATAAATTTCCTGCAGTAAAAGAGCGCACTTTTAAATTTACAAGCAGGCATATATAACCAGGCAACTGTCCTGCTCTGTGCAGTCATATCGTTGGCACCTCTGTCAGGCCAGCCCTGTTAAAAGCAGCGTATATAAAAACACACGCACGCACAAAGCCGTGGTCATATATTTAACTTCCTTTCTAAATGGGTTTATGTGAAGGTTAATTATTACAGATGATTCGGTTTTGCGACTTAATCTACAGGAATTTTCGAAATAGAACCAGAAGTATTTTATTACATTCTAGTGCACTTACATTGCTAGCTTCAGTGCTGTTTTCTACTGGTTGATAAATTCACCAAAAGTTTCAATTGCAGTCGATCTACGACAGAAGCCCCTTACTGCTTGTTGATGGATTACTTAGATCTATAATACTCCTGTCCATCTTGTTTTGACATTCCGTCATGGCGGATGGGGAGGGGGCATTTACTGAACCATATTTTGTAGCGTTCTAGGCATCGTTAATTTCACCGAGTTTTTCGTTGAGAAATTTATTGTTTTCAAAAAGTGGAACGCAGTTTTTATGCTGCCATTTCATTGTGATTAACTGTATATAAACTTGTTTCTCCAAGCACCATATTTTTCTGTTTTGGAACATGGGAAAAGTTTTTCTAAAACTTTAGTTTTGCTTTATTATTTGCATTTTATTTCACACATGATGTAATTTACCTTGTTGATATTGAAATATTAAATGAAGTGATAATGGAACTTTTTCCAGTAGTTCCTACTTTATTGAAAAATGTGAACTGTGCCGTTACCAATGCGATTTATTCTGTAGATCTGATCCTTAAAACATACTCATTTTAATTTACGGTTAATTAAGTGAGCTGTCGGTAGATGGCGAAAGTTTATGATTGATGATTGGTCGTTAACTTTCTTAAAAAAATTTCTGTCTGTGGCATTAGTAGATATCGATTAAGCAAGTGAATATTAAATATCTCGAGTAATAAGTCAGCTAAGAACAAATTACAGACAGGAGATGGGCGATACTGTAAATATGTTTTTTCCCCCCTTTTTGCGATGAGAAACTACTGATAATTAGGATAGAACTTCGCCGTATTGTTCATTTTCTGTTTTTCTTTTAATTACAGCTCAAATTGAGATTATTCCATGTAAAGTATGTGGAGACAAGTCATCAGGCGTTCACTATGGTGTCATCACTTGTGAAGGTTGCAAGGTGAGTAACTGTCAAAAGATAATATTTTTATTTTATTTCACCAGATATACGAAGATGACAGACTTCAGTGTGAAGTTTGTCTGGCGAGGAGCCTTAGTATTTGAAGTATCTTTTTGTAATTAAATAATAAGATTATTTGATATTATTACAGGAATTATGAACAGAAGCATTTAAGATTTTTTCAGCCCATGAAATGTCTTTTAATATACACTCCCAACTAAAAATAATAATGTTTCATTTTAGTTAATTTTTAAAGTTTTTATTAAAATAGGACCGACTTGTTTACCAATTTTTATTAAAATATTTTCAATTTTATATCAAAATAAAAAAATAAATAAAACACTGAAGAAATATTTAAGAAATTTCCAGGATATTCTAGAAGGGTATAGAAGACTCTTTGAGTGTGGTAGAACATTATTAAAGTAGATGATTCTAGAACATTTCAGAAAGTGTGAGCATTCTTTCAATATAGAGGACTGTAGATGATTCTAGAGTGTTTTACAATAATACAAGTTGAGGAGGAAGAGCTGTAACTTATAAAATGAACATTCTTAATTCAGAAAACTAAACTACTAAGTGTTAAGTTCTGTGTGTTTAAGGAACTGAGTACATGTATTGAAAAAAGAAGTGCCATTATAATTTTGTATAACGAAAGTTATTCCATGAGAATTACTTGCAAAAACTAGGTGTTTCATTTAATGACACAAGCTGCCATTCGATAATTCAAGGAGACTCAGAATTTAAAAGACACACCATGACCAGGACATCTGTTATAATAACAGAAGCACAAGATAAGACCATCTGATTTCTAATGCAAATGTTGACTTACTACACCTGAAATCAGAGCTGAGTTCAATAGGTATTGAGAAACTGCCATGTCTACATCCAATATAAAACTGTCTTAAACAAGTCATGTAGCAGTCCGAAAACTCTTATTGAAACTGAAAAATCAAAAGAAACAGTCAGCTTGGGCTAAGAGCCATCAACATTGGATAATTGAAGAGTGGAAAAATGTACTTTGCATGGATAAATTCAAATTTGAAATTTATGGATCCAAGCATAGAGTTTATGTGAGAAGGTCAATTGAAGAAAAAATGTCCATTGTTTAGTGTCTACAATCAAGCACAATGGTGGTTCCATCATGATCTGGGGTTTCTTTGGTTTTTCTGGACTGGGTAGCATCGTCAAAATTAAGTAATTTTAAGAAAAGAAGGCTATAAAAAGATTCTTGAACATAATGCAATATCCTCTGGACTTTGACTTTGTGGAAGAAATTTTACATTGCAACACGGGTCTAAGCTGTGCAGGGGCTTTCTAGCAAATAAACAACAGGTGGGGATATTGCGAATTGTGGTGTGGACACCCCAGTTGCCTGACCTAAACCTACTAATGCTTTTAAGGGATCATCTAGACTGTCATGGCCGTGAAGTCTACCTATCTTCACTAAATTTATGGCAACATTGCAGATCACTTGAAATAATGTTAGTCAAGACAATTTTATAAAATTAATCACAAGAATGCATACATAAAATCTTGTGTAGGATATTTTGATGAAAAATCATCAGTAGTTGTTAATATTAATCATTTCAATTTTTTTTTTTTTTTTTTTGCTGTAAATTTTTAAGTGTAATAAAAAATCTTAAAATACTTTGTAGTGTTTTTTTTTTTTTTTAACCTTACATTGTCATAGCTAATTTCAAAAAAAATTAATGAAAACTGGTTTGCACTGTGATTCCAAAGTTTTAGGCAGGATTGTGTGTAAGAACATGCATTAATCTAGAAGCAGAACTATATTTGATGTACTCTTATGCAGTTTTTTTCCCTCTGTCAGAACACCTTTCCATAAGTTTTTCTCATGCAAAATATAAAATTAAGAAACATGTAAAATAAATAAATAAAAAATATAAAAGTTTAAATCACTTCAAATTCAAAAAAATGCTTATTACCAGATTTTGAGTCCATTTTATGTGAAATGCCAATCACTGTTTTTGATCTGATGACATTTCTGACATCCAAATAGTGGTGTAATATGCTAGGTACTTTACGTAACAACTCCAATGAAAGCCAACTGACTACACCCAAAGTTAAAATAAAAATAAATAAATAAGTACTGGAGATGATATTCATGAAAATCTGCATAATTTTGTGAATGTTTTGTGTTTGCACATTTCATTTTCTTAAGAAAATAAACATTACACATTAAATTGCATTTCAGTAAAATAATATCCATCTATTCTTCAGTAACCAATCATGCTGTATTAAAAAAAAACAAACTGCATTTATGTAATGACTAGCAAAACCAATAACTCATGTTTAACAAGTTTTTGACATGTAGGCTGCTGTAGATATCAACAAATTTTAATTAATGAAAAATGAAAATAGTAAGTTGATAAAGGAAAAGTTTTATTCAAGTACACCTTTTATTTCATATTATTATTATTTTCTTTTTCTTTTTTTTTTGTTTTGAAACACCTTTCCACTTAAGTTGTATAATGCTGTATTTTTTCAGTTTGAGCCAACTATAAATAATCATGTTATTCTTTGTTGACTTTACACGTAAGTAAAATCTCTAAATGAGACTTGGAATCTGTGGAAAATAGTAACTTCATGGATACAATGGAATATATATTTTAAGACTTTTGAGATCATGTTATTGCATAGATGGTCTTTATTCTCCCACACATAAAATTTTTAATTGAATAACATACGGCCAAACAGTGATCAGTTTGGGAATGTCTCTCTGACATATTGTGGAAACTCTTCCTTTTAATTTATTATTCAGTATCAGTGCAGAATTCATGCAGGATGCACTGATATGGAGTAATGAAATAATAGGAGAAAAGATGCTTATCTTCACAATGAATATTTCCCCATCATAGTTAACCTTCTGTCACTCGTGTCCTCAATTTAACAAAGATGCTTTTGTGACATCTGTGTGATACCCCTTTTTTGTTAATGTTTGCAATTAACAAGTGTATGTGTATTTGATAACCCCTCTTTAGTTGCCAATTCCTCTGCCCTCTGAAGTTTAAACATTTTATTTATTTAAAAGTTTGCTGGTTGAAACCTGTTGACTGATCCCTGTTGAAGTATCCCATGCCAATGGTTAAACCAGTGGCATGGGATACTTAAAACCCTCTATAGGTTTTATGAAACCTTCTATGAAAAAAAGAGCTGATAAATGCATTCACATTTGGTATTTAGAGTCAGTAATTGTTGGGGAAAAATGTTTAAAAGTATACTTGAAATCAGTATGAAACTAAATTATATGATTTGCTGAGGTAGTATGCCTTTACCGTAGCCTTTTGAATGACAGGTTTGGTTTTTTGCTAGTATATGTTCCCCATATAATAAAATCAGAAATATTCAGACAAAAAAAAGAAGAAAAAGAAAGTCATATAATTTCTACCATCATTTTAATCAAATATATATACTTAATATGCTATTGACCCCTCACAATCATATTTTCATTAATTGACAGTGGATTATGCTTTAAAAATCTCGCATTGGTTATTCTAAAGTAAAAAGTAACTTGCAGCCATTATCAACCCACTACAGGATGGAAGCCTCCTCAACAATTCATGCTGAGGGAAATGGACCATAATCTGCCACGCTGGTCCAGTGCAGGTTGGCAGATCGACCGTATTCAGCAGTCGGGCTTGAACCCTGGTCTACTCAAAGAGCGTGTGCTACTGCACTCCCATTCCTGACCACTCGGCTACGGATATACCCATTTAATATTACTTAAAGATGTAACCACCATCAAGGGTAAAGAGAGGGGTTTTTGTTTTCATAAAGGTAACTACAGTGGTCTCAGACAGTTTTTAAATACTATATTTTGAGAACAACTGATGATGTTACCATCAGCAAATTCTAAATGGGAAGCATTCAAGGAATTAATCATTAGAAGCTACTAGGCTTTTCATACCAACTAAGAAATATTCTTCAAGGTATAGGCCTGAACTGATGAAACTCGTGACAGAGAAGAATAGTGCATGGGATGCATATAAATTATTGTGCGATACAGAAACCTTTGGTAGATATAAACTAGTCTGTAATCAAGTAAAAAGAAGGTCAGGCAAGCAAAGGCAGATTATGAGAAATCTTTGGCAAAGGATGCAAAGGAAAACAGCAAAGACTTCTTTACTTATGTAAACTCTAGAAGTAAGGGGATAAATAAAATTGATCCACTTGATATTGGTGGCTCGACTGTTGATGATACTGCTCAGGTTGCTGACAAACTGAATGAGTATTTTGCATCTACATTCACATGGGGAATTCTTTAGTGAAGTGGATTACAGAAATTTATCAAGCTCTAACAGGGAGCTAAAATGATTTTGTAATAACTCAGGGAAAAGTGGAATTGTTGAAGTCAAACATAACCAAACCTTCAGTCATAATTATGAGAGTAACCTTGAATACAAGGGAGGTCCCTGCAGATTGGAGATGTGCGAATGTGTCCCCAGTTCAGTTCATAAAGGGTAACATAATTACAGATGTGTTAGTTTAACTTCTGTTCCAGGGAAAATGACGGAGTCACTGGTAAAAGAAGTAATGCAGGATTATCTAGACAAGGTTGCAATTATACTTCAAACGCAGCATTTGTTTGTCAGGGGAAAATTTTGTTTGACCAGTTTGATTAGTTACTGCGATGTGGTCACAAAGGAACCGGATGAAAAAAATAATTTTAATATCATATGCTTCGATTTCAGGAAAGCTTTCTTGATACTGTTGCCCATAAATGACTGCTGTACAAATTGACTATGCTTTGAGATGCACCAAGGTGCTCTGTTCACTTAGTTCTGTTCTGTTCATTAATCAGCTTAGACTGCTGATTAGAGTGATGTTGTTTACCAATGTAAGCACAGGTGACATTTTTAGTGTATATTTCATTAATACCTCATTTAGTATTTGCTCCAAATGAGTGATGTAAGTGTTTTTTCTGTATGTCTTTTTATTTATAAAGTTAAAGTAAATAGAAAGAGACATCATATCTTTTCATTTAGCATAAAATGTTTTAATTTTCTCTTTATTCATGATGGCTTTGGAAAGGTGGTTTTGTTATAAATATAAATTCTCTGAATTTATATTTATATCAACTGCATATAAATTCTCTGAATTTATATGCAGTTGAACTTGGTTAAATATTAAAGAAGAAAAAATAATATTAGTATATACTTACATATTATTTGTATTAATATGCTTGTATTTGGTTTTTAAATCGATCCAACTGTTGTTACATACAAAATTGTTGCATCCGAATTGTTTAGCAAATTTTTCTGCTTGAGCCTTCAATATCGGACCATGAATTGAAAATCCAACACTTCTTTGTGTTTAGGGTCTAACGGCACCAGGAATTTCCCCCATCATATCATGACAGTGTATACTACATGACACGTAGTATACACTATCATGTGTTACAGTATGCTGTAAAGGCCAGAGATTTAAAAGTGTATGGATATTGTGGGGTGTGGTGTTGTGTACCATTGTTCATCTGGCCATTTAGCTGCTGGATCCCTGCTGAGACACAACATTTCCCACACTCGGCCCCTTGGAAGTACACCAGTATTTTAAATAAGTACTCTGGCAGGTTCTGCCACCTAATTTAACTGAGATTTCAGTGGATAGGATCTATGTGAAAAAAAAAAATTTTTTTTTGCAGTTTTCAGGAGTAAGAGATTAATGAGGTTAGGAGTCTGAAAGAGTGATGCACGGTTAAGCAGTTAAATTTTGATTGTGTGGGATGTGCTCTGTGGTGTTTAGAAGGAGTTGGGGGGGGAGACTGAAGGCTGGGGGAAAAGACACAAATATGGGGTCAATAGAGAAGATGACTCCAGGTATGTCAATGGGCCATGCCCATGTCCCACCAGAAGGAAAATAGGGGGGACAGTGGAGAGGAGACAGGGAAACCATCCCCCCCACCTTGCCAGGATACGGAACGAAAGTGGGCCAGGCAAGGTGCCTAGTCCAATCGCCAGCCGGCTATGCGGCCGTGGAGCTGCAGTCATGAGCAAAGAAATGTCCAATTCAGGTAGGTCACAGTATGCTTATGGTTTCCTCTCAGTGGAGTAGGTCTCGTCCGGTGTTGTCTAATACGGTGGTTTTCACTCCTTAGGTGATTTTCTGTCATTTGTATCTGTCACTCTTGGGATCAAGTCGTGTCCAGTGACTTGTTTCAGTTGAGCAGGGTCAGGTATTTGTTGGCACATGGCATTGTGGCCACAGTTTTGAGCAACCTGTTCCTGTCGGTTGTCAGCTTGTACTGGTGTCTCTATTCGATGAAGGCAACTCATGGATACAAGACTCGTTCAAAGTGCAAGGCTGAGCCTGTCATTTAGTCTGCGTCTAGTCAGGGTTTTATTTAAGCATTGGTTATCGACACGTTCAAGTTTCTTCCTTCCGGTGCAGGTAGGTGGTATGTGCTTGGTGTGGCTTTGTCGTTTAGTTTTGTCACTGTCAAAAGCCTAGGTGTTGGTTCAAAAGGGTCTAGTTAGTGTTTCCTATAGATTGCATTTAGGGTTCTGTGCCTGGTGAACAGTTTTTGTACATATTTGGTCAGGGCCTAATATTTCTATAGTGCCCGGGTTCCCAACCTGTGGGTTGGGACACCCCAAGGGAGTCGCAAAGTGTTTTCTGGGGGATCGCCATGGTTATTTTCAGTTGCAATTATTTTTATAGGAAATTTCACCACAAAGGGTTTTAATACTTATTTATTTTAATATGGCATATGGCTACACTGAAATATTCTACTAGTGGTTCTAACACTGATTTTTAATAAATGAAAGGAAGTGACTTTAAGGTCCACCGCAGCAGATACTTAAAAAATATTAAAAGCGTGCCGTGTTCATACATATTAAACATTTTATATTATTTTAATTATTTGCTATGGCGGGCCTTTAATATTTTTTCAAGTTTCCACTGTGGCGGACCTTGATTCACTCCCTAAAAATAAAATATACAAATGCAGTGTTATTATTAGAATAAAATTCTATGTTACAAATAGTAAACTGAAAAAAATATTCACTATGATGCAAAATTCATTTTTAATCAGTGTCTCGATGTGTGAATAACAGACTGTCGAATAAAGGTGAGCTGCTGTCTTAACGCTGTTGAAGATCACCCTGTATGTTTTACTGATGTCGCCATGTTTGCAATGATGTAATTTAATAATGTTCACGATGGGCTATCTAATGCAAACTGGCACGAACTTAATTCGCCAACAGTCAACCTCCTTTAGTTGGTGCCCTGATAGAAGCCAGCCACTCGCTATCGAGCGCGGGTTAGCTACTGCTTGCACTTTCTAAAATCTAAAGAGTGTCAGTATGTCATCATCAGTCCATGCTAAATCTGTACCCATGGAGAAAAAAACATAAATATTCAGAAGACTATCTAAAATTTGGCTTTACCACCTTGATCAGCAATGGCATAGAGAAGCTACAATGCATTTTGTGCAATGTCATTCTCAGTGCTGAATCTATGAAACTTTCAAAACTGAAACATCACTTAGAGACAAAGCATTCAGAACATCCTAAAAAGGATTTGGAGTTCTTTCGACGCCATGAAATTGGTCTCAGACGTCAGAGACTTGATCCTACAGGAAGTTTTCAGTAACAGAGCACAGCAGCAGCAGTGCATGCATCATATGAAGTCACATTGGAAATTGCCAAACAAAAAAAACCTTACACGATTGGAGAAATGGTCATCAAACCTTGCATATTGAAGATGGTGAAGTTAATTCTTGGGGATGCCAGCGAGATAAAGATGTGACAAATATCTCCGTCCAATAACACTATTCAGAGGCACATTTCAAATGTGAAATGCGCAGGTTTTGAATGAAATCAAAGTTTCTCCATTGTTTTCTTTTCAAGTTGATGAATCAAAGGATGTAAGTTCATGTTCTTAGTTGCTTGTCTTCATGAAATATACTCATTCAGATGACATCAAAGAAGAGTTCCTGTTTTGTAGTGCACTTGAAACTACTAAAAAAGGTGAAGATATTATGGAGAAGATAAATACTTTTTTTTGAAACTGGAGAACTACAGTAGAAAAACATCTCTGGGATTTGTACAGATGAAAGCCTGACTTTGACCCCAGCTATGCTAGGGTCAAAGTCTGGCTTTCAGACAAAAGTGAAAGAACTTGCTCCCCAAGCAAAGGGCATTCACTGCATGATTCACTGATATGCGCTTGCCAGTAAGACTCTTCCAGCTCCTCTACAAGAGGTACTGATTCTCTGATCAAAATTGTGAATTACATCAAATCTGGAGCCCTCAACACCCATCTGTTTAAAGAACTTTGTAAAGACATGAATTCTGATCATGAGGTTTTTCTACACTGCTGTACACTAGTTGTTGAAAGGAAATGTTGTCAATTGTGTCTTTTAGTTGAAAGATGAAATCAAGTTGTTCCTGGAAGTGCAAGGGAAACATGACCTTGTGGCTTACTTTAATAATGAAGCTTGGAAGAAAAGAGTTGCTTACTTAGCAGACATTTTAGACCAGCTAAAATGTCTGCTAAGTAATGTCTGATACATTATCCAATTTTAAGAAAATCTTCAGGTATTTGTATCCAAGCTGCAAAACTGGCGTTGGAAAGTAAATCTTGGAAACATTGCCATGTGTGAAAAACTCTGTAGTGTGGTAGAGGAATCTGAAGGAGTAGATTACTGGGCACTTGAATCCCTTAAAAAGGAATTTCAGCTGTACTTCCCTGAGCTTACAGAAGAAGAAGCTACACTGGTACGAAACCCATTCTCTGCTTCCCTGAATGATGAAGTACAGGATAAATACTTGATCTGCTGAACGATTCCTCGGCACGTAATTTGTTTTATGAAAAATTGCTGGCTCAGTTGTGGTGTGCTTTGTATCAGTCACATCCAAATGTCACCATGCTTGCCTTTAGAGTTTTACTTCCATTTGCCTCTACATATCTCTGCAAGAGTGGATTTTCAACGTTTCTTCATATCAAAACAAAAGCAAGAAACAGACTGATGTTGAGGATGACATGAGGTTGGCTTTAACAAACACTCAGCCGCGAATTTTGAAGCTGGTTGCCCAGATATAAGTATAACCATTGCATTAAATATTAGGTTTGAATTATATTCTGAAAAATCTATTTTTAATGTGTTTTCTTTACCCTATTAAAACTTCCTTTTTATGCAAATTTAGTGGGGGTCACAGGTTACTTGGCTATTATAAAAGGGGGATCACGACTCTAAAAAGGTTGGGAAACACTGCTCTTGTGAGTCCAGTAGATGAATCTCTTGGTTCCTCGGAAGGTAAGTGATTTCTGTTATTAGCCTGCAATGGAGGTCTTCGTAGCGTGTATAGTCATGCATGATGTGAGTCCATGTTTCAACCTCGCTGCAAACACAGCCAGGTTCCTAAAGGAGTTTAGTTTTGCATTGAATGCTCCCTGATCCGTTAGCAGATAGCTTGTGTAGAGGCCAGGTTTGAACCAGGTTGGGGGCTCGTGGTACATCCTGTCAATGTTGTGTAGGAATTTTTTTGTGATTTCGCCCCTGGTCATTTTGGACCAATGGTCTTGCCATGCCTGCTGCAGGTGTCTTTGGAGTCAGGTTTTTTCTGCTTTGGGGTTAGCTGTTAAGTCCACTGTAAAGTTCATGAAGGTGCAGGGTAGATCTTTGGCAATGTGGTATGAAATGCCACAGCAGGTGATTTCCAGATCCAGGGGAGGGTCCCTGCCAGGACCTGGAGAGTGCTTGTACTAGTGGTATAGCAGGCACGGATGATGGTGAGTAGTATTGTCCTTTGGGTGGCGTCCAAGGTTTGCCGGTTGATGGCCATTGTAGTTTTATGAAACCAAATCAGAGGCATAGGTTATTACTGGTAGGAAAATTTTTTTGTAGTGTAGAGACAGGGTGTGCTTGCCAAGCCCCCAATCCCATCTCATTATTCTAGACACCAGTGCTGAGTACTTCCTAATTTTGGCTCTAATATAGTTCTAATGGTGTTTGAAGGAAAGGTTTGAATCCAGAATAACTCCCAGGTATTTCAGTTGGTTCCTCAACCTGACAGTTCTGTTTTCTATTTTTATTTGTGGGGCTGCATGAGGTTTAGGGATTCCATAAGCAAGATTGAGGAGGTTTTGTCTGGTGATATTTTCAGATGACCGGTTTGGGCCCAAGCTTTTAGGGTCGCCAGGGTCTGGTTTGCCTGGCCTTCCAACTGGACTCTGCTGTCCATGGCAACCATCAAAATAAGATCAGCAAAGACCAGGGAGCAGACGTCCCAAAGATCAAGGGCGAGGAATTTGTCAAGGACCATATTCCACAGGAGAGGCCCCAGATGTTAGTTTGTTTGTTTGTTAGTTATTTGGTTTTTAGGAGCATTAGCAACTAAGGCCATATTGCTCCGGGATATGCGGTGGTCATTCCCTGACCTTTCCGCATCCTCCGTATTTGGTGGTGACGGGTTCGAACCCCGGTCTAATCAAGAAGCATGTACTACGCACTGCTGCTCCTTCCCACCTGGCTACGGAGGCGCGCAGAGGCCCCAGAACTGAGCCCTTGGGGCAGCCCATGCAGACAGGTCTGGCCAATCTTCCATAGGGTGCAACAACACTGATCTTCCTTTGTGATAGGTATGATCTTGTTGTTTTGAAGAGGTTCACCAGAATGGAGGCACTCCTGAGTCTCGCCAGGACGCTCGGCCACAGGATAGTATCGAACGCCCCGCAGTGAACCATTGAAGCAATGCTTCATCAATGTTTGTAACCTTGCACTTTCAAATTTTTTTTTTTTTTTTTCGATTATGTTCTTTCCAGTGCCGATATGTAAACCTGTTTATTCTTCCACAATTTTGATGCTGTCGAAGATGACAAAGAAAACATTTTACACACTTCAACATTTTTTTGCTCCGTGTTCTAATACATGAATAATTTTGACTTTTTCGTGAATCGAGAGACACTTTCCTTTTATAGTAGACATTTTTCCGAAGGAAGGGTTTGTTTCTAACTGATTTCAGTTTAAAATGACAGTAAAGTGATCTGCATACAAAGTTCTTAGAAGTCTCGAAATGCATTTAGAAGTTCTCAGATGTCCCATTTCCAATATTCTTAGAAGTCCCGAAATAAATTTATGGTTCAGTGAATACAAGACCATCTGTAAATATGGTAATGTGACAAGTGGAATGCCAATGCACTATTGTATAGCCCCCGGCCCCAAAAGGACAAGGTCATAAAGCAGCTGCTAATCTGATGCAGGTAGTCATAAAAGCTAAGTTGTCCTTTAAATTTTTGTCTATTCCAAGAATTTAGTTTTTTAGACTACTCCAGCAGTTAAGAATGTTTGCATAGTTACCAAAATTTATACTGTACATCCATGTAGTACACTTGTTATAACAGTGAGCGATTGTATGAGAATACACGAAAATTAAAATCATTATGGCTTTTTGATCATTACAGCCAGAATCTCATTATTTCTGTGCTCGTTATAACCAAATTCAACTGTATTTATTTGAAATGTCATGAAATGCTTTAGTCATATAAGTTTCAATTGTAAATTTGATTTTTATCTCACTTTAGGGCTTCTTCAGAAGAAGTCAATCCAGTGTTGTGAATTATCAGTGTCCTAGGCAGAAAAACTGTGTTGTAGACCGAGTGAATAGAAATAGGTGCCAATACTGTCGATTACAGAAGTGTTTAGCATTAGGAATGTCAAGAGACGGTGAGTGTATTTTCATATGTACATAGTGCAAGACTGATATTTATAGTTACTGATTTGTTTCTTTGGCATAACATTTTCTATATCAAATAATTCCATATTGCAGCATTGAGGTCATAGTTGCCAACATGTAAAGTCAATATTAATTGATATGAAACTACTTGTATATACAGAAGGTATTCACATATAATTAACAAATAAAAAGATTAAACAGTTAGCAGTTGTTTATGCAGAAATGGTATGAATAATAAAGATCAGATGCACATTGGATGAAGAGTTTTATTCACATGGTTAGTTATGAAAAATAATTAGCACTTCTATTGGAGGCAAAACTACAACTGTGTTTTTGTAGCGTACATAGTAGATGAAGAATGCAAGTAGGATATTTGAATATATTAGAAGCTGGATGGAATTACATGAGCTAGGGATTTCTGCCATTATGTCAGAAATAACAATGTTGAATGGTAGTTGAGCAAAGGTCAACCTCCTATAGTTAGATATGGAAATTTATCCATTTCATATGCCCTGACATTAAATATTTGGCTGTGATTTTTGATAACAAAATGCTTCTGCCCCACCACTAAGCATAATAAAAGTAACATGAAATGAGGAAGCAGACTAAAATAAAGTAAGTTTATAGAAAAATAAAATGTATTATGACAAACATTCTTACACTGCATTCTACTGTAAGAATAGATTGGAGTGTAAAAGGTAAGGCAGTAGACTGCCAGTATAAGTGCATTTTTATCCCCATAGTGATATGTGCATTTGGGGGTACAAGTTTAGATATGTGATAATCAGGAAGCACCTTATATCAGCTCAGTAGTTTGCTTTTCTTTCTGTGTCTTGAGCCCACAGAACAGGTGCCTCTGTAGCCAGGTGGGAAGGAGCAGCAGTGCGTAGCACACGCTTCTTGATTACACCAGGGTTCAAGCCCGTCACCACCAAATACAGAGAATGCGGAAAGGTCAGGGAATGACCACCGCATATCCTGGAGCAATATGGCCTTAGTTGCTAATGCTCCTAAAAAAAAAAAAAAAAAAAAACAAACAAGCCCGCAGAACTATTTTAAACGATGCTCCGCAGGTCATACGCGGTAGACCACCACTGGATCTTATTAATATGAGGGCATATTTGAAATATGCAACAAAGAATAAACATCTGGTTGAAGTTCTTAGAGTAAGAGCTTGTTTAAGTATAAGTAGATAGTATAGGAGAGAGAACTCGAAGGAGGAAAAAGCAAGATTTCATAGGGAAGTGGATAGATTGTAGCATATCTGGCGGAATGGTTCTGATAAGGGTGAATCACACATGCAGTTCGTGCCCGATGTCTTGACTATATCAAAGACAATGCAGTAATCCACTTTGGGGCTTCATAAGATTGCATTGGCTTTGGTTCATGGTGTAAAAGCCAGACTCAGATCTTTGAGCATAGTGGATAATGATCTTAGTTTATGTGGTGAGATAGAAACAAATGAGCATCATACTGAATTATGTGGAATGCAATGACTTGTATTCATACCTATCTGATCAGACTGGAATGTTGAATAAAATGGAATTACACAGATATTTTAATAGTATGCAGTAGATGAATAGTAGAAAAACCATAAATATTTTGATTTTACAAAAATGATTTTTAGACTGAGGGTGAGGTTAATAAGGAGAGTGTAAACAGAGTTAATTAAATAAAATGATATACCATATTTTAAAGATTTATAAAAATAGTTTTAATTTTGTATATAAATTTTTGTTGTAAAGTTAGTTTTTGATTGTACAGTATTTTTTTGAATTTTGGATTTTTCTAAGAATGAGCTGGATAGTGGATACTGTCCTCCTAGTAGTAGGGACAGTAATCCAGCCACTGAGTATGATTAGGGACTTAGTGGTCAAACGTGAAAGATTTTTAATTGATGTGTTTACGTGCTTGTGATAAATATGATTGCTACCTTAATGGTGCACGAACAGAAGCTTTGGTAGTGTAGTAGTAGTAGTACAGGAATCCAGCATGTTTGCCATTCGCTGCGATCTGTGGAAACTCGGAAAGGATGATTGAGGAGCTCAGCTGCAACACACCACTCTGGCCCCTTCAACAAGATGGGTGGGCCTGGAATGGCTTGCTGCTCAGGATCAGGGGGCATGTCAATGGCATGCCCCTACCATCATGTTCTAAGGGACAGGATTCAGGCTGGTAGTGATGTGGGTATGGTAGCCCTGTCATCCCACTTCCTTTGGCACATTTATTGCTTGCTGGGTAGTGGGCATCCCATTTGCATTCTGTGCTGTGTGTGGAGCCTGGTCACCGAACCAAATATAAATCCACAAAAAAATTCTTCTAGGACCCCAACACAGTTCCTGTCAGAAGCTAATGACTTGAAAACAGACACTACCACTTCAGCAAAGAAGTCCAGAACTTAAACAGAAACAATATCAGGTCCAACATCTAGGTACCTGATAATCCATTTTACCAGAGAGAAGCCTGTTGGGAAAATGTCACGCTTTATTCAGAACTTGAAAGGGTTGGCAGACTCCCCCAAGCTCTGTAGAATGGCTGTATTCTGGGGACATCCTCATAGATGCAAATTGTGATAAACACTCTGAACAGCTCCTCTGAGCCAACTTTATTGGGGGAATGCCAATTATGGTAAAGCCTCACATGACACTGAGATCTTCTGGAAGTGTCTGAACAGGAGATCTGTTCAAAACTAAAATCACGAATGACAGCTGCAAAACGAATATTCATATGTAGGGATAGGAATCTACATATGAATTGAGGCAGTGTTAGGTGGGTCGAAAAACTGCTAGCTTTTGGGGGGGGGGGAATACACAGCCTAATAGATTAACAGTAGTCACTGGCAGAGGTGAAAGTGATTCTTGCACTGCTTCTATTGGAATGAACAGCAGCCTGAAAAACAATATGCGGGGGATTTCAGAGACTGCTAGGAGTCATTACGGTACAAGTAAACGTACATTACGGTACACGTACAAGTCATTACGGTACAAGTACACATGCACCTGTTCTTATTCTTAGCTACTCTAACAGAGTAGCTAAGAATAAGAACAGGTGCATGTGTACTTGCGTGTACACCAATACTAGGAGTTTGGTAAATAAATTTGATGAATTTGAGGTGTTGGTCAAAACATCAAAGGCAGATATTGTTGGGATATCAGTGACGCGGTGTCATACAGATATAAGGAATGCAGAACTGGAATTTGGGGAGTACAATGTGTACAGGAAGGAAGGATAGGAAGGGAGGAGGGTTATGCTATTAGTTAAGAAACACATAAAATCCAAGGAAGTGTATACAGCCAGTCGACATCACTGGACAGTGCAGTGTCGAGTCAGTTTGGTGTGATATAAGCATTGGGAGATCAAAATTGAGAGTAGGAGTGTGTTATAGGCCTAAAGATTCTGATGAGTATAATAAAAAACTGTACAGTGAAATAGAGTGGGCCAGTAAATCAGAGTCTTATAATGGGGGATTTTAATTTCCCAGATATGGACTGGAATTTGTTGGTAGGTCACTCACACACTAGCAAGGCTTTTGTGAATTTATTCGATGATTGTTTCTACATCAGCATGTTCGGAAGGCATTACTGATAATCAGATCAAGAGTATTACTCTTGATCTGATTATCAGTAGTGATTTTTCATGCATTAAGAATCTGCAGATAAAGAAACCACTAGGTGGCAGTAATCACAGTGTGCTCAAGTGGGATTTACTCAAAGAGGTGATCAGGGGTAAAGGGAAGGGTTTTTGCTTTCGTAAAGGTGACTACGGTGGTCTGAGACAGTATTTAAATTCTATACGGTGGGACCAACTGACGATGTTACCAACAGCAAATTCAAAATGGGAAGCATTCAAAGAATTAATCTTTGAAGCTACTACACTTTACATACCAACTAAGAAATATTGTTCAAGGTTTAGGCCTAAATGGATGCCAGATGAACTAATGAGACCTGTGGCAGAGAAGAAAAATGCACGGGATGCATATAAATTAATGGGTGACAGGGAAGCCTATGATAGATATAAGCTGGTCTGTAGCCAAGTCACAAAGGAGGTTAGGCAGGCAAAGGCAGATTATGAGAAATCTTTGGCAAAGGATGCAAAGAGTTCTTTACCTATGTAAACTCTTGAAGGAAAGGGATGAATCAGATTGGTCCATTGGATGGTTCAACTGTTGATGATCCTGCTCAGTTGGCTAACAAACTAAATGAGTATTTTGCATCTACATTCACGCATGAGGAATTATTCAGGGAGGGGAATGCCAGAGGTGAATTAAAATCTGGCAGTGAGCTAGATGATTTTGTAATAACTGAGAGGAAAGTGGAGGAGAAATTGTTGAAGATAAACATAAGAAAGGCACCCGGGGTGGATGGGATCTATCCAGTTATATTAAAGAAGGCAGTTAGGAAGCTAACTAAGTAATAATAATAATAATGAGGAGGAGTTCTGGGGGGCAACATATGGAGCATTGAAGTAAGCCGTAACGGCTAAGCCTCCCCCTGGATATAACTAGAGAAGAAAACCAAGGACATACAAAATGGGAGAATTGGGAGGAAAAAGGAAGTAAGCAAACCCTTAGCCATAATTATGAGAGCTTCCTTTGACTCAGGGGAGGTACCCATGGACTGGAGATGTGCAAATGTGACCTCAATTCACAAAGGAGGATCAAAGGGCGACATAGGTAATTATAGACTGTTAGTTTAACTTCTGTTCCAGGGAAATTAATGGAGGCACTGGTTAAAGAAGAACTGCAGAATCATCTAGACAAGACTTCAGGTATAGCTCTGACACAGCATGGTTTTATTAAGGAGAAGTCTTGTCTGACCAATTTGATTGGATACTATGATGTGGTAACAAAGGAACTGGTTGCAGGGAATAACTTTGATATCATATATTTGGATCTTAGAAAGGCTTTTAGTACTGTTGCACATGGAAGACTGCTACACAAATTGGAGCAGTGTGGCATTGGAGGCAAATTGCTGCTATGGATAAAGGGATGGTTGAGTGGAAGAAGACAGATAGTGGTAATCAATGGACACTGCTCTTCGTGGACTAATGTTATTAGTGGTGTACCTCAGGGTTCAGTGGGTCCATTATTTTCTGTATTTATAAATGATATTGATGATGGTATATCAGGCTTAATGTCCAAGTTTGCAGACGATACAAAGGTTGGCAGAGTTGTTAAGGACACCAATGAAAGTACACTGCTGCAACAGGATCTAGAAAAGTTAAGCAGATGGGCTGAGAGGTGGCAAATGAAGTTTAACATTGACAAATGTAAAGTACTACATATGGGAAGCAGTAACCCCAGAGGAACGTATCAACTCTGTGGTACTATGCTGACAGTGGTAGAGAATGAAAAGGACCTGGGGGTAGCTCTGCAGGCAGATATGAAGTTTCCTGACCAGTGTAGATGGTCTGCAAGAGTAGCTCATGGTGTCTTTTCAGTGATATACACTTATTTTTCTAACAGGATAAGGAGGTGATTATCCCCTTGTATAAGCCAATGGTCAGGCCACGCCTTCAGTATTGTATACAGATCTGGAGGCCTCATTTTAAGAAGGATGTAGAGCTGTTGGAACGAGTACAGAGAAGGGCAACAAGATTAGTGAATGGAACAAAGGGTTGCTCTTACGAAGAAAGGCTTAAGTTTTGCAGATTACAGTGTCTGGAGACTAGGCACCTGCGAGGTGATCTGATTGAGATGTATAAAGCCTTGAATGGTTTGAGCATGCTCAATGCTGGTGGGATTCTTCCTCTTGCTCAGAATAATCACCTGAGAGGGCATAAATTCAAATTGAGGAAAGACAGTTGTAGGATAGATGTGCAGAAGTTTGCCTTTAGCCAGCGGGTAGTTGATTAGTGGAACAGACTTACATCTTTTGTTGTGGAAGTTTATAGCCTAAATAAATTTAATGCTGAGCTGGATAGGTATTTGGAACGAAGGAGGGATGAAATGGGAGCGGTTTTTTTTTTTTTTTTTTTTTTCTGGCTGATGCTGCATAATCTTCCTTTCTTGCATCGTATGCCTCTACTAATGCTAATATAGTCCCAGCTAAAAACCTCATCCTTACTTTTAACATGCCAATATCTCCTAATGAGATTAAAGCTGATTATTTGAACTGCACAGTATGTCCATATAGTCCAAATCTGTTTAAGGGACTTCAAGTATTAGAAATATAGACATTTACAAATGGCATGCTATGGTGCCTTTATATTTGCTCAATATGGTGCGTAAAGCTGCAAAATCCACCTGCATTAACTGCCAAGGCGAGCATTCTGCATATTGTCGAGCATGTCAGAAGTGGAAGGAAGAAAAAGAAATACAACCACTTAAGGCAGAGCCGAACATTTCATACCAGGAGGCCAGAAAGCAGTTAAATTTGTAAATATCAGCACTACAGAAACATATGCTGAAAAGGTTGCCAAGAAATGTTCCATTGGGACTTAAATAGAAAGACTGTCCACCGAAAGCATCATTTATGTCCATTGCCCACTATTTACGGAGCTCAGAAAAATCAGCACAGAAAACTCAAGTGAGCTCCCCCCCCACTATCAAAACCTCTTTGTGCCCCAGCATCACAAAAATTGAGTAGTGAAGTAATAGTAATAATAAATCCAAACCATCAACAGCAGTACAAGAAACAATGGATGTCGAAACTAAGGAGGTACCTGATGAAGGAACTGTTTTCAGAGGAAGAAATGGACACAGGACAGTGTCCATACTCCCCCAAAAAAGATAAATCCAAGACTGAGAAAAGTAAGCCCTCAGCACTTCAGAAGACAACTGATGGAACCACCAAGCCTAAGTAATGGCTGAATTCCTGCAGTGGAATTGGCATGGATTCTGTTGAAATGCAAAGGACATCAAAGCACTCCTGCAAAAGCATGAACCAGCCTGCTTTTGCATATAAGAGACTTATCTAACAGCAGATGATGATCTACACTGTGCACTGGAAACTAATGATAATAGTGTATCATGATTATAAGGACAGAATTGTGGATGGCTCTGCTGGTGGAGGAGTTGCTATCCTTGTCGGGTAAGAAGCAGACCCCATTTCATCCTTTGGTACTTACATCCAGCATTGAGAATGTAGCAATTTGCCTCACAGTGGGATTTTTGTTAACAGTCTTCTCTATTTATTTGCCAACTGGGACTGACATTTTTCAGAAAGACCTTGATGATCTTGTAATACAGTTTCCTCCCCCCCCCATTTCCTACTTCTTTGGAAGTTTAATGGACATACTACTGTGGGGTAGTGCTGTCAGCGGAAGGGGATGAGTCATAGATCATGTGCTCACTGAAAGTCACCTATCCTTTGTATATGTGGGAACAAACACTTTATTTCATATGCCTACCTGTACATTTTCTGCCATTGATTTTTTGTCTGCTCCCCTTCTCTTCTTCTGTCACTTACTTGGGAGGTGGAGGAGAATCCACATGGAAATGATCACTTTCCCATGATAGCCACCCTAATTAGTGGGAGACTGTGTCTTCCTCTTAGGTTACTATAGTGGAAGATTGATGAGGCTGACTAGAATGCCTTTCATGAGCTGGCAAATTTTGATATCACTACAGTCAGTCAGGAGCTTATCATTGATGCAGTCAGGTACGTCACAGAAACTGTTGTCTACGCAGCTACAATTGCAATCCAAAAAACATCCACCTGGTTTCCACCATTTCCCAAACCATGATAGAATTAAGAATGTGCAGCAGCAGAAAAGACACAAAACAGAGCCTGAGAATATTTCTATGATATCCAACCACAGCTATTTCATAGCCTTTAAACATTTATGTTAAAGTATATTATATTTAATATCAGAGCTAAAAGGATCCTGGATCTGTTTTCCTCCTTCTGTTACCCAGGTGAGCAGCTTTAAGATGGTCTGGGACAAAAGCCACAAAATGAAGAGAAAATTCACAGCACATTCTTCATCGGTCCTAGAATATAATGGATGCACTATTGCAGACTCAACTGCAATAATCCAGTGCTTTTGGGGAAATGTTTTTTAACATCTCAGCAACATCATCTTATCCTCCAGAGTTTCTGGTCCTTAAACAAAAAAACTGAGAGAGTCCCTTACATTTACAGAGGTTATTTACCCATATAATGTGCCATTTACCATTCGTGATTTGAAAACAACTCTGACCCTTATGAAGGGAAGTGATGTTGGAACAGGTAACATCCATTATTAATGATTAAACACCTTTCACCCAAAATCCATGAACCACCTGCTCCTCCTATACAACAGAATTTTCCATGAGAGCAGTTTCTGGAACCTGGCATAAGCCAACAGTTCTTTCTTTTGCTAAGCCAGGAAAGGGTCCTAAATTTCTAAAAATTTATTGTCCAATTGCTCTGATTAGCTGTTTGTGCAAAATATTGGAAAGAATGGTCCACACTCATCTTTTATAGTACTTAGAATCATATGACCTTCTCTTTTGCATTCGGTGTGGCTTCCAGAGGAATAGGTCCATGTTGGACCACTTGATTAGACTGGAAACATCTGTTCAAGATGCTTTCCTAAAAAGAGAGCACCCGGTATATCATATTTGATAACAAGTTATGCTTCTGTCCTCATATTGAGCACGTGGCAAAGAAAATAAGAAATTTTGTAGCTATGATCCCCAGAATCTGTAGATCTGACTGGGGACTCAAAAATGAAAACACTCTCACTAATTTATAAAGAAGTATTTGCTGCAGTCATAACTTATATGGCTGGGATTTGGTATACCAGAGCAATAATAGACAGGGATAAGCACAAATTGGAAAGCATACAAAGAAACATCTTATCGGATATAACCAGATCTTGCTGTATGGTTAATCCCCCTGCCCTGCAAGTCTTGGCAGATACTCTCCCCCTGGATATGGAAATAGTATGGAAATCAAAGCCTGTATTATAAACTCAGATATGCCATGCCCACTGAATGTCTGGGATCCTTGACCTGGCAGTAGATCCCAAAAGAGAAATAAAAAGAATTGCCACTGAGCTGCAACACCAATGGCAAGAAAACTAAAAACAGTCCACGGGTGAGGTTGTTGTTGTTATTTGGTTTTTAGGAGCATTAGCAATTAAGGCCATATTGCTCCGGGAATATGCGGTGGTCATTCCCTGACCTTTCCGCATCCTCCGTATTTGGTGGTGACAGGCTCGAACCTCGGTCTAATCAAGAAGCATGTGCTACACACTGCTACTCCTTCCCACCTGGCTATGGAGGTACCGCGGGTAAGGTGATGGAGAGATTCATCTCCTGGTTTGCCCCTGGACTGTGTATATGACCTTATTAAGTGGACATGGGTCTTTCAAGGCCAAGTTGATTGATCTTGGTCTGACTGACAACTCGTACTGTGCCTGCAGCGCACCCAAATATTGTAGACACTTATTATACAAGTGTCCAATCTATGCCTACCAAAGAAGAATACTTATTTCCAGGATTGGCCCTGTTCTGGTTGACCAAAAAAACCTCTTTATTACTGAGGGGGAATATTATAAGCATCCCCCCCATACTTCTCTGTCAACCCATGCACGGTACTAAGTACTATAGGTTTTGATACCTTTTGTGTTTGGGGTTGTCATAAAAAAAATTACAAAGCTGATCCATTCTCCTAGACATGATCTTATTGGATTTGTAACTTTACTCTGCTTGACCTTGAGGCCTTGTTTTGTGCCAACAAAGGCTGAGTGCATAGTTGTGGGTGTTCCACAAGTGGCTGATTGTGATGAGAAACTGTTCATGTTCTTATGTGAGAGATGAATAAATGTGTACATTGTATACATGTGAGTGTGGCTGGGTCACTTGTGAAACAACAAGAGTGCAGAATGAAAGAATGCCGTGTGTGTGTGTGTGAGATAAATGCAGGTGGATTAAATGTCGGAGTGTGAATGTCTCTTGTGTGTTCGAGTTCTGATTGTCTCTATATGTTCCTATGTGTGGGGGACATTACCCTTATTGTATAAGTTGCGGTGATTTGTTCTGCCCTGGGTGGCTTCCTGGCTCTCACTGATTCCCTCGTGCCCCTGTGGCTTCCTAGGCAAAGTTGTGTATGTGTTGGGCAGCTACACGTGTGTTTTACTCTGTGTGTGTGTTTTTATGGTGTCTTGCTGGGTTGGGAAGTCCTAGGAAGACTCCAAGCATGTCTGTTGTGTCTATGTATCTTTAGCCTGATCAAAAAAAACAAAAAACAAACTGTGTAGTCTATATTCAGAGTGCTGCAATGAGTTTAAATTAATGTTAAAGCATGCTGAATGAATGGGAATATTGAGCAGTATCCAACTTGATTTTTAAATGTTTGCTTTGATTTCTCAAGTAGGTTACTACAGTGTTGGAGACAGCATCCATTGTTAATCCAAAATGAAATATCCTTGTATACAACACCTTAGAGACTGGTGTCAATTATATATTTATATTCTCTTCACATTATACTTCATATCATGATATAAAATTATCTTGTTTAACTGTTATGTTTACATCTGAATCATATGTCTCAGTCAAAGAGGTTATTGCCATAGATTAGGATAGTTCTGTCTGTTTTCTGTAGTAGATTTTCCCCTCCTTCATTCAATTTAACGAAGAAATTATTGACTTTTGTGATAATTTTAGTTAAAAAATATAAATTTGAGCAATGTGTGTGTGTGTTTTTAAAATTTAATCTGAAACAATTTAACCACATTTTCATTCCCCATAATTAAACTGTGTAAGACTATGTTTTGAACCCATATTGTGTAGTGAGACACCTCCGTAGCCAGGTGGGAAGGAGTAGCAGTGCGTCACACACGCTTCTTGATTAGACCGGGGTTCGAGCCCGTCACCACCAAATACGGAGGATGCGGAAAGGTTCAGAGAATGACCACTGCATATCCCGGAGCAATATGGCCTTAGTTGCTAATGCTCCTAAAAACCAAAAAACAAACATATTGTGTAGCCCTGAAGGAAGTTGTGCACATAGATGTGCTTTATGTATACAATAAGGAGTTCTTTATAGAACTTGACCTTGTAAGTGGTTGCATTAAATTATTGGATGTGGGTAAAAAATATATTGTGCTTGCATAAGACTTTTTGATACAAGAAAGAGGTCTGTCATCGTTTACACTCAGTTTCTGTCAAAAAAATTATAAATTTTTCGTAGTTTTATCGTTATATTGTTTAAATAATGGATGGCATTGTAAAGTGCACAATTTTAAACTATTTTTGATCCCTTTTTTTCCAAAAAAAAGAAAAAAATTAATGGTGAACTTTTTACATGACCACACCTGTCAGACAATCCCACTCTCACACAGATGTTCTCATGTTATTTCCATAGGCACTGTTCATTTATAATTCCATCACTTTCTTCCACACTAGTCCAGACATATGCAGGTAGATAGCCAACGTTCATTCATAGTTGAACTTGATATTAACTTTTCTTTTTCTTCATTAATTCCTTTTGCTTATGCCCTTTTGAACAACTTTCATCCTTATGGGCTTGATTTCATGGCTTAAGTTGCCAATGTACCATAAAAATCAAAATCCTCCTTGTGGATTTATAGAAATTACAGTATACAGGTAATACATTGTAATAGAGATAATCTTTCATATTTACAATAATAGTAGCTCTCTAAACTGTAAAAATATTAAACTGCACAAAATTGGTAGTTAAAAAAAATAGTAATCTGTATATATACAGGCTGATTGGACAATCAACCTCTCTGTACAGTTTAAACATTACAGTCTATTTTTAATACTGTCTGTTGTGATATACAGAAATTGTTATCAGTAGAAAGGATGCAGTTTTGATTTTCTAAAGCAGTGGTTAGTCCACTTTTTGTATATTTTATGTTTGTTTATAAGCGGCATTTCAAGAAGGATATAGACCTTCTGTAAGGTGTAAAAAGGAGGGTAATGAGATTAGGGTATTTGTATGGTCAGGTCCTAACTGTGTAAGTTGCAGAGTCTGTAATTAGTTTTTCTTCTTCTTCCAGAAGAACCAGTTAACTGCTTAGCTAATGAGTAATTAGCTACTGGAATCAACTCCCATCTAAGCTTCTGGAACTGGAAAGCTTAAGCAAATTTAATGAAGGTTACAAAAAATGCTTAGATAATATATATAAAAAAGAGGAATAAGATTTTTTAAGGCCTATGTAAATGCACCTTACTTTGTTTAATTTGGCCAATAGTAATACTGATTGGGCCTTGTTATGTTAAAAATAACTTTAGCTATAATTGGAAGAGCTAATATTAATTTTCTTTATTTTATTTTTTTAATATAGCTGTAAAATTTGGTCGGATGTCTAAGAAACAGCGGGAAAAAGTAGAAGATGAAGTGCGGTTCCACAGAGCCCAACTAGTCCGTCCACAGCAGGCCCAGCCTCTGGCTCTCCAACAGCCACCACCACCTCCACAGCCGACAGAGACCTCACCTGACAGTTCCGTCTTTGATCAGCAACAGCAACCGTCCTCTTCCAACCAGCATGTTTCCTACATGAATGGCGGGTGGGAACCTTTAATATTATGTAATTTGTAATTTAGATTCAAAATACCTCAAAAACTGACACATTTTTGAATATTCTTGGAGAGTAGGGCAAAGGGGAAATAAGCTAGCTGGAAGTCAAAAAGAAAGTGCCATAGATGCTGGATAATGTTCCATTAATAATTTCCAAACATCAATTTCTTTAAGTTTTACAAATTTCCTAGACTGTGTGTTATTGTTACTATGTATTTCCAATGTAGAAAATCATTCGTTTTGTGAGACAGTCAGTACAAGTGCACAATATAGCACTTAATAGAATAGTAGTCTGCATTTAATTTTTATTGTGATTCAGTTGCAGAAATCATATCGCATATTAAAAATTATTGATTGTAGCATAATACCAGAGGCAGTATTTGAACTGCAGCCTTTATTTCTTAGGCAAGGTTACCTAATCCAGCAGTATGAGTTATCCAGATGTTTTGGCTCAACCTGAACTTTATTTTGTGGAGATAATAGGGCTCACAGTTACTGTTATCTAATAAAAATAACATATTACTTCAAAAAATAATGAAAAAAAAAAACCCCCAGATTTTTCAAAAATCTAGCATCTGATGATTTCCAAGTAACCTGTATCTCTACCATCTTTATTTCTTTTCACTAAGAAACATCAGAATTATTATTATTATTATATCTATATATATATATATATATATTTCATTTTTATATTTTACAATTTCAGATTTAATTTCAAATCAAATGTGGCTTTTAAGATCATTTCACATATGACCTTGGTGAGGTTAATATACTAAGATAAATATATATTTTTAATTTGTAAAAGTTCTGGATTCAAACTTACAAATTAGTTACTAATGAATAAATAAATGTGCTTTGGAAATCATCGAAAAATACTTTTTATTTTATGGGAATCAGTAATCCACTTTATTTTAACAGTTACTGTCAGAAAAAATCTAATCAAAAATGATATTTTTGCTGTCCATCTGAGTGGCTAAAGGTACAATCCGGCATGATTATTGAATATGTATTACAGTAATACCCCGACTTACGCGAACTCGGAGTTACGCGGTTCTTGATTTTTTCGTTTGGCAACGCTGCCGCCCACTATCTTCAAGGTCGTTTTTCATATGTTATCGATATCCGGTGCGACGGCGGAGATTGAGAGCGAAAGATGAACAAAATTCAACTTTGCTGCTTTTATGTTTTTTATATCAGTGAAGGGGAAACACATTTCACCATAATAACGTAAAAACCAACACAATTCCAGCTATCGGTATAATCGCAAATGCAATTAGATCGAGTTTACTACCAGTTTATAACAGATTTCACTAGCAGAAACGCAACTGGATTTTTATTGTTTTATGGTAGTAACCCCTAGAAATGTGAGGTGTTAATAGTGTATCTCTGCCTTTATGGTGTTGTTTATTCAGTTGGTACATGCGCACAGCTTTGTTTATGCGTATCAAGCGTGCTCCTCGTTTTGTAATTGTGCTTTATTCCCTAAAAATTAGTAAAATTAAAAGGTGTGAAAAGGAAGCGTCCTGGTGAAGACACTGCAGATTCAGAGAGAAAAAGAAAAGCAAAATTCTTACCCGGGAAAATTTATAGTGGCCTCACACTATGGTTTATGGCCAAAATCACACTGGCCCACCGGGGTTTCCCCGGTAAGGCTTATGGCCAGTCCGCCTCTGTCGATAGAGAAAAAATATGAAATTGTGAAACGCTTTGAGCGAAATGAAAGACCATGTGATATTGCACGTGCTACAGGCCTAAATGAAGCAACGGCGAAAGGCACATGACAATTGCAAACTTGACAGGTTGAAAATTGAAAAGATCTCAATTGTAAAGGGCTTAAAAATTTTAGAAAACATAGACTCCAACGAAGAACGCGTTATAGCTACAAAGCAAGGAATAAAAAAATTATTAGCTTGCTACGAAGAAATTCTGCGTGAAAAAAAGGAACGCGCTGTGTCGTCAGACGAATTTGTTAGATTTTATGAAGCCATCGACATCGAAATAACTTTTTAACGTAAGTCATTTGTTTTTTTAATACATATTTTGTATTAATATGTATAAAGAACTGCAATTTTATTAATATTTTTCTTCTAAACTAGTGTTTTTGTTAGTCCTTGGTCCCAATTAAGCAAAATTTATATGTATTTATATGCAAAGTTGTACCCCGACTTACGCGAATTCGACTTACGCGATTTTCGTCGGACCCACCTATCGCGTAACTTCGGGGTATTACTGTATTTGAAACACTAGTTATTCAGACTAGTCAAGTAAAGCAGACCCACCCACATGTGCCTTGCCTAGAATTTTATTTTATGTCTGTTAAAATATTTTAACAATAATTATTATTATATTATACAAAGGAAAACGCTAGTAGTAATAATAATAATGACGAGGAGTTCTGGGGGTGACATATGGAGCAGTGAAGTAAGCCATAACAGCCAAGCCTCCGCCTGGATACAACTAGAATGGAAGAAAATCAAGGACGTACAAGATGAGAGAATGGGGGAATTGGGAGGAAAAAGTACAACAGCCGATCTGCCTGAGATCAGTTAACTACAGCCTTGATTAAAGAGGACTTCAGAAATTCCTCCAGTAATTAGATGGGAATTGAATCAGCCAAACCTCCAAATGAGTGACAAGTAGCAAAACCACCATATTGTCATGGAGGATGGTGTTGGAATATAATTATTTGATTATTTCCAACAGATGATACAGTGACTAATGTGATGTTGCCATCAGTGAAATTGTTGGTCAGCAAAAAAGTTGGTAAAGTTGAATCCAGACTTTTTGTTCAGGAGAGAAAGTAAAATAAACTGTGCATATATTATTTTTTTATTTCTTTCTTGCCAAGTCTTCACCCCCTTTCTGAAATCATTGAACCCTTTGATCAATAAAGTAGCAGCTCACTACTAGGTCTGAATATAGGTCTGTTCAAATGGGCAAAGATTGCCTGAATAACATACAGGCAGAATAAACTGTTTATAATGAAGGAGTACATTTTAATGTTTACATTTACTTAAGGATACAACAATTTCTTCCTTAATTGCCTGAGGGGACATAAATTCAAATTGAGGAAAGACAGTTGTAGAATAGATGTGCAGAAATTTTCCTTTTGCCAGCAGGTGGTTTGCTGGAACAAACTTCCATCTGTCGTTGTAGAAGTTGACAGCTTAAATAGCTTAAATAATTTCAGGGCAGAACCAGACAAAACATTTGGAGTGAATGGATGGTTGAAATGGGAAGGAGGGTTTTTTCCCTTTTGGCTGATACTGTATAAGCTTGCTTTCTTGCATCATATGCCTCTGCTAATGCTTTAGCAGAGGCATATGATGATGAAGAGCAAAGTAGCGTTTTTTATGAAAGTAGTGTTTGCCATCTTTGAGGCTTGCTGTGTGTGTTACAGATGCAGTTCCTTGCTGCTTTCATCATATGAACCAATCATGAATGACCCTCTGTGCACTTGTAAACACTCCGTACATATTTGACTATGAACAAGCTCCGTCAATATGTTCTAGGTGTCAGTGCACCTTAATGCATGGCAAAATATAACCTGCAAGCAACATACTCAGTTATCATGTAAATATTTGTGTGGACATTCACATAAAATCAGTTTCGTTACTTTATGGTTGTGCCTTTTTATATTTGTGAGGAAGCTGACCAGTTCTGTAGTTTAATTTTAAATTGGATTCTCTTAACAAGATTGATCATCAAAATTAATTTTAAAAAAAATTTGTATTACAAATGAAAATCTAAATTGGTTGCTATTGAAGCAGCTGCTCCAAATTAAATCACTTGATGTTGTTTCTAAACTCTTCTCACATGCTGGGCAGGCACAATCTCTATAGTGCAAAGTCTGCTGGCATGCCCGCATCCTTCTCCCATGAAATGTACCAGGCAGAAGCTTACTTTATTCCTCTCATCAACAGAATCATGTCTTTATAGATTCTTTCATTCCTTTGTCATTGTTGTCAATTTAGCACTCACCCCTGCTTTACGATTGGATCCCTGTATGATCAAATCATTTTATGATGGACACTCCATAATAAAATACCGTTGACTATACAATATGTAGTGAGCTGTCATCATTGTGATCACATTTGCGAACTGAATTTTAATTCTATTAAACAGCGATTCTAATAAACGAAAATAGGAATATTATCCACAGGCTATAAAAGTAAAGATATAAAGCACAAATTTACACTTTATTATCTTACCAATTAAAAAAATTAAATGATACATGAAAATCAGAAGAATATTTTCCATAGGTTAGCAAAATAAAATTAAATTTATGCTTATGCACATAGCCTAATCAATACAGTAATATGTGCATACTAACTAATTGAATTTCTGTTCACTGACTTTGTTTTAAATTTTACGACCAAAAAAAAAAAAAAAATTTAAAACACAATCAGTAACAAAGAACACACACGCACAAATTGCAACTAACACGATACGTGCAAGTGAGATATGGAGTAACAGTTTGCAAAGCTTAAAAAATAGGAATGAAGAGAAGCTTCTGAAAATTTATTTGTTTTTTATATGATTGAAGATTTCATGGAAGGCAAAACACATTTCACCATAATAATGTAAAACCCCACAGAATTCCAATTATTGGTTTTATTACAAATGCAAAAAAATCGAGTTTACTACCCAGTTATAACAGATTGTATTAACAGAAAAGCCCAATAAACCGGAAACTGCAAATTATTTTCTGGTAGTGACCTCCAGAAATGTGCTTTAGAAAAATATCACAAAGGCTTTCAAAATTGATTCTTATAACTGAACATATGATAATGATGAAAGTGCATTTTAATGATTTGAATTGGTTTTTTGAAATTTGATTGTGCAAAACGGCTGATTCTACTAAACAGCAATCATGTTAACCGGCACCTACTTATGTCACTTTATGACGGGCTTATGATTGTCTCCGACTGGACCACATGGTCCTTCCTCTCAGCCAATAGTAGCATTTGTAAACGTGTTGACTGCGTGTTTTGTTTTTGCATCCTTTATTTGAAATGATTTTTTGTGTTGCGCTTTAATCAATATATTAGTTATAATTAATTTTTTAATCAATATGTACAATTTCCATTATAAAAATCACCTTTTAGAAAGATAAATAGCTTAGTTATATGGCAAAAATTTCAACTTCCAAGGTCTTGGTATGAATAACCAAAAAATGTGTTATTGGGTTCACATTTTGATATTTTCACAATACGACGGTGTCTCTGGAACAGATTAATATCATAAAGTGGGGGTCCACTGTATTCTTATTTTCTGAAGAATAACATGCAATACCATGTTATTTAGTTTTGTCTTGGGACCTCCATGCCCCTTCAATTATATTTATTTCTCAATATTGTCAGTAATGCTAGCTTTTTTTCCATATGTTCCTGTAATTTTAATTTTTAACTCTTGATGTATTAACATAATGTTTGTTGTTTTATCAACTGTAAACTCCCTCTAGCCTCATATGTACAGGGTAAGCTGTTACAGTTAATTGTCTTGTAATTTTCTTGAACAAATAACATACTGGTACATTAATTATATTATTAATTTATTATATTTTTTATTTATAATGAAAAGTTATGGCAATTTTTATATGCTGTATTTTGTTTTCTGAAATTGTTATACATCACCTTTTTTAGGTATACATACAATGGTGACCTTAGTACATACACACCAAATGGCTATGCTTACACTCCTCAGGGCATGCATTTTGATCTGGGAAGCACAGATTTTGTGGACAGTACAACATTTGATCAACAACAACAGCAGTTGGAGCCACTGCCTGATACCAATGGTCTCCTAATAACAGCTGTGCCTCAAGGAACACTATCAAACAGTACACATTTAGGTAAATATTGAAATGTATAAATTAAAAAAAAAAAGTGGAGAATATATCTTTAATTCATACTGTTTATTGCAAATGTAAAATGCAGTGGATAGTAACAAAAAAAAAATCTAACTCAGTTATAATAATTTTCAAAATTTGTATAGGAATTGGTACTTAACTCTTTTAGGAATGCATTTGTAGATTAAGGTTTTGAATGTGTATGTGTATGAGTTTTCTGGGGAATGCATTTTTAGATCTACATTTGAAGGTTGCTTCAAACAATATGCCTATTAATAAATCAATATTTTGAAAATTTTCTAGTATTGCCACATCTTGTGAGTTTCCAACTAATTGTAGACATGGTTTATATGGTGCCACGGTGCTTGTGTTTGCCAATACAGATTGGCAACACAAAAACAGCTTTGAAAATTTGAGAAGGAAATTGTGTGTGTTGACTGTGGTTATGACTGATTGGAGTCTGCAAAAGCCAAAACTGGAGAATTTTTGTGGAATTCAGATCCAAAATTTGGTAAAACTGAATCAAATAATATGTAATTAAAAGGAACAATGGGTTTATTTACATTTTTAATATATTTTTAAAAATTCTGATTTCATTTTTTAAACTTCAGTATTGGACAGTAAAGTTAAAGAACACATTAATATTTTAAAGCATTTATGTATAAAGTTTTAATCCCCAAAAAACTCACTTTACAGAGCCCTTCTCTATAGAAGATTCACTGTGGGAAAACCAACATGTGCCACAAGGGTTAATCATGCCTTTAATCATCAAGCATATTGGGTAAAATATAAAAAATTAATGGTCTTACTGATAATTTTTTATACCATGCGATTTTACAGTACAAAATATAATTGTTATGTTACAGGATTATATCACACATTTCCAACTTTTTTCCATCTGTGAGCCACATTTAAAATACACAGTATCTTTCAAGCTACCATAGGTAGGTAATGAAAATTAAAATTAGCACAGGACCTTTTACTTAAACTTAAATAAAAGAATATTTTATTTAAGTTTAATTCATATAATTAATAAAATAAAATTAATATATATTGTTATAATCATAAAAGTGTGCATATGAGTCTGTCAAACTAAACTATTGGAAATGTTAATTCCCAATTGTTTGTTAATTGGGAATGAAACCAATGTCATGGCAGTCCACAAAGGGGTGGGCTAAAGAGGAGATGAGTAACTATATGCACAGAGGGTACTTCTGTGGTTGGTTAGATATGGAGGCTTTGGTTAAGGTTGCGATTCAGGATCATCTAATCGAGAATGGTATCCTAAGCATGGATTCATAAAAGGGATATCATATTTGACTACTGAAAAATTACAATGATCTGGTCATTAAACAGTTGGATGCAGGTAACAATTTTGACATTATGTTATAGACTTTAGTAAAGATTTTGATACTGCTCCTTATGGAAGGCATATATAGGCTGCTGTGTAAATTGGAACAAATTGGGATAACTGGTGAAATCCTATACTCGATCATGGGCTGGCTAAAAGGAGACAAAGGATTGTCATTAAATGGTCACAACTGGGGTCGTTATTTTTGGTTTTTAGGAGCATTAGCAACTAAGGCCATATTGCTCCGGGATATGTGGTGGTAATTCACCGACCTTTCTGCATCCTCCATATTTGGTGGTGACGGGCTCGAACCCCCGGTGTAATCAAGAAGCGTGTGCTACGCACTGCTGCTCCTTCCCACCTGGCTACGGAGGCGCCTGAACTGGGGTCCATCAGGGCTGAGTGTTAGTCTAAAAATTTGCTGATGATTTGAAAGGAAGTTAATAACAATTCATGTCAGGCCATGTTGTTTCCAAAAGACTTGGATTGGCAGCATATATGGTCAGTAATGGCAAATAAATATTAATGCTTCTAAATGTTTGGTTATCATTTTAGGAACAGAAATCTGAGTCACGTATAAGCTTGGGGGGGGCTAAAAGTAGTTCAGGCAGGATGAAAAAGACTTAGGGATTATGAATTAGTCAAACACGAAAATTTCCATGCACTGTAAACTGGCAGCTGTAAAAGCACGTAGTGTTCTGTCCGTAATTTATATGACCTTTGCTAGTAGGGTGAAAGATGTCATTATCCATCTATACAAGCCTGGTTAGGCTGCAGTTGCAATATTGTATCCAAGAGACTACATCTAAAACAATATATAGAACTTGTGGAGGAGATTCAAAGATGGGTGTCCAGATTAGTGATGAGTGCAAATCGCTGCCCATACTTAGACAGTGTGGACTGCAAAGTTTAATAACTAGACATGTAAGGAGAAATCTCATTGAGGCATATAAAGTGCAAAAGGGGTTGAATAAAACAAATGAGGAAGGTCTGTTCTCTCTTTTAGAGGAGACAAGAATAAGGGACTCATTTACCTTTAAAATGAGTAAAAAAATAAAATCTCAGGGACTGGATCTCATGAAGTTCACTTGTCAACAGAGCAGAGGTAAAAAGTTCAGAGTGGAAAATTTTTTTTTTTTTTTTTGGGCTGATACAGTGCTTCTTTTACTTCATGCTGCAGAGCCTTTCCAGGCCATGAAGGATCTTTCTTTCATAAATCACTTTCTACATATTCTTTTCTCTCTCTTAGCCAGTGATTTCTCGTTATCATCCTTTACCAGCCTAACCTTTTTTCGTGATCAACTTGTAGCTATTATAGGATTTAGTACTTTACACTGCCCTGTAACTTTCCCATGCCTTCTTTTTCTGCTCTGTTAAACTGGCTAGCTCCATATTTAATCCATCTTAGCATCCTCCATGTTCTGTATTTTCTTTATGGTATATACTTGTATGTGAAAGTCACTTCTGTAACCATTACTTTAAAGATATTCCATAATTCTAATGTAGTCATCCTTCCATGCTAATTTCCCAATTGGTAGTGGCAATGAAAACTGTCATAGTCTCTTTTCCTGATATTAAAACTGTTGCCTTTTGCTTTTAATATGTTTTCTCCCTCTCTGAACTCACCCCGACAATGGTACTTGCACTGTCAGCCCTTCATTGTCATCTGGTTCGTCAGTGATGATCAAGTATATAGTTGCCAATAGTTGTCTTGAATTGAGAGTATATAATAATATAATCAAGTATATAATTGCTCAAGAGCAGCCATGATCATATGTGAATTCATAATAACTGCATAATCCTACACCAACCATTATTAAATAAAATAAATAATTAGCATTGTGTTATATTAAAATAATAATGATGCAAATAAATGAATGAAATAAATAGAATGATATAATTCCACCAGATAAAACTGATAAAAAGGTAACTGTCTGTATAATGAAATATGAAATTTTAAACTGCCTTGAATAAATTACAATAAACAATGTAGATAAAACACAGGATAATAAATCCTATAAAAGCACAAAAACACCGTAGCTTTCAGAGGCATTTGCCTCCTTTTTCAACAGTGAGGTTTATCATACAGCACATCCTTAAATATCAGCAGGCTCACGTGTTTATACAGGAGCATGGGCAGTATTCTCCCCATGTGCACTGGAACCGGAAATGGCTTGGGAGGGTGCCAGGTGGAACTGCTCATCCCGTCCAAGAACCACCGCCTCAAAGAGGTGATGAATGCGGATTCCCGTCTTTGTTTATGGTATTGCTCTCGAGCCAGTTGCAGTCCCAAAATTTATGTGCCTGGTCAACAATAACAACTTCGTCTGGGGAGATTTGATGGTGCTCCTCCCAAAAATGTTCTGCCACAGCAGACTTCCCATAACTCGCAGTCTTTATCACGTTCATATGCTCCCTCAGATTGTGGGGAATGTTATGTTGGTGAAACGAAACGTCGGGTTAAAGATTGTCTGGGGGAGCATATGAATGCAATGAAGGCTGTGGATTATGGGAAGTCTGCTGTGGCAGAACATTTTTGGGAGGAGCACCATCAAATCTCCCCAGACGAAGTTGTTATTGTCCACCAGGCACATAAATTTTGGGACCCGCAAATGGCTCAAGAGCTTGCAGATTTGCTCCTCTGAGAGCAATACCATTAATAGAGACAGGGGAATCTGCATTCAACCCCTCTTCGAGGCGGTGGTTGAGCGGTTCTGCCTGGCACGCTCCCGAGCCATTTCCAGTTACAGTGCACACAGGGAGAATACTGCCCATGCTCCTGTATAAACACGTGCTGAGAACTGCTGATATTTAAGGATGTGCTGTACAATAAACCTCACTATTGAAAAAGGAGGTGGATGCCTCTGAAAGCTAATGTGTTTTAGCACTTTCATCGGATTTATTATCCTGTGTTTTATCTACATTGTTTATTGTAATTTATTCATGGCAGTTTAAAATTTCATATTTTATTATACAGACAGTTATCTTTTTATCAGTTTTATCTGGTGGAATTATATCATTCTATTTATTTCATTTATTTGAATCATTATTATTTTAATATAACACAATGCCATTTATTTATTCTATTTAATAACGGTTGGTGTAGGATTATGCAGTTTTTATGAATATGAATATTCCCAACCCGAGAGGCCTATTTAAAGATCATATGTGGACTTCCTTTGAATCCACAGATGCTCTCCTAATTATGGCTAAATCTTACTTACCTCGTGTGTTGCTTCTTTTAATATAATTGAATAACTTTCATTGCCCAAGGCACCTTATTTATTTTTAGATTTAGCAGTTTCTCTTCTAGCTATGTTTCAGTTATCATAAGATTATTTAATTAGGTGTACTTTGGAATTCTCGATCCATAAAAACTTCATGAGTTAGTATAGAGAAGCAGTTTTTGATAAACTGAATATTTATTCAGTTTGTCACAAACTCATACACGATCATCAATAGTTATGCTGTTCATATCCAGTGCACCAGTTTTGATTCATCCTTTTTTTGTCTAGTCTCAACACAAACTAGTCTGCTCTCACATTACTAAAAGCAACAAAGAATTCTTTTGCTACTTTTAGTGTTAGTATTAATATTAATAGTTGCAAATGATACAAGAAAACAAGCTTATACAGCATCAGTCAAAGTTACCATTCTCCCATTCGTGTCAGTGTAACGTGTAGCCACAAAGGAGGCATTCAAATGTTGCTCCACTGCTGTGGGTTTCAGTGTGCACCACAAAATACTCCCCACACCACACCACCACCAGCCTGCATTGGTGACACCTTGGAGAATGATCCATGGACTTGTGTAGTTTTTCTCTGTTCTGCTCTTCATCAGTATGAAACACTAGGTTTCTTGGACCAATCAACAATTTTTCACTCCGCTACTGCCCATTACTGGTGTTTCTGAGTCCATCCATTCTAACCATACCATCTTGTTTCTGCTGACAGGAGTGGAACCCAGTTCAGTAGAGTGAGCTGTGATATCTCATCATAAACAAGGTATGATGAGTTGTACATTCTGAAATGCCTCTTTGCTTGCCATTCTTGTATTATATTGTTATTATATGACTAACTGTAGCCTTTCTGTTACCTTGCACAGGTCTTGTCAGCCTCCATTGGCCTCTCATGTCAGTGAGCTGTTTCAGCCTCAGGATTGCTGTTGGCTGGATGTTACTGGGCAAACCTTGATACACCTGAGATGTTTCAACAGTGTTTCAATTTCTGAGGTACTTATTCTGGCATGTCTGGCACTGACTATCGTGATACATCCAAATTCACCAAATTTTTCAACTTCTATTCTTGCATTGAATTGTATGCATACAGCATCTCTGCATATCTGTCCACCTTCTTTATATTGCATGGTACAATGTGATACTCTTACTAATGGAGCACTCCTTACATGAAAAAATTTGTGTACCTAATAAAGTGATCATTCAATGTACATGCATCTTAATTTAATACATTTTATATAGATTAGAACTACCAGTCTTGTCAATACATAGTTTTTTATTATTAAATAGCATAGTTGAAAAGCTAATTATATTCATAATTATTACATTTTTAATTAAAATATTCATTATCTCATTATTTTCAGAACTTCTGTCTAAGACTGTGGCTGATGCTCATGCAAGAACTTGTTTGTATACAACAGATCAGATAATGGACTTCATGAGGAAACAGCATGACGTTTCTCAAGTTCTCTGTTATAAGAACATGGTTAGTTTATTTATTGCTGATTTCCCAATTGTATTAAGGGTTTATCTCATGTCTGAAGAAGTAAGATTATTTTATAAATTTTCCTCAGGTATACTGTATAACCAGAAGTATTGGGAGACCATTTCACAAATATTGTGTATTTTTCCAGAAGTCCCCAGCATATGTGTATTTTCTCAGACATACCAAATATAAATTTTGTGTCATCCTGTGCAGCAGCAGTACATTAGAAGCTATCATGAATTGGAACTTTGAGATTTTCAACATGGAGTTTGGGTTTGCATATTAGTAACCCTTCAGTGTGCACAAAGTGCCACTGGTCTGAATCTTCCGAAATGCACTGTTATGATTGATTCCTTACTTAAAAAAAAAAAAACTGCCTCATCTATCTATCTATCCCTTCTAATAATTTGTCTAATGCTTCCTTCAATATATTGAAACTCTCCACTTCTACAACACTAGATTTATCACTTAAAATCTGTTTTGTTTATTTATTATTATTTTTTTTATGGTGATCTATAGTATTCTAAGACCATGATGGTTTGTAGGTTGGGGGAGACAGAAAATATTTATGAACATTGAACTACAATTTCTGCAGATTAATTTTCAGAAGAACATTGTAGTGAACAGTGCTTCTGTAGTGAGAAATCATTAATTGACTACCTTCTTTCTGGTAGAGTTGTGGAGTTTAAAAAAAGTTTTCAGGGTATCATTCCAGATATAGAAACAATATTCCTTAGCAAGGAAGAGTTGTTAAGAGTTAGCAGCTGTTTAGAAGAAAAGGAACACTGAGTAAAAGAGAAAACTATTTATTTTTTCACTATAGAGGAATCAATATTTTTTTTGTGCTTATGTCAAGAAAAGTTGGATGTCAAGGTTATAAACATAAACGATATGTTGATATTATTTTTGTGTTTTTTTTTGTAAGAAATAGGACAGGGCTAGGCACTTCAGAAGGAACAAAGTTTTAGTTTTAATATTAGCTATATGGTACAAGGAAGCCCTAGGCTTTATATCCAAAATAAACTCAGACTAAAAACCAAATAAATAATGTTTTCTACATCCAGCTCCTGAATGATTGTCAGAATAGCTGCCCAGGTTAGTTTAACTGGGCTGTATTTTCCTTCAGAATTCCATTTTTATCTAGATGACCCTGTATTGTACTCTTGATCACTGCTTCAATGATTTTCCCTATAACTGAAGTCTGAATAATTGGTCAGTAATTACTCATTTTGCTCTTAGAATTGCCTTTATGTCCAGTCTAAAGGAATCTCTCCCAAGTCCAGTGATAACATCATTATTAATAGTGATGTGCACTTTCTTGCTGCCTCCTTCAAAATTACTGAGTATATACCATTAACTCCAGTAGGCCTTATTCGCCTTTAGGCTTGAAATGTTTTTTCTAATAAAGTCTTCTGTAATTTCTTGCTTCCCAGCATCACTCACACAGTTTCTCTTTGCTATGAAAGGTTTTCTGTTTGTGAATATTGATGCAAAGTACCTGTTCAGTTCAACTGCAATGTTAGCTGGGTTATCTATGATCTTCCCACACTCATCACACAAGGTAACGTGTAATAAGTGTGGAAATCAGTAATGACCAATCTGATTCATTCTTTTCTTCTTTGTTTATATATGTGGATTCCATATATGTATGTGAAAAATTCCTTGATGATATCTTTTGCTCTCTTAGTCAGCAGTTTCTCATAAGCAGCCTTTTCTTCTGTATGTTGAAGAATTACCCAAAGATTGTAGAACATCTCCAATATTCTTAGAGAAGGAATATTGGAGGGGTTATATAAAGCACACAGCCAGTCACATACTCTCGATCTTTTTCTCACAGACAACCCTTCCAAGTACATGATCTAGGCGAGTGGTCCTCTAGGCACCTCAGATCACAACTTGGTGATGGTCTCTTCTCCAATGGAGCCATTCTCAACCTTTTGTCGTTTGGAAAAATGGAATGATCTGCGAGATTTCTTCTTTTCCTTGGTTATATTACTGTTTTAAATCTTCTGATGTCGTTGTTTGCTCGTATCATGTCACTGAAATTATTCTTGTAGTGCTGAAATCCTTTATTCGACACTCCTACTTAAAATCTCATCCTTTAGTTAAACCTTGGTTTTCCATTAAATGTGCTAAGGCTGTTCAAGATAAGAATGTTGCACGTTGCAGTTGGCTTGCATCCAAATCTCCAGGTTCATTTTTAGCCTACACCAAAGCTTGCAACAATTGAAAAGCAGCTATTAATCAGTCCAAACTAGATTTTGAACAGGCTAAGATTACAAAACTTGCTTCTTGTTCAAATGTAGTCAAACATTCTGGTCTCTTGCCAGGCTATTGTCTGCAACTTTTGTCCATCTCTACTCCACATAGTTCTATTGCCACCTCAGCTAAAGATAAAGCTGACCTGCCAGCATTCTACTTGTGTATTGATGATCTTGGTAAACCACATCCTTCCCTTCGGTACCTCCTGTAGTCTTCCATCAAAAGGATATCAGAAAAATTTTGAACAGTCTTGATGGCAAGAAGCAAGATGGTATTTGTCCACTTGTCTCAAAACATGTGCTTCAGAGCTTGCTCTTGTTCTGTGTCACCTTTATACACTTTCGTATTCCACAGGTGTTTTCCCTTTTTTGAAATTTGCTCATATCCATCAAGTTCTTTTTAAAACGGTGACAGAACCCTCCCATCCAGTTATTGTACCATTGCGCTTATTTCTACTCTTCTAATGGAGAAATCTGTTAACTGCCAATCCCTGAACTGTTTACTATCCTTCCATCTGATCAATGATCTCTAATATGGATTCCATAAATGTTGATTCACTGAAAAGTTTTATGAAACTTTTTTGGTGAAGCAGTGCTTCATACTTCCTAATGTCCAGCCCACCTCCTCATGGTGCTGAACACTAAACTAGAAGTTTCTGTGTGAAAACACAAGTCCCTAGGCTAAGATGCTAGATAAATAACACAGCTGACAGAGTTTTGTAATCATCACATTGCTTGATGTGGAGTTGGGGGAAACCCCCCTGAGCCACATTACAAATAATGCTATACACTATATACAGTCAACTCAGTTTTTCATGATGGTGGATCTGCCTATATCATATAAGTGTAAGTCTGGAAAGTGGTAATATACAGGGGGGAAAGAGTGACTAAACAAGAGGATCATGGGGAACTCCAGCAGTGGTTGAGAAATAAGATTAACAGTAGCCGCAGGCAGAGGCAAAAGCAATTCTTGCACTGCTTCTATTATAATTAGCAGCAGCATAGAGAGCAAGCTTCTGAGAGTCATAATGGAACAAGTAAATACATGGGCAACTAAGAGTAAGAACAGGTGCATGTACACCAATGCTAGAAGTATAGTAAATAAATTTGATGAATTTCAAGTGCTGATCAAGGCGTCAAAGGCAGATATTGTTGGGATATTAGAGACATTGTGTCACACAGATATAAGCAGTGCAGAATTGGAATTTGGGGAGTACAATATGTACAGAAAGGATAGACAGGGTAAGAAGGCAGGAGGGGTTATGCTGTTAGTTAAGAAACACAAAATCTAAGGAAGTGCATCCAGTTGACATGGGAGGACAGTGCAATGTTGAGTCAGTTTGGTGTGACATTAACAGTGGGAAAGGCAAAATGAGAGTAGGAATATGTTATAGGCCTAATGACTCTGATGAGTACAATGAACAATTGTGTAGAGAAATAGTGGGCCAGTAAATCAGAATCTCTTGTAATGGGGGATTTTAACTTTCCAAATATTGACTGGATGCACACTAGCAAGATTTTTGTGGATTTATTGGATGATTGTTTTCTACAGCAATATTTTCGAGGGGTAATACTCTTGATCTTATTATCAGTAATCATGACTCGTGCATTAGGAATTTGCAGATAAAGGAACCACTGGGTGACAGTGATCACAGTCTAGTGATGTGGGATTTATTTAAAGATGTAACTACCATCAAGGGTAAAGGGAAGGGTTTTTGTTTCTGTAAAGGTGACTACAGTTGTCTCAGACAGTTTTTAAATTCTATACAGTGGAATCAACTGATGATATTACCAAAGGTGAATTCTAAATGGGAGGCTACTAGGCTTTTCATACCAATTAAGAAATACTGTTCAAGATTTAGGCCTAAATGGATGTCAGATAAACTAATGAGGCTCGTGGCAGAGAAGAAAAATGCGTGAGATGCATATAAATTAGCAGGGGACACAAAAGCCTATGGCAGGTATAAGTTAGTCTGTAATCAAGTCACAAAGGAGGTTAGGCAAGTGAAGGCTGATTTCGAGAAATCCTTGGCAAAAGATGCAGAGAAAAACAACAGACTTTACTTATGTAAACGCTATAAGGAAGGGGATGAATCGGATTGGTCCACATGATGTTGGTGGTTCGACTATTGATGTTCCTGCTCAGATAGCTGACAAACTGAATGAGTATTTTGCATCTACATTCACACATGAGGAATTCTGTAAGGAAGGGAAAGACAGAAGTTTACTAAACTCTAACAGGGAGCTAAATGATTTTGTAATAATGGAGAGCAAAGTGGAGGATTAATCGTTAAAGTTAAACAAAAAAAGGTACCTGGGGTAGATGGAATCTATCCAGTTATATTGAAGGAGGCAGCGAGGGAAGTAAGCAAATCATTAGATTCAGGGGAGGTCTCCATGGACTGGAGATGTGCAAATGTATCCCCAATTCACAAAGAGGGTTCAAAGTGTGATGCAAATAATTATAGACCTGTTAGTTTAACTTCTGTTCTGGGGAAAATAATGGGGTCGCTGGTTAAAGAAGTGATGCAGGATCACCTAGACAAGACTGCAGTAATCTTTCAGACACAGCATGGGTTTGTTAAGTGGAAGTCTTGTCTGACCAATTTGATTGGATACTATGATGTGGTCAGAAAGGAACTGGATGCAAAAAATAATTTTGATATCATATACTTAGATTTCAGGAAACTTTTGATACTGTTGCACATGGAAGACTGCTTGGCAAGTTGCTGAAATGGATAAAGGGATGGTTGGGTGGGAGATGGCAGAGAGTGGTAATAAATGGACACTGCTCTATGTGGAGTAATGTTATTATTGGAGACCCCCAGGGCTCGGTGCTGGCCCCATTTCTGTTTTGTGTATTTATTAATGATATTGATGGAGGTATATCAGGCTTAATGTCCAAGTTTGCAGATGATACAAAGGTTTGCAGGGTTGTTAATGATAGTAAAGAAAGACAGTATGCTACTGCAAAAGGATCTAGAAAAGTTAGGTAGATGGACTGAGAAGTGGCAACTGAAGTTTAATATTGACAAATGGAAAGTACTGCATATGGGTAGCATTAGCCCAAGAGAAATGTACCAACTGTGTGGTACTACACTTAGGGCAGTGAAGAATGAAAAAGACTTGGGGGTAATTGTGCAGTCGGATATGAAGTTCTCTGAGCAATGCAGATGGGCTGCCAGAGCAAATCATGGAGTTTTGTCAATGATATATAGGAATTTTGCTAGCAGAGACAATGAGATGATTATACCTTTTGTATAAGGCAGTGGTTAGGCAACACCTTGAGTACTGCATACAGGAATGGAAAGTACTGCATATGGGTAGCATTAGCCCAAGAGAAATGTACCAACTGTGTGGTACTACACTTAGGGCAGTGAAGAATGAAAAAGACTTGGGGGTAATTGTGCAGTCGGATATGAAGTTCTCTGAGCAATGCAGATGGGCTGCCAGAGCAAATCATGGAGTTTTGTCAATGATATATAGGAATTTTGCTAGCAGAGACAATGAGATGATTATACCTTTTGTATAAGGCAGTGGTTAGGCAACACCTTGAGTACTGCATACAGGTCTGGAGGCCTCATTTTAGGAAGGATGTAGAGTTGCTAGAAAGAGTACATAGAAGGGCAACAAGGTTGGTGAGAGGAACAAATTGGTTCTCTTACCAGGAGAGGCTTAAATTCTGTAAGTTGCAGCATCTGGAGACTAGGCACCTGCAAGGTGATTTGATTGGGGTGTACAAGGCCTTGAATGGTTTGAGCAGGCTCAATGCTGATGGAATACTTACACTTGCTCAGATTAAGAACCTGACGAGACATAGATTTAAATCGAGGAAAGACAGTTGTAGAAAAGATGTGTGGAAGTTTGCCTTTAGCCACCGGGTAGTTGATTGCCGGAACAGACTTCCATCTGTTGTTGTGGAAGTTGATAAATTAAATAAATTTAAGGTTGAACTAGACAAACATTGAGTCACTGGATGGGCTAAATGGGAATTTTTTTTTATTTTTTTTTTTAAAGAGCTGATGCTCTATAAGCTTGTTTTCTTGCATCATATGCCTCAACTAATGCTAATGTAATTAGTAAAAAGAATGTTGGGCAGATGATAGTTTTAATAGCATGTTAGATGAAGCTAAAAAAATTGCTGAAGAAATAGATTGTGAAACATTTCCACTTGTTGGTGTAGTTACACCACGTAAGAAAAAAAAGAATTTTTATGTATGATAATCGAAACCGCAGGGGCTCACATTTGGTGAGTATGGGCTTGGCACACCTGGGCTCCTGAGCTGGAAATCATCATCATCATTTTTCTCTTTCTTGGTGATGATTCCCCTCTATTTCTGACTCTTGTTTTCTCTTTCTCAGAGTAACTCAAAAAATTTTTTTTGGCTGGTGCAGAAAAAGCTTCAGTCTTCCTTGTGCCATATGGCTAATAATAATAATAAATTACAACACAGCCATCTACCATCACTGTTATGGGTGGTAAAATAAAAAATTGGCTATCCATTTGCATAAAATGAAAGGCATACAGTAAGGTGGACGATAACATTGTCTTATTTTTTAAAAGATCCTTTGTCAGATCTGATAAAAAGCTTCAGAAATATGAGCAACTGCTTTCAGTTTCTCCCAACTTTTTTTTTTGGAATTTGTCAAAAAGATTAGTTAACTTAACCCCTTTTGTCTGGATATGGGCAAATTTTAACACAGAAGGAAAAATATGGGTGGAATAACAGTTTAGAAAGGCAATACAATAAGTTAATTTGTCAGCACAGATTTTAAGAAAAAGTATAGAAATGCCATCAAGACTAGATACCAAAATGTCTCCAAGATTGGAATTCTTCTAATATCTTTTGGGAAAATACTAAAGGGAAACATTGGATGAGCCATATTAACTGTATAGGAGAAGATTTACCAATATTGCTGATGCAAGAATAAGAGGAAACGTAAGTTGCTAATCAGTGAGTTTTATTTTTAGGTGAGGATAGAATAAAAGCCTTAAGATAAAAGCAGTTGAAATTTTGATGGATAGAAGTCTTAGCCAAACCACTTAATCCTTTGTGATCTGCAGCTGATGCAACACCCAAAAATTCAAATCTTCATCCAGTGATTTTTGTGGTGGCTGCAGCCATCATTGTTACTGATTATGAAATTTTATTTTACACTGTGCTGGCATAATTATTTGGTTGTCATCGATTTGTATGTAATATAAACAATCTGAAAAAAAAACTACATTGACATTTACATTCAGTTGTGAACAGCAGTTGGCTATTTTTTTTTTTTTAAATTACAGAATATCTTATACTCTGTGTTAGAAGTAAAATATTTGGATGTGTTATCAACATCTTGTAAAGGCCTATCTGATGAAATTGAAAGTTGTTAAAACGTTTCATTCAGAATTTGGAATCAGAACTAAAGACATTTTTTGATGTTAATGTGGAACTAAATGAAAAAAAGGAATACATGTTTGAAGAATAGATAGAGAGAATTTCCTTTTTTAAGAATGTATTTAGCAGGAAGACATTTCTGCAGATATTTTGCATCTCTGCTTACCAACAAAATAGAAAATGAAAGGAATTCGAAGTAGAGGATCTAAATAAAAAATATTTTTGGTTTTGCGAATATTTTGTTCTAGGAAAAAATATTGTATTGGGTGAAAATACTGGTTTCAAGGATATAATTTCATTCAAATGCAATAACTGTAAGCCAACAAAGTCTACCATCATGTATTTATTTTAGCAACTTAGAAACAGGTTGAATTTTAGCTATTGTGCCATGTTTTGGAAAGCCTACTTCTTACATGTATATTTGATCTAATAACAAAACATCAAGGAATATTATACATTAGCACTCCCTGTATAAATTATCAAAACTGGTGTCAAATAGGAAAAGCACCATGACCACTTTATCTCGCACATAAAGTTAAATAAAAGATGCACATAATGCTCATAATGAATTGCTTCTTGAAAAATATATTGTTGTAGAAACTTCCTTGGATGTGTATACTTGATCTAATGACAAAATTTAAATGAATATCACCTTTTAAAAGCAGTGATATTAATTTTCAAACCTGTATCAAATAGGTTTGAAATGCCTGCAGTGAAATATCACTGCAGGCATTCTACATTATGCATATAAGCAACGTATGTATGTATGCTAATGACCTTGGATGGCACAGTGCATTTACTGCATATGTGTAGTATATTCTACTTGCCATATTACGTGAACAGGTGGACTTTTGTATAAAATGCAAAAGGAAAAATGCTTAAAATTATATGTTGAAAGCAAGTGTATTTTCATAGCTGAGGTCATAGTGTTAAAATCAAGGATAGCATACAAAATGAAAAATTTTGGGCTTTTTTTTTTGCCTGTGCTAAGGTTAATAATTAGTTCACTTAATGCAAGGACACACCCGTTTGACGGTTAATTGCAGTTAAGTACAGGTAATGGGATAGGAAGACAAGAAATTAGCCTGCAGGTTAATTTCTTGTCTTCCTATCCCATTTTGAAGCAGAAGTGAATTATGTTATACCACTCATCATCAGCCATTTTCAATCCACTGCAGGATGAAAACCTCTCCAGCAACTTTCCAGTTCCTTCTGTTTTGTGCAATGGCCATCCATTTACTACTCACAAACTCATGGATTTCATCTATCCATCTTTGCCGTTCAAAGATGGATAGATGATTTAACAGAATGGGTACCATTCTGTTATTTTCTTAGTCCATGTGTCCTGCCCTAGACCATTTTAGTTCTTTAGTTTTGATAAGAATGTCCTTTACTTGAGTTTGCTACCTAATCCATGTGTTTCTCTTCTTATCTAACACTCTGATTCCCAATATAATTCATTCCATTCTTTGCTGTGTAGTTCTCAGTTTCTCTTCCATTCTTTTGGTGAGCGCCCAAGTTTAATTTCCATAAGTCATGGTGAGGAGTATACATTTCAGACAAACTGGGATATTGTTCTTCAGTATATGACTATATTTCCTGAATGCTATCCATCCAAGATTTATTCTTCTCTTGACTTCCAGTCATTTATCATTATTACAGCTAATAACTTGTCCCAGATAAGTATATGACTCCACCTTTTCAATTACTGCTCCTTCAATCATTATGTTCATCATTACTTTTGTTTTAGCCATATTCATCTTTAGTCCAAAATCCTTACTAACTTGCATAACATTAAGATTTTCCTCTAATTCTTTGGGATCGTGGCTTATGACCACAATGTCATCTGCAAATTGTAAATGGTTTAGGTACTCTCCATTCACATTGACAACTTTCTGCAACCAGTCTAATCTTCTGAAAGCTTCCTCAAGGGCAGCAATAAACAGCTTCGGAGATATTGTGTCTCCTTGTCGAACCCTTCGAACACTTCGGGTGGTTGGTTGGTGGAACAGATTTCCATCCCTTGTTGTGGAAGTTGATAGCCTAAATAAGTTTAAGGCTCAGCTGGACAGGTATTTCAAATGAACAGAGGGGTGAAGTGGAAGTGGTTATTTTATTTTTTTTTTTTTTTGGCTGATGCTGCATAAGCTTGCATTCTTGCATCAAATGCCTCTACTAATGCTAATGCTAAACTCCTTTCTTGATTTTAAATTTGCTACTGTCTTTGTCTAATGTATCAATTGCTGGAGACAGCATAACTCCAATGAGCACTCGGCTGTTAACAAGTCTTGTCCGGAGTACAAAAAAGCTATGGAGCAAAATAAAAGAAAAATAGATTATGAATCGTGAAGGTCTATCTTTGCTTAAAATAGCTCAAATAAATGCGCAAAGATCAAAAGATGTGGCTTCCCAGTTGGTGAGGGAGGTGGAAGACAAGGCTTATGATGTGGTGTTGGTTCAGGAGCCTTACTCGTACTTGGGTAAAGTAAGGGGATACCCGAATGTGTATAGGGTTCTAGAGTGTGGAGACGTCCCATATGCAGCCATAGTGGTTGTCAACCCCAATTTGGGGGTGACAATGATTACATCGCTATGCTACGAGTATGGCATATGTTGTGAAATCGTTGGCCCCTTTGGATCCTTGTACTTGGTGTCCCTTTATTGTAAGTACAATGACTATTTAGAACCTTACCTAAGATATTTGGATAGGGTCGAGTGTAGGTTGAGAGCCAAACCCATAATCATAGCTGCTGACACAAATGCGGGTTCCACCCTTTGGGGTGCGGGAATGTCTGATGATAGAGGTATTGATCTAGAAGACTTCCTGGCCTCAAAGGGTTGGGATGTGATAAATGACCCGACGCAGCTGCCGACATTTTCCTCAGTTTCTGGGGAGTCTTATATAGACGTCACGATCTGCTCATGTACTTCAATAGCTAGAGTGCGGAATTGGAAGGTACAAGCTGAAGTAACAACAAGTGACCATAGATTAATATCATATGAGTACACTGTGAGCGATGTTCGTCGCGAATGAATGGAGACCAGTAGGTACTCAGTCAAAAATGCCAACTGGGACAAATTTCATAGTGTAATTGACCAATTAATGGATGCTAATGTGAACTGGATTGAAATGAGTGCTGAAGATAAAGTGAATAAGGTGACACAAATTATTCAAGCAGGATGTGCTAAAGCTATGAAAAGGAAAAAGAAATGTGTCCGGAAGGTCCCATGGTGGAATTTTGAACTAAATAGTTTAAGAAGACGTGTTCGTGCAGCTCGAAAAAGGTTCCAGTTTGAACGTAGAAACTATGGAAATGCTCAAGAAAGTAAGGAGTACTACTTACAAATACGGAGAGAATATTCAAGCAAAATTAATAAGTTTAAAATCTTGGCTTGGCAAGATTTTGTAAGTACCGCGGGTAATGCAGACCCTTGGAACCCCGTGTACAAGATTATTACAGATAAAGTTTATGTGGCGGAAATCTCACATAGTGTGATGGGAGAGAATCACCAAGAGACTATAACTTGGGGTCAGACTTTAAATCAGATTTTAAAGGTACTCTTTCCTAGTGAAGGAGATATTTTAGAAGTTCATAACAAAGTTTTAAATGAAAATGACCAATATAGAAATGAATCAATCGAGAGTCCTTTCACTAATGATGAATTAGCAATGGCTATGAGCCAGATGAAGGATGGAGGTGCTCCTGGTTTAGATTTCCTAGAGACCCATGCGATAAAGCAGTTCTTCTCCAAGCATCATGATATTCTATTGGACATGTATAATACTTGTCTAATGGAAGGAACTTTTCCTAAGTCTTGGAGAACGGCGGTCCTGAGAGTAATTTTGAAGAGTCCGGAGAAGCCCATGAATGAACCTGCTTCGTATCGGCCGATTGCACTTCTACCCATCCTGGGGAAAGTCTATGAACGTTTATTGATTTATAGATTAGTACCCAGGTATGAGGCTCAGGGTTTGAGCTCTAAGAAACAGTTTGGATTTAAAAAGGGCTCCTCAACTGAGGATGCCATAAGAACTGTAATGAATATAGTGGAATGTGCAGAAGCTAGATATGTTCTGGGTTTGTTCGTGGACTTTAGGGGTGCATTCGATGCCTTGTGGTGGGGTAGCATCCTCCGCAGGGCTAGAATGGCATTCTGTCCTGGAAATCTCTATAAGACCATGCAGAGTTACTTCTCGGATCGTTGTATCATTGTAAGAACGAGCTTTGAAGAACAAAATTATATAGTTGAGCGTGGATGTCCTCAGGGCTCTATTCTAGGGCCCTTTGTTTGGAATATGGTTCTTGATGAATTTTTAGAGCGTAACATGGGGGATACCCATGCCATAGCGTATGCCGACGACCTGGTGTTTGTTGTACAAGGTAACTCCAGAAAGGAGCTAGAAGATAAATCTAGTATTGTCCTTGGTGAGTTATTACAGTGGAGTTGTCTCCACAAATTGAGTATCTCACCTACTAAGACAGTTACTATGCTCCTGAAAGGTAGGCTGAGCTTGAATAGGCCTCCATTAGTAAGAAGTGGGGATGTCTCTCTGAGATATGTCAAGAACGTTAGATACCTTGGGTTGCTTTTGGAGGAGCGACTGTTCTTTACAGAACATGCCAAGTACCTGAAGCAGAAAGTTAAGCTCCTTTATGCCAAGCTTCGGCATGTTGTGAGGGTAAAGTGGGGTATTAAGGGCCGAGCCTTAAATATGCTATACGAATGTGTATTCGTCCCTATACTGACTTACGCTGCTGGAGCTTGGTGTGATCGAGCTGTATATTCTGCAGTGAAGAAGCAATTATTAATGGCTCAAAGGTTTGCTCTTCTGGGGGTAACCCGTGTGTGTCGTACTGTTTCGACAGATGCCGCACAAGTAATTGCAGGCAAGATGCCGGCGGACCTCATGGTGATCCGTTCTGGCTTATTTTACTGTTTAAAGAGAGGCATTCAAAAAGAGCTTCTTGGTGTTCATTCGTGCTCTGAAGGCATGAGTGTGCTGGAGAGAAGATTGCATATGGCTGAACGGAAAAGGATTGAGAATGAACTTATCGGAGTTTGGCAGACTCGTTGGTCGAACTCTGATAAGGGACGTGAAACTTTTCATTTTCTCCCTTCTGTTGAACTTATAAACTATAAGAAACGGCCCTGGTTGCAATTCGGATTAAAGGCATGCTTTGTGTTGACAGGACATGGGTTGAGTGCCAGGCTGAACGAGCTCGGCTTATCTGATTCGGGGCTATGTGCATGTGGGGAACATGAAACTGGACTCCATGTTATGCTATATTGTCCAATTTATGCTGATTTGAGACTCAATCTTGAGGTGGCTCTCGGTTTGAATCTTAATGTTCTATATACTTTATTTGAAAGTAGGAACAGTTTTAATCTTTTTAATGTGTATATTGATAATGTTTTTAGGAGAAGACAAACTCTCTAAATGTAGAGGTCATCCTCCCCGAGGAAGGGGCGGTAACTGGAACCACAGGAAATACTAATCTATTTTCTGTGGCGACAGGCCAATGACCGAAGTTTGTGAATTATACATTACTAGAGTCTTTTAAATTATATTGTTTGATTTTTTAGTCAAAATTTTAGTTGACTACATTCCAATATTGGAATGTTATTCTTTTATAATAAAGTTAAATGTGCATATGGGCATATTTGCCTAGGAGGCACTAGATGGCTCTGGTATTATATGATGATGTCTTTGTCTAATCTAATAAAGGAGGTAGCGTTCTCATATATTTTCTTCAGAATCATAATATATGGGGTATCTATGCCTTGTCTTTCCAGTGCCCGAAACATTGCCTTATGCTGTATGGAGTCAAATGCCAAGCATAATGGTGTTTTATATTCATTTGCTCTCTCCATTAGCTGTGATATTACGTGACGGTGATATCCATAGTTGAGAATCCTGTCCCAAAGCCAACTTGCTCTTTTGGTTGATTCCCATCAAGTATTCTTCCTAATCTGTTAGTAATGACCCTTGTGAACAACTTGTAGATGTGGGATAACAAGCTAATTGGTCTATAATTTCCAATTTCTGATTTATCTCCTTTCTTATGCAGCAAAACCATGATTGCATTATTCCACTCCTTAGGCATCACACCTTTTCTAATGCATTTTGTGAAGAGCCTTGCCAGTTTTTGTGTTATGTCTCTTCCTCCCAATTTTAACAACTCTACAGTAACTTAATCTTCCCCCGGGGCTTTCTGATTCTTCATTTTCTTCAATGCATGTTCTACCTTATCAGGAAGTATGTTGTATGTGTTGCTAATTTGCAATCCATCATTCCCTCGCTCCTTTTATAATTCTCAATAATAGTTCTCTGCTATTTATAAGTACACCATTGCTATTCTTCAGTTTCAGTATCATTTGTCTTTCTGTATTACTGCTTATGGCTGCTGATTTAAGTCCTTTGTTTTCCCTTAATGCTTGTTCTACTTTTCTTGTGTTAAATCTTCTTATGTCCTCTCTGAGTCTCTTTCTAATGGTTTTGCATAACTCAGTATACTCAATTTTCTCCTTGTCAGTGTTTATCTTGCTCTTCATTTGTCACCTTCGGTTCGTCATAACAAGTGTTTCTTGACTACTTTTTTCTTCTTTGGATTTCTTTTTCTCTATCGGTTTCTTGGGCTTGATCACTTTCAGAAAGTTGTAATATTTCTCGTTGATATCTTGTTCCTGGGCAGTCTGCAGAAGCTGAAACCTGTTCTTAAGTTCCAGTACTGCTTTTTCTCCTCTTCTGTTATCTCAAAGACCTTTGTATTATTTACTCGAAGCAGTTTTTTCTTTTCCTTTCCTACATCTATATCAAGTGTGCATCTTACCATTCTCTGATCACTTCCAACATTTACCTTATTCAGGACGGTAACATCATTCATGGTATATCTTCTGTTAGTGAGGATGAAGTCGATTTCATTAGTTGTTTGGAATCCATTTGGACTCTTCTATGTCCACTTTCTGTTCACCCTTTTCTTGAAAAAAGTGTTCATTACTGACAATCCTTGAGATTCTGTAAATTCCACAAGTCATTCACCTCTTTCATTTCTTTCACCAATTCCAAAACTTCCTATAGTTCCCTTTCTGCACTGTTTTGTCTTTTTCCAATCTTAGCATTGAAGTCCCCCATAATAATAGTGTAGTGGGTTTTCTGCTCATCTAGAAGACTCTCAATTTCGGTGTACATTTCTTCAATCTCTTCTTCATCATCATGGCTCGATGTTGGTGCATAAATCATTATAACCTTTAGCTTCTACCTCTTAGAAATCTTGAGTATTAGTCTTGACACCCTTGGTGATGTACTTTTGAATTCCAAAATGTTGTTTTTTATATCTTTATGGACCAGAAATCCAACTCCACCTTTGCTTCTTTCCCTGTTTCCATTGATGTACATCAGATTTCCACTTGATAAACTTATAAGTGATTCATTATACTGCTAGAAAATGAATTATCAGAAGGTCATTTTTTGCTGGGCATTGAGGCATACCAGTATTCTGAGGTGCCTTGTGCAGACTTTAAAATCTTATGAGAGCAGCATGCAGAGGTAACTCAAGGTAATAAATTACGACAAATTAAAAAATGAACCACAATTGGGTATCAAATTTTAGATTCAACAGATGAAATGAGGTATAGGTGCTGAGACCACCTGCCTTACTGCTAGAGCCAACTAACAAACACATCATCACTGACTGTTACCATCTTTCAAATGTCTGTAAAATTACTTTTAGTTGTCTATCTAAAATGACAGAGATTTGCAGGATCTGTAAAGAGCATCCAACAGATGAGAAGAAATTAACAGATTGGGACCAACTTTCCTGCCACTTTATCAACATTTCTGAATGAGTGGCCAGAATATGCAGAGTTAAAAAAAAAAAAAAAAAAAGGTAAACTGCAGGGTGGAAGCCTCCTCAACAATTCATGCTTGAGGGAAATGGACCATCATCTGCCACGCTGGTCCAGTGCAGGTCGACTGTATTTAGCAGTCAGGAGCTTGAACCCCGGTCTACTCAAAGAGCGTGTACTACTGCACTCCCACTCCTGACAACTCAGCTACAGAGGCCAATATGCAAAGTATGCATCTCTAATATTAAACATTGAATGCTTAATAGTTCCAACAATAAAACTGACATCAAGGCTCTTACTTAATCATATGTGGGACATAGCAGTGCTGTAGTCAGAATACCATGACCTTTACATAGGTGAATCTAAATGCCAGTCAATAAGGCTGCTTTGGAAAATTGGCCATTTGGTAAAAACAATATGTGAAAAGTTCTGAGATGATTTCTCAAAAACATTTAGTGTACATACATTTTTATAAATGGCCCTCCCTGATGATATACAGATGTCCCACCTTTCCAGCTACTTTTGAGAATATTGCTGGAATTCTTCAGCTGTGACTGGTTGAGTTTCACTGTCCCATTCTGTTTAGCTGGTTGGAATATCATCAAATCTTCACCCTTTTAGTTTTATTTTCAGTTTGGGGAAGGTAAAAAAATCATATTGGGCAAAGTCAGGCGAATATGAAAGATAGTATTCCACAGGAATGATTCTTGAGTGGAGAAAATTTCACCATTTTAATATCTATGATAGCTTTATCCCCCAACTTTTTTCCTTTGTTGAATCAGAATCACTTTATAATAGGCTTAGTTTACTGTTTGACCATTCTGAACAAATTCAGAATAGTCAAATGAACAATACTTTAAATGACTAAAAAGAGAACACAAAAGACTGCATAGATAAACCTGTTTTTTGGGGACTAAACTTGTTGCATGTGAACTGTCATTCCCAGATAACATATTATATATGCTGTGTTATCAGAAGGGAAAAAAAAGTTTTCTTTTGAGGTTAGAGCCATACACCTACATTTCATCAACAGTAAACAATGTAATTGATGAAATTAAACCATTTTCCCATCTTTATCTTAAGTTCCTTGCATTTCCAGCATTCATCTTTCTAGTTATCATTCAGTTTCAGTATCATTACTCCTTGGAAGAAATTTTGCTGACACTCAATACATGCCAAAAGGTAATTCCTTGGGTAATTACTCACTGCTCAGAACCAATATTTTCTTGCATTTTAGCAACAAAAATTTTCATCATGCTTGATATTCTACCCAATCTCATATAGAATTTCTGCATCAGTCCACTTCAGAAGAAGAATGCAAAGTGGCCTTAACAACACTGGTCATCTCAGCAGAAATCAGCCACTTTGGAAACTTTGCATCCACTAATAAACAACAAACCATACTAAAATAAGTATCACAAAATGCAGTTCTTAACATTTGGAAGATTTATAATAATAAGTGCATGCGTAATGTTAGATTGTTTATTTTCTATAGATTATGAGTAAGTTAATATAAGTGTAAACCAAAGATCATAAGGTATTATTTTTAGTTGTACTCATGTAGGTTGATCAGCTTCTGTTTTGTAAGCCTGCTACTGCACCAGTCCAGAAGAAAAAGGCGAAGCAGGCTTCAGAATACTAGTTAACCCCCCCCCACCCTTTGGGTTAATTTACTAATAACCGTTAGAAATTAAACATTCTAACATTGAAAGAGTTTAGTAGTGCTATAGCCCCAACCTATGTACATATTTCACTTAACAAAAAGGTTAGTGCAATGGCATCATGTTTTTTCATAAGTGAATTACCAAATTGGTAATTCACTTATGAAATTGGCATTGTTTTTATCATATCCCATATTGTGAATACCTTCACATGAGATATGATAAAAATTATGCCATTTTATCAATTTTGTAATTCGCTTATGAGAAAACATGATGCAATTGCACTAACCTTTTTGTTAAGTGAAATATTTACATAGGTTGAGGCTATAGCCCTACCAAACTCTTTCAGTGTAAACTGTTATTCACCATGTGGCATCTCTCATATTTTGGAGTTATACTTCATAACTGGATTGTCACTATTACAACACCAGGGTACCTACTCACCCACTAATGATAGGCCAAATAGCCTTGAAATGGCCATCTGGGTGGTGGTGGTGGTATCCACCAAGAATAAGTAACAATCTTTTTCATTGGTGAAGCATTACTTATTTGAGGTAGTGCAATACCAGGTAACTCGTTGTAAAGGTATTTACAATATGAGATATATGATAAAAACTATGCCATTTTACCAATTTGGTAATTCATGATGCAGTTGCACTAACCTTTTTTGTTAAGTACAGCCTAACATTACCATGTGCAATGGTGAGTGGAAGATTTCTGCTTCTTTTTCCCAATTCTGCACATAAGACTTGATGCACACACGTTCCACTTTTGTGTACATTATATTGTGACATAAGATGCATCTGAACTTACACACTGCTTATTGCTGGTTTAGTAGGATGAGAACTGGTTCGAATCAGTAATGTGATGAATGATTGTTCCCCTTTAATTTCTCATCATCTTGGCACTCTGTCACTTCTTTTGTAATAAATAAAGCCGTTGAACTTTCCCTCTGTTATTTTACATCAATGTTCATCAAGCCAAGCAGATATCATTTTCTAATATATTAAAAATCAAATTAGATAGTATGAATCAGAGCTGTAATACTCAATATGTTCTACGTTGATAATATTAGTAAATTAATAAGAGGAGTTTACCTCAATAGAGTACGTGGAACACTTCCGTATGATACCCTCCAGAAATTAAAACGGAAAAAACGAAAAAATCGACAACTTACCAATATATTAAAGTGAAATATAAATAATTAAATAATCAATTTAACTCAATTCAAAACAATTAAAATTCAAATTAACGCAATTAAAAGAATCTAACAAAAATAATAAGGAAGGAAAATCGTTTTGAATATTTTCGTTAGATTCTTTTAATTGCGTTAATTTGAATTTTAATTGTTTTGAATTGAGTTAAATTGATTATTTAATTATTTATATTTCACTTTAATATATTGGTAAGTTGTCGATTTTTTCGTTTTTTCCGTTTTAATTTCTGGAGGGTATCATACGGAAGTGTTCCACGTACTCTATTGAGGTAAACTCCTCTTATTAATTTACTAATTAAAAATCAAAATATCTATATTTTTGTTTATAAAAGTTATAAACAAAGTAAAACAAGATATATCCTACTGAGTTTTTTTTTTTTTTTAAACTTAAATTAAAATTTTGCTTAATTTTATTTTTATTCTTTGTCATAATAGGCACATGAACAGTTATGGTTAGACTGTGCTCAGAGGCTGACTGCTATTATACAACAGATCATTGAGTTTGCCAAGATGATACCAGGTTTCATGAAATTATCACAGGATGACCAAATTGTGCTACTAAAAGCTGGTAATATACTTTGCAACTTCTTTACTATTGATTCAAAATGTACATGAGATAATGATAATGTATATATCCAGTAAAAATATCTTTAATTATACATAGGAGCTTTCAAGGCTGAATGAGCCTCTTTATCGACAAATGGAATGGAAACTTTAGAGATAAAAATTATTTTAATGGACACAGAGTTGTGTGTGCAGTGAGTCGTGAGACATTTATCCTCATCTTGTTTATTTTTGAGAGATTTTTATGTGGAGTAATTTTACATATGTCTCTGCGAGTATATAAACATTTATACTTTGACTGCTTAGAAAGGAGTTTGTCGAGTACAACATTATGCCTGAGGGGATGATACATTGGAATCTTAGGGTGTTCTTTAGCAGTTAAACATTATTTATGAAATCCAAACCATAAGTTATCAAACATTCTCTCCTCGCTTATTCATAATGTTATTACTTGGGTGATTCCTTTTATTTAAGTCATATCCCAGAAGTTCTTTTCTGATCATATTAAGTGTATATGTATATATACTTAATAATATTTGTAGAAGATTAAGAGAAATTTACCTCAGTATGATATGTAGAACACTTCTGTATGATACTTTCCAGAAATTAAAACGAATAAAAGATTAACACAATGATTATAGTAAAAAATTAATTTAAAAAGTTTAACATGAATTTTGAAAAAAATGATTTTCCTTCCTGAAGCAGACAGTCCTTTTCGACTGTATGTCATGATCACAGGAATGGAAATTACGGAGTATGTGAGCTTGAATCTTAAATAGAGAGATAATTTGTCCTCGCGCATGCACGCAAAAGGCCACTATTACAGTGGATTCCGGTTATTTGGGGCACATCTTAAAAAAAACAAAAGGCCAATCGAAAAAATTGCCAGAGTTTACTTCGCTTAATTTGAGTGGAGATTACTTTACGATTGTCTCCGACCGTGCCACGTGGTTCGATCAGATTTCTGGAGGTCACAACCATAAAACAATTAGCAGTCACCTGTTTATTGGGCTTTTCTGTTAGTTCAATCTATCTTAAACAGATAGTAAACTCAATCTTATTGAATTTGCGATAATACCGACAGCTGAAATTCTGTGGTTTATTATGGTGAAATGTGTTTACACTTCCATGAAATCTTCAATCATATAAAAAAAATTAATTTTCAGATCTCTCCATTCCTATTTTTAAAGCTTCGTAACTTGTTACTCCGTTCTCACTTGCGCGTATCGTGTTACTTGTAATTTGTGTGTGCCATGTTCTTTGTTATTGATTGCTTATCTTCTTACTGTTTTAAATTTTAACCCCCACTCACAAATGTCAGTGAACAGAAATGTAAACTAGTTAGTATGTACGTATTAATTATTCCGATTTTCACATATCATTTAATTTTTTAATTGGTAAGGTATTAAAGGGTAAATTTGCGCTTATATATCTTTACTTTTATAGCCTGTGGATAATACTCCTATTTTCACTAATTATAATCACTGTTTAATAGAATTAAAATTCAATTCACAAATGTGATCACAATGACAGGAGAGATTGCTTCTACAGGGATGGGATACACTTAAATAGAAAGGGTGCAAGAATATTTGCTGATGCTATCGAGGCAGTGTTAGGTGGGTCGGAAAACTGCTAGCTTGGGGGATACAAAGACTAATAGTTTAACAGTAACCGCAGGCAGAGGTGAAGGTGATTCTTGCACAACTTCTATTAGAATAAGAAGCGACCTGGAGCGAGGGGTGTTGGGGGTTTCAGGGACGGATGGCAGTCATCCTGGAATAGTTGGGTATATGGGATGTGTTAGGGTAACAAGGAATAGGCATAGGAGCATGTATACCAATGCTAGAAGTATAGTAAATAAATTTGATGAATTTGAAGTGTTGGTCAAGACATCAAAGGCGGATATTGTTGGGATAGCAGAGACGTGGTGTCACAAAGATATAAGGAATGCAGAACTGGAATTTGGGGAGTACAATGTGTACAGAAAGGATAGACAGGACAGAAAGGGAGGAGGTGTTATGCTGTTAATTAAGAAAAACATAAAATCAAAAGAAGTGCATCCAGTTGATATAGATGGACAGTGCACTGTTGAGTCAGTTTGGTGTGACATAAGCACTGCAAAAGCAAAAATAAGAGTAGGAGTGTGTTATAGGCCTAATGACTCGAATGAGTACAATGAACAATTGTACAGAGAAATAGAGTGGGCCAGTAAATCAGAATGTCTTATAATGGGGGATTTTAACTTCCCAGATATTGACTGGAACTTGTGGGTTGGTCACTCACACACTAGTCAGACTTTTGTGGATTTATTGGATGATTGTTTTCTGCAGCAGCATGTTCGAGAGGCAACCAGAGAAAGTAATACTCTTGATCTGGTTATCAGCAGTGATCATTCGTGTATTAAGAATTTGCAGATAAAGGAACCACTAGGTGGCAGTGATCACAGTGTGCTGAAGTGGGATTTACTCAAAGAGGTAACTACCGTCAAGGGTAAAGGAAAGGGTTTTTGCTTCCGTAAAGGGGAGTACAGTGGTCTCAGACAGTTTTTAAATTCTGTACAGTGGGATCGACTGACGATGTTACAAACAATAAATTCTAAGTGGGAAGCATTCAAGGAATTAATCGTGGAAGCTACTAGACTTTTCATACCGATGAAGAAATATTGTTCAAGGTTTAGGCCTAAATGGTTATCAAATGAACTAATGAGACTCGTGACAGAGAAGAAAAATGCATGGGATGCATATAAATTATCAGGCGACGCAGAAGCCTGTAGCAGATATAAGCTAGTCTGTAATCAGGTCACAAAGGAGGTTCGGCAGGCAAAGGCGGATTACGAGAAATCTTTGGCAAAAGATGCTAAGAAAAACAGCAAGGATTTCTTTACTTATATAAACTCTAAAAGGAAGGGGCTGAATATGATTCAGCCCCTTCCTTTTAGAGTTTATATAAGTAACACTTGACATCGATGGTTCGACTGTTGATGATCCTGCTCAGATAGCAAACAAACTGAATGAGTATTTTGCATCTACATTCACACGTGAGGAATCATTACAGTTTGAAAATGGAAGAAGGTTATCAAATTGTAGCAGTGTGCTTAATGATTTTGTAATAACTGAGAGCAAAGTGGAGGAGAAATTGTTGAAGTTAAACATAAGAAAGGCACCTGGGGCGGATGGGATCTATCCAGTTATATTAAAGGAGGCGGCAAAGCAACTAAGCAAACCCTTAGCCATAATTATGAGAGCATCCTTGGATTCAGGGGAGGTTCCCACGGACTGGAGATGTGCAAATGTATCCCCAATTCACAAAGGAGGTTCGAAGGGTGACACGAATAATTACAGACCAGTTAGTTTAACTTCTGTTCCGGGTAAAATAATGGAGTCACTGGTTAAAGATGCATTGCAGGATCATCTAGACAAGACTGCAGCAATAATTCAGACACAGCATGGGTTTGTTAAGGGAAAGTCTTGTCTGACAAATTTGATTGGTTATTATGATGTGGTCACAAAGGAACTGGATGCAAAAAATAATTTTGATATCATATACTTGGATTTCAGGAAAGCTTTTGACACTGTTGCGCATGGAAGACTACTGTACAAATTGGAGCAGAATGGTATTAAGGGTAAGTTGCTACAATGGATAAAAGGATGGTTAAGTGGGAGAAGACAGAGGGTGGTAATCAATGGGTGCTGCTCTTCGTGGACTAATGTTATTAGTGGAGTCCCACAGGGTTCGGTGTTGGGTCCACTGTTGTTTTGTATATTTATCAATGATATTGATGAAGGTATATCAGGCTTAATGTCGAAGTTTGCAGATGACACGAAGGTTGGCAGGGTTGTTAATGACAGTAATGGCAGTGTGCTACTGCAACAGGATCTAGATAATTTGGGCAGATGGGCTAAGAAGTGGCAACTGAAGTTTAACCTTGACAAATGCAAAGTACTGCATATGGGTAGAAGTAACCCCAGAGAAACGTACCAACTGTGTGGTACTACACTTAAGGTGGTAGAAAATGAAAAAGACCTGGGAGTAATTGTGCAGTCAGATATGAAGTTTTCTGAGCAATGTAGACAGGCTGCTAAGGCAGGTCATGGGGTTTTGTCAATGATATATAGGAATTTTGCTAGCAGGGAAAAGGAGGTGATTGTCCCTCTGTATAAGGCAATGGTCAGGCCACGCCTTGAGTACTGCGTACAGGTCTGGAGGCCTCATTTTAGGAAGGATGTAGATTTGCTTGAGCGTGTACAGAGAAGAGCAACACGATTGGTGAGGGGAATGAAGGGATCCTCTTACCAAGAGAGGCTTAAGTTCTGCAAATTGCAGTGGCTGGAGACTAGGCACCTGCGCGGTGATCTGATTGAGGTCTATAAGGCCTTGAATGGGTTGAGCATGCTGAATTCTGATGGGATCCTCCCACTTGTTCAGAATACGAACCTACGGGGACATAAGTTCAAATTAAGAAAGGATAGATGTAGAATAGATGTGCGGAAATTTGCCTTTAGCCAGCGGGTGGTTAATTGCTGGAACAAACTTCCATCTGTCGTTGTGGAAGTTGATAGGTAAAATAAATTTAAGGAGGAACTGGACAGGCAATTGGAGGGTATGGTGTGATTTTTTTTTTTTTTTTTTTGGCTGATGCTGCATAAGCTCCTACACTTGCTTTCTTGCATCAAGTGCCACTACTACTACTACTATGACCAGCGCTTACTACATATTGTATAGTGAATGGTACTTTACTATGGTGAGGCCATCATAACACGATTTGATTGTACAGTGAACCAATTGTAAAGCGAGGGTCCATTGTATTTTTAAATATTTACGTGAAACTTCGAATAATTGGGGCAGCTGCTTAATCGAGCCAAAATGCACTAATCCCAGTGTGTCCCAAATAACCGGAATCGACTGTATTTGTATAAAAGACCACGAATCGGCTATCACATATGGATGGCAAACATTAATAGAATTCTCATGTAATTTAATTTCGATGGTTTCCGCAATTAAGTCTCATATAATTACATTTGACACTAAATATTTTTGCCTCGTTAAATAAAAATGTATGGTTTTCATTAACGTCATGAAAGGCTACTTCTGACGCTGAGGACGCGTGCTGTTTCTCGAACTTTCAGTGGTAATTGTGTTGATTCTTAGTAAGATGATTGCAATAAATCATCTTACTAAGAATAAATAAATCACAATCACTGCAATAAATGTTGTATACCAAGTCATTTATTTGTGTCACGAAAGAGGAAAGGACTGAGCAATTGTTCAGTATAGATTGTAATGTCGGTGTCTTTTAAAAAACCGTGGCACAAACAGCTTAACAGAATTTTTAAAGATACTGAATTTTAGATTGTGGCCGGACCAATATGGAAATTATGCAGAAAGAATTCCATCTGTATTGAACTTGCTCAATCCATTCAAAGCCTTAAACACTTCAATCAGATCACCTAGCAGGTGCCTAGTCTGCAGTTTGCAGAACTGAAGCCTTTCTTGGTAAGAGAACCCTTTTGTTTCTCTCACCAATCTCGTTGCACTTCTTTGTACTTGTTCCAGCAGCTCTACAACCTTCCTAAAATGTGACTTCCAGACCTGAATGAAGTACTCAAGGTGTGGCTTGACCATTATCTTATACAATGGGATAACCACCTCCTTATCCATGCTAGCAAAATTCCTATATATCATTGACAAACCCCAATGACCTGTCCTGGCAGCCTGTCTGCACTTCCCAGAGAACTTAATTCCTAACTGCACAATTACCTCCAGGTCTTTTATTTTCCGCTACCCTGAGTGTAGTACAACAGAGTTGGTTACTGCTATCCATATGGAGTACAGTCAGTCCTCGTATAGCGCGATAGTTGTGTTCCTAGAAACCCTTGGGCAATGCAAAATCGTGCAATATAAATAACAGAACCTATGGGAAAAATAGGGTTAGGTGCTGAACACACATTTGTAACCAAATCATTACCAAACACAATAAATAATTGTAATAAAATACTTAACATATTTTATTACGACTATTACGTTATAAAATTGTTAATGCTTTTGCTTCTATTGTAAGCAAACTTGTTCTTTGTTTGATTTTCTATCCAAACAGATGACAGCCATTCCATCTTTTCCAATTCTTTGTGTCTTGATCTAATGGGTTTTGTTACACTTTGAGTTGTTCCTGCTATGAAAGCTGTTTTTATTTTCTCTGCATTCTTTCTAATTCTCGGTGTTGCCTCATTTAGGCCTGTAACATGTGCAGTATCACATGTTCTTCCATTTTGCTCAAAGTATTTCGCAATTTCATATTTTTTCTCTAACAGAGGCGGACTGCCCAGAAGTGTGATTTTAGCCATGAACACTAGTATGAGGCTGCTACAAAATTATTTTGAGTAAGAATTTTTGATCCAGTCCGCCTCTGTCTATTGATATTGCTTTCCTTTTTCTCTCTGAACCTGTAGTGTTTTCACCAGGGCACTTCCTTTTCATACCTTTTAAGTATTTTTACTCATTTTTAGGGAATAAAGCACAATTACAAAATGAGGAGGCACGCTTGATACGCATAAACAAAGCTGCGTGTGTGTGTGTGTAGCAACTGAATAAACAACACCATAAAGGCAGAGACACACTATTAACACCTCACTAGTTCACATTTTACTAAAGCTCATTTCTGGGCGTTACTACCATAAAACAATTTCCAATTGCATTTCTGCTGGTGGAATCTGTTACAAACTGGTAGTAAACTCGATCTAATTGCATTTGCGATAATACCGATAGCTGGAATTGTGTGGGTTTTTACATTATTATGGTGAAATGAGTTTCCCCTTCACTGATATAAAAGACATAAATACTTTTTCAGACTCTTCTCTTCATTGCTATCGTGTTGCATTCAGTTGGGGTGATTCCGCGTTTGACTGCCATTTCTTGTAAACACAGAGGTGAATTGTGCATAAGCAAATTTGGTTCATGTTATATATGATATCGTTCCCCTATTTATAAATCGTGTATGGTCAAATTCATGTAGTGTAAACACGTGTTACACGAGGACTGACTGTACTTTGCATTTGTCAATGTTAAACTTCAGTTGCCGTTTCTCAGCCCATCTGCCTAACTTTTCTAAATCCCGCTGCAATAGCATCTAACTCTATTACTAGTGAAATTAAGTCCTGTATCCTGAGTGGAAACAGATGTTTCTATGCACATGAAAAACTATTGATGTCCAGAGTAGTGAACAGACAATTAAAAATATACAAAAATCTCATTAGACCAGTTGTGTAATATGGTTGTGAAGCTTGAACATTAATGAGCTTTAAATTCTATACAGTGGGATCAACTGATGATGCTACCAACAGCAAATTCTAAATGGGAAGCATTCAAAGAATTAATCTTGGAATCTACTAAGAAATATTGTTCAAGGTTTAGGCCTAAATGGATGTCTGAAAGCTCAAAGCCGAAGTCATAAAAAGAATATGGGCTGTGAGATCAGAGGTCATAGTAAACCTGCTGAATACTTGCATCAAGGATGGAGTCTTTCCAGTCCAATGGAATAAGATCCTTCTCAAGATAATTATCAAAAAGCCACTTGACCAACCTGACTCATATAGACCAATTGCCCTTTTACCCATTATAGGTAAAGTACTGGAAAAGATTATAGTCAGAAGATTCCTCTCACTCTTAACAACAATATGGCTTCACAAAAGGAAAATGTACCAAAGATGCCATTCGGGCAGTGATGCTAGCCAGCAACACTGAGAGAAAATATACCCTTGGCCTCTTTGTGGATTTCAAAGGCCCTTTGAAATCCACAAAGACCAAGTATTGCCTAGTATCCAGCTACCTGGACGACCACCACCTCGTGGTCAAAACACCTACCGAGGAAGTTTCCAGACCTTCGATTAGGGGTTGCATGGAATGTGGCATTCGACACCTGGCTATCAAAACATGACCCCATTATCGTGAAGATAGCTTATGCGAATGATCTAGTTGTGGTCCTACATGGGGATTCGAGACAACAGTAGGAAGAAGCAGCCAACAGCATTCTTGAAGATCTCTCACAGTGCTGTGAAAACCACAAACTTATAGTCTCAGTTGCTAAAACTCAACAAATACTCCTCAAAGGACACCTAAACTTGACCAGATCCCCTAGATTAGATATCAGGACCAACGAATAAAGCTTGACCCTACCTACAAATATCTTGGAGTCCTGCTGAATGAGAAGCTATCCTTCAGAAACATGCCAACTACATCAGGGGGAAGATCAAAAAATATGCTGGTAGCTGAGATAGGAAGAACTGGGGTCTGAAGGGACAAACCTTAAAGCTCTATTATGAATGTATCTTTCTCCCAATAGCGACATATGGGGCCAAATATACCATAGTAAAATGACAGCTAAACCAAGCACATCATACCATCCTTCTGATGATCTCTAGGGCTTGCAGAACAGTTTCCACTTCTGTGCTGCCAGTCCTATCCGGCAAGTTACCCCTTCATCTCGAGGTTGCGTACCATTATCTATATACCATAAGAAACGGAACCTTCCATGCAACAGCAGCAACAACATTGTACTGGATGGACCTGAACAACATCATCCAAGAACGGAAAAAAAAAGAATTAGATGTGAACTGGTCTCTATCTGGCAGAATTTCTGGGCCACCAACCCACTAGGAAGAACAACCACCCACATGTCAACAGTGCAGGAGCACCCCAGACATGGAACAGGCCTCGGCCTAGTAAGCTCCCTACAAGAAAACCATTTACTAACCATTTGAGGGTAGAATATCAACCCTTCTGGGGAATCTCCACTAGGCGGACTTGCTGACCCCTCTCTGGGTGGGATCGACTCACTGTCCATCATTGTAATCTGTTACTACTCTCATCATTTAGTTTTCTTGGGAATGCCTTTTCCTATTTCCAAATTACTATCTTCTTATCCAAACGCCCACCCAAACATCTCCCATCATCACCAACTCCTATCACTTACTACTTGGGGCCCCCAGTAAAGATTCATCGATAGTAGATCCAGGACATGCCTCCTTGCAGGTAGGGATGGGTGCCTGTTGGATCTGGCCAACAGTAAAACAAGTAACTCTTGTTCTGTTGTTGGCCGGAAGTAATGGCTTTGGGCTATGCCAAGTACAGAGGATTTGGCAGCGAATGGGGGGAAACCCTGGAGCCCACAACAATGACACTAGACATCTGAGTCTGTACACATTGTAACACCCATATTCAAATTTTGCATCCCTTATGTCTGAGTGATACCATGTAATGACTTGACCAGTACTTAAAATTAATCAAATATATTTACTGTGCTTCTAGCAGTAGTGTGTATGTGCAATTATACATGTGCCTGGTTTTACTCTTAGTAACCCTAACAGCATTCCTTGATTTGGCACATAAAAAATGCATCATTTACAGTTATGAACTGTAAAAAGGAGAACTCAGATCAGCTACCAGTCGTGATAAACCATTATTTTCTGCTTCCCATCTGTTCCCATTGTAATCTTATTTCCCATAATTATGTTTTTAGTTAGGATATATGATTTGTCTAGATGCTATTAGTTTGTTAAATGTTGTTTGACAACAGTGGAATACTTGCAGAATTACCACTAGTATATATGGTAAGTGTAAATACTTAAATGTTTTGCTAAAAACAAAAATAAGCTAACCTATGTAATTAAGATTACTCCTTTACTATAATTTACCATGTTAGTTAAACAAGACTCTCAAGATCCTTATGATATGAAGTTCCAAATAAAAATGTTGAAGAAATGGATGCATGTGTAGTAAGTTGCAACTAATTAATGTAATGGTTGTCATTGATGGTTCCTCCTTTGGAGGAACAATCAACACATCTTATTGTGTTGATTGTCAAGCAGCACTGGTGGGGGATCCCCTCCAACTCTGCATTGGTATACTTTGTGTACCATTACAAACCCTATAAAGGCCAGGGATTAGTGTGAGTTTGTGTTGGTCTGTTGTTCCTCTATCCCAGCGATTCCCAACCTTTTTGACCCGCGGAGCCCTTTTTAGAATCAATTTCTATGGAGGAACCCCTTAGGCTTACCCTATGTTTTCAAGCTAATGTTACAGGGGGAAAGAGGGGATAGATAATAAGGGAGTGTAAAGTAAAGAGATATTTAAACAATTATACAATGTGCATGCAATAAAATTATATTTTGCAGTAAGCCTAAATTAAGACACAACATAAAATAATGTATAAATATTTAATGAGACACCTGTGGTTGTATTTTTTTGCTCAGTTTTCTTATTTCAGGTTCAATTGATGATAATTGCAGGCGAATGTCTGGTTCTGCATTTTGTTTTGGTACGCATATAGGCAGAAAATCCGGCTTCACGGAAATATGTAGTTGAGAAAGGCAGCAATACTAATTTTGCTTTCTCAAACAAGATTTTGAATTCATCTTGAAAATGCAACCAAAACTCTGGTAGACTGATTCTGAAATGTATCTCATACTACAATAATTTTGAAGCTAATGGCAGCAAAATGACTGAATGTCGTCTGCTAGAGAATGCACAAAATTCAACTTGGCAAATTTTTATTCAGAATGTGTTTTCTAGTTTTCTAATTCTTTAATTTCATTCAATTTTTAGCTATTTTATTTTCCTGGAGCAGCTATGGAGCACAGGTTGGGAACCACTACTTTAGCCATTTAGCCACATGGACCCTTTCCTTTTTAAACTCCAGTTAGTGTGGATGATTCTAGCTATCATTCCAGCATAATTCCTGACTTTTTTTTTGGCCAAGTGCACATGATGGGGATGGAAAGTTAACTTATTGTCAAATATTATACGTAGATATTTCTGTTACTAGAGCTATTGTTCTTCCTGCTATTTTAATCTGTTCAAGTTACTGTTTTGTTGTTGGATAGTGCTAGAATGTATTGATGGCTAAATTGGCATGCTGTTTTAAAACCCAGAAGGACATTTGATATTTATTATTTAAAGCAGTCCCAGCCAACCAATGGCAACCCTGCTGTCAGTTACACATAATTTAGCAGTACTCTTATATATTCCCTCTTCTGTTTGCCCAAGTACAGGGAGGGAAAAACCTGCCATGATCAAATTATATAAAAAAATAAAAAATTTCAGACAAAGTCCAAACTTCATTGGAAAGCCAGCAGCACTAGGACCTGCCGAGAAGAGAAATTCCAGCACAAGGAGCTGGAGTTGCAGTGGATATAGAAGACCCAAGCCTCCATGATTTCACAGAACTTTAGGTAATTGAGCACAAGGAACTGGAGTTGCAGTGGATATAGCAGACTCAAGCCTCCACGATTTCACAGAATTCTAGGTAATTTGGCATACACCATACCACATTACAAATCGAAGACTTCCAGATGCAGAAAAGTTTTCTGCCTAAGAAATATTGCAGTTGCAAAGGCTTGGAAAGCCAAGAAGTTCTCCTGTTTATCAACTAAAATTGTCTCGCAGCCTTCTGCCATAAGATTGAGATTACTAACCCGAGATACCAATTCAATTCGTAGATTGCGGTACTCCTCACTGTTGTACATAATATGTTCCCATGATTCTCTTTTGCCACAATAGCAACTAGATCTTTCATTAATTCCTAAATCATGCAACTTTGCATTAATCGAACCATGACCAGTTAATAAGAACATAGCTTGTAAGTTTGGGGCAAACCATTTGAATTTTATCGAGGCTGCATTTCTTAAATCTGGGAAAAATTTTTGTGTAATCTGCCCTTTATCACAAACACTCCAACACTCTTGCCAAACTTTTACCAAAGCATCCCAGATTCTTGTCCTTTCCTTCTTGGGACCTGCTAAAATGTCCACCTGTATATTAAAAAAAAGAACAGGGAATGCCACGGCAGATGAAGTAAGCCAATGCACAATACAATAAATGCAGATCAGTAGGCAATTTTCCAGTCCCAGTCTGCAAAGCTGGGGTTGACACAGTTCTGCATGCCATGCACATCCTAAGGAGCATTACTCTTTGAATGAACTGAGCTTTCTAGTAAATACTTTTCCATTTACACATTCAAACCAAATTGGTGCACCATACGTTACCATGGGAATAAATTCACATTCATATAGCAAGTTCAGTGCCTTACCTTTTATTCCCCAGCCAACTCTAGTGGTTCGAGTAATCATCCCAATAAATTTCCTCACCTTTTCTGATAAGTAACATGTGAGTTGAAGTCAAAGATCTGTCAAACATAATGCCTAGATATTTTAATTGCCTTGCCAATTTTAGGCTCAACCCATTCATTCTAACAACTGGGGGTCTTCTACTCAAAAATTGATCCTTGAAGACCATTGTCTTTGGTTCCTGATACAGCCAGTTTATGTAACCTACACCAGTTATTAAGTTCAAACAAAACCTGCTGTGACCTGGTTTCTAGTTGCATCCGTGTATTTCCTTCAATAAGCAACACAAGATCATCAGCATATGCCACCATCTCTGTATGCTCGAAGTCCCTATACAACCAGTCCTTCAAAACGAGGTTCCACATTAGTGGTCCAAAAACCGATCCTTGTGGGCATCCCCTGGTCACCTCTCGTACAATAGAATCAACCAACGACAGTTAGTATTACCTTTCCTGCAGACTGGGTCACCTTAAACTGTTTTCTTACTGGAGATCCCCTTATGCTTCCATTCCACGGATGTAGCCTTGGATTCAAGAGAGAGGTGCAACTGATTCTCATCACCTGTCATGACCTGATGCAGAAGTCATCCATCCTTTTGGTACTGTATCTCATGCAGCACCAAAAGAACATTATGGATGATTTTGTTGACACTATTAATAGATGTCACTCTTTTGTCTGCCATTTCATGCACCTGTTTTCTTGAATAGTTTTGTTTACTCATTTTACATTGACATCTACACTGATAGTAGAGGAATAGCTAGTTTGTTCATTTCATAGACTCATTCTCCCTTCACTGAATAGCCAGCACCATTTTTGGCCATTTATTTTGACATCGTATCTTCTTCGTACACTTCCACCAGCTTATTGTGAATGGCACTTCTTGTTCGGACCCTAGCCTGTTCATATTGGAAGACAGCCTGCACTACCTCTTTTCTTCAATGCACAAATATTCACCTTCATGTCTGAACTTGTGCAGTGACATGAGCATACTTGGCATTGCATCATGTCTTGGTAACTAACAACTACTACACATGACCAACAGCTTGCAGTGCTATGACAGGTAGAATGATGTCATAAATTTCAAGTGTAGCTCTCATTTTTGTAAATAAACTGGAGTTATGAGATCTCCCAAAACTTATTTATTGAATACCCTTCATAAAAGAAAACTTCTCAAATACATTATTTAATTTTTATAAAATTGTATTTGTAAATTAATAAGAAATTTTTATTTAAAAAGTTTATTATTTGCACCCTGTATTTAGTACTAGAAAGATTGCAACCCCTCCACCAGCATAACCAGTTGTGAGGTTGATGGTGCATAACATTCTCCCAACAAAATCAAGATTTCATTAAAAGTATTGCTATTTTATATGTTGCTATGATTCTGTTTCCAAGATTACAAACAGTTTTGCAAATGGAAATTTTTTACACAAATTATTTATAATTTAGTTATTTAATTAGGAGAACTTTTGTGATGAGTTTTTCTGTTACAGGAAGCTTTGAGCTGTGTGTCTTAAGGATGAGTAGGTATATTGATCCGTTATCTGGATATGTTATGTATGGTGAAACCATGTTACCTGCAGATGCATTTTGCACCTCAGGTAAGTTTTATTTTCTTTAAAGAAAAGTTCAAACATTTTATTTTATTTAATTAAATTAAAATCACATGGAAGTACATCATTTGTATTTTGGGAATAATCATAATACATTTCAGTTTATTGGTCAACCAACTGAACTTAGTTATATGAGGTGTGGCAAAGTTCTTCCCAGATTGATGTAATAAAAATAACACAATTCACGAAGGAGCTCAAAAATGGTTTTATTTTTATTCAAAGTAATCACCAACTGAATGAATATACTTCAGCATTAGTAGTGCATATAATGCAAGTAAGCAACTTATACAGATTCAGCCGAAAAAAAAAAAAAAACCTTTCAATTTCACCTATACAATCCCTCCAATATTTTTTCTAGTTCTTGAATTTATTTAAGCAATCAACCATTTGCTAGCTAAAGGCAAACTTCAGCACATTTATTCTATAACCATCCTTCCTCATCTTGAATTATGCCACCTTGTGTAATCTGAGCAACAGGAAGAATTCTATCATCATTGAGCTTGCTGAAACCATTCAGAGTCTTAAACACCTGAATCTGATTGAGTACTACGTTAAGAGTTTACATCAGTAAAAAAGTCTGTGCTGTTTTTCTTTGCATCCTTTGCCAAAGATTACTTGTAATTTGCCTTTGCTTGCCTACCCTCCTGTGTGACTTGATTACAGACTATTTTATAACTACCATAGGCTTCTGTGTTGCTTGATAATTTATATGCATCCTGCACATTTTTCTTCTCTGCCACAAATCTCATCGGTTCACATGACATCCATTTAGGCCTAAATCTCAAACACTATTTTTAGTTGGTATCAAAAGCCTAGTAGCTTCCATGATTAATTCCTTGAATGCTTCCCATTTAGAATTGGTTGATGATAATATCATCAGTTGGTCCCATTGTATAGAATTTAGAAAAGTGGTCTCTGTCTGAGACCACTCTAGTCCCCTTTACCCTTGATTATAGTTACACCTTTAAGTAAAGCCTGCATCAATACACTGTTGTCACTGCCATCTAGTGGTTCCTTTATCTGCAGATTCTTAATGCATGAATAATTGCTGTTGATAATCAGATCAAGAGTATTACTCCCTCTGGTTGCCTATCTAACATGCTACTGTAGAAAGCAGTCATCCAATAAATTCACAAAAGTCTTGCTAGTGTGTGAGTGACCAACCCACAATTTACAGTCAATATTTGGAAAGTTAAAATTTCTCATTATTAAACATTCTTAATTACTTATCCACTGTTTCTCTGTACAGTTTTTCATCAGAGTCATTAGGCCTATAACACACTCCTGCTCTCATTTTTACTTTCCCAGTGTTAATATCACACCAAACTGATGATGCATTGCCTTAGATTTCATGTGTTTCTTAATTAATTACTTAGCCTAATATAGCTCATGTATTTACTTGATACCCCTCGACGTGGGCACCTGTACGTGGTGAGGGGACCTCCCAGTGATGCTGCTGGTTTTCCAGATTAGCATCACTGGGATCCAACGCCCATACCTTGGTTCCAGGGTTACATCATTGGAATCCGGCGTGTGCAGCCGTGCGCCGCGACCCGTGGAAGCGGAAAGGGGGATCCTGGTGGTTGAGGGGCCCAGCCTTAATACACCACTTTGGCCCCTGCTTCGACGAGACGGGTGGTCCCGGACCGGCTCGACTGGGATCAATCGGCGGGTGGTATTATACTGCTAGGGTCAACTGCGTTCCAATAAGTCTCCCTCCCTATGGTCCTGGGACGGGATAAAGACTTATTGGTAACGTGGGTATGGTGTTCTAAGCGAACTCGGCGTCCCATTCGTGTACGCAGTACCTGCTAGTTCACGAGTGGGCGCCCCCTCGTAGGGCTCCGTGGTGGGTGAGGTACTTAGGCATCAGACATTTTTCTTTACTCTCATGAGTAATTCAAATCCCCTTTCTTCTGGGGCCCCAACAAGGCCCCTACCTAATCGAGATGATGACGCAGATAACACCTCTGCAAAACGAGCCAGAACTGAGGATAAATCACCACCATTAGTGACACCGCTTTTCCTCATTCTCCATTCCACCGGAGAGCAGTCCATTGGAAAGATGTCACCCTTCTTCATCCAGAAAGGATTAGAAGGGTTGGCAGGTTCACCAAAATCTGTAAAAAGACTGCGTTCTGGCGACCTTTTGGTCGAAGCTTCTACCACCAAGCAAGCGGAAAAAATCATAAAGGCTACATCCATAGGGGGAATACCTATCATCGTAACCCCTCACAAAACTCTAAATTCTTCACGTGGTGTCATATCAGAGTGGGACCTTCTTCATGTTTCTGAAGAAGAGATCTGCTCTGAATTGAAAGACCAAGGAGTGACAGCTGTAAAGAGAATATCGATACGGAAGGATGGGAATCTCGTCCCTACCCGAGTTCTCATCCTCACGTTTAACACCCCACGGCCTCCAAATTCCATCAAGGCAGGTTATCTAAACTGCCCAGTGAGGATTTATATCCCAAACCCACTGCGGTGTTTTAGATGCCAAAAATACGGCCACTCACAAACATCTTGTCGTGGTAACCCTGCCTGTGCTCGATGTGGTGTTAAAGACCACGAGAGCAAGGAATGTACAGCTCCAAAACCCGCCTGTGTTAACTGCCAAGGTGAGCACCCCGCCTATTCAAGAGCATGCCAGCGGTGGAAAGACGAAAAAGAAATCCAAAAACTAAAAACAGAGCTGAATATTTCCTACCCAGAGGCCAGAAAACGTATCCAACCAGTAAATAGCGGGAAACCTTCATATGCCCAGAAGGTTTCTGCTAAGAGCACTATCGGGACACAAACTGAGATGACTATACCACCAAGAGAGTCATTCACCCCGATTGCACGCTATTTATTGAGTTCTCAAAAGCCCACCAAAAAAACACAGTCAGTTGCCACTCCTATATCCGTACCTCCTAGTGCTCCACCACTACCAAAACCAAGTGGTAAAGAGCCTGAAGTAACAACAGAAAGAATGGATGTAGAGAACAAGGAGGTACAGGATGAATCAGTCTTGGAACTCTTTGCGGAGGAAGAAATGGACACGGGACATCGTCCATTCTTCCCCAAAAAAGACAAAGCCAAGACTGATAAAAGTAAGCCCTCAGCACCTCGGAAGCCGCCTGATGGACCCACCAAGCCAAAATAATGGCTAAATTCCTACAATGGAATTGTCGTGGATTCCGGCGAAATACTGATGACATCAAGGCCCTCCTGCAAAAGCACGAGCCAGTTTGCTTTTGCTTGCAGGAGACTTATCTAAAGGCAAATGATGATCCCACCCTGCATAACATCACAATCTTTCGTAAGGATAGAATTGCGGATGGTCCTGCTCATGGAGGAGTGGCTATCCTTGTGGGTAATCAGACCCCAGTTCAGCCCTTGCTAATTACAACCAGCATAGAGGCTGTTGCAATTCGCCTTACAGTGGGATTTTTAATAACGGTCTGCTCGATTTATTTGCCACCTGGGACTGACATCTCCCAGGAAGACCTTGATGATCTTGTAACGCAGTTGCCTCCCCCTTTCTTACTTCTCGGGGATTTTAACGGACATAACACCCTGTGGGGTAGTGCTAACATCAACGGAAGGGGACGAGTCATAGAGCGTATGCTCAATGACAATGACCTTTCCCTTCTAAATACTGGAACAAACACCTTCTTCCATATGCCTACCCGTACTTTTTCTGCCATTGATCTCTCTATCTGCTCCCCTTCTCTACTCCCTTCACTCACCTGGGAAGTGGAGGAGAATCCATACGGAAGTGATCACTTCCCTGTGATAACCTTGTTACACAGTGGGAGACCGTGTCTTCCTTTTAGGTTACCACGGTGGAAGTTTGATCAGGCTGACTGGAATGCCTTCCAACATCAGGCAAATTTTGACCTCAGTACAGTCAGTCAGGAGCCTATCAATGACGCAGTAACGTACATCACAGAAATCATTGTCCACGCAGCTGCTAATGCTGTCCCAAAAACATCAGCCCGGTTTCCACCATTTCCCAAACCTTGGTGGAATTCACAATGCACAGCAGCAAAAAAGGCTCAAAACAAAGCGTGGGGGATATTTCGCCGATATCCTACCACGAACAACCTTATAGCCTTCAAACGTGCACGAGCCAAAGCACGCTACATCCGTCGTCAGAGCCAAAAGGAATCGTGGATCCGTTTTACATCATCTATTAACCAGTCTACCAACTCTAAGGTAGTCTGGGATAAAATCCGGAAAATGAAGGGAAAATATACATCCCACCCTTCTTCAATCTTAGATTATAATGGATGCGCTGTTGCAGATCCAACTGCAATAGCCAATGCTCTTGGGGAAACATTCTCTAACATCTCCGCAACATCCTCGTACTCCCCAGAGTTCCTGGTCCTGAAACATAAACTGGAAAGAGAAGCACTTAATTTTAAGTCCAAGGGCCTCTATCCCTACAACGGGGATTTTACTATTCAGGAACTGAAAAGAGCCCTCGCTCTTTCCAAAGCAAGTGCTGTTGGACCAGATGGCATCCATTATGACATGATTAAACATCTTTCACCAAAATCTATGGATTGTCTGCTCCTTCTGTATAACAGAATCTTTACTGAAGGGCAGTTTCCGGATTCCTGGAGAAAGGCAATCGTTCTTGCCTTCCCTAAGCCAGGAAAGGATCCAAAAGTCACCACCAACTATCGTCCTATTGCTCTGACTAGCTGTCTGTGCAAAATCCTGGAGAGAATGGTTAATTCTCGTTTAATATGGTACTTAGAATCAAATGACCTTCTCTCCAACATACAGTGCGGCTTCCGAAGGAACCGGTCCACTTTGGACCATCTTATTAGATTGGAAGCATCCATCCGGGATGCTTTCCTAAAACGTGAACACTTGGTGTCGGTGTTCTTTGACATGGAGAAAGCGTATGACACAACTTGGAGATTTGGCATCTTAAAAGATCTGCATAGCCTTGGCCTTAGGGGGCAACTCCCCATTTTTATTAAAAACTTTTTAGCCAATCGATCTTTCCAAGTTCGTGTGGGATCCTCACTCTCTCGTTCCTTCAGCCAAGAGGAGGGAGTACCACAAGGATCAGTATTAAGTGTCACGCTTTTTGCCATCAAAGTGAATTCCATCACAGAACAACTTCCTCCAACTGTAAACTGTGCCCTCTATGTTGATGACTTTAGCATATTTTGTCAGTCATGCAACATGAGGGTTATTGAAAGACAACTGCAGAAAGCTATTGATCGCCTCAACTCCTGGGCTCTTGCTAATGGCTTCAGGTTCTCGCCGGAGAAGACCGTTTGCGTACACTTTTGTCGTAAGCGTAATCTTCATCCTGAGCCTGAATTAAAGCTCGGACAAAATGTAATTCCAATAGCAGCGGACACAAAATTCTTGGGACTCGTATTCGATAAAAAGCTGACCTTTCTGGATCACATCCGTCAACTCCGCACAAAGTGCACAAGAGGGCTAAATATTCTGCGCTCTCTTTCCTCAACATCTTGGGGTGCGGATCGATGCACCCTACTACGCATCTATCGTGCACTTGTACGATCCAGACTGGATTACGGGTCCCTGGTATACAATTCGGCCAGAGACAGTGTACTTCGTTGGCTCGATCCTGTCCATCATCTGGCTCTCCGTACCGCTATTGGAGCATATCGCACATCTCCTGTCCAGAGCTTATACGTCGAAGCAAACGAACCGCCATTATTGCTTCGACGTAAGCAGTTGTCTCTAAACTACGCTCTAAAACTGAAATCCCTGCCAGACCACCCTACGTGGCTAACCGTTTTTGAGCCACGATGGGAAAATTTGTACAACACCCGTAAGACTGCCAATCGTCCTTTTGGTATTCGTGTCCAAGAGCTACTCAAAGAACTTAATATAAAGGTAGACAGGGTTGCCCAAACACCAAAGCAACCCCTTCCACCCTGGCATGCTCATGTCCCGGCATGTGACTTGTCCCTTCGAAATTGGGGAAAGTCGGACACTCCATCGTCTGTCTACCTGCAGCTTTTTTCAGCACACCGAGCTGAACATTCTGACTTCGCGCCAGTCTACACAGACGGGTCGAAGTCAGAATCATATGTGGGATCTGCTGCTGTCTTTACAGACAGCACTACATCGGAGCAGATTCCCTCTGAATGCAGCATATTTACTGCAGAGCTGCACGCTATAGAGTTAGCCTTGGATCACATTAGTGAATGCCAATACCAACGGTTCATTTTGTATACCGACGCTCTCAGCGTGTTACAGGCTTTAATATCTGTGAGATATAATTCTCATCCAGTTCTGTCTAGCATTCAGCAGAAGATTCACGTTCTCCATGAACGTGAATATGATATCCGCTTCTGCTGGATTCCTAGCCACATTGGGATTAGGGGAAATGATTTGGCTGACGCCGCAGCCAAATCAGCAATTCCCAATAATGACCACTGCCTGTTAGTCCCCTATACAGACTACAGGCAAATAATACATCAAAAGATACATTCCCAATGGCAGGATTCGTGGAATAGACAGACTGCGAATAAGTTATATCATATAAAACCTGTAATTGAACCGTGGCAGTCTAGTCTGCGCAGGAATCGTAAGGAGGAAGTTGTTCTTGCCCGGACCCGCATAGGACACAGTCATTTAACTCATTCGTTTTTGCTGAGGGCTGATGACCCTCCTATGTGTGTGTCCTGTGGCACAATCCTAACGATTAGACACCTTTTAATTGACTGTCCAGATTTTAGCAGCACCCGTTTTACCGCTTTTAGTCATCTGACTGAGCCTTATACACTCAGTCAGATTTTATCCGACAATGACAACGTGTCTGCTGTTTTTAGCTATTTTAAATCAATAAAAGTTTTTAATTGTATTTAAAATTTGTTATTGTTATCTCTTTATTGATTTAATTTTTATATATTTGTTATTATTTATCTGGACATGGTGACCTAACTAATTAGGTCACCGAGAATTTAAACTTTTAAATATTGCATAGTCTTGGCGCATTATGGCCACAGCTGCCAATGCGCCAATAAAAAACCAAAAACAAACGTATTTACTTGATATTAATTTGTTGCTCCATTGCAAAATCGTGATATGGAATGTTAATGCTATTAATAAAACTGGTTGTTATGTGCAACCTGGACAATCTGCATACCACCATCTGTTGGAGAAAGTTTGAATGACAATGTACTACTTACATTTATTTTCAAACCCATCAGACCTGACCCCAACAGCATCACTCAAGAAACTTTATTGCCACAACTCGCGTGGATATACAGGGTGTCTCAAAAATATATGGCATAACTTCAGGAATGAGTTCCTCATATGTAGACAATAAAAATATTTTATGTCAACATAGTTCCGGAAATGCTTGGTTTTCGAGTTTTGAAGGTCTGTCTATGACACTTAACTGTTCACATCACCTTATAGTAATTGTTCAAAATGTCCACCTTCTGCCTGAATACAGGCCTCACATCAACGTCTCATGGAGGTGTGAGGACTGTTTCGTATTGTCTCACAATATTTTCCTCAGCCCATACATGCTGATTGTGAAAGTTTTGGATTCCGTCTCATGTGAACTGTGCTTCATCTGTGAATATCACTAAAATTCAGGAAAATGAGGAGTTGTACCACACTGCTTCAAGAACCACTGGCAGAACATTACTCACACAGGGTAGTCTGCTGGTGACAAGGCCTGTACCCGTTGCAGATGGTAAGGATACAGTTGGTGTTCTCGCAACACTCTCCAAATAGTCTAATGTTGAACAGCCAGTTGCATTGCTATTCTGCATGTACTGATTCTAGGAGGGGCATGCACAACATCTGAAATCTCCTCCTCTACTTTAGGAGTCATAGATCTTGGTCATCCTCTGTCGGCAGCACGTGTCGAGAGCGAGTGACGAGGACGCCAGACAATGAGGAGAATGTCCTATGTCTTGCAGAAGGCAATCTGAGTATGAGTACTCGAGCGATAGGCCAACGATTGGGTATTTCCCAATCCACTGTATGGAGGGTACTGTCAACAAACCAAATGAGTTCATACCATCTGGAACGCGTACAATTATTGGAGCCTACAGATTATCCACTCCAGAGGAGTTTTGCTACTTGGTTTCTTCAGCAGAAACGGTTTGCAAATGCTGACTTCCAGCGGGATCGCTGTTCACATGACCTCCCGTTCAACGTCCTCTACCGCATGACGAAGGCATTTCGGACCCTGCAATGCTGTGTGATTCCGATTCGTCTTTGTGCCCCCTACACCTCCTGCAAGTTTGTCACACTGGTAGTGAATCACCCTGTATACAGAGTATCCTTCTGCCTTAAAACAAAATATATAATATTCCTTTAAAATTTCAAAAATAGTCTGTACTACCCTTTTCAAAAAAATCCATAATGAGATCGCAGATCCTCTACAAGGAAAAATTACAATAAATTATTAGCATTTGTCCAGTTTTATGAAAATTAGCGGGTCTAGACTACTCAAGTTGTCTGTCCAACAGGAGCTTACATCATGAAAAAAAAAATGTATAGTAAAAGTGGAAATAAAATAAACATATCTACAAAACGTTACTAACACAATTATAATAACAAATGCAATAAAAGGGCTCAATGAACATCATAAAAAGTAGATCAGCAGCAGACTAAAGTCATACCAATTAAGCACACATTTTGAATAGTTTAACTGGAGCTGCAGGCAGAGGTGAAAGTGATTCTTGTATTGCTACATGCAGTACCTAGAAAGCAAGGTGTCTGGGATTTCAAACCCTGCTATGGGTCATCATGGAACAAATAAATACATTGGCTGTGTTAGGGTAACTAAGAGTAAGAACACATGCATGTGCACTAATGCTAGGAGCATTGTAAATAAATTTGAAGTTCTGATTAAGTTATCGAATGCAGACATTGTAGGAATACCTGAGACATGGTGACACTTAGGTGATGAATTTGAATATGGGGAGTACAATGGAGGGGTTATGTGCTTAGGTAAGAAGGATATTAAATCTAAGGCAGTGTATCCAGTTCACTTGAGTGACGGGTGCAATGTTGAGTCAGTTTGGTGTGATATAAGCACTGGGAGAAATTGAGAGAAGAAGTGTGTTATAGGCCTAATGACTGTAATGAGTATACTAAACAGCTATACAAAAAATAGTGAGAGCCAGCTGATCAGAATGTCTCATAATGAGGGATATTAACTTTCCAAATGTTGACTGGAATTTGTGGGTTGGTCACTCACACACTAGCAAGACTTTTGTAGATTTCTTGGATGACTGTTTTCTACAGCAGCATGTTAGTGAGGCAACAGGAGGAAGCAATATTCTTGATCTGGTTATCAACAGTGATTCTTCATGCATTAAGAATCTACAGGTAAAAGACCCACTGGATGGCAGCAAACACAGTGTTACTAATGTGGAATTTAATTAAAGACATAATAACTACTGTCAGGGGTAAAGGGAAAGGCTTTTCCTTTCGTAAAGGTGGCTACAGAGGTCTCAAACAGTTTTTAAAATCTGTGCTGTGGGACAACTGATGATGTTATCAACAGCAAATTCTAATTTTTTTTTTTTTTTTTTTTTTTTAGGGAAAACCCCAAACACAAGAGGTATTAGAACCTATAGTACCGTGCTTGAGTTGGAGGTTGAGAAGACGAAAGAAGATATTTGTTGACATTAGACTGTAATTTTCAGGAAATGGCAGTTGAATGAATAAACGAGGAAGATGAAAAGTTGGTTCTGTGAGTTTGAAGTTGGACAGTAAATGGATGTTGGCTTGTGGCAGCACGTGTTCGAATTGTTTTGAAAGAGAGTGCGGGAATTATAGAAGCCAATTCAGAAGAACAGTGCCCATGGAAGTATCTGTAGAAAAGGCATGCAGCAGAAATAGTACATCTATGAGACAGTGAGTGGAGAGGAGTCATTAATTAACCTAACTGCCCTCTTCTGAATGGAATCTAGAAGCCTGAGAGAGGTTTTGGGGGCACTGCCCCAGATGTGGGAACAATATTCCATGGTAGGGCGGATTTGCGATTTGTACAGAGTGAACAGATGTTTAGAAGAAAAGTAACGCCATGAGTGAAGGAGAAAACCAAGTTTATTAGATGCAGAGAAAGGAATATTTGTAATGTGCTTGTGCCAAGAGAGATTAGAAGTCAGGATAATCCCCAAAAGAGGTATATCATCTTACCTATAAATCAGAGTGTCACCAAAGATAAGCACAGGAGCAGAAGAATCCTTTTTGTGAGATATAAGACAAGACTGAGTTTTAGAAGGATCGAAATCAACTAAGTTGTCTTTGTCCCACCGGAGAATTACGTGGAAATCTGCATTTAAGGAATTGGTAGAGTATGATGTTCGAGAAGTTGAAGCTGATTGAGCAGGGCAGGGTTTCAAAGTGGAATGCAATGTGCTATCATCGGCAAAACTATGGATAGGATTTCCAGTCAATGGAAGGTCGTTAATAAACAAGAGGAAAAGAACCTTGAGGGGACACCAGCATTAGTGGAAAAGTTAGAAGACAGAGAGCCATCTACCATCACCCTCAGTGAGCGATCAAAAAGAAAACTGGATAACCAATTACAATAAACAGTTGGCAAACCATAAGATGGAAGCTTGTTTAGGAGACCTTTATGCCCAACACAATCAAAAGCCTTTGAGATGTCCAGAGCAACTCCTTGTGTTTCCCTGAACTTTTCCATTGAATTTGTCCATAAATGGGTAACATAAGCCAGAATATCACCAGTGGATCAACACTGACAGAATCCATACTGGTGATCATTGATCAGATGGAAGGTTTCCAGATAGTTTAAGAGTTGGCAGTTAATTGATTTCTCCATTATTTTAGGAAGAGTAGAAGTAATTGCAAAGGGACGATAATTGGATGGGAGGGATTTGTCACCCTTTTTAGGAACTGTCTGGATATGAGCAAATTTCCAAGCAGAAGGAAAAACACCTTTGGAATAAGAAAGTGAAAAACGGCGGCAAAGAACAGGAGTAAGTTCAGGAGCACAGGTTTTGAGAACAAGTGGAGAAATACCATCAGGACCTGGAGCTTTCTTAGCATCAAGATTCATCAAAATCCTTTTGACCATCCTTTTAACAGAAGACCACAGGAGGCATTGAATGGAGTGTGTTGGGAATGGTGAGAGGTGTTTTACCAAGATCATTAATACACGAGTTGGAAGAAAAATGGGATGCTAACAGGTCAGCTTTATCCTTGGCTGAAGTGACAACAGAACCATCTGGTTTTGACGGTTTCACAGAGATGAGCAAAAGTTGCGGCCAATAGCTTTGGCAAGAGACCAGAATGCTCAGCTACCATTAGGGCAAGAAGCAAGTTTTCTACTCTTAGCCTGTTCAAAATCTAGTTTGGACTGATTAATAATAAGTGCTTTACAATTGTTGCGAGCTTTGGTGTAGGCAGAAAATGAACATTTGGAAACAAGCCAATTTACAATGTGCGACATTCTTCTCTTGAAAGCCTTAGCACATTTATTGGAAAACCAAGGGGTAGATAAAGGATCAGATTTTAAAGTGGAGTGTGGAATAAAGGATTCCATTCCTACAAGAATAATTTCACTGACACGATCTGAGCAAACGTTGACATCAGAAGTTTTGAAACAGTAATCCAACCAAAGAAAAGAAATCTCGCAGGTCATCCCATTTTGCATTCTTTTAATGCCAAACAACACGAGGTTGGGAATAGTCGTGAGATAAAGGCTCCATTGGAGAAGAGACAATCACCAAGTTGTGATCTGAGGTGCCTAAAGGACCACCACTTCAACCATGTACTTAGAAGGGTTGTTTGTGAGAAAAAGATCAAGCGTGATGGCTGCATGTTTAGGATTTTCCGGTATTCTTGTAGGTAAATGAACAATCTGTGCAAGGTCATTAGTAATTGCAAAAGCCTCAGCATCTCAACCATCTGGGTCGGTGTGACTAGAAAACGGAAGCCAGCTTGAGTTGTGAACATTAAAATTACCTCACTGTTAGGAAAGTTGGACTGGAGGAAGTCAAAGGGCTCCAAGTGATTAGTGGAGTTGGGAGAACAGTAGAGACAACAGATGAATTTGACACAATGAGGTAGAGAGATTTGCAGCCAGAGGAGATTCCAAATTACCAAGTGTCTGACAGGGAATATTGCAATGGACACAAGTACCACCTTTGAGGCAGACTGCAAGTGGAAATAGACATCGTTGAGATTAGAATTGAGACCACGTATATTTGTATAATGAGCTAGGAATTGTTTGGGAGATTTAGATCTTTTCGCAGATAAGGTTACTGTATTAGTTTGACAATTCATGGTGTATCCAATAGTAATAAAAAGTGGGGGCACAGCATATCCCCCACTTTTTATTACATACAGCATGTATGAAGTAATGAAATTTTTGGATATGGCATACACATGTTAAGAATATACCCAGATCGTTGACATAACGTGGCCTCGACAATGCCCCCCCCCCCCATACACACTACTCGGACTCCCTCCAGTCACTACCTTGCAGAGTAGAGGTAGCAAGATATACACTAGCTGGTCCGGTGTACTAACTAGTGGCCAGACTGCAAATACTGTTTTAGAGCTGTACCCTCAAAATGTAAGGAAGATTGGATCTCACCATGATGTTCATCATAACCTCAAAAGTTATCAGTCATACTGCATGATAGAAGAGATGGGGATGGGTTGACCGGAACTTAGCTCTGGAGACTAAACATGGGTTCCACCACTTCAAGCCTCCAATAAGCAAAGTGGTGGTATTTCACCGGTTGATGAGATGCTATGCTTTTCATACCAACAGAGATGTTCAAGGCTTAAGCCTGAATAGATGTCATATGAACTATTGAGACACATGGCAGAGAAGAAAAGTGCATGGGATGCATATAAATTTTCAGGTTATACAGAAGTCTGTGGTAGATATAAATTAGTCTGTAATCAAGTCAAAAGTTTAATTACTTAACAAGTACAGGTCACTGTTGAAAAAAAGCCGTGAATTAGGGTTGAATTTGAAAGTGTCTGCAATTCTGGCCAGACACGATAGGAAGGAGTGTATGATGAGAGCCTTGTCGATCAATTCGGCCCTGGAAAGACTGTGCAAGGGGTAGAATTTTTTTCAGCCTGGTCTCTACTTGTTAACAGGAGAGACTGCTTCTACAGAGATGGGATACACTTAAATAGAAAGAGTGCAAGAATATTTGCTGATGCTATTGAGGCAGTGTAGATGGGCCGGAAAACTGCTAGCTTGGGGGGGGATACAAGGACTAATAGATTAATAGTAGCCACTGGCAGAGGTGAAAGTGATTCTTGCACTGCTTCTATTGGAATGAGCAGAAGCCTGAAAAACAAGATGCAGGATATTTCAGAGACTTCTGGGAGTCATTGCGGTACAAGTAAACACATGGTTGTTTTAAGGTAGCTAAGAATAGAAACAGGTGCATGTATACTTGCATGTACACCAATGCTAGGAGTTTGGTAAATAAATTTGATGAATTGCTCAAAGCATCAAAGGCAGATATTGTTGGTATATCAGAGACATGGTGTCACACAGATATAAGGAATGCAGAACTGGAATTTGGGGAGTACAACGTCTACAGAAAGGATAGACAGGATAGGAAGGGAGGAGGGGTTATGCTATTAGTTAAGAAACACATAAAATCCAAGGAAGTGAAGCCAGTGGAGTGTCGAGTCAGTTTGGTGTGACATAAGCATTGGGAGATCAAAATTGAGAGTAGGAGTGTGCTATAGGCCTAATGACTCTGATGAGTATAATAAGAAACTGTACAGGGAAATAGAGTGGGCCAGTAAATCAGAGAGTCTTATACTGGAGGATTTTAATTTCCCAGATATTGACTGGAATTTGTGGGTTGGTCACTCACAAACTAGCAAGGCTTTTTTGGATTTATTGGATGATTGTTTTCTACATCAGCATGTTCGGGAGGCAACTAGAGGGAGTAATACTCTTGATTTGATTATCAGTAGTGATTCTTCATGCATTAAGAATCTGCAGATAAAGGAACCACTAGGTGGCAGTGATCACAGTGTGCTGAAGTGGGATTTACTGAAAGAGGTAACTACCATCAGGGGTAAAGTGAAGGGTTATTGCTTTCGTAAAGGCAACTACAATGGTCTGAGACAGTATTTAAATTCTATACAGTGGAACCAACCGATGATGTTACCAACAGCAAATTCAAAATGAGAAGCATTCAAAGAACTTATCTTGGAAGCTACTAGGCTTTACATACCAACTAAGAAATATTGTTCAAGGTTTAGGCCTAAATGGATGTCAGATGAACTAATGAGACATATGGCAGAGAACAAAAATGCATGTGATACATATAAGTTAAAACGTGGCACAGAAGCCTATGATAGATACAACTTGATCTGTAACCAAGTTACAAAGGAGGTTAGGCAGGCGAAGGCAGATTACGAGAAATCTTTGTCAAGGGATGTAAAGAAAAACAGCAAAGAGTTCTTTACTTATGTAAACTCTAGAAGGAAGGGGATGAATCAGATTGGTCCACTTGATATTGATGGTTCAACAGTTGATGATCCTGCTCTGGTAGCTAACAAACTAAATGAATATTTTACATCGACATTCACACGCGAGGGGAATGCCAGAGGTGTATTCAACTCTGGTAATAACTGAGAGTAAAGTGGAGGAGAAATTGTTGAAGATAAACACAAGAAAGGCACCTGGGGTGGATGGGATCTATCCAGTTATATTAAAGGAGGCAGCAAAGGAAGTAAGCAAACCCTATGAGAGCTTCCTTGGACTCAGGAGAGGTACCCATAGACTGGAGATGTGCAAATGTGACCCCAATTCACAAAGGAGGATCAAAGGGCGACACAAGTAATTATAAACCTGTTAGTTTAACTTCTGTTCCAGGAAAATTAATGGAGGCACTGGTTAAAGAAGCACTGCAGGATCATCTAGACAAGATTTCAGTTATAGCTCGGATACAGCACGGTTTTAAGGGGAAGTCTTGCCTGACCGATTTGATTGGATTCTATGATGCAGTCACAAAAGAACTAGATGCAGGGAATAACTTTGATATTATATACTTGGATCTTAGAAAGGCTTTTAATACTGTTGCACATGGAAGACTGCTGCTCAAATTGGAGCAGTGTGGCATTGGAGGCAAATTGCTGCTAAATGGCTGTCATTCAGTGTAGCCACGTGTTCTGAAGCTCCTGAATGTTGAGTTATTTTAATGTGTTTAAAGTGTTGTGTACCAGCTCAAAGAACTTCACAAGAGGATTACGTGGGTGAGAAAATTTTGTTATTACGAGGGTTATCTTGTCTGTACTCTCTCGTCACCTACCTAATCCCTTTAGGCTTAGCATTCTGCTAAGGCCTAGGTGTTAGATGTGTTTGTTTCAGCTCCTGCTTTATAGTGATTTTAAGTAGTTTTTAAAGGGCATCTTTATAAAATCTGTGTACTGACATGTTCCTTAGATGACTATCAAGCAGCTTAGATGGTTTTTATGAAGTCTTCATCAAGATAAGTACTATTTATTTAAGCTTAAATTTTTAGTGTGCAACGTTACTCTGAGCCTTTGTTTAGCATAGCTACAAACAGCAACATTATTGACTTTTGACCTGAAGTTCGTGACCTTGGTAGTGTTCCTGCTTTTTTAAAGCCCTGCAGCCCTCTATCAATTTTGCAGTTAGCCACTCCCATGTCTGAACTGTCTTGTTATTTCTCCAGGCTTAATACTCTTCTCTTCATTTCCCTGCTGTGTCAATAATGGCTCACTTGCTTATTTGTTACATTCTGTTTGCTGATATTTAAAGCCACCTTCAACATGCCACCTAAAAAAGCGGTTTCATGCAATATATGTCAAAAAACAGTGCAGAATTGGGTTATCTGCAAGGGAATTTGCAGTATGGTTTCTTGTGATGTGTGTTCATTAATAAAGAACTTTTCTAAATCCACTAATTCCAAAAACAATTTCAGATGCTCTTCATACAAAAGTGTTAACAAGGGAAGTGCAAATTTAGTCTCCTAGTCAGCATAAGCTGAATTCCCAAGATACCCCAACAGATGCTGATCTCCTTAACAACGTTGACCATCCCTTGTCTCCCCCCCGTCAATATAGTACAATCTCCTAAGCCCTCAGACCATACAAGGAAATCAACTAAACATGCCTCTGCCCAAATGGATGACGATTCCTCTCTGTTCTCCCCTGCCTTCAACAGCCCAAACAATGATCGCTCATCTGCTTCCCTGGAACAAATGCTGAGGAAACAATTTAGAGAAAATGAAGATATTAAACAGCATCTTTTACGAATAGAAGATCAGCAATGTAAATTCTACCACCTGCTTCTCGAACTAAAGGCTATTGTTGAAAGCCATCCGGTGCCTCAGGCTTCTGCAGTTCCAGAAAAAAACAGCTGCGCAACCCCAAAAATCAAGCTCTAGCTCTCTTTCTGTCTGAGAACACAATCGTGCTTCCTCACAACGTGTTGACACAGGCAGACAACCGATATCCACCACTATTAGTAATCAACAAAAACCGAGCAATTTGTATGTGCACTGTCAAAATGACCGCTCTGAGCATTATCCTGAAGTGCCTTCCCATAATGGCTTGCCTACAAACTCCCCAGGTTTTAAGTTTTCATGCAGAAACAATAGATATGCAAGCATAATAGGAACAAGAAGTATGCAGTCTTGTATTAAAATTAGAAACAGAAGTAGTAACATTTTTGTTAGCAGGCTTGACCCCAATACTACTTCCCAGCAGATGGACCAGCTACTATTAGAACTAGAAATTCCAGGTAGATCGTTCAAAATAAGAATGAAATATCCTACATATTCATCATTTAGAATTGAGCTAAAGAATTGTGACCTACAGCAATATCTAAATCCTGATATCTGGCCAAATGGTCTACTTGTCATGCCATTTTATGGAGCTATAGGAGCATCGGTCAACAACTCTAGTGAAAAGTTACCAACTAATTCTCAATCTGCTGAATTCTCTGCATAGCTAGAGAATAATATTCCTAATACATCTGTTTGCAAACATCCTTCTAACACAAATGTCCATCTCAGCATTTTTCTTCAAAATGCTGAGATTTCACCTTCCCCTGCCCAAATATAATCTACAAATGAAGCTGCTGTCCGACTCATTTTTAGTTCTAGGAGCTAAAAAAATCAACGTCCCTGTTACAAGAGGTCAACTGTTGATGATCCTGCTCAGGTAGCTAACAAACTAAATGAATATTTTTCATCGACATTCACACCTGAGGAGTTATTCAGTGAGGGGAGTGCTAGAGGTGTATTCAACTCTGGCAGTAAGCTAGAGAATCTTCTAATAACTGAGAGTAAAGTGGAGGAGAAATTATTGAAGATAAACACAAGAAAGGCACCTGGGGTGGATGGGCTCTACCTCGTTATATTAAAAAGTAAAGTGCAGCCATTATCAACCCACTGCAGGATGGAAGCCTTCTCAACAATTCATGTTGAGGGAAATGGACCATAATCTACCACGCTGGTCCAGTGCTGGTTGGCAGATTGACCGTATTCAGCAGTCAGGGGCTTGAACCCCAGTCTACTCAAAGAGCGTGTGCTATTGCACTTCCGCTCCTGCCCACTCGGCTACAAAGGAGGCAGCAAAGGAAGTAAGCAAACCCTTAGCCATAATTATGAGAGCTTCCTTGGACTCAGGGGAAGGTGCCCACAGACTGGAGATGTGCAAATGTGACCCCAATTCACAAAGGAGGATCCAAAGGCTGACACAAGTAATTATAGACCTGTGAGTTTAACTTCTGTTCCAGGAAAATTAATGGAGGCACTGGTTAAAGAAGCACTGCAGGATCATCTAGACAAGACTTCAGTTATAGCTCGGGCACAGCATGGTTTTAAGGGGAAGTCTTGCCTGACCAATTTGATTGGATACTATGATGCAGGGAATAACTTTGATATTATATACTTGGATCTTAGAAAGACTTTTGATACTGCTGTACAAATTGGAGCAGTGTGGCATTGGAGGCAAATTGCTGCTATGGATAAAGGGGTGGTTGAGGGGGAGAAGACAGAGAGTGGTAATCAATGGACACTGCTCATCGTGGACTAATGTTATTAGTGGAGTCTCTCACGGTTCAGTGTTGGGTCCATTATTATTTTCTGTATTTATAAATGATATTGAAGATGGTATATCAAGCTTAATGTCCAAGTTTGCAGACAATACAAAGGTTGGCAGGATTGTCAAGGACACTACTGACACTATGCTGCTGCATCAGGATCTGGAAAGGTTGAGAGGTGGCAAATGAAGTTTAACATTGACAAATGTAAAGTACTGCACATGGGAAACTGCAACCCCAGAGCAACGTATCAACTCTGTGGTACTACACTGACAGTGGTAGAGAATGAAAGGGACCTGGGGGTGGTTGTGCAGGCAGATATGAAGTTCTCTGAGCAGTGCAGACGGGGTGCAAGAGTAGCTCATGGTGTATTGTCAATGATATATAGGAATTTTTCTAGCAGGGATAAGGAGATAATTATTCCCTTGTATAAGGCAATGGTCTGGAGGCCTCATTTCAAGAAGGATGTAAAGCTGCTGGAACGAGTACAGAGGAGGGTAACAAGATTAGTGAATGGAACAAAGGGTTGCTCTTACGAAGAAAGGCTTAAGTTTTGCAAATTACAGTGTCTGAAGACTAGGCACCAGCGAGGTGATCTGATAGAGGTTTATAAAGCCTTGAATGGTTTGAGCATGCTCAATGCTGATGAGATTCTTCCTCTTGCTTAGAATAATCACTTGAGAGGGTATAAATTCAAATTGAGGAAAGACAGATGTAGGATAGATGTTCAGAAATTTGCCTTTAGCCAGTGGGTGGTTGGTTGGTGGAACAGACTTCCATCCCTTGTCATGGAAGTTGATAGCCTAATAAGTTTAAGGCCCAGCTGGGCAGGTATTTTGAACGAACAGAGGGGTGAAGTGGAAGTGTTTTTTTTTTTTTTTTTTTGGCTGATGCTGCATAAGCTTGCTTTCTTGCATCAAATTCCTCTACTAATGTTAATGCTAAATACTCTAACTTTCCACTGCATGAAAAACTTAGCAGGAACATTACATTTAAATCTGACCACAAAAGTATAGAACTGCAAGCAAAAATTTGCTGCGGGAATCCTTGCCCCCCCCCGCTCTGGAAATCACTAAAAGTATATCATCAATTAAATTCCTTCAGAAAGAAAAGTTTTTGCAGCTCTTAAAATACTACCCATGGGATTCTCTCAAAAATATTCCTATACAGGACGCCACCTTTCTTCTTATAAAATGGCTGAATCAACTGAAAACAGAGTCGGCATCCAAACTTGTTAGAATATCTTCTCACTCCAAACCTTGGTTCAAATCCCACCTGAAACCATACTTTAAAAGTAAGCAAAAATACCACAGACAGTGAAAGAAATACGGCACTTCATCAGCACACACAAAATATAAAAAGAGCAGAGCTTTGTTTCAACTCAAAAAAATTGAGTCATACAAAAATTATGTTATGTCCACGCTAAAGCACAATAAAAGAGCACTTTCTACAAAAACAACAGCTACCTTACAGCATGAACTAGTTTTTGAATGGATAAGATGCAATATGGAAACAAGCAGATCTGACTTTTTCACTGAAGGTATACAAAACAGATTTATAGCATTTAATTCCTATGAACAAGCAGACAAAGTGCAACATGATGTGTCTCCGAATCAAGCCCTGCTAATTAACCAACTTGTGAACAAGAATACAGTTCAGCGTGCAGTTAACCAAATACGCCCTGATTGTAGTGAAGGTCCTGACGGCATCACTGGTTTTATTATTAGATTGTCCAGCGTATACATTATTGATTCTTTAGTGCATATCATTTCCAGGTGCATCTGCCAGCCATTCCTTCCAAGACAGTGGAAAACTTTCAGGATTATGCTGATTCCTAAAAGAGTTTGCAGAAATAACCATCCCCAGCCATCGACCAATTGCTGTTTTGTCAATAATTACTAAAAATTATTGAAAAAATCATGTTCCCATATCTTCAATATGTATTTTGGTCCTAGAGGGCGCTCCACAACAAGCCTAGCTG